>NC_071466.1:92083603-92691103 GCF_028500815.1 Rissa tridactyla | reverse complement strand
TCCCTGGAAGCAATTCCTATTGAATCCCTGTTTATCAAAGTTGCCATAAATAAAAAAAAGGAGGACAGTTTAAGGCACCGACTGAACTTAAGGGAGCCTGAAGGCAGTGCTTTGTTTCAGCAGCGTTGCTTCCCGGCTGTCCGTGCAGCCCTGCTGCTTCATGCCAGCTCGGAGGTGTCCCCTGCTGGCTGTAACATCAACAGGACCGGCCACTGACTGCCCAAAGCTTTCCTGAGGGATTCGATCAAATGCTCCAAAATGTAGGCAATGGATCAGGCTAAGTGTAGGTAAAATAGAAAAGATTTTAACAACAACAACAACAACAACAAATATATATACATATATGTATCTGAAAAAGCTTTTATATGATTGGGGTTTTTTTTCTTTCTTTGTAGCATGGGGAGTTGCCCACCTCCGTGGGTTTCCAGCGTCATCTAACCCATCCCTTGCTACAGCAGTGAGTCAGTATGATACCCCGCTCTTTTCTGGGCCACATTACGCCCGCTTCCCTTATACTTTCTTTCTAACTCTCTCAGAAGTGCTGGCAAATGTGTTTGTGCCCTGCAATGCCTTGGCGTCTGCAGTATAACGCAAAACGCATTCACATTGCTCAATTAGCAGCCCATGGAACGGTTTGCAGGGGCAATGGTGGTCCCTTCTGAATCCGCATTTCTAAAATATTTCTTTGTTGAAGCTAAACTGTATGACCTTGCCTTTTGACACATCCTGTGCAAAGCTATGCTTATTCAAACATAGGCTTTTTACTACATTATAGCTGCTCAAAATGGTAAGAACAAACGTAATATAACCTGAAGTGCAGCAGAGGAATTGCAGGTCAGAGCTGTGAAGCCCGGTCTCACTGGTGCTTATTACAGAGAAAATCTCTGTAGGGTAAACATTGTCCAGGTTAAAAGCAGAGAAGGAATGTGGGCAGGAGAGAATAAATCAGCATCTTCGGAATACTTAACAGTGTGACCCTTGATGCTTCTATGTTACTGACACTTAGTTCCTCACCTTTAACTGAAAATATGTATCCGAGGCTTCAGGGGACAGCAGGGTATAAAGGTTTTACTGGAGCTTACATGATATGGCACACCAAGAGAAATGCAGCATGCAGGTCATCTCAAATTAGTGCCAATAAGACTTTTATGTACTCTTTTTGAGTACTTAAATGGTGCTCCCATCTCGGTGCCAGCCAAGCACCATGAAGCATCAAAGTGCCCTGCTACACCACACTGCCGCGATTCTGTGTGTTTCAGGTGTTTTGGATACTATTGCCATGGAAGCCACGGAAAGGATGTATACCAAATCAAAATGCACGGAGCGATGAATGTTTTAAAATTATTATTGAAGCAATTTTTTTATCTCTCTACCTAGAAGGCAAATTCTTTCATTTCTCCCAGGCCATGCTGTCCCAAGCATGCAAAATGCCAAAGAGGGGGTCCAACAAAGAAAATGGAGGAAAACGGTGGAAAGCAGAATACCCACTGGTGCTTTACTATGCTTTGGTGAGTGGCACTGGGCCAGGCTGATGCTGAGGAGCAATCTTCCCTCAGCCCACTGGCAAACCCAGGGTGGCAGCTCTGCCCTGCTCTTCGTAGATGCCTGACCAAGGAGCAAGGAATTTGGGGAAGCCAGTGTGCACAGGCAACTGCCTCCCTCTGACACTGGATATTCAGGGCATAATCCTAACCACCTTTTACTTTCCAAATCTAGCCTTAAGGGACTACTGGGAACTAAAAGGAAAGAGAAACAGTTTTCTCATCCATGAGAATGTGCTGACTTTAAGATCTACACTGACATTTTTAGAGCTAGAAATAAACGCTACGTATTACAGAGAGAAACTGAGAATATCCCTGCTTTGGTGGTATCGAATTATACGTCAAACCCTATGCATTGCAAAGCACTGAATTTTAAACATTTGAACGGTGAGAAAACGAATATTGCCCTTTTAAATGTGGAGAAAGAGGTTGGAATGAAAGAAAGAGAAAAAAAAGTAAAATTAGTAATGAAGAGAGACTTTTTCAATGTGCTGAGTCCTTGGAAATTAGAGTTAATCCCAGAGAAAAGGACTAGAAAAGATAAAGGGCAGGTGTATAAATCATTAGTGCATTAATCTATCCATAAATTTGTATTTACTGTAGTTGCCCGAGGAAGCTTAATTTATTCTCCTTGTGCTCGGATAGTAACAACAGTTTTGGCCAGAGGTCTTTCTAATCAGTTATCTGCATCTGGTTTAACTTGCATAGCCAGGAACAGGCTCCCTGATACAAAATGGCCAACCCCATTTTTCCTCCATTTTTAATACATTTTTTTCAAAGGAATCTCTTCTCTGTGAAAAGATAACCCAGCGAGGAACCAAAAACTGAGAAATAGTACTGAGCTGTCGAGCCTAACATCCTTCTTTGGTCTTGCCCGTTTCACTCTGCCCCAGCTGTTTTCCCAAGTGCTGTAATGAATAGGCCAATTGATTTCTTTTTTTAGTACAAGTTCATTGCAATTTCCATTTTTAAATATGAATTGGGCACTGAAACCCAATGTCATCATTGTGCCTGGTAGCCCTTCCTCTAGCTAATGTCACCAGGCTTAAATGTCTTGCTTTCAGATGCTTATGATTTAGTAACCTTTAAGATTTGCACCAGAATTTTCCAGGCTGGAGGCCTGCTTTGAGTTGTCTCTTGTTGTTGATTTTAAGTTTAAGTCATGGTGATCCAGCTGTTTCAGGGAATTAAGGGAAAGTGTTGGTAATGAAAAAATGAAGTATGACAGAGAGGGTCATGCTGGTGTCAGCAGCACATCCTGATCGCTGCCAGGAAAATCTGTCCCCTCAAGTGTCGTAAGCGACGACTATTAAAGAGGCAGAGTTTGTTTACAGAGACTCATTAGGGGTTAACAGGGAATTTTCCAAGCATTATAAATGAACTTCAGCACCTTGCAGCTTCCCTGTGTACATGCTCACCGTCCTTGGTGAGGAACCAACCACGCTTTCCCACCGAGTGACAGGAACTAATCCAGTTTACATCTCGGTTGCTTCCTCTGGCTCCAACGCTCCAACAAGAAATGCTCCAATGCTCGTCCTCCCTCCAGCTGCCAAGCAGCACCCTTGGGTGCCTCTGCTGCCACTTGGGGATTAAGGAGGAAGCAAAGGCCATTCATTGGAAACACGAGTGATGAGGACCTGGACCTGCAGAAGGCAAAGGAAAAGACAGGGACAAAGTGCCCAATGGAGAGGGGACACTTGAAAGAAGGATGCTTGAAACTGTTGAGCAATTTTACTTATTGCCACCACCATCATCTCTGCCTCTGAAATCGTACTGATCTCTGTTGATACGGTATTTGTTCCAGGTTAAGCAAGGTGCTCCCTTGAGTCAGTTCTGGACAAGCACTTTTTAAAATCAGATCTGCTGGCAAATGGGGCCACCTGGACTCCCTGCAGACAGGTGGGAGCTGAAAAGTGTTACGTGTGCTCTTGAAGGTGGTATTCTGCAAGCACTTGTTGGGGATGCTGAGAACCAACTTCACGATTCCTATTCTAACTGAACAGATGGGGATCAGGAGATGAAGTATTAATCATCGGCAGAGGTGCTCTTAGGAAGGGAAAAGCCACCATTATTCTGATGGGGTGATTATTACAGAGAAAAGTCAAAGGATTTTGATTTCTCCCTGACCATGAGCAAGATTACTGTGCTTGTTAAGACTGAGGTTTGCTCGTAAGCAAATTAAGTCTCTGTGTAGCGGAAGTGACAACCTGCCTCAGCAGAACCCTAATCTGCCTTGTAATTAACTACGAGCTCCAAAGAGCCTCGATCAGCCATCCAGGTTGCCAGCTGCAAATTAGGACACAGTGAGGCTTAAGACCTTGGTCTGCTAAGGTAAAGTAGTAATAAATCATTCTTTTATAGCATTTAACGTTGCCAGATCGAAGTACTTCATCACTAAGGTCAGTATCACCGTCCCCTTTTTCCACAAAAGGAGAAGTGGCAGCACAGGGAGGTGAAATGACGTGTCCAAGATCATCCAGCATGCCCAACGGCACTTGTAGAAACATAACTGAGGACTCCTGAGTCTCAACCTGGTGCTGCAACTACCAGATTTTCTTTTATTGGAGAGAAACTATTTTTTACATAGAGTCAGGAGCACCGTTTAAAACTGACAGGAAAATTAACACAGGAGAGAGGCTGAGGAATACATAGACTCTATATAAGCTTGCAGAGCGATTAGGCCTTGTCTTGTGGCAACCATGCTGGTTTAGTTGCGAAACTGTGCTAAAGCACAGACCTGCAAGTTGAGCCTCAAGGTCTCAGGGAAAATGGAATGACCTCTGCAACCTCTTGTACGATTCCTGATAAAAGGAAAAATTCTTGATCCAGCATACTGATGTGGTCCAGCAGGACGAAGCAGCTGGTCAGCATTGGCTTAGGAAGCTTTTCAAAGTCTAGCACTCTGGCTTCTGTCAAGAGACTGCTTAAATTATAGATGAGCAGACGTGAAGCTTTTCAGAGGCACGCATCAGACCCTGTGTCGCGCAAAAGGCATTGCCAGCATCTTTTAATAGAAAAACACAGACAACGAATTAGGACTGGAGAGTGATTCCCTTGTTTGGCTCAGGAAACCCAGACCATACTCCCACAGGCCTATCTCTGCCCTGCCTGGTGTCTCATCTGTGAAACTGCGGCAATGCTACCTTTTGGCAAAGTACTTTCCACGTGAAACCGCTGTGAGAGAGAAAATTATTATTATTTCTTGCTATTTGCTCACAGTTGGTATACCTGGACTGGGGAACCTGAGAAACAAATACGGGGACGTGTGGGTAGGGAGCGAGTTAGAGTGCGCCTCGTCTGGACCTCCACCCATCATATAGGATTCAGCAGACATGGACAAACACTCTTACGCTACAGCTCAGAGTCTGTGTAGTGATCTGCCTCAGCCTTAATCCCTGTAAATGTCTCAGACGTTTTTCAGAACTGAATTTCCACAAATGAGATCACAAATCGGTCCAAAAACACTACCGCGCCTCCAAATGCTCAGATTTGGATGTACGTTAGAAAGGTAAGTTGTGTTTACTTCCAACTGCTAACACACACAAAAAAGAAGCTTGCAGAAAAAATGCTGTCCCGTGTTAGGTTTTTTTCTTAATCTTGTTCTGAAAGAAAAGATACACAAAGAGTTTTACACATCTTTATTGAAAGTGTCTGAAAAATGTCATTGCATGCCACCAGTTTTGAACATGTTCTGTCAGAAGCACGTGAGTGGCAGAAGGAAGAAGGATAATGTATGTGAGGCTGCATTGTATTGACACATATTGCAAAATAAGTAGCACAAACATCAGTCTAACAACGGAAGGCAAAACTCCCCTCTAATACAGCTTTCAGGTGAGACCATGTGCAAGACAGACAAATAGAAAAAAGAACCAAAAAAGGGTAAAATGAAGACGGTATTAGGTAACACAGGCCAAGTCTTGTTTTATTTAGTGATTCAAGATCCGTATGCTTCTTAAAACATAGTATAAAAGCTATAAAAGGAGCTAAAGCAGTCTTCTGAACTCTGTTTTCATGCCTGCAGCACACAGGTAGGGCTGAGAGTCACTGCAGGCTTACGGCCACTCCAACTGAGAGGACAAGTTGGTCAATGAGACCTTAGAAACTGGACTCTCTCTCGATTCTAACGCCTTTCAGTTCATGACTCCTTTCACTGAAATGAACTTTCTAAAGACGGGGTGAGGATATTCTTGCTCAAGATCTGACATTTACTTTTCTCCATTTTCCAATACACTGAAGTAATCTCTCAGCGCAGATCACAACAATACACGACTGGATAACCCAGCGCTTCCTGCCTTGTTCTTAATTTTCTAGTTTGTTCTTGCACACATCTGAACTCAAAAAGGTCAGCTCATGAACACTGCTTCTGCTCATCAGAGCTACACAGGTTTTGAGTGCCAAGCACAGGTTACAAATGGGGAAATGCACAGGGAGTTACCAACATAGCCTCCACCATTGTGGGAATTTGGTCTGCTTATTTCCTGTGCAAAACTTGCGGGTGGAGATCCAAGAGGTCGCTGTGAGATCTTGAAGGCCATGGTGCCCGGAGTGAGACCTTCTGCTTGATTATCTATGAAATTAATATTAAAGTAGACAGCCCTGAATATGATCATGAGTTTAAAGAAGAACATGCTAAACATATATGACTATAGCACTCAACTCATAGAATCATAGAATGGTTCAGGTTGGAAGGGACCTTAAAGATCATCTAGCTCCAACCCCCTTGCCATGGGCAGGGACACCTCCCACTAGATCAGGCTGCTCAAAGCCCCATCCAGCCTGGCCTTGAACACCTCCAGGGATGGGGCATCCACAGCTTCTCTGGGCAACCTGTTCCAGGTCTCACCACACTCACAGTAAAGAATTTCTTCCTCACATCTAATCTAAATCTACCCTCTTTCAGTTTAAAACCGTTACCCCTCACCACTCTCCACTCAAATCTTGCTAAAACGTCACCCCAGGGAGGGGAAGAGATAAGGTTATGATATAAGGGATATCTGGCAGAGAGAGATCTCTCCCAGGGAGAAGAAGCTTGAGACTTATATGAGACAGTCGACGGGCTGTGCTCCTCTTCCTCTACCAAGACAGGGATGCCTTCTTGGTAAGCATTGCGCCATCACCTTTTGGTGAAGAACACCCGGGATAGCACTTATTCATCTATTCATTTATTTTGCTAGCATTATTATAGCATATTAGTGCTATTGCAGCTAGTGCATTTATCAATGGCAATTCCAAATCTGTTATATCTGTCGTTTCAATAAATCATTTTTCTTTTCAACTTTGTGAAACTGTCAGTGAAAGACCTTTGTGGGGCTCTGAAACAGGGAAATGATGAACTGTTTCAGTGAAAGCCCTCAGCAGGGCTCTGAAACAGGAAACTGTTCATCTCTTCAACTTTCCGATGCTGTCTTTGTGAAAGCCCTTGGCAGGGCTCTGAAACAGGAACAAAACCAAACCCTTAACGCGACAACCATGCCGTTGAGGTTACAGCTGTGTGTCTCCCTGTGTGTCTTCACCCAACTGCTGCTACAAGGCTGGAGCACCCTCAGATTTGTCTTTTTAATGCAGGACCACACATGAGGGACTGCTGCCTTTTCATTTCTTCTTTTCCATCCATGATTCCTTGCTTTCACCCAATTACATCCATGAAAGCCAGACAAACACCGCATCATTGTTCTGTCTTTACCCTGTGATTTTGAGAGCAGTCTGCTAATTCCGTATCAGACCAAGCCCCAAATAGGTGTAAACAGCATACTTTCTGCTAACTTCCCATTAACTAGACACAGAATCACAGAATCACAGAATCTTCAGAGTTGGAAGGGACCTCTAGAGATCATCTAGTCCAACTCCCCTGCTGAAGCAGGATTGCCTAGAGCACATCCCTCAGGGCTGCATCCAGGCGAGTCTTGAAAGTCTCCAGAGAAGGGGACTCCACACCCTCCCTGGGCAGCCTGTTCCAATGCTCTGTCACCCTCACCGTAAAGACGTTTTTCCGTGTATTTGAACGGAACTTCCTATGTTGTAACTTGTGCCCATTGCCCCTCGTCCTGTCACTGGGAACCAATGAAAAGAGTTTGACACATACATAGCAACTACCATGGCGGACACTAGAGAACAGCTAAGCTCTTGCTTTGATATTTCCAAGGTCTAAGTGTAGCCCTGACACAGAGGGTCTCTCCTGTCTTTGAAACAAATCTCCACCATGTCTATCACCATCAAAGAGATGCTCTGCTTTCTTGCTTCCACCTGTTTGAATCAGGAGCATGTTCATTTGGCTTACAGAAAGAAAATGATTACATCTGCAAAAATCAAAATTGTGATGCATTAGTGGTGACATTCTTAGGGTTGCATATGATCTACGCTTTATATTACATCGGGTTTGATATTGCTGGACTGAGCAACAGAGTGGAAGATTATTTTTCTTAGCCATTCTACTTTCTATCCTACGATCTACTAAACAAAACTTTCTCAACTGTGAATCTCAGCTAGCAGTAATGTTAGTCATTCACTTGTCTTGGTTCAGTCCACCTTGAAATATACAGGGTATACTTATATTCCATTGCTTCATATTTGCTGTTCGTTAAGAAATAAATAAAAATATAGTTATGTGCTAAACTCACATTTTTAAACAAAATGTCCCAATTATGACAGCCTAAATGGTTGTCTCTGTCTTTTGACACTGTCTCCCATAACATCCTCATTAGGAAGCTGAGGAAGTATGGGCTAGACGAGGTGACAGTGAGGTGGATCGAGAGCTGGCTGAGTGACAGAACTCAGAGGGTTGTGATCAGTGGCACAGAGTCCAGTTGGAGGCCTGTAACGAGTGGTGTCCCTCAGGGGTCAATACTTGGACCAATTTTGTTCAATATATTCATTAATGACCTAGATGAGGGGACAGAGTGTATCCTCAGCAAGTTTGCTGATGATACCAAGCTGGGAGGGGTGGCCGACACTCCAGAGGGCCGTGCTGCCATCCAGCATGACCTGGACAGGCTGGAGAGCTGGGCAGGGAAGAACCTAATGAGGTTCAACAAAAGCAAGTGTAGGGTCCTGCACCTGGGAAGGAAGAATGCCAAACACCAGTATATGTTAGGGGCGGACATGCTGGGAAGCAGCTCTGAGGAGAAGGACCTGGGGGTCCTGGTAGACAGCAAATTATCCATGAGCCAGCAGTGTGCCCTTGTCGCCAAGAAGGCCAATGGCATCCTGGGCTGCATAGGGAAGACTGTGGCCAGTAGGTCGAGGGAGGTCATTCTCCCCCTCTACTCTGCACTGGTGAGGCCACAACTGGAGTACTGTGTCCAGTTTTGGGCTCCCCAGTTCAAGAGGGACAGGGAACTACTGGAGCGAGTCCAGCGTAGGGCAACCAAGATGATTATGGGACTGGAGCACCTCCCTTATGAGGAAAGGCTGAAAGAGCTGGGACTCTTTAGCCTGGAGAAGAGAAGGTTGAGGGGGGACCTGATTAATGTTTACAAGTATCTAAAGGGTGGGTTTAAGGAGGACGGAGCCAGGCTCTTTTCAATGGTTCCCAGTGACAGGACAAGGGGCAATGGGCACAAGCTAGAACATAGGAAGTTCCGTTCAAATACACGGAAAAACTTCTTTACAGTGAGGGTGACAGAGCACTGGAACAGGCTGCCCAGGGAGGGTGTGGAGTCCCCTTCTCTGGAGATTTTCAAGACCCGCCTGGATGCAGCCCTGAGGGATGTGGTTTAGGCAATCCTGCTTTAGCAAGGGAGTTGGACTAGATGATCTCTAGAGGTCCCTTCCAACTCCGAAGATCCCGTGATTCCGTGATTCCGTGATATGCCAATATACTGATGTATCCATGTAAATTCAGGCTTTGGGTCTGACTGCAATACAAAACAAAAAAGACATCCAATCCCTGCAAACTTCATGTTAACACTGAGATAAGAGACAGAAGCAGTCACTAGAGGGAGACAATGTAATTTCACAGAACACATCCAGAAAACTTTAGTTGGAGAATTTACGAAAAGCTGTATAATCCATACCTGTGAGAGGGTTAACTCGCTGGTATTACCTTGCCTAGTGAACTGAGAACTACAGAACCACAGCAATATTTGCCTAAGCTGGAAGTAGAGAATAGACATTACAGAAAAAAAGAACTAACTAACTTACCCACTTTTCTGTCATGAGCAGTATTCACTTTTAAAATGCTTTTTCTGAGAGCCTGAGACAAAAGACTGTCATAGTGTCCCTGTGTATCTATTGCATGACTATAAACCCTTCCACCTGAAGTGATGACTCCTTGTACTTTGCAGTTTTAGCCTCTGAATGATCTGAAATGTCCTGACATTACTGTTCATTTAACCATGAAGAAATTAAAGTTCCTGGTACACATTTTCCTAACCCCTACTGACTTTTGTCCCATGACATACTTAGTGTTTTGCAAATTTATTTAAAAGCGATGGACAAGTTTCCTCAGAAACAAAGTTTTGGGATCTACAAGAAAATATAAAAACACCAGGAGGCAGTGCTAGGAATGCATTACATATGGGATTCAGAATATATTCAATTTTAAGTTTTAAGGGCTAGACAGGAAAGTTAACAAATTCATAAGCTCTGAGGTATGATATAGGTGTGTTGCTTTTGGTAAAAATACTCACCTTAATTCAGCAAAATGAACTTACCTCAGCAGCCATTTCTCTTCTTCATTCTCACTTCTTTCCTTTAGTTCTCTGTTTCATCCCTTTCCCCATTCTTCTTTGCTTATGCTGCCTGTGGCAGCACCATTGATGACATAAGGTTTAGTCTTCTGTGTCTGTCCAACTACAGACCCATCAGATGATTTTGATGAAAGATGCTAAGAGAGGGGCAGCACAAATGTTTACTGTTTCACAACCAGGTTTATTATGACTAAGACCTGGATAAAGCAAATTGCGTATTATATTCTTTTCCAGGAGTACTTGGGTCAGTGAAGCCAACAGGTTCCATGGTAAATTGAGGAAATTCAGCAAAACGCCGAGTGAGGACTGGCAGTAAAATAGCGGTCCCTGATAGGGACTGTAAAAGGATTGAAGATACTGCTGCCTCAGGGAGCTCCTTGCACTTTCTCAAAGTTTTTTCAATACAGGAAATTCATATTAGTTTAGCTGTGCTGAATTAGCAATATTCTTCCATGAGAGAATTGTGTATGCTAATCTAATCACCGTTATTCATTTATAACAATATTCACACTGGAGGCTACCTACTATAGCTATTTCTGTTTTAATAATAATAACAGCTAAAATGATACAAAACTTGTTTTATATGCACCCAGAAGCATACAAAATCAGCACCTGATGCAAAAGCGCTAGTCCTAAAAAATTTGTAACAGATGCCTTACCAATATCTACCATTCGAGTCTCGTCATCTGTAATTATGGAGCAAATGCTTCCTCCCAAAGCCCGCTTTCTATTTATTGTTCAGACCCCTCTTGAGATAAAACTGAAGCATAATCAGCTTTGAACTAATTTCTGTTCTCTGTCTTCAGGGGAAAAAATAATTCTACATTCTCCTGTTTCTGTCACTTGTGACAAACCTGAAGATGTCCTGCCTGCTAACTCTGCTTGCAAGCACCCAGTGACAAATAGCAGCTGCTCTCAAGTGTGACAAAGAATGTTTGTGTTTTCTTTTACCAAAATCACAGGTTGAGTTTTGTTGTTAAAACTTTAAGAAAAAAAACCCAAAACTCTCTCCTCTCTTCAATCCTTTTATCTGCTTAAATCTTATGCAAATGACAAAGGTAATTAAGTAAATTACAGATAGTGAAAACTGATGTGTTCATTTACTCAGGGCTGAAAATGAAGGGAATGAATATTCAAAGCAGTGTGATGTACCACTGTGTGAGGGGAAAAGACTTCAGCCAAACTGAATTAACTGTTTATTGGCAGCATCTTTGAACTGGATCTTGCTTTTATGAGTAACAAGGTCACTCGCCAACTACTTATAGAATCATAGAATGGTTTGGGTTGGAAGGGACATTAAAGATCATCTAGTTCCAACCCCCCTGCCATGGGCAGGGACACCTCCCACTAGACCAGGCTGCTCAAAGCCCCATCCAGCCTGGCCTTGAACACTTCCAGGGATGGGGCATCCACAGCTTCTCTGGGCAACCTGTTCCAGTGCCTCACCACCCTCACAGGAAAGAATTTCTTCCTAATATCTAATGTAAATCTCCCCTCTTTCAGTTTAAAACCATTAACCCTTGTCCTATCACTAGCCTCCCTGATAAAGGGTCCCTTCCTATCTTTCCTGTAGGCCCCCTTCAGGTACTGGAAGGCTGCTATAAGGTCTCCCCGGAGCCTTCTCTTCTCCAGGCTGAACAACCCCAACTCTCTCAGCCTGTCCTCATAGTACAGGTGCTCCAGCCCTCTGAGCATCTTTGTGGCCCTCCGCTGGACCCGTTCCAACAGGTCCACTCAATAGGTACTTCTCACTGAACTCAACAATCAGAAAAAACAGTGAACCACCAGCTCCTGCCTTTCACCAGACACTAAATCCTGCACACAGTAGTCCTGTTTCTTCTAAATTCAGAGGATCTGGACAGATTCTGTAGAAATGAATAGCATTTCTTGTGGAAATCCAGTTTCTGCTAAATTGGGTTGTGGTGCGCTTCACTTCTGCCTCCACCCCAGGCATGATGCATTCTTAACATATATTTAAAAAAAAAATTCAAAGAAAAAACACAATTCAAAAACACTACAGCTGGTATGCCTTACTGTTTTTTCACCTAATCCTTGCCTCTTGTCACAATACTCAGCATTTTTCTTGGTTTGGGAGATCGCTGTGGCACTGCCTTTGATGGAAGGGTCAATTCACCTGCCTGATCCTACACAAAGAGCACTCGGGAATTATGATGATGGATGTGGTATTCAAAGAGGCAAGGTCAGCTAAGCCACGAGTGAGCTGTACGCTCCTGAAACAGTATGGATCACAAACCGTCTGCAAACAGATCTTTTTCATCCCAGAGGAAGGGTCTCTTGCTTTTTTCTTCTTGTGCTCTGATTTGTGGTTTTGCTTGAGGGAAGAAGTGAAGAGGAGGCTGCTTGAATGATTTCAACTGACTGGTTTCCATGTCTTTAGAGCTGCTTGAAGAAGCTTCTGTGCCATCACCAGAACTCCGCCTGTACGTATTATAAACCGCAGATTCTTCAGATGGCAAAGTAGGTGAGATTTGGATGACAATTTGTGTGAATTTCCTATGATTGCATAAACTAGCTGTCCAAATTGCCATGCAAGTCCACAGAGGTACAGTAGATCCACTCTATTCCCTTTTCCATCCCTTTAAAACCCTCTCTGCAAGCATCCTTCTTTGGCATGGTAACAAAATTTTACTTACAGAAATACTTTCAGTGTTTATTTCAGAGTAACCTTAATGGCTTTATTTATGTTCTGACAATTATATCAGGCTCTTCAAAATACTGCTAATGACTCTGATAAATAGCAAGAAAAATGCATCATTTATTTTTGCTCACTTGCTACTTCTAACTTAATTCAAGGTGTCAACTACAGATAAAAACTGTTACCATTAATTTCAGTCCTTTTATATGACATAGGAGATGTCTACAGAGATCTTTATGCTGACGATCTTCTCTGTATCCCATGTTAATTCTAGCTTTTTATTGTTTCCGAATGTCATTCACTTATTACTGTGCATACAATCTCTGAAAATGTGTTGGAAATCCCTTTATTGCTGTAAATTTGGGAATAATCCTTTTATTTTCCATGAGGTGTTATTTGAATAAAATGCCACTAGAAACCTCTATACCCCTGTCGCAAACTGAAAAATAATTTTCTCATTATTTGAAAGTGTTCATCCAAAATTCGATGCTACCAAATACTAATTTCCTAAACAGTTTGTTTTTCTTCCCACCACCATATTTGGTTCACTGTCATTATAATTAATATTCATATTCTTGCCATAATTAGCATTATATTAACATAGCCTCATATCCTCAGTGCTAATGCTCTGACTACCATATTCAGAATAGCTCTTCTCGCCGACAGGTAATTTGTGTTACGCTGCTTTGTTGAAAATTGTTGCACTCAAGCGTTTTGCTAGACTACTTCAAGATTATTAAAATTAGGCACTAATCTGTCTTTTCACCCGCTCCATCTAGAATTGTTTGTAAAACCCAGGCTGCTTCGCTTCTTTTGTAGGTTTTTCCTTAGTATAAAATCAAAAGCAACAAACCAGTGTCCGCAGCCTGTTCTGCAGTTTCTCCTGCCCTCTGCTGGATGCCACGTTAGAACAGCTCCAGGAATTTGTCGTCTTCATTATTTTGTGCTTGGTCAAGGTGAAGAATTTACCCTCCTCTTTCTGCTTCCCAAGCGAATACTACTACTTATGCCTTCTCTCTCAGGTGGTAATATGTATTTGTGCAAAGGAAAGACAAAAAAAAAATATAGCTAGTCTTTTATTTACCAGGAAAAATAAAACAGGTAAGGCTTTTTAGGTTTCAGCTTTGGCACACTTCTTGATCATACTTCAGCTTAAACAAGCGCGTGGGCTCTCTGAAATCAGTTTAGATATTGGAGTACCATGAGGTTAAACACAGTATGGTTGCTTTCCACTTAACTAAAGAAGAACTTACACTGGACCGGCTCTCTGGAGGTCATCTGGTCCAAGCCCTGCTTGAAGCAGGTCCAAAAAAGTCGTTGTGCCCACTGGAGTTTTGAGTACCTCCTGGGATGGACACCTCACCACGCCTCTGGTCACCCGTTCCAGTGTCTGACCACCCTTACTTGTGAAAACGTCCTCTGATCATTATCTACAAGCTCTCAATTTGCTCATCACCCTGCCACCCCTTTGCACAGAGCACAAACCTTCCTCACTGCCTTCCTGGCTTGTCTTTTCCTGAAGAGTTGTACATCAATATCACTATACCTACCTATGCAGCACACCACTCATAGACGCTATCTCCCCACGTATGTGCCAACAAAGTCACAGCTCTGCAACTGTTAACAGGCTTCTAATTTCTCCTCTTTGTTTCCCCTGCAGCATATATTTGTCTACAGACACTCAAAACGGACCCCGTCACTCTACATTCACAGAGAAGTTCAAGACTCTCCCCATCGTGCTGTCGCTTCCCCGTTGCTCCCTGTGCCTTTACTCCTCTATAGGTTATGACAGACTTTCCTCAGCTTACCCAGTTTCAAGCTGTCCTCACTAGGTCTGAAGCTTGAAGACACTCTTACCATACTTTGTCAGATGGATCTTATTCCTGCTTTGAAGTCTTCGCTCCTCCAAAACGATCACACGCGTGCAGAAGCCAAACTCCTGCCTGTGACACCAGCCATGCACCAAGTGTCAATCCACTGAAGGTGGATCACCCACTCCTGTCCAAAGCTTCTCCTCTCACTGGAAGGAATGAGAACATCACTTGTGCCCCCTCCCATGCCATACTGCTAATTACTGCTGGTAAAAGCCCGTTATGCCCTATCCTTGACCAAGCCATGTATGTATACTCCGTCATAAAGAGGCTGGGCTCTAAAAACGGAAAAAAGCTGTAACACTAGTGGCAAATTTCATAAGCATCAGCAAAGACAACAGCACATTAAACATGATCTTAATTTGTGACATGCCTTTGAAGCTATGCCACATGCTGAGAATGCTGACACCATGTAAGTGGCATGTTCTCTGCCCTTATCTGCACTGCTTTTCATACAAAATGAACCGGCAATCTCTCTCAGGTATAGAATCCAAATCAAAAACAAGTAAAAATATATCTAGTCATACCACTGATGTAAATTACCATGGTAGTAAAATTTTAAATGGCAAAAGGGAAAAATTCCCATGTTTTATCTTTAATGTATTTTCAGTTCTCTTGAAAGACTCCTAACTAGAATTCCCAGTGAAATCCCCCGTTTGCTCTCATGTCACACATACACTTGACAATACAAAGTCAAAATTTCTTTCTGTAACTCATTATTGTAGTCAAGCCCAACCAAAAGCATCAGTTCTAATTATGACAGGTATGGTCTTTGCTGCTGATAGGTCTTTTTGCTTATTTGCATTTCTGATGAAGCCACTGGTGAAGATGCTACATATTTAATTAACTTTCTACAGTTCGCTTTCATACATGCAAACATAATTCCTTCAATCTGGACTACGTCTCTACCTACACAATGTACTAAAACATTATTTGTCTGATGACTTTTCTTCATCATGATCAACTTTACCCTGTAATCTGTATGTTGTTCTTTACTGTGCTGTTATTTCTCTTTAATTTTGCTTATGCTTTGAGGTGTTCAAGGTTGCAAAATAAAATGGTCCTGTCACTAAGCAACTTCCTTCTAAGCTGAGAGGTATATACAGAGACGACAGGATACAGTGAGGACCAGACATCCGATCTCGGTGGATTAGCAAAAGTTTTTACTGCTTTCCTAGGAATTATTTTGGATTTCCCCATGTGAAAGTAGAAACCGATCAAGAATGTTTGTATAGCCCAAGCAATCCCATACGCTGCTCACACTTCAATGGCAAAAGATTCACTATATTCACAAAAGTGAAAAAAAGATGGCAGCTTTGATTTAAGATTAGAAACCTTATGCTATCAGGACATAAATGAAAAAGCTACTTTCTGTATAGGAAGAAGACGAGATGACACCAAACATGGAAAAACTCTATCAGCGAGGAGGCCAGATGTAACACTGTAACGCCCTGGGGCAAACTAGGGCAACTAAAACAAAGCAACATTTTCAGGATTTCTAGAAAAGTTTAGAATTCAAACCCATACAAACCAGGTGAAAGATTCTTCACAGCCTTCTCAAAAGGAGGCGGCTACTGCAGGATCACAGTCACACAAGCATAACCCTCTTTAAAAAGGCCCGGGGTGGAGCTAGGAAATTATAGACCAGTTTGACCTTGGTGGTAGGCAAGATCCTAAAGATATTAATAAGAGATGAGATCACAAGGAACACAGACTGGGCAAAGTGATTAAAGGACATAATCTACTTGGATTTCAAAAAGGTATTTGACATAAAACTGCAAAGTAGATTAATGCACAACGGTAGCAAGCATAACATAGAAGGTGTCATCCTTGAATGAATAATGAGAAGCACAGATACTCCGAGACGATCTGCAACTGCACTCTCACAGGTGGTATGTTAACAAGTCAGATTCCTTTGACATATAAACTGCAGATGTACACATATTAAGGCTTATTTACTGTCCTAGGGCTGCTGGTCTCTTAAAGATATAGTGGACGTACTTTGCTCGCAGTTACACTAGTGAAGTCAGTAGAGTTGCTTAAAGTGTACAACGGCAGGATAGACTGGAACCTACCCTAGGTCACTTGCCTTTGCTTAGCAGACATGTTTCACATATTATTTTGTTAGAACTAGTTTTTTTGGTTGTTGTTCCTCCCACCTCCGCCCCCAGTATACTGCATCAATTTCTCACTCTAATGTCTCATCGATACAGGTTTGTTTAGTGTCTCATCAATACAGGGCTGTTTGCTAGTAGATTTAGCACAGTGGGTGCTGAAGGCTATATACATTCTGTATTAGGTACCGCATTTTCCTGTCAAACTAAATTATTTTGATTTGTCAGTCTTACTTTGGATTTACAACAGCGTAGATGAGAGAAGTATTTAGCCCTTCTTCCGCAGCACTGAGTACTTTGCTGGTCACTTTCAGGACCCTGATTCTGTATCCTTTGCATATTTGTATCAATATAAATCCAGGGCAAACCAGAGAAAGCTGTTCCACTCGCACAAACAAAAACCTAGCATTGAAAGGATTAAATGCATACTTTGGGCCACATCGTCTGGAGACACTTCATCTGAAGACTCAATTGCATCAACTACAGCAAGAGAGAATTTGGCTTATGTACCTTCTTTACTGCTGATCCCTTGTAATGCCAAAAGGAAGTTCCTACCATTTACAAGCTGACGTATATAAAATGTGAATCCACTGGGACATTGTAAGTCTCCTTTGGAAACCTTGTCAACATCAACAGCTCAGGCTAATATCGGCAACTGCTGCGATAATAGTTCAGAACAGTCATTCCTTTTCCCAAGTGTAAAGTTGAAATGGCAAGATAAAGTTGCTGCTTACACTCGTGTTGTTACTTCAGTTGGTTATATTTATCTCATTACTACTGGAGAGCTTGGCAGTTCACTGAAGCATCGTGATGAACTGAAGTTAATGACAGCAGGGAAGCCAGCTCTGTTCCAGATTTGTCATGTGGATGTGACGCCATGCACAGTGGACTGCGATATCAATGAAGGAATCGGGGTCAGCTGATCGCCGCAGATTCAGGCACCAACAACTACCACACAGCCACAACCTGAAGTCTCCCTACAGCAAGAGACCATCAGACTGCATACTTCTGGTACTAGAAGAGGCTGCTGGCAGGAAAAGGCCCAGAAGTGTGTATACCAAAGTGGCGATGAATCTCTAAGTTCAGCTGGGTAACTGAGAAGGGAATTTGACTCATATCTGTTGACAGCCATGCGTGTGCAAGTCACAGTGCCTTTCAGGTGTGTTGTGGTGGGAGGCTGGTTTATTTTGGTGGGGGTGATGTTGCACCAAAACATGTTCTGAATTTGTTTCTGGGCTCTACCAGAAGTAACATCAGCACTTGACAGTAAAAAAGCTCTATTAAACTCTCTCTACATCATTGACCTCATACAAACCCAGTCCTCTGATTTAGCAAAGCCACACAACCCAGGTTGGGAAAATGCACGTTTCAGCTATTTACATTTATCTTTTTGCTAATGGTGCTCCCCTTTTGTTGGATCTCTATCATCTGAGAATTTCACACAGCCCTTTCCAAAAGGAAGAGAAAGCCAAAGAAACTATGTACTGATCCTGCTTCTTGTCCATGCCACAAATTTCTTGTAAAACTCATCAGAGGCAGCCTTAGGGCTTATAGTCCATGATTCCTTTCTTGCAGATGATATGCACTATAAAAAATAACCTTATCTTTTATTTTTAATTATGTCTCCAGTCTCTCTGTCAGAATAGTCATAAGCTGTTATAAAGCAAAAGAAGGGAATCTAGTTGCCAAGAGACTCTTGGAAATGACAAATAAACAAGACCCAATCTTTCCTCCTACAAACATCTAAAATCTCCAAGAGAGAGGTCTCTCTCACAACATATTGGAGATTCGTATTTCAGTCTCTTTCTTTTCACTGGAAGCCTGGCTAATTTCTTGGTTACTGTTCCTCTCAGTCCTCCTCAACACCTCCTTGGCTGACACTTCCAAGTTTTTGGTCATTCAGATATGGTAGATTAGAAAGAACATGGAAAGAAACACATGTGTGTAGGAAGTAATGTGACAAACGAACTTAGAAAAGATGTAGTTATGATAGTTAAGAAGGATTCAATTACTAATGGAAGAGAAAAACAAATTCACAGATTTCCTAAAGCAGAAAGAAAATGACCACTGGACAAAGAAACGGCACAACATTTATCTACCATGATCTATCCTAAGACAGAAAAATTGAGTAAAGCCAGGAAGAATAATAAGGTTTACTGAAATGGTCTGAGTGTCAAAGGCATGGGGAATCATCTCACATACCAGGAGCTGGCACAGAGTATAAGACATTTTTGGAGAGTCATGGCTGAAACAAATTTGTTTTCCCATGCATGAATGGCCTTCTCTCCTCTTCTGGGCAACACAGGTCACCTCAACAAGTTATCAAAAATACAACCCAAAGTGATTTTTGACCCCATTACAAAAGCATTTTACATCAGTGCCAAGCTCTGCTGAGTTTTATTTCTTCTTACATGGACTCGGAATTTTATACAGTTATGACTTTAAACCCTTGAGCTTTGTGGCCTGGAGCAAGCAAACCCAATCAAGCCCAGAATTCAGACAGCACAGAGACAGCATGAAATTACTTTTGCCCACCTTATTCTCTGCTGGAGCCTCTTGCCAGGCTAAATACAGAATATGGCCCATTGTTCCACATGACTTGAATTAGAATTGTTAAAACCAAGCTGATGTTTACTTAGGATATATGTTCTTACTAAGAATATTTCTCTTAAAGCATTAAGACAGCAACAACGTAAATATGTTAACACGTGAACTACTTTTTGTCTGTTTACCTTCCAATTTTATCAGAAAACGGGTGCTAATCTCTAAATAGCTTATTTATAAAACTTTTTTTTTCAGGAAAATTATCTAACTGCATTTTTTTCATGTAATGCTTACACACATATTAGAATACAGTGGCTACAGATTTACTTAGAAGTCAATTCCGCTGAGCAAAACCTGCACTCTGTTTTAGATTCACGTGGCACCCCGGCAATAAAACTACCACGGCTCACTAGGGGAAGCGAGAGGCAAGTTTTTTTCAGAGAACATACAGAAGCCCGTGATGGTGAAAACTGAACTGTCAATATTCTGTGCTTTCTGTAAAGCCGTGGAAAAAGATGCACATGGCTAACAGATCCCTCTGTCTCCACGGGTGCTTGCTTCCTTTTGCTAGGAAGTAATGACCATGGAATTGCTCCCTTTTGGTATGCCATCTATAAATTGAGGGCTGTGTTGCTGTGCTGGAGGTTTAGCCCTAAGGACAGTGTGTTTTCTGAGTCCTACAAGGGATTTCAATGAGCAAAGGATTCTCAAATAAAGCTGTGAATCTGCCTCAATCTGTCTGCTTAGCCTTGTGACTAATTGAGCATCTCACAAAATGAAGGCAACTGAGGGAAGGCGGTACCAACTAGGCATGCAAATTAAATCGTTACAAAGATATGTGTTGAACAACTTTAGATAAAATAAATCACATTACTATGAAAAATTATAGGCTGTACAATTACACAGACTAAAGATGCTTCTAATTATCCAGTGTTAATTACCTACTTAAAATACATTGGGGAGGATGAACGAATAGGGTATCTGTTAGGAACTTGGTTTCTGCTCTTTATTGTGCAGGTTGCAATCACAGTATACGAGCTAAATTGTTTTAAATGAATGCCTGGAGAACAAAACAAAGGTGTTTTGTATCTTGGAGAGCAAATCAATATATAGAGAGAGCCTCAATATAACTATAGTTTAACTGTACTGGCAAAATCACATATAAGAAAAAATTTAAACTGCCTCACAACTTCTCAGCCAAATTCAGGACTTGGCGACATGTATTACGAATGCTCTGGTGTCACTGAAGATGCAGAGATGTAACTGAGGAAGGTACTTTTCACATTATTTAAAGAAAAAAAACATCCCATGTAGTTATTTTTGCCAGTGCTAAATGGATATGAAATGCTACTACTTCAGCCCAGAGTGTCCCCTACACACACTTTGTCCCCGCTCTTGACCATTACAAATTATGAGATGTGGTGCAATGTAGTAACCGCTCACATGCAATCGTATGACAGGGTAGGGACACTTCCACAGCTGGTAGACATCAACATTAATAAACCATTACATTTATCTGAGAAATAGTTGCAGAACAGACAGAACTGGGATCTAACAAAACTTGACGAGATGCTAAGGCCTCGCAGAAATCAGCAAGAACCGTGGAGGAACAACAGTTTGCACAGGAGCAGGGATTTCTATACCGTGGCAGTAGTGTAACATAGAAAACATAAAGATGCGAAAGATGAAGACACAATTCAGGCAAAACTGAAGAGTTTGGAGAAAGTTATTTATATAAAAAGAAGATATTGGACTGGAACTACCATTTCAATTTTAATTATAAAAGTCACCTTGTAAACAATTACCTAAACTGAGCTGACAAGCTGTCATTTCAGTTAGGACTCCAGGTTATCGTACTGCATGCATCATGGCAAAAGGACAGTGATCTAAACAGACCTAATTATAGACTTTTCCCATTCGTAGGCTACATGGAATTGAACTTCAAACAATTTAGCCTCTGGCAAACCTTAACCTGGAAATAAACTGCAGTTTTGGTCTATCTTTAATGAGTATATTCCTCTTTTAATATGTTCTGGGTGGTAACTTGGACTTGGGGGTATTAGCGTACCATGGTAAAATCTAGGTAAGATTCTCAGCTTACACAGACAACTAAGAGGACTGAAATGGAAATATAAATTGACAGTACGGGTTTCTCTGATGTCTGGGGATCCTGTCATTATCAACTAAAAACCACGCAGCAATGAAAATTTGCACATTGTCATAACTTACGGAAGAGAAAGCCCAGAAAAAATAATAATTTACCTATAGGAAGACATATATGCACATTTAGTTCTCTTTCAACTAAGTATATCTTCGTCTTGATTCTCTTCTCAGATATTTAGGAGGACGGGGCCAGGCTCTTTTCAGTGGTGCCCGGGGACAGGACAAGAGGTAATGGGCACAAACTTGAACATGGGAAGTTCCACCTAAACATGAGAAGGAACTTCTTCACTGTGAGGGTGGCAGAGCACTGGAACAGGCTGCCCAGCGAGGTGGTGGAGTCTCCATCACTGGAGACATGCAAAGCCCACCTGGAGATGTTCCTGTGCAACCTGCTCTAGGTGACCCTGCTCTGGCAGGGGGGTGGGACTAGGTGATCTCCAGAGGTCCCTTCCAACCCCTGCCATTCTGTGATTCAGGGTCTGAGACAACTCAGGGGGAAATCTTCCAGCTATGTTAGGTTTAAGTGTGCTCCTTAAAAATCTAAATATAAAACCAGCTGTGATGAGTTTAAGAGTTCATTTCTGTACACTATATATTTTTTTTCTAGAGTTGAAAAAATAAAAATAATCAATGCTGGTCCCATTTGATTACTGTTCTAAAATCTGCCTCATCCTTCAACAAACCCAAACCAAACAACAAATCACACAGCTTTTGCAAGTCCTTGCAAGCTTATTGACTTCAGTAACATTTTTGTCTGGGTGAAGCTGCGGGGCTGACAGAATTCAATAGCACAAACTTGCTCCTGGACCTATACCAGCTCCCTTCTATGTACACCTTGGCAGGCACATCTTCTGGCTCAAACACTGCACTGAGATAGGAAATAGAAGCAGTGAAAATCAGCCTCAGCCTCCCCTATGCTGATGGGTCGCAGAAGATTTATGGCGTTGCTAAGAAAGGCGCGGGGCCAGGAGCCCTGCAAACCCTCTGCTCCGGGGATACGAGCGGAGTTTTGTCTACGCTTTGAAGCTGGCTGCCTTCCCATGCAAACGATGCAGAAGGATTAGCTTCTGTGCCAAAGTAAGCGCAAATAATTTTGCCTTGACTTGAATGTTAACAAGTAGCAGACCCTCTGTATGTGAGATTTGAAAGGTAATTTTAAAAAGCAGCTATTTCTTTAAGCTTCATGCTGCGTTCTAATTACTGTAGAACTGAATGGTTTTCACTTGAAACCAGACACAAGATAGCCTGATAACTTCGGGTGTCAGTTTTGGAGTGAGGTCCCTATTTCCAAGGATGAATAACATAATTCCAGCTATTATGTTGCTGAAAGTATTTTCAAAGGCATACGTAGACTCTGAAAGAAAACATTTTCTTGGGGACAATGTAGACAAAAAAAGTAACTTTTCATACCTGCAGACAGGCACAGCCTTCTATGGTAGCACCATCAGCCACTGTCTAATGTGAAAAATGTAACCCATCTCAAGAACGTGCCCTGGTGGTTTATTGCAATAAAGGATTGTGTGTCTCCCTTGTGGCAATGTAAATTAAAAACACACAGCTATCTGTGTTTGGAAATTAGTAGATACTCATTTGACATATAACTGAAAGAGGGAGTGAAGAAAACGATTGTAAGGAGAGGCTGAAAAAAAATGATTAAAAGGTTATTTAAAAGGTATTAGTTCCCTGAAGTATGTCTCTCTGATACTCAGAATTCATCTTTTTTTTTTCTTTTTGTTTTTTTCCTCCCTGAGAACTTTGCCTAGGTTTTCTGATGGCCTGCACCCACGCTAATTTTGCCTGGTCACTCAACTCTGGAGAATTGCTACAATTCTCTTTCTTTTGTTTGCTCTTATTCCTGCGGTACCTGATAGAAGGTTAATCAGAACCTGCTTCTGTGCTCTGCTAACCTGTGTAGAGAAAAATATACAACGCTGGACTGTGACAGCCTTGAATAGCACAGAACAAACGTATCTAAGCTATGCATTTTAGAATAGTCGCGCAAGTCTATAAAATGTAAGCCTTCCATACAAACCCAGCAGCAGTTTAGTTCTTCCTTGTCTTCAGAGAATATGCTTCTTTTCATTAAGGAGAAAAATGGTGGACTAAGTTGAGGAGTGTTTAGTTTTAGAGAGTGGAAGGGGTTGAATCTTTATTATGAGTGTCTCAGTGAAACACTTTCCCATAGACCATTTGGAATTTCCTAAAAATGGCCTTACTCAACATTCGTCTAATTCCACCTAGTGACAGCAGTGTTTATTTCCAAGTTTCATATGCTTTATATTAGGTCCTGTAACTAGCTTTTCCCAAACAACCAGTGATCTGCGCATGGAAACAGGATCATAGATACTTGATGTTGTGTGGCTTGATTCATTAATTGCTTTTAGGTTGTTACCAAGGTATATGTAGCAGCTAGCAAAAGGACCTCAGCAGAGAGACAGATGTAAGGAGAAGTGAAGATGGTTTTTTTTGCGTCAGCTGTCTTCACGTTTCACTTCAGTTGGGGTAAACTGCATTGGATGTGTTGGAAGCACCTGCTACTATTGACCATCAGGTGGAAAAGCAGGGACGATGCTTTTCAGGTAGCTAGAGATGAGAAGTCCCACTTGGAAACTAATGCAACTCAGCAAGCAAGTTTGCAACCAACTCAAACAGCACATATGACCTGGTACGACTTTGACAAAATGAAGTTACATGCCCCCAGCTCTACAGGAGACACATTTGCAAGTGACTGCAAAATCTCATTGTTGCATACAATAGTCCGCAGTGCCAAGGCTGCAGAAGGACACAGTATTACAAGCACAGAGGTCATATTGTGTGCAGTCCTTGAGAACCACCAACACTGTCTCGTGCTCTACTCTGACCTTAGATTATCATTAGACCTTTACAATATTCACAGATGTCACAGGCTGCTGGCTGTTTAGTGCTTTACTGATTGTTGTCTTGAGGTGGGAGATCACAACAGGGAATGCAGTCACAGATATCTTCAGTTAAGCGTTAGCTTCTCAAGAATTGAGGGAACTGTTTCAATGAAGCGTTGCAGCACAAGCCAGGATTTAAAAAACGTCTTAGCTCAACTCTCCTGAACTACCAGTGTTCTTCAAGAACCCCACTCTTCCTCTACAAGTGGTGCTGATGACTTACAGAACTACTCCGGCTGTAAGGTATGCAAGTACTAGCAAAATAATCATAAACTGGAAATCAATGATCAAGACATTTTTAACTATTTAATTATGGGGGTTTACCTTAAAGCTTCCTTTTCAAGGTCCAAGAAGTTATATGCTTTGTCCAGTTACTTGAGGCAAAATCCTCCGTTATTACCTAGCAACACATGAAGGTCATAAATTACATTTATCTCTGACTACTAACCCATAGTACTACGTACTATGACGACACTGCGGCCTCTGTGCCGTGTCTCCACAACAGAGTTGGTTGTAGTCCACTTGTGCATGCTCACATTAACTTCTATCTAGCTAGAAAGAGCAACAGGAGTAATACAGACTCAGCAGCGCATGCTTCTTCATTGGCTCTACAAACCTGCAGAAACCCCTGTATATATACATATATATACGTGAAGTTTGTGAAACCTCAATAAAACCTATAGTGCTATGTTTTTATGACTGTTAAATTGCATGCTACTAGATTAAACTTGGCTCGGTTATGCCCCATCATTTACTGCACAAAGACACTCAGTACTAGCTCAACAGACTGAATGCTAAGAGTGTTTTCTGCGCATCCTACGTCCTACTAAAGCAGTCCTACTGCTGCCCCTAAATATTTTGGTAGGGTTGAAACTAAACATTCCATATCAGGCTGTAAAATACAATTAAAACAATCACAGAATGAGATATATTGTATTCTAGTTAATGAGTAGGAAACGCCACAAACCTCATGTAAGTATTTGGTTTTTATTTGTATCCTGCAGCACAGATGCAACTTTCTGTAGTACTACAGAGCATGGTTTGAAAATTGTTTTCTATTATACTTGTGTATCTTTTCAGGAATATAACAACAGATATCAAAAGGAAATATTTGCATCGCAGTCAAAACACACTGTTCCTCCCCTCTGGAACAAAACACACAGCTCTAACACCCTTTATGTCTCTCTTGCCTGACAGATATGAGTAGGAAAGCAAGAGAGAAGGAATGTAAAAAATATTTGATCCTACGACAGTAGCGCTTCCTATATGTTGCACAGAACTCTTAGTCATTCCCATAAGGATGGGTATTTCCTTTCTACAGATCGGGTTTTTCTGACCCAATCATTCTGACTGCTCTTACTAGCAACCATATCTGATGCGATGTGGTAATCTGCTATCTGCCCATACTCCTGTTCACAGGACAACTGTCACCGAGCAATGACTGGGCCGCTAACAGTGTGTGATGATGAGTTCAGACACGCAGTCAGTACAATTCAAAAGTACTATCTCCCTTTCAAATGTCACATGTCAGTGAAAAATATGGGCACTGGAAATACCACCCTGATGGCAAAAAGGTTACTCTCATCTTGAATGGACTGCAAACCACCAAATCACCCTAAGTTAGGAAGAGCACATGCGATCTTCTGTTATGATAATTTACAAATGTATCTCTTTTATTCCTGAGAATTTCAAAATCCTTTTCCGGCAATTTTACAAATCACATACTTACTTACCAATCTAGGTATATCTATACAACACATGTAGGTCATAAATGGTAAAATGGACTTACACCACAGTCATTGTGCCCACTGCGGAAGTATAGCCACACCTAAGATAAAAAAGAACAGCTAATTTTATAGACTACAGTAGCCTCACACAATAGTACTGGCACAGAAGGAGCAAATTACATCATTCATTTAAATTCCTGCTACCACAGGGAAACTAGGTATTCAGAAACTGGAACTGACCAGAGCACCAAAGTTAATTGCAATGAAAAATTCCCCCAAAGGAATCAATTATATATATCATCCAAAAGATAAATACGGTCTTCATGTCATTTTAGGAAAAAAAAGAAAATCACAAATCCTCTTTGACTTGTATTATTAAAGCATTTGAACCCTAACAACAAAAATGCATGCACGCAAGCATGTCTTTTGACTTCTCTCATACTACATATCCCTTTCAACCACTCAGAAAACACCTATGACACAACACTTGCTTTATATGTTATCACCGATTCGATTCATCAGCCTTTCAGCACCAAGTAGCTCTAGTGACAATAACTATGCCAGGACTGCAGCAGTTAAGAAGACTCTGCAAAGGAACACCTGAAACTTCTTGTAAGTTTTTAAATGTGCTTATGGAGTACCTGTATTTCTGTAGAATCTAGTTCTTCCAAGTCACAGAATAGAAATCTGTAAAGCAGCAGATTTAATTGTGGAAATTGCAAAGAGAAAAACAGGGACTGCTCCATAGCTTTTCTTTGAGGAGAGTGAAAGCCAATTAAAAGGTGCACGCTGACACTAGCTCTACTGCTCTTCCCAGTATCTGTTGTATTCTGTGTCAAAAGACCATTCCTCAAACAGCAGCAGAGCTCTGTCCTCGCTTGCTAGACTAACTCACAGAACCCAAGAATACAAAGGCATGCCTTGAAAACTTCCTGGTGTATATACCGATGTGATCGTGGTGTTATATGTCTCATGTGGAGAACACCAGACACAGAAAAAACAATACTGAGGGATAATGCCTTCTCTGCCTTCTCATTTCCTGGACACATATATGCACATTTATACATACATACACCAACAGGTTCCCCAAACTCTGTCAATTCCCTTCAGAGGGTGTAACAAGTGACAGTTGCTTAGATCTGCACTTTGTAAGGTAGAAAATATTCCACCTTAAGACAAAGTAATAACATTTTTTGACCGCTCTTATGAATCTTTCCCATTTTCTCAAAGGTTTATTCGGACATCTCAATTTTGGTATTGCTGTGTTTACTCCTAAGTTCCAAGATAGCTTCATTTTTAACTCAGCTTCTTGATCCATGCTCCCCATTAAAACAATAAACATTTTATACTGTTCTCTCAAGAGTTACATGGCTGACACAAATTTGAAATGGAAAAATAACCAGGGTACCTTGTAGAGTCAAAACAACTTTGCTGCAAAAGGAAAAGTACAAAGGGTGATGCATAGGTCCAAAAAGTTTTGACTATATTTGGAATCTAGTAGATGAATCGTGCACTACAAACTGGTTTTAGGGCATAGAATTCACCTTAAGATGAGGAAAGACCGAGGACACATTCATTGAAATGTAATGTAATACAGAGAGGGGAGGTGGTCTTACAAACCAACGATACAGGATTTATTAAAGAACTGCTAGACAGTTTGAGGAGTTTAAACTGACACACCAGGACTAAAATTTCCTATTCAATTCTGTAGGCAGAATTAAAATTGTTATGGAAAGGATATCCTTCACTGTGAGCTCTGGTTCTACAGGCTTTCACACAAATAACTCTGCTTAGACCCTTAACTCTGCAGTTTCTTGTACACAAGTAAACTAGCAGAGGAGCCAGCAGGATCTGGTGCTAACTCAAGGTACTACCACAGGCCTATAGATTACTCTGCCTAGACTTCATCCCAAGATAGTATCCTTTCATATGGAAAGTGATACGAAAAAATGGTACCTCCTGACTTTAGACAGGCATTCTTGACATTATTTTTATAGTGATGTTAATTACTTCAAGTACACAAAGACCAAAAAATGTTACTTCTTTTTGTAACTAAAACTATGACAAATTGGGTCATACTGTATTCTACTTTATGCATCATCAAATAAACCCATTAGGCATATTCCAGTGACAAAATACACATTACTGACCACTGTGTAATAGGAAGAAAGAACTCAGTTTGACATTGTAGATTCAAGACTCAGTTTACAGTGCTTACATTGAAAAATTACTCTTTTGATTTGTAAATAGAACTAACTCAGTATAGGAACTACTCAGACAGAAAACATATGGAATGCTAGAGGGCCGTTTTATCAAGATACTTTTCTGGCTGCGATTCTTAGGCACAAACATACAGAAAATTGCTTTCTTCCAAAATAGGAAAATGTGTCTCTTAGATTGCTGTTCATAAAGAGGAAAGGGGAGCAGAAATAACTACATTTTTGTTCTGCTTGAAAATGAATGTAGCATAGAATTTAAATCACAACCTGAAATCTTTCAAAGATGCGTAGTAATAACTGCCATAAGCATTAATTTTTTAAAAAAACTCACAAAAACCCAAGGGCATTTTCATCTAGAAGTTATTACAGAACTGGATTTAACAATGAATTCCATTCCACTTTGAGTTACTGCCTGAGCAGCAAGTACTGAGGTCTAGTTTTCAAACTTTTCATTGCATATACTGCATTTTTTAAAATAAAGAAAAAAATGGTGATGTATTTCAGAGCCCTGTCTGATACTCTGGTTCTCACACAGCTGTCTAAGAACTGCCCTGATTACTCAGTGCCAGCTCTCCTTGTTTCCAGCTGCTAAATCCCATTAGAAGCAGCTAAAAATACATTAAATACTTTCCTAATATTACTTTTCCATATAATCAATTGTTGTAGTTGTCACATGGATAAGAGGAGGCAGAAGAATTGGATCAGCAGTAAAGTGAACTCCTTTCAGAGATGTGTTCAGCAAAGTTAAAACATATACAATCTTTGATTTCTGCGGTAGTCAGGCACCTAATATCCATAAGGATTTTTTTCCTAAACTCTTGAGCGGAGCCCTGGCTCTGCTATGATTAATTGTGAAGTTTCCAGACTGATTAATTTGCCAGTAGCACAGTCCTACTCTCAAATCTATGACTAGCTAAGGGCAGATGAAAAATGCAAAGTCTCTGCAATTTCTGTTGGAACACTCCTGCTTTGAAAGTGGGATGGGTGGAGACAAATCAGGCAATTGCTAGCTGATAGTCTTCCATTACAGTCCATTGCAGAGGACTGCAGAGGAGAAACATCATTTCCAAACAAAAATAAAGGACTGGTTCCTGCTGAACAGAAATGGAGCCATTGACCTCACTTACATGACGCTGTGCTAGCTAGCTAAGATACCCTGGAGTACAACGAGTTTACAGACAGGTGGTGAGAAACCGCAGAGGAAAGGTTTGACTCGGATGTTGATTTGAAAGATCTGTAAGCAACAAATGACAGGATGAATTAAGACCGTAGGCTGGACAACACAAAAAATGCTGAACAAGCCAGGGACAGTACTTGAAATCCAGGGCACAGAGACTCTCATGTGCATAACAATCAACAGCTACACAAAGGGCTGTTTCTCACGTTTTAAGAAAGTGAGACTAGATAGAACTACTGGAACTATTCACTGGGTCCAAAAGCATGCATTTGTATTTGGAAATTACGGAATTTTGCTGAGGAAAATGCACTACAGCATCTTGATATTAATTCCAACCACAGGATAAGCATCAGTCTCTCTTAGATAACAGTATTGTTGCACCGAGATCCTGTTTACTTCTGGTTTTGCATCTTGCCTCTCCAGAAATGCTAGTCAGGCTTGGCTTGTTTCCGATGTAGGGATTAAAATACAGGAATTCCTTAATTAACTTCACGCAATCTCTGATACAGAAGCCAAGGCCTCCACATGCGGAAGATGACGTGGAGAGTCAGTAATCACAATACGAGACACATGCCCCCTCCTTTCACCCCTTCACCCAGATCTTTACCAGAGAGAGACAGAAGGCACTCTGCATCTGCTCCGATTAATTTCTTTGCAATGGTGTTTCCGTGGCTCTGATGAACAGCACTAAGAGGAAGAAAAAAAGGTCTAAGACAGATGCTAGCTAAACAAAGAATAATATTTGAACACAAAAAGAAATGAGAAACGCAAATCATGGTCTTTATCATTTGGGAGGAGATGCTTTAGACCAGTTTACACAGGCACACTAGCAGAAGATAATCTCAAACTAAAGGCCCAATCTGTGGACGAAAACTCGACATACACCGACTAAACCATCTGCAAGGCTGTGCCCCAACAGGAAGATTTCAGCCTCCGTTGACGTCAACAAAAAGTCAATCTGTATCGTCACAATTGCCTGTAGTTTGTCCTGCAAGCAGAGGGACACAAAAACATTACTCAGAACGGCACAGGATGATGAGAGCTTAGGGCAGGAGCACAGCACATGGGCGTTTTTATGCTAATAGGTATCCCCCTACATAAATTGAGAACTGTGCCGTAGACTTTGTGTCTGCACACCTCATTGTTGCTGTCAATAGTCGAGAAAATAAGGCCCCAAAATTTCAATAACCGTGCTCAGAAAGAGGTTTCTGTCAAGGGGTAAGCCCTTACATAGTGATGCCACCTCCCACCCACTCACTCTGCCTCCCAGGGCCCGGCTGCCCGCTTGCCCCAACCAGGCCCCGCCAGCATCGCGGGGCTGCGCAGCTCCACGGCGGCACGGCCGCGACTCGCCCGGGGGCTGCCACGGGCACATCACTGTTCCTCCCTCTCCCTCTCCCTCTCCCTCTCCCTCTCCTCTCCTCCGTTTGTGCGCCATACACGGCCCGGCTGCCCCCTCACGAACCCCTACCCCCGGTGGGCCGGGCCGGGCGGCCTCCAACCAGCCGAAACCGGCTCTGAGAAACCTTCACTTAAACGAGCTGAGGAAACACCCGCGGTAGGAAGGCGGAGGAAGCAGGAATACGAGGGGATCCTACGGACAACAGCCGCCCACCGCCTCCCCCGGCGGCCGCTGATTACCGCGCGCGTTCAAACCCCCGCCCCCCCTCCCCTGCACGCCCCGCCGCCAAGTCTCGCGAGGGCGGGGTCAGCCGGCGGCGGCGCGCGGGCCCGCGCCATGCCGGAGCCTGGTCGGCGCAGGCCGGGCCCCTCCCCCAGCCGCCGCCGCCGCGCGCCCGGCGGCCTCAGCGCCCCGCACTGAGCGTGCGGCGCAGCCCGCCGATCCCGGAAGCGCTTCCCGGCCGCGCTCCGCGCTCCCTTCCCCCTCTTCCTTCCCCCCCCCTCCCCCCTTCCCCCCTTCTTCCTCCTCTCGCCGAGACCCGGTGCCGCCCGGAGAACGTCCCCTCCCCCCCCCCACCCCCCCTTTCCCGCTCCGCGCGCCCGCACCGGGGGGGGGGCACGCGCCTTCCTCCCCTCCCCTTACCGGCCGGCTCGCGCCTAGGAGGAGCGGGGGGGCCCGCGCGGGGCGCCCCGCAAGGCCCCCCCCCCCCCCCCCCCCCTTCGCCGCCTCCAGCGATCGCTGTCCCGGAGGCCCGGGGCAGAGGCGAGGGGCCGGGCGGGCGGGCGGGCATGCCGCCGCCGGAGCCGAGCCCCCAACGCAGCACGGTGAGGGGGGGACAGGCCCTGGGGCCGGGGGCTGGTGTTGGGGAGGGGGGGGAGTGAAGGCTGAAATTGGGGGCGGGAAGGGGCTGCCGGCTGCCGGGGGCGCCGTGTCGGGGAGGGAGGGAGGCTCGGGGCGGGTGACACCTCCCTGCTCCCCCCCCGGCCCCGTTCCGTCCGGCGGTGGGGTGACCCCTATCCCCCCCACCCTCCGCCTGGCCAAAGGGTTGGGAGCGGGGCTGGAGGTGGCGCCCTCCCGTCGGCGGGCCGGAGGGCGACGGTGCCCTGGGGGAGGGAGAGGGCCTCAGGGCGGGGGGTGTGTGTGTGATCCGCGGGGTGTGCGGGGGTGTGCGGGGTGTGGTGATGGGAGGGTGCTGGTGTTGATCCTGGCTCTTGTTTTGCTGCCGCACTCCCACGCACCGACCCGGGGAAACTTTGGGCTTTGTTTTTGGAGTCCTTTGGAGAAGGTGGCAGGTTGGCTGCCCGGAGGTCCTGTGCAGGTGTCCACTTGGCAGGGGCTGTGGTGTCTGCTGGGCTGCAGGTGCTGTTATTGCTGTGTAAAAAAACAAAAAAAAAAAACCCAAATAAATTCACAGGTGAAAGAGCTGCTACTGCCTCCTTGACATGTTGGCTGCGGTATGCTGCTGCTGCTGCTGTGGTTTGGTTCTGGAGATAGAAGGCCCCCAAAGGTAGCAAGGCCTTAGTTATGCTCTGTCCAGAGTCTTGTCTTTAGGTCAGATTTGAGATGTTATTGCTTTTTTGTACTGGCTGTTGGGAAGAATAGCTTGGGTTTTCTTTTGGTTTGTTTTTTAATCTAGGTGGATATGGTGGAAGGGTGCTACTCTTATTTATGACTTGATACTGTTCCAGTGTTAGTGTTTGACTGTGTGGTTGGTGTGTTTTCCCCTCATTCAAGCATGACTTGTAGTGTAATGTTGGCTGTTCTTTCCCTCCTTTAGCAAGGAGAAAACAAGGAGAGGAAAGGTAGTTGCTTAGATGCTTTGAGAGTAACTATACTTTGGATTTTGGTAGGGATTTCCTGTCACCAAAAAAGTGGAATGGTACAGGTATGCCACACTAGAAGGTAATGGAAAAACTTAAAGCAAGACACCATAATCAGGTAGATATGCCTAAAACTGCCTTTGAAGGTTTTGGTGGTAACTAATTTGAAGATGCTCTTACTACTCTATTAATATCTTTATAGTTAATGAATACAGTATTAGTTAAATAAATTAGCTAAAAGGATAGCTATTTGTAATGTTTTTATAATTGCTTTTATAATAACTACATGTCAAGATTTTTCAGCTTGGTGTTATGTGGTAGCTTTCCTTTTCCCCTCTTCTTCCATTCTAAATAAATATTGAGAGTGGATAGGCCAACCCATCCTGTTGATGTATTGATAGGCGTCTGTTATTTTTAGTGTTGGTGTTCACTGCTACAAAATTGAGTAGTAATTATTTATAGGCTTACGTTCTGTAACAGGTCCACTTGACCAGCTCTGATTTCAAAGGGCTTAGTATAAAAGAACTCTTAAAACTTACAGGTAAAGCTTGCGTGGTCAAAGGTCAGTGTCTGTTCTGATAACTTTTAATTTTGTTTTCCAGGTCTGTGAGAAGAGAATAATTTCTTCTGCCCCTTTTCAATTATATTTTCAGTTAACATATTTCATGTAAAAAGAAGAAATGTTAAATTCATTTCCTCTTAGTAGTGAGAGAGGAACAGGATTCTTAAAAATAAAGTATTTCACAACATTTGTTAAAGCCTGCCCTTTGTCCTGTGTTGTGAATGCTGTCAGTTAATAGCAGCACTCTGAAGAATGCTATAACAGCCCGTATTAATGTATATATAGACTGTCTCAGTTCATACATAAAATTACTAATGTATCAAATTTTACACGCATTAGTAAGGGATAATAAAATCAGCATTTAAGTCTGCCTTTAGTCTTAAATATTTTTCAAGTACAGTGAGTTGGATAAGTGTGATGGATGGTTATTATGAACCTTTACTTTTATGATGTGTTTTTATCTGGCTTGCATCATAACCTTTACTATAAGTCATTGCAGATAAATATAAAGAGGGTATTGTGAGATCTGTGTCCATTCTTTCTTGTTGTTTCCTGGATGTCATCAAGGCTCCTTTTTCCTTCCATTAGTCGTCATGTTGAGGAATACAAGATAAGTTGAATAGGTGTTGTGAAAATGTGTCGTCTTTTCCACCCAACTTTGGTCTGTGCTGATGTCTGTCCGCTGAGTTGCAGAGAAGTAATTCTAAGCAGTAGTCCTAATGGTAAAGGATTCCATTGAAGTTGTCCAAGACAATACATTAATATATTTCTTCAGGTTATCTGGTAATAACGTGTTTCTTTCTGTCCCCTCCCAAAAATTATGTAGTGCCTAAATGAAGTTAAGTTTTTGGTTGCACTGGTCTGTAGATGATTTCTCCTGACTTTAAACCGGCAATGATTCATTTCGTATGTATTTTTAAATAGCATAAGTAGCTTCAAAGTATGACCTGCAAAAGTACTCTTGGTTAGGGTCAGAGTTACATGTTTTTTTATGTACTGCAGTACACAATAAACACGAAACTGAAGAAGGTGTTTTATTGAGCTTTTTTCTAAGCTACATCATCAAGTGGGATGGTAATTCAAATTTTTACTTCTGCAGCTACAATGTTCTAGCAAAATCACTAACAATACAAGCAAAAGCCTTCAATTTACTTCTTTAACACCCAAGATATTTTAGTGATGATCCAAACATTGAGTAAATGATCAAATCTAGTAAATTTTAGGTAATGTCAAGTCTATTATGTATGCTTAGTCATCCAACTCAACTGTGATACAACACATTTTGCTCTAGGAGTGTCTGTGTGATGCTCTTCTTCCTAGTGCTGTGAGCTGAAGTAGGTGCAGTGCCTGGTGTTTATGTACCTGTGTGGGTGCACATAAATGTAAGTAAAGGTATTTTCAGTGAAAAAGTTATCTTTGTTATATGGTGCACTTAAAAGGCAGGCATCAAATGGAGAGTGAAACTAAGAGAGAGTTTATACAAAGCCTCAAACATTTTCATAAGCACCTTTTGGACTACTTTTGACTGCAAGTGTTTTAAGTTACAGGGTAGAAATATTTGTGACCCGTGGTTTTACAGTATTTCTTCCTGTCCCTGTTACTGTCTTTCCTCAAACAGAAAAATAAAGCTAAACTGGAAATTGGTGGTGCTGCGTAGTGCAGTCAACTGATATTAGGATATTATTTTCAAATCCCTGCCAAACATTTCTGGTATTATTTGACTTTTTATTTTGCAAGCTGAAGCTATACTTTAGTTATCTATATAATGTCAATTTTCTTTAGACTGTTATTTTTGTATGGGCACCATAGACTAAAATATTGTCTGAAGGGTGATATTACCTGTCTTGTTCTTGTGAAAGACCAGGAATCATTTTGTTGAGATTGAATGTGTGGTGATCTCATGGTACTAATTCGAATGCGTGAAACGTTATTTCTAAATGGAAAGATGAGGGTTTTGAAATACTTGTTTAGACTCCTGTATGCAAACATTGAAGGTGTTGGTTGAAAACATTTCTAGAATAGGTTCTTGTATTCTGCCAGACTTTAAAGAATTAGTCAAAGTTGTTGTTTGAAAGGCTTTCAAATTGTGGATATGCTAGTTTTGCTATGCAAACTTGTCTCTCCAGCTTCAGACAAATGATGTAAGTCCTACCTGATAGTGTAGATGGTTCAGTGGTACCGAGTATCCATTCTGAGTATCTCTTATTCTGTATTAGGTGGATAGTTGGTCAGTGACTGTATTGTGTCAGTCAGTGCTTAAAAGGTGGCACTGTGGTATTAATATACAAGAGACATGTGCACAACTACCAGAAAAAGTATCACTGAAGCCTTTTTATTGACATGAGAAGCTGAAATACATCTAGCAAAATTCAGTATGTAATAAGAAGATAAGACAAAGTTACAATGTTGCTAATAAAACATACAGATAAAGATCAACAGTGAGTTTTTAATGTTTTGTTTTTTCTTTTTCTCTTTTTGAAGATTACTTATACTAGATAGATCACGCTCTGTGTCTCAGTTTGTCAGAGTGGAACTAGCATTTCAATATTCTTACACCCCATTGATTACTACATTGAATGCTTTTCCCTCTTCAAGTACTGTTTCGTAATAGCCAGCATAGCACTACAGTATAAAAGTGAAAAATGTCATCTCTGTTAAGGTTATATACAGCTTTGTGTTCTTAAGAAGCATTAGGTCTTGAATTCCAGGTGGGCTTTATTTTATTCAGGGTTTGAATTTAAAGTAGTGGTATTTTAAAAGCATCTTCAATGTATTACCAGGTTTTGTGCTAGCCTACCTCTATTGTAAGGAAAATTCTCCTTTTGCTCCTTTCTGGGGCTTGTATAAAGCAGGATGGCTTTGTAAGCAAACAGTAAAGCTACAGAATAGAGATAAAGGTCGTTCTTCTATAGTAGTGTTCAGTAACCTGACAGTCACAGCTTAAGTATAGATGTTTTCCTACCAGCCGGTGGGCTTGCTGGTGGATAATTAAGAATGTTTTCTTAAAAACACCTTTCAGCAGAATATGTCCAATCAGTCATGTTCCAGATGCAATACACTTTAATGAAATACTTGCTTTCAAATGAAATTGTATATCGACTGAAGTGTATATTAATTTGAAAAGTGGATCAATTTCTGTAAAATTATGGTTAATCTAGGATTACTTTTAGAAAAACATTCTCATACTATCAGTATTTGTCTTGGATGTTGTGGCAGACAAAAAGTTGGATGCTTTTCTAAAATGTATTCAGTGTTGACTGTTTCTTATCAGATTTGGTAACAAGTTCCACAACAGTGCTAGTATTTTAATGTTGTTGCAGCTTTAAGCTTTCGTTTTTCCCTTGGTTATGTTTTAAGTTAATTTGTACTGAAGTCTCATCTGTTTGAACAATTCGTACTGGTTTACAATGTCACGACTTACCGAAAATAGCTGGCAAAAGGCTTGTTTTGTTCTATGTATGTCATAGCATTTGTCACATTGGTATAAATCGTCAAGTATAATTCTTTTTATTCTCTGGGGAGTTTGTATAGTTTGACTTAACTGAAGCTGTAGACACTTATTCCTAGCACTTGAAAGAGTCATGGATTGGTTTTCTTTGTTTTTTTGGCATTGGGCATGGGATCAATAATAGTTCAGAGCAAGTAGAGGGGGTTGTTGGTTTGTTGTTGTTTTTTGATTTTTTTTTTTTTTTTTTTTTTTTTATCTGTATGTTGTGCTAGTTATGAAAGGAATGTAAAATTTGCCTAGGTCCTTTGTGGAGCATTGCTGTTGAATGTATCTGCCTTTCTTTCCTGAAATTCTTAAGATTATCTTGATTGAATAGTAATTTTCACTGTAATCCTGCTATGTCAGATGAGAAATGAAATGTCCAGGTATGACAAAGTGTTAATTTGGTTCAGTTTCTCTTCGTTGCTTCATATTTGCTGAAAAAAATGTTAATAGCATAAATTTGTACTAGTAAGCACTTCTACATCAAATATTGTCTTTCTTCCCACTGCTGACTTGAAGGTGGTAAAAACTTTTTATTATTTTGTGGGTAATTCTACTGAAATGCCTAATGAAATAGGTCCTTTCCTGGTACAATCAAGTTTTAGCTTCTAGGTGATCTGACAGTGTACAGATGTGACTTTAGTAATTTTGGAATTGCTGAGTAAGTGTTGTAACTGAAGTTGGAACACTTATATGAAATCATATTTAAAAAGACACACTTTTTTTTTTAGTGCTTTTGTAGATTAGCATGGATTTTGCAACTCATTAGTAAGTTTCAAATGGTGTAACAGTTATTTTAGTCTGGGTCTCTGCTTCATTTCCTGCTGTTAGGAAAGCATTGTGAAAATGTGGTTATAAAAGTTTGCTTGCTGTTCCTTCTTCATGAGCATCAGTGTTTTATAAAGGTATTTCAAAACAGATCTCACTGTTGGTCTGCAAATACTTCATGTGTTGTGATCTTATGAGCTTTTTGAATAATTGTTCAGGATGATGTATGCAGTTTTGGACTTTCTCTTGCTTCTATACTGAAGATGTTAGCCTTTAGTGTGTACCACTTTCAGTAGCAGGTAGTGACAGTGAGGTGAGTCCCGGTTCACATCCGGCTTCCTTCTGTGTTGGTTTGAGCTTATTATCATTTTTTGTAACAAACATATTCTTTTACTATGGTTATCTTTAAGTTCAAAGTTTAAAGGAAGAGGGGACAGAAGGGGAAAGCAGTTTCTATCATATCTTTTGCAGCAGAATTAAGTTTATAAATAGGAGAATGTAGACCCTCTTAAATGAAATCTGCCTCTGCTTTTGAAGCCCTTTCTCTAGATCAGTAAGGCTTCTTTTGCTTTGAAGAAAGTTCCAAGTCAAGTAAACGTTCTATGTGCCAATCCTTTTCCAGATTTGGGAGTTGAGGTAAATGAGGCTGAAGGTAGCCTTAGACCTAAGAGAGACCTAAGTAAGATCAGGTTTTTTGATCTGTCTTTAGAAATGATCATCTACTGTATTAAAAAAAAAAAAAAATGAGAGAAATTGGGTCAAAAAGTCCCCAAAGTGTTGAAATAGAGTTCCTTCATCTAGGAGTAAGGGGTCTTTGAGAAGGAAATGAATTAGTGGTTTCTGTAGAGGAAAACCTTAAGTTTTCCAAAGACAAGAGAGAGACTTACTCTCAGCAACTCTATACACCAGGTCTTGATGTTTTTAGTACCATTAACCAGATGACATCTTCCTATAGTAATGTGGACATTGAGGGATCTTCACTGATCTTTCCTGTTGTTACTCAGCGAGGCACTAGTACCAACAACACAGACATCGATGGTATTGTGACAAACAGTACTTCTATTTCTGGAGGAACACCCAGTCACTTGAAAGCTGTTTTTTCCCTAACTGAGACCACTTTCTGTAAAAGTTGTAACAAAAATGCATGACAGGTCTCCTAAGAGCATATGTTACCCAAGATGTGATCAGGGCGCAGAGGCAGCAGCTTGTGTTGTTTGGTTCTTAGCTAGTTCAGTTCTGGGCTTTTAATTTTCAGAAGTCCTGGTGCAGTTTGTTCTCATGTACATCTGTTAGTGAGAAGTCACAGCACAGCATTAGTGGACAGGTGTCTTCAGTCTGATGGAGGATTCCCCTCCTAGAAAAAAACAGAAAAGATGAGGGAAGAACTCCTACTCCTCTTGCATTTAAAGGAACCCATATCTTCTCAAAGAGAAAATTCTGCTTACACTTCTGGTGGTTGGGGGAGGTGGAGAAAACTTTTTATTGCCAGTCTTGGACTCGCAGAAGTGTTCTATGTGGGGATTGCTGTTCATGCACTTAATATCTCTAAGAAGTGCGTGAAGGGGAAGTGGTCTTAGGGAACTGGCAGGAAAGGATCAAAAGAAGTTTGACTATTCTTCTGTGAATTCAGTTAAAAAAAACCCACAAAGCCAAACAACAAAAAAAAAGTCCTTTTCTGTGTTGTGTTTTCTTTGGTTGGTTGGTTTTTTTTTCCCTTCCATTGATTCCTATTAAAATTTGAATCATAGATCATTGTTTAGTCCGTCTTTCTGCAAAGAAGTCTAAAGAATTCTCTTAACGTCTCTATTTTTTTGAAAGGTCCAAAAGGTAAGGGTTTCATAAGTGCCTAGAGCGCTAGAAGAAGACCGGGGAGGAGAGGGAAAGAAAAAGGTTTAAGTATTTTTCTTTGATTTATAGTCTTTGATTCAGGAAGGAAAACAGTAGTTATGACATTAACATTTTAGAAACTCATGTTCTTATATTTTTATTATGAGGTAGAACTCAGATTCCAGAAAATACAGGTGTGTCTTATGGTAAAAGTTGTGTTCTTGTGACAGTGGCAAATTTCTGCCTTGGGGCTACTCTGAATAAATTTCCCTGAGCATAACTGTTGGTCTACTATATCCACATGTTCATTCACAGAATACTTGAGTTTAAACTTTGTCGGTAGTAATTTATTATAAATGCTACTGATATTTTGACTGAATTCCTGAATCCTACTTTGCAAACTGAGCACGTTTATATACATTTTTTGCCACTGTTTGTTGTATTGCCATCAGTAAAAATGGTTATGATGATTGCCCCATCCTTACGTAAGCTGCACTCATTTTTAAATGAAACTAATTATGGTACAGGCTATTTAGTCTGTTCAGAAAATGAAAACTCTACATGCTTAGGAGGCATGTGTTTAGACTTCTTAGACCTTTCTTTTGTCTGCTTTCCCTGAGTCTTGTCTCTCCTTTTTTTTAGCTGCAGTTGGTTTTATTGAGGGTTTTACTTGTTTTGTTTTGTTTTCCCAGCAAGCATATGGTATACTTAAACTTGTAGGGCAAGTTATTTCTGTGTATAGCAGAATTTGTGAATTATGTAAACATGTTACATAATCATAATCTGAATTTTTATTAAACTATAAGAAACGTCAAGCAATCAGAAAAACTTGAAGTTTCAGACTGTTTGTCCATGAGTAGCAATGATCCTGTTATGTAGTATGAGCATCTTAGTTGCTTGTTTACCTGGTAGTATGTGTAGCATGACAGAATGCTACTAGAAGTCTATTGAGTAGACAGGTGTTCTGCAAAAAAATTGCTGGATTTCTTGCAATATTCAGGAAAACTTGTGGTGGTTATTTCAGGAACGCATGTGTAAAAAGCAGTAAAATAGTTGTTTTGCAATTGTATTACACAGTATTTAACTAGGGTTCCTTGAATGGTTAATTACATTGCTAGCTATGAAAAAAAGAATGCTTTAATATTAAATGACTTTACTAAGGTGTAAACCTCAAGATTGAATTATAGTAGTTTATTATTATGCGTCTATTTAAGTACATATAATTTGTGTTCTTTTTACAAAATAAGTTACAGATAGCCAAAGATGACTAACTTCTGAATATATTGATGTAATTGTAAAACTTTCTGCTGAATAACTTCTCAGGAGGGATCTGTGAGGATTGCAAACTACTTCTTAGGTGTTTGATTTAATTCTTTTATGGGACTAGATTAAACTCATATCACTTCTATGCATCTCATATTAAAATACTAACATTTTTCAAGCACAATATAGGTATTTTGCAGTTTGCCCTGCTGTTTGAGTTATTTTCTCTGTTGTGTTAATTCATCTTCTTTGCTAATCCTGGAAGTTCATTCATAACTAAAATGCACTGATAGCTTTGGGTTTTCTGTGGTCAAGGCTAAGAACTCTTCCTGACTCTTTCAAATAAAAAAGAAAATGAAGACTCGGGCAGGTTTTCAGGGAAGTTGGGAACAATCAACTCCTTTCCAAGGTGTAGGTTCCTGCCTGTTGGAATGTAGATCACTTGGATTTTGCAGGCATACTGAGTGTTCTATCATTTAACCTTGCAAATAAGACCTCTAGAAATGTCACCGGTTTTTCTTCTTCATCTAAAACACTAGGTATGATTAACCAGAACTATTGGGTGCATAGTTGGTTGCAACTGTGACGTGCCTGCGTGTCTCGGAAAGAAATCTGCTAAATGGAATCAAAGATTTATGACTTAGACTATCCTATTATGAAAGCAGTCCGATTTGTGAGTCTTTTACCTAAAGGGAGAATCTGCTTTTGAGATCTTCCTGGTGAGATCTTATTGTGACTGTTTTGATCTAACACTTCTAGGCCAGGTTGGATGGGGCTTCCTGGCCTAGTGGAAGATGTCCCTGCCCATGGCAGGAGTGTTGGAACTAGATAATCTTTAAGGTCCCTTCCAACCCAAACCATTCTGTGGTTCTGTCTCTCACCCCTGCCTGCCTGCTTCTGTCTCATTGTTTTGTATTCGATTATGGCAAAAGATTTCATGGAGTTTTGAGGTGAATCAAGGAGCTGATCCAGATTGAGCTAGTATTTAGGGTTTACAAATCGAAGTTCAGCTTTAATAATGTTCAGTTTGCCATTTGGACCATAAATATTTGTGCTAATGCACTGGGAGGAGCAAGCATTCAAAGGAAAGGAGAAGCAAATTCTTTTTTTCAGAATTATTGTATTTTTGCTGGTTTAAAGTGATTATGAAACAGTCAGATGAGACTTCCTATGTGATAGTTTGCTCTTGTGGAAACACCCAGAGTTTGTGCTATAGCTAAGCATTTTGTGCTGGGACAAAGAGATTTTTTTTCCTACAAAACATATTTCCTGAAGTTAAAGGGATTTTGTGCCTAATGCTCCCTGGTTTAAATTTTTAATGTTTGTCAGAGTTCAACAACAACAGAAGAAACCCCGTCTCTTTTTCTGGGATTGCTGCTGGCTGTTTGGTATTCTCAGTTGTGACACCATATGCTGGAGAAGAAAATGGATGGATTTGAATGTTCAGTATTTCTTGTCTCTTATGACTGCCTATTTCTGTCTCTCTGCATAGAAGGGAAATAGATTGTAGCCCTATGCTCCCTGTTTAAAAAGTTTGTAAGAAGCTTGATATTTGGGTGTAATTATGTTTGTAAATTTTGGTGTGTTTTTTTTTTTCCTTTTGTTAATTATTTTGCACTTCTGATGCTTAAGAATTTTTTTTCTTCTCACTTTTTTTTTTCTGGAAATTGCATTCAATAGCACCTTAATCAGAAGTTCTAATATTACAGAATTTACTAGTAAGTAGTTTAAGTCCTTCTACTGAATCCCAGACTAGCCTAGGTTACATTTATTCTGTTATATACTCTTCTCTAAAGAGACGTATTTGTTAACAGTAGTAGTTTAAAAACTGATTTAAAAGGTAAAATACACTTAAGTTCAATTTTATTTAGATAAAAGTAGTTGTATGAACAATTCTGTAAATTGGGAACATGTAATTTTGAATATTAATGAAATTTCCTTTAATTGTAATTTGAAAGTAATCATTTGCATTTTAAAAGTTGCTTTTTGTAATAAATTATTAAAAATCTTCATCCTGCATAAATTTAAGCATGCTTGTTATGATTCTTTCATGATGCTGTTCAATTATTGACAAGTTTGGTGTACATGGTGAATACTTGGACATAAATAAGTAGGTAATCAATACTACAGTGTTTGAACTTGTAGCTTAAATGTATGCCTGTTTTTTTTTATGTGCAGTTTCTGCTTATTCTAGGGATCAGTTCAGTTGATTTGGGTGTGTATAACTTCATAAAGAAAGTCTTTACTTTTACACATACTTGGAAATTTGTTTATTATGAACGTAGTGTCTCATTGGAAGAGTATTTTGTCTGTGTCCCGATAACTTAGTTTTCAAATAGGTAGATAGTTGCTCTTCTGATCAGAGTGAATGGTTGGGTGTGGAAACCTGACAAATTATCAAAGTAATAGCGATCTTGTATTTGAGCAAGTATGTCCAGAATGTTGAATGTCCAGTTTCTTTTTCAAATTAGTGTGATATTTATTTTTAATTAACTTTAAAATTAGACAAAATATGTAGTAAGATAGTTGAATTAAGACTAACTCCACAGGTTAAACTGTTGATATGGTAACGGAGAACTCATGGGCCTCGAGTATCCAAGGTCTTTTGTATACCCTGAACGGAGCCTAGTAATCTTTGGCAGAAAAGTTTGCTAAAATACCATGCTGTTATGTAAATACGGTAACTGGGATTCTTTTGATTGTGGTTCTCAGGTAAATATTGTTTTGAAAAAGATTCCACTCTTTTTTTTTTTTTTTTTGGCCAAGAAAACTCCCAAACTTTAAACAATACCGAATTTGATTTACTATAATGGAAAACTGGTGATGTGAAACAGTCATTAAGGTAAGAATCAATGACTTCTGTATTATAAAGGTTTTAAATTAAAAAAGGTAAATTGTCTTTTTTTTTTTTTTTTTTTTAATCAAAGGAACAGGCATGTTAACAGAGGTATCTAAATACTTGCATATTTCTCCAGCAAGGGAAAAGAACAAGAGAATCTGCATGTGATCTGTAGTCAAACCGGACAGGTCTATTACAAGTATTCTCTGCTCATTTGGCCATTCAGGTATCAAAACCCAAGTTTTAAATACACAGTCCTACTTAGCAGAGTTATTCTTAAAATGTGCTTATTCATAGCTTTTTAGAAGTATGTTTATATCTAATTTTTAGATACGTTTGAATTTGTTTCAAAATAAAGTTAACAATTTTTATTGTCCGGAAGTGTAGCATTGCATTCCATCCAGTAGGGAAAGAATGACAAGGAGGGAAAAAAAACACAGCGTATCCTTCTGAATAAGGCTTGTGCTTAAGCAGCACTATAAATGTCAAAGACTTTCAGCTCCTTCACTGTCTTCCCTCTCTTCTAAAAGCAGAGAAAACCCAAAGCATACACTTGAGCCCAGGTCATGCAAATGCTCAGAGCTGTGATTTGTTTGCGTTTAATGCTTGTGAGAATTCTGTTTGGTTAAGCAGAGGGTGTGACTACTCAGCTATGATTTCAGAATCAAGGCATCAGATTACAATGTTATTTTAATGTATTTTTGCTTTCAACTGCTTTTTTTTTGTTCTGAAATGTACAAATCTGTCACTTTGTGCTGCTTGTGTCTAGGGCAGTCGCTATCTGTCAGTTATTGGCTTCAGGGGAATACCCTGGTGGCAGTGTGTTTGGCTGGTGTGGGGATGACTGCAAATTACTTTAAACTTTAATTTTTCTGCTGTCTAACCTCCTGTTGTATACAAGACTGCATTTGATTAGTGGGGAGATGCATGACCTTGATTTTTTTTTTCCTTTGTGTTCTCTGCAAATGATGCTTTTCTAAGACTCCAGAGAGACCAAAAGATCTGTGTTTCAGATTGAAATTCTTAGCGTCTAAATGAAGAGCTGGACATGTTTCGTATTGTTACTCTCTACAAAACTAAGGGACACTGCCTCATTTTAACAGTCAAGAAATTGGGAGGTATCATGGTACCATACCAGATGAAAGACTTTTAAGTTGTAGCTTGCATCTGCAACCACTCAAACTATTGGATGGGTATCTGTTGCACTCTTCCGTTCTCATAAAGGTGAATAGTATTGAGCACAGCACAAAAACTAGAGCAATTCTTGGGTAGTGTAAAGAACGTTTCAAGCAGTTCTTCTGCTACTGCTTTACCAAGTTATTCATAAGATGCTGTATAGCCCATAAGAATGGAGAGGTTAAAACAAAAAAGGACACTGCTTTTGGAGGATGCACCTACCTTGAGCTGCTGGACAGCATCTTCTTAGAGAAGTGAAATAATCCAAACCTCTTTAAGAGTAGAATGAGTTAGTAACTATATTAAGTTGAAGCTGTCTTTGAGCCCTTTTTTTTTTTTTCTTCTAAAGCAGGATTATGAGGATAGCTTCCTAAAAGGGAAATGAAATCAGAGCACTTTATCCTACCAACCTTAATGGAGTACAGTAGGGCAGATCAGTGTGGAAATGATCTGGCTTCAGAGAGATTCTGATTGCTTTAAGTGTTTAATATGTATGTTTACCTTATATTTGGAAGAATATTTGTTGTACAGAATAAAAATAAGGTATTTTAAAAACTGAAATTGTGAATACAAACTTTGGGGTGAAATGCTTTGAAAAGCCTAATACTACTTATTCCTGAAAGTTTTTTCAGAAAGTGCTTAATTCATTTTGTCTCGTATTCAGATTTATACTTTTTTTTCTGTAGCTGTACCCGATGAAAGTGAAATTTGTCACTTCACCATCAGACAGGCATGCAGTGTCGACTGTTGAAAGACTGGCTAGTAGGAAAGGACTTCTTTCCCTTTAATTTTTATACTGTAAGCCTGATTTTTAAAGCCACAGAGTTCTTTAACATGTTCCTGCTATGCCTTGTGATCACAGACTTTATGAAAGAGGGCTCTAGCTCTATCATCACAAAATCGGTCATCTTATATTCAGCTGTATGTAAAAAGTCATGCGTGCGCTAGACAGGAATTGCGTTAATCTCATCACTTGGATCTGGAATTTTCTGGCCTGGTACCAGACCAACAAAATTAAACAAATGTTGTGGCTGGTGACCTGAATACTGACAACCTGCCTTTCCAGACAATGTCATGGAGCAACCAAGGTGTCAGGACTGCAAACACAGTTTTCATTAACCGACCAGAGTCATGACCGAAAGCCTCTGGGAGAGAGGTAAAGCATGGTCTTTAGAATCAGTTCATGCTGTTATATAGCTATGAGTTACCTCTGAATGATTGTAATTAATAAAGCTTCTAGTTTAATGTTAAATTATTGGAAAAATCAGTTTCCAATCCTGTCCTCTGCCCAGCACACACAGAAGAGTATGAAAATTATTTGGCAATGTGAAATGAAAATTAATATCATTTGTGGTAAAGTTCAGTGTTGGTGGCTGCCCTTTTACTGCTGCTATCTGTAGTTTCTCAGACTGCCACCTCTGGTGTTAAAACACCTGATGTGGTGCCAGGCTCTCTGTAAGGAAGAGGACACTCTAAAGCTTTTATCAAGTAAAGCTATTGGATACTGTTCAAGCCTTTTGAAGCTGTACAAGAATTTTGGCAGGAATGCATCAGTGCATTTTAGGATGAACAATTGTATTCATATTCTGGTCTTTCCATTATCTGTTTTGGCTTGTCCTGTTTCTGGCCTGAGATTATGGAACAAGTGGGTCTGAAATATCTAGACTTCCTCGTGGAGATTTGCCATTGAAGCAGTTACACAGACAGGGCAGCTATAGCTTTATCTGAGTGTCAATTGTTTAAACATTACGTTATACTACCAAGGTTTCTCTCTGCAACAGTTATAATGTAGACCTTGCTTATGGAAAGCAGGAAACTCACAGCTTTCCTTCCACCAGACTTTTTTTGTATACTACTAGTATTCTTCGTACAGAAGGCTGAAGCCAGTGCAGAATGAAAACATTTTAAAATGTCTACATTTGTATAGTATCTAAGGCTCATCTCCCCAGAAAGTCAGTCTGTGGCTAAGCTGAGATAAAATTTTTCACCTTAAAATAATTTTAATAGAAGATGAATGTGGCCTTAAAAGAAAATTAATTATGTTGCAGAAATAGAGAAATCTAATTTTAAGGCATTCTTCCTTCTCTGCCCCCAAAAGCAAAATCAAAAAGGCAGGGAAGGGGGAGTGAGAAAAAGCTCCATCTAGGATTTGTGACATCTGTATATACACACACACCTATATACATACATGTGTGTGTGTATATATGTTGTTGGCATGTGATATTTTTATTTTAAGGTATCTTTTCTGTTTTCCTAGGAAATTGGGTACGGCAGTTCCTCAACTGTGGCTTACACTCAAACATCTATAGGTGTACACGTATGATTATAGATAACCTCAGTGTATTAATATGTTATAATTATATTGGAATAAACTTATATAGATAAAATAAATACGATTAATGTTAGGTGTAACCTTTTAATATGACCTCTTTTTGGGACACCCTTATGGGTGGGTATTCATGCAAAGACTTGTCAGAAGATACTACAAAATAAGCAAGGTTCATGTTACAGTTCTTTATCTTAACAAATTCTCCTGGAATGATGGAGGAGACGGGCATGGTGCATAACTTGTCTACCATATTTTATAGCAATTAGTCGTGTCAAAGAAATTCATGCAGTCAGGCCACCAAAGCTTAATTCAAAACTTCAAAAATGGAAGCTGATGTTTTCTGGTGTGTAAGGAGTATGTGGTTTGTATTTCTCTGTATTTTTGATAATCTTTTGCATTGCTCTGTATTGACTCCTCTGTTCCTTGTTTTTTCTATGTCTACTCTCTCCATATTTCTGTCTTATTTTTCGTTCCCGTTCATATGCACCTGTCCACTTCCCTCCTCTGTTTCCTCTGTGTGGAGTCGTATCATACCCAGAATCACACACAGAATGGTTTGGGTTGGAAGGGACCTTAAAGATCATCTAGTTCCAACCCCCTGCCATGGGCAGGGACACTTCCCACTAGACCAGGCTGCTCAAAGCCACATCCAGCCTGGCCTTGAACACTTCCAGGGATGGGGCATCCACAGTTTCCCTGGGCAACCTGTTGCAGTGCCTCACCACCCTCACAGGAAAGAATTTCTTCCTCATATCCAATCTAAATCTACCCTCTTTCAGTTTGAGGCCGTTACCCCTTGCCCTATCACTACACTCCCTGATAAAGAGTCCCTCCCCATCTCTCCTGTAGGCCCCCTTTAGGTACTAGAAGGCTGCTCTAAGGTCTCCCCAAAGCCTTTTTTTCTCCAGGCTGAACAACCCCAACTCTCTCAGCCTGTCTTCACGCGACAGGTGCTCCAGCCCTTTGATCGTCTTCGTGGCCCTACGCTGGATCTGTTCCAACAGGTCCATGTCCTTCTTGTGCTGACATGTATCCTCCATTAGTATGTATTTGCTGAGGATCCTGAAGTTTGGTTTTCTCATCCCCTCACTCAACTCCATTTCTCTCTAATCTAGGGGTTTTTTTCTTGTTTAAGGTGGCCAAAGTGAGGAGAGGCTAGTAGTAGTCTTTTCTTTCTCAGCTGGTGATCTTGGGTGTAAGAGTTGTAGGGAACATAGGCAGTCTTTGCAATAGATGTTGCTTTTTTGCGCTGTTGTCAGTTACATGGGCCACCAATTAACTCACACAGGTAATTTAAGTTGAAATTAATGCTAGATAGTATCTCCTTTTATCTCTGCAGGAAAATGAATACTTCTTTACAGATATAAATATGCTCTGCAGTCATTTTCTTATTGATGCAGAGAAATGTGAAAGTTTAAGACAGGGTGTGTTACAGAAATTGTCTGCATCCTGTCCTGTAATGCTCTTCCATGTATGTAGTTACTAACAAAACAGAAATTTTTGATTCAGTCAGTGTATTCAATACAGAGTATTTTCAAGGTTCGTCATATAAAAGCTCATCAGAGACTTAAGAGAAAAATTGCATGAGTGGTTACTTTTAACTGTTGTTTACAAAACTATTACTGTTAGCCATCCCAAAAGTCTGTCAGGGATATTTCAGAATACATAATAAAACCTGATGCTTAACCAGTTCATTTAGAACTTTTTTCTTCTCTTTCTACCTTAAGAATGACTCAATTCAAATAGTTCAAATTTTCTTTGATAGCATAAACAATTAAATTTTATTTTTTAAAGTTTCTGTTCTCATCGATCACTTATCCTATGGCTATTTCATAGCATCGTTGACTAAAAGGAGTGAATTTAAATTTTGTATTTCTTGCACAGCTTCAGCTGACTCTGAGAGGATGGCCAAGCTTTTACTTCTCTGTGATATTGTTTACTGAGCCACCCAAGTGAATCAAATAACTGGTTAAAAATTCAAATGGTATAGCCCTGAATGCATGAAGTGCAGCGGTGTGCCTTTTATGGAAATACCAACACGCTCAGATGACTAACGTGATTATGTTGCTTTTACTCTGCAGAAGGACAGTAGTTCCTTTCAGTTTTGTTGGTAGCAATTCATTTTTTAGAGCAAAAATTTTTAATAGGGAGAAGCCTAAACCAAAGTGAGAAGGTGAAGAAAAGTGAGGGAGACATTTAGGGTAATTATGTAAATAGCCATTTGAATGCATAACAGTTGATTTATGAGTGTAGTTAACTCTGAAATTTTACAAGTTCTATGTGGTAAACCAAATGACAATTTGGTTCATATTTTTAAAATCATGACTGTTGTCTTCGGTCTTTTTAAAACGTCTGGCTTTAGTGAATACTGCTGCTCCGAACTTCTGCAAATGTAAGTACAGTGTTTCATTTTGTGGAAGTCTCTTGTGGAAAGACTTATTGCATTTTGATCAGTGTAGATAAATATATCTTGCAACAAAGTCTGTTCTGAATGTCTTACAAATGAATTCAAAGTGTAGCAATGAATTTGCAATGTAGGAGCAGGAGCTAATGCGGATAATCACTTACCTTGTGTAGGAACTATCTCTTAGGCTGGAACAGCGTTAAATTTCTGTTGAGCCGGTTGAGATTCAAACTGGTGACCTGCAGATAACTTTCCCTCCATAACAATACTCAGAGACATTTCTTCTTTGAGAAATGTTAATCTCACAGCTCTGAGAAGGAAGCTCACTTTCGGGAACAATTTGTGTATTAAACAACAGTCCAGTGTTTTTGCAATTTGTTAGCTAAGTTTCTCTCTAGTATAAACCTCAGCTTCTAGTAATTGTTAAACCTGAAAATACGAAGAACAGACTGTACTTAAAAAATAAAATGCTGAAGTTTATGATCCATGGATTTGCAGTAGACCTTTCCCATGCTTTATAGTATATACTTAGTTTCATGTTTTCTTGTATCCTTTCTGGCTCGTTTTCCCCCCCAAAAAATTGCATCGTTATAAAACTGCTTTTAGCAGAGCCAATGCTTAGAGTTTATGAATTGGAAAATATGACAGTGTGCTTATTCACTGCAGGGTTGTTTTTTTCCAGCCAAAGACTATATTTCACAAACATTCAGTCAATAAGCGTAGATCATATGTCCTGGTAAGAAAGGCAGTTCATTGTCCTCATAGCTTTTGGTACTAATGTGATACTTGTGATAATCTCAGGATTATCTGTGAGGCATACAAACCCACTTGTGTTTACAGCTTTTAGTTTCACCTAGTATTCTGCAGAACTCTTCTGGAAATTAGTACTTGTTGCATAGTAGCATCATTCCCGTGTCTCACTGCCTTGAAAACTTACTTCTCTTGTAACTTTCTTATGTAGCAAGAACTGCTTCCGGTTGCTCCTTGGAGTGAAAGAACCGTAAGTTCCTAATGAAGTATTTGCTTGTATCTGATGTGGCTCTTGAATATATAACAGAGGCTTATAAGAAAGATGGAGGGAAACCTTTTACCAAGGCTTGTAGTGACAGGATAAGGGACAGTGGTTTTTAACTGAAAGATGTTAGGTTTAAATTGGACATAAGGAAGAAATTTCTTATGGTGAGGGTGATGATACACTGGAACAGGCTGCTCAGAGAAGTAGATGCCCCGTACCTGGAAACATTCAAGGTCAGCTTGGATGGGGCTTTGAGCAAGCTGATCTAGTGGAGGATGTCGCTGCTATCAGCAGGAGGGTTGGACTAGATGTTTTTTAAAGGTCCTTTCCAACCCAAACCATTCTATGATTCTGTAGTCTACTTGGTAGAGGAATTACTTGCTAAAATGAGTATCATTGTTCCAGTTAAGTAGTCTTCTCATTATTGTTCAGTTTTTAATATCTCCTGCTGTAATGTACCATGTAGCTATTAGAAGTAAATTATACTTTGTGGAGATTTGGCTTGTATATAGGCTAGAGATGATTTTTTACTCTTTTTCTTTTACTTCCAAAGCAGTGGAATAAACCATCCAAGTTTCTCTTAGCTCATAATTTCATATTGCTTTTGTGTGGTGAAGACAGACCCCATTGCATCACAATATTCCTCATTTATAGAATCCGTGGAAATGGTTTCAGACATGGATAAAATCCTTAAGTTTAAGCTAGTAAAAGAAAAAAAACCAAATCACCCCAGAGAAGGAATGTCGTCTTTGCTTTACACTCCCATTTTGTTAATGTGAGATAACAATCTTCTCATCATGCTGCTTTAATGAATTGCATTCCATTTCAGTAGTCCAAGCTGTTCTAGGCCATCAAATGGCGTATCTGTGTAAGTATTGTATGGCTAAATGGACAGGGGTATCAAACCAAGAATTGTCAGGTGAGCTTGAATAATTTTACCATAATACAAGACACCAATTACTCAGCAGTGATAGCTTGTCAGCTTTATTTTTAGTTTTTATTTTGCTGTATACCTCTATTGTGCATCATATTGCCTTCCTACCATCCAGGAGCTTTATGAATCACTTTATCTTCTTTTATACAAGTGAACAAATCTTCATCGTAAGACAGCTTGCGAAACCATGAAGTTGTGTTTTTAGTGATGTGGCCAGGCATTGAGAGCAGCGACAGCAGCATGCTGAGCTCGACTCTAAATATTGACTGCTTTTCTTTTGTTTTGTTGAACTTAATATGTCTGTATGAACTGATAAAACTTCTTTAAATTCTGTTGTATGTGTCTTTTCTCCTTTGTGAAACAATACGGTCCCGAAGCAGTGGGATATGTTAACCCTGTAAATTCAAAAGCTTCTGTAACAAAAGGTTGTTGTGATTTGTGAGGTGGAAGAATTGTTCTTAGCTATTTGTAATCCTAAAAATTATTTTAGCTGGACTGTTGCAGGGAAAAGTAATCTTTGGGTTTTGTCATGCATCATGTTTAAAAAGAGCGAGTGTGTGACTGAAGATGGTTGTGAGGAAAAATTGTTCTCTTGGCACTGTTAAAACAGTTTAGTTTCTCGTATTTCTGAGCTTTTAGGATCTTCTAGCTAACAAATCTTTATAAAGGTGTCACATTGCCGTAAAAATATTTGCCTGCCTTTGCTGCAAGAGCAATCCAAAGTCTTAGCTGGATTGATGGATGTGAGTGTTCTGACGTTTGTGGGATGAGTTGGTTAATTGTTTTTGTTTATTTGAATGGTTAAATAAATGGAAACTTAGTGTGCAGAATGGTTCTCTCTATTATTCCCAGTATCAGTATAGTGTGACGACTTTAAACTGTTTACAGTTACGTTAATGTTCTACTGCAGGCACTTTTGAATTTAAGCCAACAGTGGTTCCAGAGGCTGATCAAGGATTAGAGGTGAGATTACGTGATTGCATCTGCAGCCAGGTCACATGCCAGGCATGTTTACAAGGCTATAATTGGGTGCAGATGCCTATTAAGTAGCAGGTATATGTGGGCGGGGATGCTAAAAAACACCTTTTTGCTTAATTAATCCTTTGTTCCAAGCAACTCAGTTTGAATCATCATCTTCAGTCATCATCTTCAAATGTCATGCTTTTATACAAGCTTGTTTACAAAAATGTTGCTATTTAACAGGTTTTCTGCTCTATGTTTGCAGTCATTGTAGGAAGCACCACAGTAATTACACACCTTAACATCTAGTTGAGTATTGAAATACAGAAGTGGAATTGGGATATGATCATGTAGTAATGTAGACTTTGGCCAAAATCATATTTAATTGTTTAAAATATAGTGTTAGGTAAAATCCAAAAGGTATTAATTCCTTGTCTAATAAAGTGCTTTCTAAATCTGTTGGCTGAGCTAATTCCCTTCTTGTCTTCTCATGTTTTACTACTGGCATGCGGTGTATGGAGGGTATTCTAGCCTTTGGAAGCATGTAACCAATGCATCAACGGAGATGTAGATGGTATAATCATATCAGTGATAAGGAGCAGGCTGCCTATAGTCATTTGGTCCGTCATAGTTTTCTGAAAGAATTTTTGTAGAGAGCAGTATTGCATGGACTGTGGGGAAGTGACGTGGAGTTTGAAGTACAGTTTTGGTTTTGACCTCTTGCTGGTGGTATACCTTCTGAGCACAGCTCAGAGTCAGCTTTCTTGTAGTGCGACAACCATGTTCTCTAACTCCAATATTGACAGCACTTTGCAAAATCTCCATCCTGTTTCAGTACTGTTCATACAAGAAGAGTTTCCATTCTTTTGTTCTAAGTCTGCTTCAGGTGAAGGTGCATTTTTGTTATGGCTTTAACTGATCAGTTGGCTTACCTGTGCTGAAGAGAGGGAGGTGGTGTTCCTGGTCCTGTCTCCTTTTCTCCTTTTTACCCTTTTTTCTTCTTTTCCACAGTGGTGTGATATTCATTGGGATATACGTTGTGCAGGGTAAGCTTATTAAACTAGCAAAAAGTGTTGTGTAGGGGTTTTTTTTCACTTTGTTTTGTAGGCTGACTTAGTTCAGCTGAGTTGACTGGAGTGGGAAGAAAGGTAGAGAAAGCTGTTCAGTTGTGTATGACTTGTAACTCGCTGCAACTGATCTCACTGCTTTTTCATGCTGTCTCATATGCAGTAAATCTTGGCGTCCTTGGAGGACTGCAGCCAAATCTGTAGATGTCTCTGGAGGCAGTAGAAGTTTGTCCGTATCTACTCTAGAAGCTAAACTGACACCTGCCCCCTAAGCAGTCCTTGTTCATAGGGTAACCATTCAAGAAACTGTAACGAATTTGTAATTCACTGGATAGTTTTCGTTTTATGTAGGTGTGTATGTCAATAAAAACTTTGAAATCCTTTTCCAGTAAGGCACTTTCTAGCGACTTAACTTGCCCAAGTTTTTGTTCTGTGTGTTTTTTTTTTTTTTTTTTTTTTTTGTTGGGTTCCCCCCATCCCAAGTAATAATAATGCTTTGGACTAGTTGCTGAATTTGAGTGCTGAAGCTGGAGTAGGCAATATTTTACTTTTTTGAGAGGTGGAGTGTTTTACTATCTTTCTTGGGCCATAGGGTTTAATAAAGTAGTAAGGTAATCTTTTAAATGCAGCTTAAGTCTTTGTTTGTGTTGTAGTAGTACAATGAAATAGTTTTCCAATTTGGGAAAATAATAGATTATTTGGAGAATCTGTTGTGCACTGTGCCTGGTAAAGGACAACACTGTAGTTCAGTAGCTGGATGACTTTTTGGTAGGATTATTTCCATACTATAAGACATCTTGAATTTAAGAATCAAGAAGTAAGTAGTCATGAAACATGAACATCTTAATATATGTTTTTAATAAGCAACTAATTTTTTTTAATTATATATATAAAAAGTTGTGATCTATGTAAAATTTTTTTTCACTTCCTAAGCACTCCGCATACTCGAAGTTTACTGTATAGCAATATTACTTTGTAGAGCAAGTCTAGTAATACTAGGGGTTTTGTGCTTTGAGCATGTATGGTCTGTGTTCTTCTAAAAGGTTTTACAGACTAGAGCAGACTTTTTTCCAAAAAGATGGAATAACTTATTCTTGAGACCAACTTCAGAAAAATAAATAAGTAGGAAAAATGCAATGAGAAGACTGAAAAAGTAGTTTCAAGAACTGTAGCTAACAAGACCAAACTGAGAGAAACATCTCATGGATTGAAATTAACTCAAGAAGGAATATGATTAATGAGATACATTCACAACTTCTTTCCATTCAATAAATAAATTTGGAACAAAAGATTTAAAATGTCACTCAGATTCAGAACTCATGCTGTGCAGCCAGTTAGTCTAGCATGGCTTTGAAAACAAAATGGCATGTTTTAGTAAACCAATTACAAATGAGTGTTAGTTAAGCTTTTGTTATTGTTCTTCCATTTAGAGAACATCATATATTTCTTTTGGGCGTGATTTCGTTTTTATTTACCCTGCCATTTTTGGTGAAAGTAAAATTCTGTACTAATGAAGATTAATGAAACAATTTTAGAATTTCATTATCTTTTTCTGCTTCCTCAGTTCCTATCCTCCCTCTTCACGGTTCTCCCTCTATTCACTACCAGAGAAATAAGGAAAGTTCCTGTTCAGGGAGGGTACTCAGACTGTTGCTGCTGTTCTGTTTGGCTCAGAACAGGAATAAAATTCTGACTGGCACTGATACCAGTGTTACTCAGAAGTTTTACGCCTAAATGCCACTAGTAAATATAAACAGGAATGAATTGTTGGTATTGGCAAATGATATTTAAATAGATAATTAATTAGGGATTACTGTCATGAGTTTGGATTGTATACCTGTTTGTTGGATTTGCTACTTCATACTTACTACAAATGAGTTTAAATGCCTCTAAAGTCAAAGTCACTTTTGCTTGGTGGAGATGTTATATGTGTTCATTTTTCTTTCAGCCTACTGATTTGTGTTAGCATTGACTTTGTTTCTTTCTGTTCTAAAGATTCCAGAATTAAGAAGTTGATATTGTTTTACTCTTTCATCCACCTAAATTTCATAGTATCTTCATACTCCAGTTCTTGCAACGCTTAGACAGAACAGAGCATCCAGCTTTACTAGCTTTCCCAGGATCCTTTTCTACCTCCTGGCTAAAAGCCTGTCAGTCCAGTGCAAGTGTTTGAGGGAATTGACCTATGAGTGCTTAAGTAAAAAAAATTCCTACTGCATTTATGAATCCAAAGCCCAAAATTTATTTTCAACACTTTGATCAAACAGGCATGAATAAGGAGGAAAAAAAATAGATTAATTTACACATATTAGGTTGAGTTCATATGAATGCAATTCAGTAAATCCACTTTTTATCTGTAGGTGTCAGTATGCGTTTGATTAGAAGACAGGACAATGGACTTTAAGAATAACTACATTTGCGTAGTATTCTGAGGAAAAATTGAGGTTCTTTACCTGACTGCACTTAAATACATCTGTGTTTTCTTATCCTTGTTATCCAAAGATTTAAATAATATTTTAAGACGAAAGAATTTATGTAAAATGTATAGAAGCAGGATGCCTTTTGAGGTGTTGTCTTTATAAACTGATCTGTCTGGTATTGTGTTTTGTTGGTTTTTTATTCTCATCCTTCAAGGCCCAACTGTTAGTGTAAAACTCTTAACAATTAACTTTAAATTGATGAGGCATGAGAAACTGTCTTCCAGGTAACCTGTTTTCTGGAAATTCACTCAGGAATTATTTTGGTTGCTGCATACATTGTAATTGCGTAAGTGCACACCAGTACATAACTTATAAACTTCCAGATAGTTTGTAATGACCTAATTTCTTTTTCATTTGGATCTCATTACTGATGATTAGGTGATTTAGTGCTTCAGAAATAACAGTAGTGAACTGGATTTCCTTCTGCAAATATTTGAATATGTCTGTAGGGAGTATAAAGACTATAGCAATTCTGTCGTATTCATTCTTTCAGAAGAGGCATCAGTTGATTGATGGAACTGTTTTCTTAACTTGCAAGGTACACAAATGGCTTAAGGAAAGAAGATTAAGATGTTGTTTTCTTGTACATATAATATGGGCATGTAAAAGGTGTGGAAAAACTGATTATTGTACTTGTTTAGGAGTTGAGTGATGCTTTGCATAATCCCTAAGATTCACTAGTGGGTCTTGGGGTCATCTCTGTGTGTTAACACAGCGGGACAAATTCTAGGACAATATCCTTTGTTTTTGCCATGAGAACTGCCATGTATGTTGCGATGTTAATTTATTCCTTCCTTGTGAAATACTTTTCAGCTAGAGTTTGGGTATCCTCAACTCATATTTTTAAAGTTACAGATGAAGTGACTTGCTTTCGTTGTGTCTTTGGGTTGTTTTTATGCGTTCTACTCTGTGAACTTTCAGTAATTGTAAGGCTGGTAGTGTAGCGCACCTTAGCATGTCCCTTAGCCCGTGCGTGCTGTGAAAGAAAGAAGCTTTGAAGGATTGCTTTCCTAGTCTCTTGTGGCTCAGTAGGAGCTCTTGTTGTCTAAGCATCTTAGCTGTGTAGTCTGCGCTGTAAACTTGGCTCTCTGAACAGCTTGCTTCTACACCTGCCTGGTACTGTGGAGCAACGTGGGAAGCAAGCATTATATTCCAGACAGTTTGTGCTTGCTTAGGGTGGAAAATGTGCAGTCAGTTGTAGGCAGGTCAAGCAGAATAGGCAGGACAAAATGCTGGGCTCCTAGATATGGCAGTAGTGAATTTTGTGGTATTGGCCGAAAAATATCAAATTTCCACAGTAGTGTAGCTATGGAATCCAAAGAGTTCTGAATGATCGTGTGCTCGTGCTTCTCAAGAGAATTATTTTGGGTTTCTTGTAGAATTTTCAAGGCTATCTGTGTAACTGTAGAGGCTAGAAGCCTCAACTCTTCAAAATGAGAATGGAAATTTCTGTTATCCATTAGTTGTGTTTAGAAAAGAAATCTGTGATAAAATTCATAGTTGGCCAATAACTGCCAGTTACTTCGAGTGTTACACCTCTGCTCACCACATACATTCAGCAAGTGTTAGAAAAACATAAATGAAATTATTAATTAAGATTGTTATAAAAGTATTGTAGAAAAACATTGTATGTATCGATGATGGATCTCCGGTCTGCTCACCCATGTTACATTTGAATTTGCATTTGAAGACCGAAGTGATGCAAAGGCTTTTGGTCATGCAAATGAAATTCTTAAAATTATTATTTTTTACTCAGGTTTTCAGATACTGTCACTATTATTCCACAGGAGTTTTAACTGCAATTTACTCTGGTAGGGTACTCCTCCGTTACTGTACTTCATACGCTGCCTCCTGGGAAAAGGAGAGTTGACTAGAAACACATAGAGCTAGCTTATTGCTGTCAGGTTTTCTTTGAGAATTCTTGTCGTGATCTGGCTTTCAGACTATGATGTTTGTTTGTAATTTACAAAAAATAAGTTTTATAAAAGATCCCCTACTGTGAGTGTAGGTCTGAAGTTTCAGCTGGCTCTTGTAGTCAGTGGAAACTCGTTTCCTTTTAAAATAAAAAGGGGTCTGCAGCATTACTGCAGTGGACAGAACGGCATTGTGATTATACAATATAAGTTTATTGTTGCCTAACTCACGACAGCAGTATTTCTTAAATCACAGCAGGATAATTCACCTATCTCACAGTTGCTTAAACTTGTCTCATTTATCTTGAGAAAGCGTGTGATTTGACAGATACTGGATACTAGACTATATCAGATATGACGGAGAACAACCCTTCCTGTAAGCATATGTGTTATTTAATGAATGCTAATGTCAGTTAGGAGCTGTCCACATACCAAGTAGCCAAATAGTGGAGTGGACTTGACTTCTGTTTTTATTGTGGTGGTAGTTGTTGTTGGTTTGCCCCTTTTCAGAGAAAGGAAGTACTATTTAGAAAGAGGTGAAAAAAGAAAGATGTGTTTATTAAATATTCAAAATAATAAAAAACCCCAAACAAAACAAAACCAGAAAACCCCAAACACTGAAGCGTTTTTACCATAAACCAGACATTTTATATTTTTTTGAAGATATATGTTCTATTTTCTTGCCCATGAAAACTAAGAGACTTTCTTAGGAAGATAGAGGAAACTGTTGGAGTTTATTAGTGCATAAAGGTATGTGTATGTTTGTGCTGACCTGTTGTACTGCTCTAGACAGGTATTTGAAGTTGAGCTAACAAGTGAAAAGCTGGTTGGAATACTTATACTATGTGCCACCCACAATTGCACTGATGGTGAGATAAGATGTTTTAAACTTGGGACTTTTGAGTAGCTAATATATTACTTGAACACCACCTCTGCTGGTATCTGACTTTCATTTCCATTTTTGAACACGGCACTACATTCTCTGCCGTTAAGAATTCAACTGAGTAGTAATGTTGGAAAGGCTTTTGAAGCTTAGCAATAATAGATGTGTTACAGGGGCTATGTCATGTACCGCCTTCACACAAAGTCTTTGTGAATCTTTACTTAGACTTCAGCTACCTTTTGATTACTGCTGTGATCATGAGCCACAAGTGAGAAAAGCATTTGTTGACTCAGACTGTATTTGCCTTATAGTAGTCCTTGGGTATTGAAGTTCAGATAGAATTTTGCTGTTGAATACAAGAATCCTGAAATGGAAAGAGGGTTTTTTGTCACTAATCATGTTAGTACGAATATAATAGGTCCTTTACAAAAATCTTAAATAGATGCTTATCGTAATCCTAAAAAGGACTCTTTAAATTCTGTTTAACTCTTGTTGTGTTTCACAAAAATTGCTTCCAGCTGCTTGGGGTTTTAGTGATGTAAAGAGGAAAGAGTTTAAGCCCTGTTACTGGGGGAATATTTTTGGATAATTGTGCTACTTAGTTTTCCACCCTGTTACTTCTAGAGTGTTGTAAATAATAAAGACATACATGCTTAGTGATAACTTCAGACTTTTCTACAAACCATTCAGAATTTCACTGGGAATAAATATATAACAGTTCCATGTTATACAGGCCAGATTAATTAAAGTTATACCTACATGGTACCACAGTGGTACTGTATAACATCTGAACTAGCACATTCCAGTGACAAGTCATGTAGACATACCTGTGATAAGTGTTTTAATATTAGAATTGGAGACATGATGATTGTTACGCTTGTGTTTAAGCCATCGGCTGTCTTGATAATCATAGAATCATCTAGGTTGGAAAAGATGTTTAAGGTCATCAAGTCCAACCATAAACCTAGCCAAGTCCACCACTGAACCGTGTCCCTAAGCACCAAATCTACATGTCTTTTAAATACCTCCAGGGATGGTGACTCAACCACTTCCCTGGGCAGCCTGTTCCAATGCTTGATAACCCTTTCAGTGAAAAATTTTTTCCTAATATCCAATCTAAACCTCCCCTGGTGCAACCTGAGGCCTTTTCTTTTCATCCTGTCACTTGTTACTTGGGAGAATAGACTAACACCCGCCTGTCTACAACCTCCTTTCAAGTAGTTGTAGACAGCAATAAGGTCTCCCCTCAGCCTCCTTTTCTCCAGACTAAACAATCTCAGCTGCTCTTCATAAGACTTGTTCTCCAGACTCCTCACCAGCATCATTGCCCTTCTCTGGACCCTCTCCAGCACCTCAATGTCTTTCTTGTAGTGAGGGGCCCAAAACTGAACACAGTATTTGAGGTGGGGCCTCACCAGAGCTGAGTACATCCCCTAATCCTGCTGGCCACGCTGTTTCTGATACAGGCCAGGATGCTATTGGCCTTCTTGGCCACCTGGGCACACTGCCAGCTCACATTCAGCCGGCTGTTGGCAAACACCCCCAGGCCCTCTTCCAACAGGCCGCTCTGCAGCCACTCCTCCGCAAGCCTGTAGTACTGCATGGGGTTGTGCATAACTCGGTCCTTGGCCTTGTTGAGCCTCATACAACTGGTCGTAGCCCATTGATCCAGCCTGTCCAGATCCCTCTGTAGAGCCTTCCTGTCCTCAAGCAGATTGACACTCCCACCCACTTGGTGTCGTCTCTAAACTTACTGAGGTTGCACTCAATCTCCTTGTCCAGATCATTGATAAAGATATTAAACAGAACTGGCTCCAATACCGAGCCCTGGGGAACACCACTTGTGACTGGCTGACAACTGGATGTAACTCCATTCATCACAACTCTTTGGGCCTGGAAATCCAGACAATTCTTCACCCTGCGAAGGGTATACCCGTCCAAGGCATGAGCTGCCAGTTTCTGCTGGAGAATGCTGTCAGAAACGGTGTCAAAGGCTTTACTAAAGTCTGAGTAGACAACACCCACAGCCTTTCCCTCATCCACTAAGTGGGTCATCTTGTCATAGAAGGAGATCAGGTTAGTCAAGCAGGACCTGCCCTTCGTAAATCCATACTGACTGGGCCTGATCACCTGGTTGTCCTGTAGGTGCCACGCGATGGCACTCAAGATGATCTCCTCTATAACCTTCCCCAGCACCGAGGTCAGACTGACAGGTCTGTAGTTCCCCAGGTCCTTCTTCTGGCCCTTCTTGGGGATAAGCATCACATTTGCTAACCTCCAGGCAGTTGGGATAATGCAGTAATTCTTTTACACATGCAGCTGGGGAAGGAGGAAATGTTGTTGTGATGTCTTAAAAGATAATTGATTGTGTTTTCTTTCTTACAGAAAATGCCAGAAGCCTCAGAAGACCATAATCATCGGAAGGCTTGTTGACTTCCATTTTTTGGTAATCTGGAACATCATCAATCTGGCATGGCGCAGGGCAGTCAACAACTCGACGTGCAGGTACTCCATGATCTCCGGCAACGTTTCCCTGAGATACCTGAAGGGGTGGTATCTCAGTGTATGCTTCAGGTATGACAAAGAGTTTTTAGGTGTCTGTGTATTTTATTTTCGTAGTATGCAATTTCTTTTTAGTAGTGTACATGAAGCATAGATTTTCGGTCTTCTGGTTTTATTTTGAAAGGGTGGAGGGCTCCACTACTTGCATTTATGTCCTGGCTTTTATGTACAAAGATTTTATTATACTTCACTTTTGTGAAGTGAAAAAAACCCACTTTTGTGGTTTTTTTCCGGTGACTATTCTTCCTTGTCTATGTGACCTGTGAATGTATGTTTACAGGGAATAAGGAAGGTGGCTAATGGGGTGATTATTGATGATGGCTATATTAATAACATACATATACTGCAGGAGATTTTAGCAAACAATGACTCATTCTTCCAAGATAAGGAACTGGCCTTATCTGGGAATCTAAAGGTTTTCTGTCTTCATGGCATCTTTTTGCCACAGCTGTCCAAAAGTTTGTTTTTACTCCTCTTTTTCCAAGTCAGAAGGCAGGGGGGGTGGTTTTCTTTTGTTTGTTTGGTTGTTTTTTTTCCTTTCTATTTCTTCCTTCCACCTTCATCTAAAATCACAAATTAGAAGCGATAATAAGTGACCACACATAATCATTTTTCAAAGTCATGGTCATTTAGGAATACCTTCTGTTAATGGGAAGATTCATGAGTGGAATAGAAACAAGGCCTAGTTTGGCCTTGTGTGGCCATAGCTAAGGTGGAACCTAATGTGATAAATTGCTGCATCTGAAAGTAGTGAAGCTCTATTTGCACCCTACCTGTCCCTGGCAGAAGAGTACGTTTACTTAAAACTGTAGCTGTAATTTTTGCATTGTGTGTTTTCTAAACTGTACAAATACAAATGAATTGCTTTCAGACAAATGTAAAGCTAGGGAAGCCCTGCAGTATAAAGCTTTACTTATCCTGACAGTCATCTCGTCTGTACTGTTAAGTACACGTTCCTTTTGATGAACTATGTTTAAGTCATAGACATCTTGAGGCTTGAGGAGGGATGGGGGCAATATCAGGCTTTCCTGTGACAAGCTGTGGGACAACAGGTAACAATGGTTAGAGGGACAGTGTGGCGAGGGCCTGCAAGCCTGTTGCTCTGGGACATGCTGCCTACACTGCAGCATGCATGAAGTCTTACAGAGATGAGACAGGGGCTCCTGAGGTAATAGGAGCCAACAGGGAAATGCCAGTGAAACACCCCAAAGGAATTAAGGAATGTTCCTCTAAGAAGGTGACACAGCTGACAGGCCAGCTGAAATGTCTCTACACCAGTGCATGTAGAATGGGCAACAAAGAGGAGAAGCTGGAGGCCACTGTGCTGCTAGAAAGCTATGGCCTGGTTGCCATTACTGAAAGTTGGTGGTACAAATCCCATGACTGGAGTGTAGCTATCAATGGCTACAGGCTATTCAGAAGGGACAGGTGAGGAAGGAGGAGCAGAGGTGTTGCCCTCTGCATCAAGAAGGGGATAGAGTGTGAAGAGTTGTCTCTGAAGAATAGCCATAAGCAGGTCAAAAGCCTATATGGGTAAGAATAAGACACCAAGGCAACAAAAGGAACCTTGTGGGTGGTGCCTGCCACAGGCAGCCTGATCAATGGGAGCTCATTGATGGAGCCTTCTTACTCCAGCTGAAGCAGGCTCTTGTCCTGCTGGGGACTTCAGCCACCCCGACATCTGCTGGAAAAGTAGCACAGGAATCCAGAAGATCCAGGAGACTCCTGGAGTGCATCGAAGATAACTTCTTAAGCCAGGTAATAGGCAGGCTCACCAGAGGGGATGCAGTACTGCACCTGATGGACACCAACATAAGTGAGCTAATTGGTGATGTCAAGATTAGAGGGAGCCTGGGCTGCGGTGATCATGCACTGGTGGAGTTTGCAGCCTTGAGGGTATGGGTCAGGGGAAGAGTAAAGTCAGGACCCTGAATTTCAGGAATGCAAACTTAGAGTTCTTCAAGGAGTTAGTCAATAGGATCCCCTGGGAAACTGCCCTCAGGGACAAGGGAGCAGAACAGAGCTGGCAGATCTTTAAGGATACTATCCGTAGAGTGCAAGACCTCTTGATCCCCAGGTGTAAGAAATCAGGAAAGGAGGGCAAGAGACCAGCATGGCTGAGTCAAGACCTGCTGGTCAAACTAAAGGGCAAGTAAGAGATGCACAGGCAGTGTAAGCAGGGACAGGTATCCTGGGAAGAGTATAGGGACACTTCCCCGGTTTTGAAAGGATGGGATCAGGAAGGCCAAAGCATGGCTGGAGATGAACTTGGCAAAGGATGCAAAGAACAATAAGGGCTTCTGTAGTTATGTCAACCAGAAAAGGAAGGTCAAAGAAAAGCACACACATCACACCCCTGCCCCCCCACCCTGAGTTGAGCAAGACTGGCAAACTGGTAACAATGGATGGGGAGAGAGCTGAGGTACTCAACAACTTTTTTGCCTAAGTCCTCACTGGCAACCTCTCTTCCCACATCTCTTGACTGGATGGATTGCAAGGCAGTGACTGGGGGAGAAAAGTCCCTCCAACTGTAAGAGAAGATCAGATTGGTGACCACCCGAGGAACCTGAACATACAGAAGTCTATGGGACCCGATGAGATGCACCCCGGAGTCCTGAGGGAATTGGCTGATGTACTTGCCAAGCCACTATCCGTGATATTTGAAAAGTCATGGCAGTCAGGTGAAGTCCCTGGTGACTAGAAAAAGGGAAACACTACACCCATTTTTAAAAAGGGTAGAGAGGAGGACCCTGGGAACTATCGACCTGTCAGCCTCACGTCTGTGCCTGGGAAGATCATGGAACAGATCCTCCTACAAGCTATGCTAAGGCACATGAAGGACATGGACGTGATTCGAGACAGCCAGCATGGCTTCACCAAGGGCAAGTCCTGCCTGACCAACCTCGTGGCCTTCTATGATGGAGTCACTACATCAATGGACAAAGGAAAAGCTATGGTTGACGTCTATCTGGACTTCTGTAAGGCCTTTGAAGCGGTCCCCTGCAACATCCTTCTCTCTAAATTGGAGAAGTATGGATTTGATGGATGGACTGTTCTGTGGATGAGGAATTGGTTGGATGATCACAGCCAGAGGGTAGTGGTCCATGGCTCAAGGTCCAGGTGGAGACTGGAGACAAGTGGTGTCCCTCAGAAGTCCAAACTGGGACCAGTGCTGCTTAATATCTTCACCAATGAAATAGAGAATGGGATTGAGTGCACCCTCCGTAAGTTTGCAGATGACACGAAGCTGAGTGATGCAGTTGACGTGCCTGAGGGACAGACTTGGGAAATGGGCCCCTGTGAACTTCATGAGGTTCAACAAGGCCAAGTGCAAAGTCCTGCACCGGGGTCAGGGCAACCCCCAGTATCAATGCAGGCTGGGGGATGAAGGGATTGAGAGTATCCCTGCTGAGATGGACTTGGGGGTAGTCAGCAATGTGCACTCGCAGCCCAGAAGGCCATCCGCATCTTGGGCTGCATTAAAAAAAATGTGGCCAACAGGTCAAGGGAGGTGATTCTGCCCCTCTGCTCCACTCCTGTGAGACCCCACCTGGAGTACTGTGTCCAGCTCTGGAGCCCTCAGGACAGGAAAGACATAGACCTGTTGGACTGGGTCCAGAGGAGGGCCACAAAAATGCCTAGAGGGATGGAATACCTCCTCTATGAAGACAGACTGAGAGAGTTGGGGTTGTTCAGCTTGGAGAAGAGAAAGCTCCGGGGAGACCTTATCATGGCCTTCCAGTACCTAAAGGGGGTCTACAGGAAAGATGGAGAGAAACAGTTTAGCAAGGCCTGTTGCAATAGGACAAGGGGTAATAGCTTTAAACTAAAAGGGGAAAGATTTAGACTAGATATAAGGAAGAAATTTTTTACAATAAGGGTGGTGGAACACTGGCACAGGTTGCCCAGGTGGTAGATGTGCTATCCCTGGAAACATTCAAGGCCAGGTTGGATGGGGTTCTGAGCAGCCTGATTTAGTTGAAGATGTACCTGCTCATTGCAGGGGAGTTTGGACTAGATGAGCTTTAAAGGTCCCTTTTCCAACCCAAACTATTCTATGATCTTTAAACCGATAAAATTAAAGAACCACTAACACTGCAGAAGCGTATGGTGATCCATATCTACAATACAGTGTTCTGGATAGCTAGTTAACATTACATTGCAAATATCTGTCAAGTGTAGAATTTGTTTCCAAACCCACTTTATATTTGTTTTAAGATACCTGAGCTGGTTTCCATTGACCTATTGCAATTCATGCTCTAGATGTAAACCAGTGTGAGTTTTGGACCTATTAACAATTGAGAGTACTTTGCAATGGCAAATACATTTTATACCTTGAGAAAATCAGATTTGGTCTTGTCCTGTCTATGCTCTCTCTACCTCCACCCTGACAAAGTGACCTAAGGAAACTGAGGATTCTCTTTATGAAGTCCTGTTTAGATGGCAAGTGGCTGATGGTAGATGGCAAGTGGCTGATGGTAGCAGTTAACTTTTTTGAGACTACCATCTTGGCACTGTGGTGCTGGGTATTATTACAAGGTCTGGTTTCCACATGTTACGGTTTTAAATTTTTCTGTGATACATGTGGATATTCCCATTGACCACTGGGATCTAGAAAGGGAGATTGACCTGAAGGGGAAATAGTCAGGGAGAAGTATCCCTAGAGTGAGAGCCATACATAATAAAGTGCTGGACTCTTCTGTCATGTTCATTAGTGCATCTTCATCTGAGAGGATGCTGACTGTGTGTTCATCTGATAGTGAAATCATACAAAATTTTGGGAAAGTCATCTTCACTTTAGCATTAAGACTGACTAGGTATCAGTCCTTTAGAAAAGAAATGTAACTGTGACTTTTCAACCAACCAGATAGGCTGTTGAAAATTGTACTGCAAGGCCACAGGAGTATTAATATGTATACGAACTTTATATAGTGATAGTGTTTAAAATAGAAGTGAAACCATTATTAATGTATATTTCTTAGAATGGTAATCTTCACACACCAAAGAAGGCGGGGGTGTATGCGTGTTATATAAATATATACACAATCGTTCTGGTAGGAGGTGGTGTATGTCATAGAAGGTACTAGTCTTGGATCACAAGTAACAAAGTTAGGATGCTGAGGGCCAGATGTAGTTGAACTGGTCTTAAATTGATTTTTTTTTTCTTTAACTACTGTTTAAATTAAAAACTGAACCACATCTGGTACAGGCTGTTGGATGAGAAACTGGGGAGGAAAAACAATTAATGCACAATCTGGAATGTTTTCTAGTGATTTTACTCTTTCAGAAAAGCTATCACTCGTGTCGTTCTTTTAACAAGACTAGATTAAGCTAAAATGAGCGGAGAGGGGAAGAAGGGAAAGGAAATTCCCCATTATACATTTGATTTGATTCATAATTTACTGTCTGTATAGTTTCAACTGCTGGCACCACAGAACAAATCAAACATTTACAGGAGTTATGATGTATGAATAAACCTTTTTTTTTAGCCTTGATCCTGAAATTTTTAAAGGCAGTCGAAATTATGTCAGAATTGTAAGGTGCTTTATGGATTTGCCAGTACTTTTTCAGTGCTTATTCTGACTTCATTTTTAAGGCACTAAATTCTGTTCTACCAAGAGAAGCTGGTTTAAAATGTTGGACTTTTAAACTTTTCAGGTAAATCGAAATACTTAGGTAAACAGTAAAATAAAGGTGAAAACAGTAAACACTCCAGTAAACATTAAAACATCGTCTGCATTTTTGTTTTGATGTTCCAGAGTTTGCAATTTTGATCTAGTTTAATTTGATTTGTGGTGATGTTAGTAGTAGTTAATTGTACATACCTGTTCCTTGCAGAAAATAGCAAGAGTTGTAACCATTGCTTTCCCCAAAACTGGACTTGATTATTATTTTTTTTTTTAGTATGTCATACTGTAGCTAGTGTTACTATAACATTTTTCTAGGTTCAATATGTGCTATGTACTACTTGAATACTGTGACCTAGAAGGTATTACCTTTGTTTCAAAATTCATGTCTGTGAAATGTTATTCCTAGTTGTGTTCAAGCTAGGCTTGATTGCAGCTTCAGTTGAATGCTTGTTGCATGTTGAGCAGTGGCTTTTTCTTTTGCTATTTGACAATAATAGCTGTCCATTCTTACTCCTAGAACAACAACAACCTAGATGCCTGTTGTCGAGCCCTCGCACAGGAGAGCAACAAATACTTATATATGGAGTACCATAGTCCTGATGACACCAGAATGAATAGAAATAGCCTTTTGCACATTAATCTGGGTATTCATCCTCATACCAGCTATCATGCAGGGGATGGAGCTCAACTTAATGGTGGTCGTACACTGGTACACAGTTCAAGCGATGGACATATTGATCCACAACGCACAGCAGGTAAACAGCTGATATGCTTAGTTCAAGAACCACATTCTGCTCCCGCTGTTGTGGCAGCTTCTCCTAGTTACAATCCATTTTTCATGAATGACCAGAATAGAAATGCAGCTACTCCTCCTCCACAGCCACCTCCACAGCCATCTTCCATACAACCAGGAATGAACACGTCTGCTATGCAAGGCCCTCCTCCCACGTATATGCACATACCTCGGTACAGTACAAATCCCATTACTGTTACAGTATCACAAAACCTCCCCTCTGGACAGAGTGTACCCAGAGCTCTACAAATTCTTCCACAGATTCCAAGCAATCTTTATGGGACTCCTGGCTCTATTTATATAAGACAAACATCTCAAAGTTCTTCAGGACGACAGACTCCTCAGAATACACAGTGGCATTCATCGCCACAGGGCCCAGTTCCACATTATACTCCCCGTCCTCTACCTGTGTATCCACATCAACAGAACTATCAACCTTCTCAGTATTCTCCTAAACAACCCCAGATCCCTCAGTCAGCTTTTCGATCACCACCGCCATCCCAGTGTCCCTCTCCCTTTGGCTCGCCTCAACACCAAGTTCAACCTCCTCAGTTGGGTCATCAGAGTTCACATGTTTTCATGCCTCCTAGTCCTTCAACTGTCCCACCTCATCCATATCAGCAAGCATCCCAGACTTTTCAAAAACAGGGCGGTCACTCTGTATCGTATCTTCCTCCTTTTGCTGGACCTAGTTTATCCAAAGGTTCCATGAATAAAATAGAAATTACAGTTGAGCCACCGCAAAGGCCTGGGACTGCAATGAACAGAAGTCCTTCACCAATAAGTAATCAGCCATCTCAACGAAACCAGCACCCGCTGTATACAGCCACTACTCCTCCTTCAAGCTCTCCATCAAGAGGTATGTCAGGTCAGCCCAAACCTCCATATAGTGTTAATCCGGTATATATTACCTACACTCAACCAACTGGACCTACAGGTGCACCAACACAGTCTCCTCGGGTAATGGTATCTCAGCCAAACCCAACCATTTTTAAAATCACAGTAGGTCGAGCACCGACTGAGAATCTTTTAAATTTAGTGGACCAAGAAGAGCGTTCTGCAGCACCAGAGCCGATTCAGCCTATTTCTGTAATCCCAGGATCTGGAGGAGAAAAAGGAAGCCATAAGTATCAGAGGAGTTCTAGTTCTGGATCAGACGACTATGCTTACACTCAAGGTAAATGTTTCACCCTACAAATTGTGTTATTGTAAAATGCATTTTCAGCTTGATTTTGCTACTTGCTAAGTGAGAATTTTTGAACGTGCACAGAGAAGAATAGAAATTGCACCAAAAATCATCTAATGAGTTTGTTCTGATTTTTAAAAAAAATTGCCAAATTTCAGTCTAATACTTTTATTAGTATTAGACTTCTAATCTACTATCTTCTAATACAGAATTTCTGAGGTTCTTGCAGTTGCTATGCTTTTGATGTTAGAGGAATTTCTTAAAAGAAAACAGTACAGCTAACGAGTAAATGGTTTGTTAATATACTGTATGTCTGGTTTGTAAATTCTGTGTTGAAGAACTGAGTTATAAATTTACATGTGTATTTTATTATTTTTTGTATTTGTTCCGTACTCGGGTGCTTTATAAAACTTGAAGCACTAACATCTGGAAGGAATTTGAATCCAATTTATTTGGTTTAGATTGAAGAGTATTAAGTGAGAGGAGAGAGAGGTAGGGTTGCAGCTAAAGTTACTTCAGGTGTCAATACGAAACATATTTTTGTTTTGAAAGGTATTAAAGTAATTATTTTGGAGAACTTAATAGAGAGTTTTGAAACAGGAGGAAGAGATTGGCAGACAGATTTTAGGAAATGTGTTCTGCTGCATAGGGATAGAACATAGTCTTAATGCCACGTATAAATGAAGAATTAAGTAATTTAAAAAAAAAAAAGGTGAAATCTAACCTTTAGCTGAGAACTGCTTTTTGTCAGAGTAATCTGCTTTGTAGATTTGAAACATTTAAAACTGAGCGAATGAATCAGTCTGCAAGCATTCAAACCAATCATTTGGGATAATGACAGAATGATAACCAGCAGCAATTATTTAAAGAATGTGCTTTGTTTCTGGATTTGTGTTTGGAAAAGAGAGTCTGTTCCTCCATTGCTCCTTCTAGCCTTCCTTTCCCTTTAGAGCTGAAATAATGGTTATAACGCTGCCCTGTAGTTCTTGATTAATTATTTTGCTTTGTGTCTTTTGATCTATTCTAACTAATTAACAAAGAGCTGTTCTGTACCTCGTAGACCCTATTTGAAATGTTATTTAGACAAAACGAACACTAGTACGTCTGTAACTCCTAGGCCTTATGCTTTGTTTGGTAGAGTCCCTATTACAGTTTCATTAAAGATTGTCAGGTGAGAAAACTATAAGTAGCTTAACATAACTGTGAAAAAACTTATTCTGAAATGCCGAAATCTGGTTTTGGCTTTGTATCTTTGACTAGATTTGTGTATTTTGAAAACAAAAGCAATAAAACCAGTTAGTATATGCTTTTTGGGGCATCTGCTTTTGTGGCAATACCTACTGCAGCTGTGACTTTATTATAGCCTTTGGTATTGGTACACTCTGAACTCTTGATAGAAATAAATTGTAGAAGAATAAACATTATATTCTTTACTACCACAAAGGAGTCCTAAAGAGGAGTATATTTAACAGCTTAATATAGGGAACAAGTTTATTTAATTTTCTCTTGAATATGAACCATTGTGAAAAGTGTTACCAAAAATCTATTCTGATGCCTGTGTTTCTACTGCTTCTTTGTAGTGTGAGTCACGTTTGATGAGTTGTACTAGAGTATGATGCAAAGCTATGTAATGTAGTCATATCAGATGTTAAGTTGGAGGAGTCGCACAAAGACAAGGTTTGATAGTAATAGCGGAAAATCATACAGCCTGGTAGCTGTACCTTTGGTATGGTTTCTTTTAATTTTGTGATCTCTGAAACTACTTGGATAACTTTTGTACTTCAAAAAGTAGAGAACAGTTCAGTAATACTGGTGCCTGTATTATAAAAACATCTGATGTTATTCTTGGATAGGATTTTCAGTGTTTATTCTTTTGCCATGAATTTGTGGATCCATACAAAATCCAAAGTATAGTGCTACTTTTTTTTTGCGCAGAATACTGACATCTGATAAAAAGCACTGTCATTTTTATACTCCCGACTGGTTGGGATTTTTTTTTATCCTCCCCCAGTAAGCTGTGTCATATTGTTCCTTATTTTTCTAACTTTTTTTTTTTTAGGTAGTATGCAAATATCCTTGAGATGTTATGTGGTTTTTCTTTGCCTCTGTTAGGGTTGAAGAAAAGGGCAGATGCTGGATGGTGCTTTGTATGAAGAAGCATTTTGCAGATTCTACATTGTCTTCGTACATTTGAACAGTTTGCTGGAACAGTGTTATATGAGCAGTGTGCTTGCCTGAATACCCACAGCGAATTTCTCTTATTTTTCTCTGTACTAGTAGACTTCAGTCAGATAAAAACAGCCAGATCAGGAAGTATTAAGCATCACGCTAATTAACTTGGACAGTTTTGCATCATGATGAAATACTGAGAAGTGTCTTCCTGCAGAAACTGAATATTATTTTCTAGCTACTCAAGATTCTTTCTTTCACTGCTCTGGGAGCCTAACATAGAGTCATAAATTTCAGTACCATGACAGAAATATGACCCCCTTCTTATTTTCTGGATTGTCTCATCTGTTTTATTGAAGTTCTATAGTTTTGCCTTTCAGCACTGCGAAACTTATGGTATTGAGAATTATAGGACTCTCTGAAAAGCTAAGACTACTTAAAGTTATTATACCATAATCTGTAATAGCAGTGAAAAAAATTCAGGACGGACATTTGGCTAATGTCTTAAGGCTAGTGTGACAGCTGCTATTGAGCAGCAGATATGAAGTGTGTGTTACCTTCTGATCTTACCTCTGGTGTTTATTTTTTTTGTCAGTACAGTATTAATATAACTAGGTTGCTGTTTCATCCTGAGAAGCTGTCTCCTTGTACAGGTGCCTTTGTATTTTTGAGACGAGAAAGACCAAATGCAAAAAAAGAAGCTTTGACCAAAATGGTAATATCAACTTCAAGTTACTGTCTAAACTGTGTTTTTATTCTGGAAGAACTTTGTTCTAAATTGTAGTTCATTTGGCATGAAAGCATCTTCACACTGATATTTGGCTGCATGTTTATGATCACTTTTTTTTTCCAGAAAGGTCACTCATGAATCTTACGCATAAGTTAAGAATTTAGTTTTCCATGGGTTTGTGTATTAGTAACTATTTCTTCCATGTAAAATATTAGCCTTGCTGTTACATCAACGAGCAAGGATGGAGAGATTAGCAAAGGAACTGAAGATAGAGAAAGAAGAGCTTGAACGCCTAAAAGCCGAAGTCAATGGCATGGAGCATGATCTAATGCAGAGGCGGCTTCGAAGAGTTAGCTGTACAACTGCAATTCCAACAGTAAGCAATTTGTTAGTATTTTAAATCAAGATACGAATTTATTTTTTTGTGTGTTTTCATGAACTAAAGTATTGTACAAAACAATACTTAGGAGTATAAAATCTTGACTGGAGATTATTTTTTGTAAGTTCTTGGCTTGTTGTAAGCCAGTTCTTATAATTTAAGAAACAGGTATATGTCAGGCTTTTAGTGCTCACAGCAGAATTTCTGAATCTTGTGTACATGTGCTTTTCTGGACCACAGAACTGAATAGATAGTTATGTTCCTAACAGCCTGTAAAAGTGTATGTCCAAGTCTATTTAAAGATCCCAAGCCATATACAACTTTGTGTTCATGCAGCACGGTTTCACTTTTTTTTTTTATAAAAAGGGTATTTTTCTATGTTGAGGTATTTTGAGTAGTTGCATCTCCTAGACAATCTATTTCCTATTTAGTAGGTACAGGATATGCCAAGTAACTTCCAATGGTGGTGTTACCTCAAACAGTTGGCACCTCTCTCTCCTCTTTTCTTTGTTGGTTCTTCCTATCTGCGTGACTTCCACCTGCTGCAAGTGACTCTAGCCCAAATATCTATGTGGCTCTGATAAAAGAATTCATCAGACTGAAAAATAACTTCTGCTTTGTGCAGTTGTTAGCCAAATCAGTTTAGACTTACTCACTGTGTTGATGTAAACAATGCACACAGATGTAGGCTGGAAGGCATAGTAGGAGCTGTTAGCTGCTTAACTAGTATGGCCGCTGTATGTCTCACCCGTCTCAGGGCAGCATTTGGCAGGTACGTTCCTGGGAGGAATATAGAGGTGTTGTCTGAGTGTGCAAGGATGAGGTTAGGAAAGCCAAAGCCCGACTGGAGTTGAATCTAGCACGGGATGTCAAAGACAAAAAGAAGAGCTTCTGTTAGGACATAGGTGACAAAAGGAAGGCTAGTGAAAATGTGGGCCTATCGCTCAATGAGACCTGGTTACATAGGGCATAGAAAAGGCTGAGATACTGAATGCCTTCTTTGCCTCAGTCTTTACAGGCCTTCAGGAATCCTGAGTCCCAGGGACCCTGGGAAAAGTCTGGAGCAGGGAAGGTATACCCTTGGTGAAAGAGGGTCAGGTCAGGGAATACTTAAGCAAAGTGGGCATACATGAGTTTGTGGTCCTGCATGGGATGTCACACGAGTGCTAAGGGAGCTGGCAAAGAAGGCTAATGATATCCTGAGCTGCATTAGGAGTGTTGTCAGCAAAGGGAGAGAGATTACCCTTCCCCTTTATTCAGCACTGGTGAGGCCACACTTGGAGTATTGTGTCCAGGAGCGGGCTCCCCAGTACAAGAGAGAGACGTGGTCATACTGAAGAGTCCAGTGAAGGGCCACAAAGATGATTAAGGGACTGGAGCATTTCTCCTGTGAGGACAGGCTGAGAGAACAGCCTGGAGAAGAGAAGGCTCAGGCAGGATCTTATCAATGTATATAAATACCTGAAGGGAGGTTGTGAAGAGAACCACAGAACCAGAGACAGTGGGTGCAAACTGCAACACAGGAGGGTCCCTCTGCACATCAGGAATGACTTTTTTACTCTGTGGTTGACTGAGCACTGGCACAGGTCTCCCAGATTGGTTGTGGAGTCTTCATCCTTGGAGATATTCAAAAGCTGTTTGCCGTCTGGGCAGAGGGGTTGGATCAGATGATCTCCAGAGGTTACTTCCAACCTCAAACATTCTGTGACTTTGTGATTCTGTCTGTGATGCTGGCGTGTATCCTAGGATAGGATAGTTATTCCTATATACGTGTTAATAATCACTGCTGCTAGCATAAAGAACACTATTACAGTAACTTGGGGTTTCTTAATGATAATGCAAATATATGGACTGATATATTTGCATATATATATAAAATATATATGCAGATATATATAAAATATAAATGATTATTCTGTTAAGAGTAATTAATGGCTTGCAGCATTGAATGATTTAAATATACTGGGCTAGAAGGTTTGGCGTGTTGGAGCTCCTTGGGGTGATGCATAAATAAACTTCTGACCTTATTCGGCTATAATCAAGTAATAATTAATGTGAACTTCAGCTTGGATTCTGTTTTCTGATCATTTTGATGTAAACTCATGTAGCGAGTCATCAATTTATGCAGAATTTCATAAGGTGTATGTTTTTATAAACGAGCTCAGCTATGTCTTCTTACTGATGAATTTTAGTATTAAGTAATTTGTTCATTTTTGTTGATTTGGTTTGTTTTGCTCCTCAAATGCCAATAGAAGAATGTTTTTTGAGGGAATAAATTGGGTAGAGGGGATGGGACAGACAGTGGAATCCATGTTTTTCAGTGCCTTATCTATACTCAGTTTCTAATAAAGCCATTAACAAAGATACAGCAATGTTATTTCTATGTCAGATAAGATACTGACTTTACCACAATTACTATTTTGGGTTGTTTCTTTCTAGTCTGAGGAAATGACCAGATTGAGAAGCCTCAACAGACAGCTTCAGATAAATGTTGACTGTACACTGAAAGAAGTTGATCTCCTTCAATCTAGAGGTATAGAATTAATAATTTTTTAAAAAATGTAATTTAAATACGGGCAGGAGTGTTACAGATGACACCAGGTTAGGCAGAAGTATTGATCTGCTTGAGGGTAGGGAGGCTCTACAGAGGGATCTGGACAGGCTGGATTGATGGGCCATGGCCAGTTGTATGAGGCTCAACAAGGCCAAGTGTCGGGTCCTGACCGTGGGTCACAACAACCCCATGCAGCATTACAGAGAGTGTGGAGCATGGCTGGAGAGCTGCCTAGCAGAAAAGGACCTGGGGATGTTGGTTGACAGCTGTCTGAATATGAGCCAGCAGTTTGCCCAGGTGGCCAAGGCGGCCAGTAGCATCCTGGCTTGTATCAGAAATAGTGTAGCCAGCAGGACTTGGCGATCATCCCCCTGTACTCAGCCCTGATGAGGCCACACCTCAAATACAGTGTCCAGTTTTGGGCTCCTCACCACAAAAAAGACATTGAGGTGCTGGAGTGCATCCAAAGAAGGGTAATGAAGCTGTTGAAGGGTGTAGAGCACACATCTTATGAGTAGTGGCTGAGGGAGCTGGAGTTGTTTAGTCTGGAGAAAAGGAGGCTGAGGGGAGACTTCATCACTCTCTATAACTGCCTGAAAGGAGGTTGTAGTGAGGTTGGGATTGGTCTCTTCTCCTAAGTAACAAGTGATAGGATGAGAGGAAAAGGCCTCAAGTTGCACCGGGGAGGTTTAGATTGGATATTAGGAAAAATTTCTGAACTGAAATGGTTATCAAGCATTGGAACAGGCTGCCCAGGGAAGTGGTTGAGGCGCCATCCCTGGAGGTATTTAAAAGCCGTGTAGATGTGGTGCTTAGGGACATGGTTTAGTGGTGGTTTTGGCAGTGTGGGTTAATGGCTGGACTTGATGATCTTCAAGGTCTTTTCCAACCTAAATGATTCTATGATTCTAATATAGTATGTGATTAAATATGAATACTTGGACTCTTTAAAGTTCAGTTTTGATATCAATATCAGCTTTCCTCTAAAAGGTGTCTTTTTCATTTGCAACCTGATAAACTTGACTTGCTAATCTTTCTGTTGGCCAAGTTATATTACATTAGCAAGAAAGCGGTGACTAAAAAGTGACTTTGTCAAGAGCAAATTTTAAAAAAACCAACTCCTTACTGAAGCTTCTTTACTTAAAAATTTAACTTTTTGCTAACAAAGGCTCTGACAAAGTAGTACAAAATAGAACTACAGGTTGCAATCAAGAAGTTGGCAAACAGAAATCTACTTAGGTCTTTAAAAATCCTCTTTCTGCAACAGAAACTTGACATAGAATCATGGAATTGCCTAGGTTGGAAGGGACGTTTCAGATCATCTATTCCAACCATCAACCTAACTCTGACAAAAAACATCACTAAACTATATCTCTTAAGCACTGTGTCTGCCCGTCTTTGAAATACCTCCAGGGATGATGCCTCAACCACTCTCCTGGACAGCCTATTCCAAAGCTTAATAACCCTTTCAGTGTAAATTTTTTTCCGAATATCCAGTCTAAACCTCCCCTGGCACAACTGGAGGCCGTTTCCTCTTGACCTATCAACTGTTACTTGGGAGAAGAGACCCACGCCCACCTCTCTACAGCCTTCTTTCAGGTAGTTGTAGAGAGCGATAAAGTCTCCCCTCAGCCTCCTTTTCTCCAGGCTAAACAACCCCAGCTCCCTCAGCTGCTCCTCATAAGACTTATTCTTCAGCCCCTACACCAGCTTCGTTGCCCTTCTCTGGACCCGCTCCAGCACCTCAATGTCCTTTTTGTGGTGAGAGGCCCAAAACTCAACACAGTACTTGAGGTGGGGCCTCACCAGTGCCAAGTACAGGGGGACGATCACTTCCCTAGTCCTACTCGCCACACTGTTCCTGATACAGGCCAGGATGCTGTACAGTCAAATAGATTAGAATATGCATAGTCCTCCTTCTTTACCAAGAACGTGTCCTTCAGAAAGATTTATGTTTTCACATATTTTTAAAGCAATACAGAACATTGAGCTAGAGTTGATTCTGCAATACGGGATTAGCCTGCTAAATATTACTAGAATCGTCACAAAACTGAAAGTACATGACAAAAGTCTACTCGGGAAAAAGCTAATCTATGACATCATAATAAAAAGGTGTATAAAATCTGAAGCCTCTAGATGTTCATATCACTGGCATAAGCATGTAAATAACCTTGGAGTTACGCTTTCTTACTTCTCTCTTCTGACAGGGAACTTTGATCCGAAAGCCACGTGTAACTTCTATGATAACATAGAGCCTGGTCCTGTTGTGCCACCAAAGCCATATAAAAAGGGTAGGTCAACAAAGAAGCATCAAATTACCTAGTCTGCATTGAGAAAGCTGCTTTTTTTTCTTTCCCTTCTTTTTCTAGAAATGCTTTTATGTAAGTGCAGTAATCCTGGCTACAACTTGTTTTCCTCAGGCAGGTTGTTGCAAATGAATGTTCTGTTAATACGTTGTTTGTAAATACTGTTGTTCACTATTAGAAGAAGAATTGAAAGCGTACAAACCTCTATGCGTTAACTTGAGCTTCCTAATCGCGGGGTTTTTTTTAAATACTTCTAGGTTAAAAGCTCTGTCAGGTTTGTTTGGCTGTCTTGTAATACGTGTTGTTAGGATTTTATAGTTTAGTTAGCATCTTTTATGCAAGTTTAATTGGTCACAGCAACTCTTTAAAATTTGCATTTATATTTTAATTATATTTTAACTTGACTTGTCACGCTTTACCTATTTGTCGTGCAGAGTATGAATTTCACAGTAGCCCTGAAGTTTTAGCACAGCAAGAGCTTCAGACATTTTAAGGACCAAGACAGAACGTTTTTCCTCACATTGGTCTAAAGAGATAACAGTGTCCAGTTGTAGGAGTTTATGACTGATTTCTAAAACTTTCTGTGCTAATTGTATAGTATCTAGGATTCATATCCAGCTGAGAACACTCCAGTTTTACCTAAGCACAGAAGCTTAAACCATTTAGTCTCAGTTTTTGCCCAGTGAAGATTCAGACAGTACATCCCGGAGTGACTCAGCTCACCGTTAGCAGACACCTAGTGGCCGTGTAGCTCAGTAGCTCTCTAAACTCCGCTACTTTTAGTGGTGATTTTGTAGCAGAATCCTACCTTTTATCTGAGGTATTTTTGGACTTTTTTTTTTTTTCCTTCTACTTCCTGAAATCTGTTAAAAGAATGGTTTCAAATGTTACCTTTCTGCTGAAATAGCCCGTCTGGGATCCTGTGCTGTGATATAGAGAAAACAGTGATCTCTTTCTCTGAAAATGTGTGATAAGATTTATAATTTCTTGTCTCCTCTTGCTGTAACTAACATGTACTAAAATTGCTAGTGGAAAAGAAGTCACTTATGAATTGGTAATCACAGTCTGCTTGAAAATCCAGTTTCTGTAAATAAATTCTACTTGCTGATAAGCACTTCACAAAGGTTTTTGCACTTGTACAAAGTGGTTTTTTTTTAATATGAATTTTGAATTCATATAAGGACACTTTCCCCCCTCTTTTGAAACAAGTATTTTACCCTTCAATATAATAAAATGCTTAGTATGTAGAAATTTAAAAGAAAGACAAGGCCCAGAACTACTGCTTGTGGATAAAAAAAAAAAATGCAAAAATACTGGGATGTGTTCCAGGAAAGACAGCAGCAGCGAGTGAGCGATGGCATGAAGGCAGCTGCCTGGATTCATGTTAAATTACAGTGGTCATATGGTTGATTTCAGGCACTACTATTTTGTGATGCTCAAATAGATTCTCTTAATGACACTAGCTGATTTGATTTATTATTGCAAAGCAAAATAACATGCAAAACTTGCATGAGAGAAGTGATTTTACTTGGCAGTTGGAAAGATAGTGTCTGGTAAGGATTTGTACAGCTTTTATAACTAGCTTCCTAGTTTTGTCTGTCAACTTATTAGAGATCAGTTTTAGGGCTGGTGTACTGTAATCTGACCTTGGCATTTAACACAGAATCATCAAAATATTATTTTTTTTTTTTCTTAAATTCCATTTCCTTAATATTCAGCTGTTGGAAGGCGTGGGCAGACAGACAGATATGGGCAGATAAGGGTCTGGGCTGTACTGCCATCTGGCTAGTCAACATGAATGCAGTCTACTGCCCACACTACTTATTTTTGCTTAGGAGGAATTTGTTGAGGCCAAGCACTGTTAATGTGACTACACAACTTCTGGACTGAAGAGGGTTTACATCTAAGCAAGGAGGTTATTTTTATTTTCTTGAAGTATGTCTCTGAAGACAAACCTAAGTACTATTTGCACTAACTTTGTCATCAGACATCTGCTAGATTTCTTAACAGATGACAGCAATGTGTGCGCTTTGAATTATAAATTGCAGTCCTTTTTTACAACGTAAATTCTCTTACAATTAAGCTTTTCTACAGATGTTCGTTTAGCAGATGGGTATCTTAACCTTACCTTCTAGGTATGTGTGCTAATGTTGTTTTGAATATTAACATTTTGTAAAATGTTGTTTCCGCATCCTAGGAGTATTGTCATTTCTAGTATATTATATAACCCGTGGTCTTGAAGTGGTGGTAGGAGGCATCGGAAAACCGAGTCTCTGTGTGGGTTAGTACCTAACGTATGATTTGCATACATACTCATTTTATGAATGAAAACATACTTAGGTGCTGCTTCACATACACACATCCCTGCTGCAAAGCCATGAGGAAGAAAAACAATCATCTTGTTTTGAAACAGGCCTACCATTTTATTTTTATATTGTATTTTCGTCAGCCTGGATAAATGCTAGAAAAAGATGCAGAAAATATATCATCTGTCAGACTGTTTGAATGAACGAAGTTAGAAGTAGTCTTTCACTTCAGGTAAAGTAGGGTTATTGGAATTTAGAATTTGGTAATAGTGTACTGTACGCAAATCTATGAAGTCATTCCTTAGCAGGATGGTGTTGCGGTGCCAGTAACAAACTTCTAGTACGTTTTCAGCTATTAAACCTATAGCAGTATTAGTGACTTAAAGCAGTGACTGCACTTTTTGTTTTTAAGGTACTATGGTTAAGTGACTCTTTACAGAAGTGAAATACTTTTAAGTATTCACATTTCACAAACTGTATTAGAAGTGCTTTAGCAAAAGACCCTTAATGTTACCTAAGTGGAAAGGTTTACATGTTCATTTGAAGATAGAATGTCTAATGAGGTGACAAACCAGTAGTATGATCTTGCCTATCATCCTTCTCTTCTGAAATAAGAAAAAATGTTTTCCTTTGGCTTTTTTTAGAGCATCAAAACAGCTCCAAACAGACTCCACGGACTCAGCCAAGAGATGAAGACTTTGAAGGGGCTCCATGGAATTGTGATAGCTGCACCTTTCTAAATCACCCAGCACTGAATCGCTGTGAGCAGTGTGAAATGCCACGATAAACCTGAAAATCAGGAAGGGGCTGCATTGGGTTGAAAACAGGCTCTCAAGCCGTCAGCTGTAGGAGAAGGAAACATGGGGAACCTTTCAGTCCATCTGCCCGGCCTTTGCCAGTCAACAGTCTTCATATTGCAAGGGGTGGGAGTAAAGTGTTAAGATGTTTCTGCTTGTGCTACACTGAAAATAAATAAAGGGTGAAGTTCTTTCTTATCCCATTGCTGTGAGCAAAGCAGAAAATGAAACCTGAAAATGTAAAAGGATTAATTTTGGGAAGAATGTATACAGGAAAGCAAATAACTACTGGTGTTTAGTCCTGTGGTTATAGTTACTGCTTAGTGGCTCTGAAAAAAAACAAACCACAAACTGTTGTTGGTTTTTTTTTTGTTTTTTTTTTTTTTTAAAAATTATAGGACTCTTAGTAATGGTGTGAAATGTTACACTTAACCAGAAAAACTGAAGAGCCAGAGCTGACTTAACCTGGCCGCAGCTAGCTGGAAAACAAAGGCTCCCTGTGCTTCTAGATTGTAAGCTACTGAAAAAGAAGACAGGTAAATGCAAGGATAAAATTTGCAACGTATAAAAAAACAAGGAGAAGGGTATTTGTAATTGCTGCTTTTTTTCAGGGTAACTTATGTCCACAAAACTTGCTGTTTGAAATAGTAACCTAAGGTGACTAAATGAGATACTGTATGAGTGTTACAGAGAGTTTAATCAGAGGTAGTTTTTTACAATCCTTTTTGCTTGTACAGTGCTCACCTGGCTGTGTCAACACTGGTAATAAACTAAGAATGAATTCTACCGTATTATGGATGAAAATACTGCTGCATGCTTTCATTAGGCCGTCGTGTTTCAAAGCTAAAAGTATGCTTTTATATACAACGATCTTCTAAGCCTGTGCTCTGCAGCAGGACAGTGACATATGCCAAACACAGACTACTCCAAATTCTGTTTGGAAGGCTTGAGCTCAGCCATGGTTCCGTATGAGAAGAGTTTGTACCCAGTTCCTTAGGCCTTTTCAGCTTCCAATTTGTGAAGAATTCATGATGTTTACAGCACAGAAGGTACTTTGTGCCCCAGTTCAAAGTTAGCTGAAAAATAATTAATCAATTAGCTCTTCAGTAAAGGTTTATTTGCACACTGTTAATAAACCAGCCTGTATAAAACCGCAGATGCCAGATCCTGAAAAACTATACACTGTATTCTTTTTATTTTGGTCAGGAAATATTTGCTGTAGGTTGAAGAACACAAGACTTGCAACTGAAAATCATACTGGTACTTTTAGGCATATGATATTCTGTATTATAAAGGTGATGTTCCATTTGTTTGAATGCTTCAGGTTGCTGTAATAAAGCACTCAATACTTGTGAAATCAAATTTGGGTTTGGGCAGCTGAATGATTATGTTACACAACTGTGCAACTGAGTAGGGTGTTCTTGTGTACTGGTCAGAAGCTGGTACAGTGCATTTGAGTTTTTACGTTATAACTTTGTCAAGATTCAGAGACGCAACCAAGCACGTCAGCTGAGTTACGGTAATTGACTTTGCAACTGTGAGGCAAAATGTGCTAGCTAAACCTTACCAGAAGAGATCTAAACTACTTCATTTTATATTGTTCTAAGCTCCTGGCAGCCACATCCATATGGTCAATTACCACAACTCACTTGATGTGTGATAACACGTTAAGCTGTGGTAGAACAATCATGTGTCTGAATCCTTATTTAAAATCAAGCAACGTTTATAAGGGGTGGGTGGAAGAAAACTCATCTTGACTGCATTGCGCAATCTGCTGTCTTCTCTCCCTGCAGTTTTGTAAAGATAACAGTAAAAAACCAAACTGTGATCTTAGATGAGGAACCAAATTTTATCTGGCATTTTTCAATATGTTCTTGCACTAATTAAATCTTCAGCATAATTTTAAATAAGCTAAGAGATCTCCAGCAATCAGTGTGCACCACTGATGAGCAAAACAAAGTCAAAGGCATCAGAGATAGCCCTCCTTGCCTCCACTATGTGGGGAGCTCATCACACGTGGAAAGGGGTAAAAAAATTAGTCAGATGAAGTTAGAAGGCAAATATTAATGTTGTTCATGTAAGTGGACAGTCTGACAAAACTGAGACAACTAGAAAACAGATGAGCAGAAGCATTATACCTAGGATAAGCAGTACCATTGCTGTTATCAGCTGTATAATGAATTACTCAAAACAATACCAGTAACTTCATGACTTTTCTATCATGATGCCTTTGCCTTTGTATTATTTCAAATTTCTGTTCATTTGTACTTCTGTTGAAGTTCTAGAAGGATTTGTTTTTGCTGGAATTACAAAATGATAGCAACTGAAATGACAGTCAGCAAATGAGAGTAGGTGTGTCATGCATCAATACAGTTGTGCCATTTTCACGCAGAATAGATGCTACTTTTGAAGGGGGGGGAGGAAAATGCGTGCAGTCCAATAATTCCCTAAACTGTAATAACCATAAGTGGAGACTTGCTAATCTTAGTCATAGCTTTACCAGAGGAAGAGAAGGAAGGCTGTCATGACTACAAGATCCTTTTTGGAAGACTGAGTGCCATTAAATTGCAAATTAATTCCTTCGTACCAATAATTTTACTCCAGTTTTTCAATTACTCTCGTTCGTTGATTGTACAAAAAACCCCTTCTCTTGTATTCTTTTACTTGTAAATGCCCTCAAACATTTATAGTAAAGACTTTAAATGGTGCTTGAATATTTTTAGTTTGTTAGAATGTAAATTGTATTTTGAATATTGGAAGATCCGTTTTCCTTCTGAAAGCAGGTGATGCCGTTCACCCCCCAACTGAATCGTAGATTATGCCAAAAAGATTGGTTTATGTAATATTTATTGAATGCACATAAAACCCTAATGTCAGCTGGCATACAAAATGCACTGTATTGTATAAAACGTGTGTGTGTGTGAATGGTGGGATGCTAATGCCATTGTGTTGAGTTAATGCACTACTTGTGTTTTCTTTTTTTTCCTTAATGACTGAGCTTTCCCTCAACCATGCTACTAGGGTGGTAGAGTTTGTAACTGACTTGGACGTTCAGATATTCAAAATGACTTCACTGTTCATTGAAATTTTATAAGGCTTATTTTATATTTACTGTGCTATTAAGATGAATTCCCTTTAATTATAGAATACTACTGTAGTTTATTTAGAGTGGGGCTTGTGGAAAATGATTCAGAACATGGTAAACCAAAAGAAATGCTGAACTTTGGATCTACTTTTAATTTCATGTAATTATTAGTCTTGTTTGGGTGAAGAGGAAAGGGGTGGGAAGTCAAGCAAAAGGAAGTACTTTGTAAAACGTAGTCTTAGATCAGATTGAATTGTGTATCTGTGTGTCTGTGGTATGTGTGTGTTTCCCTTGAAAAATGGGAGGTGTGGTGAAAAGGTGTAATAATTCTTAAAAGAGCTGGTCTCAGTACTTTCTGATTATGATATACTACTAAATCACATTTTTTAAAAAAAAAACTTTTCTTTCAGTTACTTTATCTGTCCCAGTTATACATCTCTCATTTCAATTTCTAAACACTTTTACATTTAATATTGATTGTAAACCCCCTTGAAGCTGAAATAAAAATACTTGAGTTGAAATGGGGACAAAACAAAATAAACCCAATAAAGAATGTTTTAAAAAAGAATGTGAGAATATTAAATACGTTAAAAAAAACCAAGCTTGTCATCAGGGTGATAGTTTTTGTTTTAAAATTCAGTGGTATACCCTAGAATGTGAATATGACTATTCTGAGGAGAAGTGGACAGTTGGACATAAACAATTCATCAGCTTGTTTGGTCCCACAGAATTTACGTGCTCTGTAGTACAGTGACTCTTAAATCCCGTAAAGAAAGAAGACGTGCACAGATATCACATCTCATAGTCAGTACTGTCTCTATGTGCTGCTGCATTTGTTTCGTTTCAAAACGTCAATATTATATGAAGCTAGCCATGACTGAATTTCACCAGATTTCTTCAGTTTGGGGCTTTCATTGCTGTTTATGTCCATAAATATCAATGCGAATATTTTTCTTGGTTTTGAATAAGCGGAAATCAATGGAGTTAATGCAATATTATAACCCTGGATTTTCAGTACCTTTGGAACCGATTTTAAAAAAACTGTGTTCTTGAAACTTATTTATTTATGGTGGCACCAGTGTATCTAATCCATATTTCCTGCTGTGTGAAACCCTGTTAAATTTTTTCATTAAAAAAAAAAAGAAGACACGATCTTGTTTAATCCTGTATATATGGTGTCTACATTCTAGATTTGTGTATGCTGTGAATGAACTTATTACTAAGAGATGAAATTGTATAAAAGCATTCTGAGGCTATGCATGCATGGTACCTCCAGAAAGTGCATACTCCGAGGTGCAGATTCCTGCAAAAATAAATTAATAAAACTAAGCAAACATCACATCCTGCATTTGTTCTTGTATGTAGTAGGAAACATTTGGAAAATACAGCCTTTTTTGCTTTCATAGACCGATTGTTTCTGGTCTTCCACTAGAACCCATAGCTATAGCAAATTTGTTTCAGGGCTTTTGGGGTTTTCTTTGTGGTGACCAGTATGATTCTTGTGAGGCGATTGCTGAATGTTGAACAGGGGTCCAAATCCTGTTCCTGTGAACGTGGACAGCTTGTAGAAGCAGGAGTCCCATTTAGGCCATGGATATTCTGTGGAGCTGGTGTGGAAACGGGACATGGGATGTTCAGCGTGTGAAGTTCAGCTCATCCCTTTTATTTTGGAATGGAAAGCTGTTGCTAAAGGAGTGGCTTCACCTCCGCTAGCAGGTCATCACCTTCATCACCTCTTGTTTGGAGCCTTGATCGAAGGCATTCCTGCTTATCCTCAACAGGATTGAGCATCTGCATGAGAAAAGCCCATCTTCTCTGTAACCTGTTGTGGAAAGGCACAGCTCTGGGAGAGGACGGGGAATTTGAACTGCATAAATCAGTATGCAGGCGATTTATTAGTATGTTTTCTTAATTATCTTGGTTGTATCAGCTCACCATAATCTAAAACTTGAAAGCTCTGGAGCTCTGCTGCAGCTGTATTTTGCTCCCATGCAATTTCAGTCATTAGACATGTTCTGGTCTAACAAACCTACTGTGACTTTGGTTTTGAGCGTTTGTCAGCAGATGCATAAAATAATCTAGTTTTGCATTCATTTTGCTAAACGGGATTTTAAAAAAATTCAGGATAGATTTTTATTTTAATCAAGCATTCAATTCTTTCACTTTAGAAATCATTGTAATTGAAATATTTAGTTTCAAAGCTTTTAAAAAAAGTTAAAAAATGTCAAGGTACTTGTAAAATACATCATGCTAATGGTGAGCACACAAAGCCAAAAGACACCAGATCTAACAACTGCCAGCGGCCACTATTTTCTTCCTGTTTCCCTGAAGTCCTGAGGAGGAGAATCTGCTTGAAATAATTGCATAAAAATAGTTGATTTATTCACTGCTTGGTTTTGACAGTATTACGCCACCTCTTAAACCGGCGGTGCTTAGAGAGATGCTTTGTCTTGTGATCTGGTAAGTATCCCAGGAACTAAGTGCTGCTGCTTCTAATCCTTCAAGATGATCCATAGTGCTGGGTAAGTAGGTACTGCATTGTCGTTAACGGCACCCTCTCGGGTTGTAAACACGCTTTCTGGAAGGAGGTGACTCAGGTAACTAATTTCAGTCCTAACGGCTGGACTCAAATCATTATATATTAAATGGGTTGCCTGACGTTTTGTGGAAGCCTTGTGGAGTTGTTATAGAAGGGTCTCTGTTAATTTTTAGACGGGGTCTGTGCTTGTGACGTGGTCTGGTTTGATGGTAAAAACCAGGCCAGACCCGTAAATTCCTCTTACAGGAGTGACGCTTTGTTTTACAAAATATTCTATCTCTCTAGAAGTAATGTTTTGATGTAAAAACAAATAAAGAGTTAAAAGGCATTCATAAAAACTGCAGATAATGTCTTTCCAGTTAGGCAAGACTTACAACCTTGCATGTATTTGCTGATTTTATAAGTTACGTTTTGGAAGATTTTGACAAACGAATTATCCTTTATTCCCAAACCATAGTGGCCTTCTTGAAGTTAACCAAGTTTGCTTAAAAAATGGAGTAAATACAGTTCTGCGACTGCTTTAGAAACAAAATCTAAAAGCCTCCAAATGCAAACATGCAACATAAGTACTACTTGATTTTTCATTAAAAGCTTCGTTATTTATTTTTTTTTAAGTGTTTTAGGAAAAAAGGTTAGGCATATGTGAGTGGGTTTTATTTTTTCCTTTTTAGGAGAAATACGGAATATTTTAGGAAAAATTTTGCTAGTTGAGGGAGGTTATCATAGGCTTGAAAGCGATACAGCTGTTGTATAACAATTGCTACCGAATTCCGGCGTTGGTCACAAAGACCAGGAGTGGTGGATTATGACAGCCAAAGCTGGGGCTTCGCTACCCTAAATTAGAGATGTCAGTCACAGCTCGATGCATATTCATCATGAGCTCTCCAGGGCTCTCTCCAGGTGTGTTCTCAAGTGTCCTGAACCAGCCTTGCAAATCCCTGGCACTGGAGATTGTATTTCACCCGAGATTTTTCTTTACCTAATTTTGAGCCTCTTCAATGAGCTCTAATGACTTGGCAAAGCTGAAGTTGCTTTTGGCCACGGAAACGTGACTGTGCGCAGAGTGCCCCGTGTGCTGGAGAGAGCCTGGTGTGGCTCTGCCCAGGGTCCGGGTCTGCGCCTAAGTGGTACCCTGGTGACCCATCCCACGAGGAGGGGGAGAACAACAGCCAAATACACTCTCCAAATGGATACGTGGGTTAGAGTAAGCAGGGTCTGAGAAAGCATTGCGGGGAATGACGTGCGTCTTTATGATCGTTTGTGAATCCTTTCCCCTAATTAGGTTTCTGTATACGCTTTGCTTGCTTCATGATGAACAGCTGTGGTGGTGAAAAGCCTTGGTCATCTTCCATCACAGCAGATACTGAAGCCTAATGGATTGGCTTGGTTGCTCTTCCAGGTGACTGATTTTAACTTTCCCTCCCCACCCCCCCATATTTGTCTTAAATGATTGTTCATAGGCCAAAAAGACATTCTTTTCTCTTTTTTTTCTTTTTTTTTTTTTGGCCGGTAATGATATATGAGCGTGAATCTGTCACTGGTCATTACCTTTTCAAACTGAAAGTTCCAAAGCTCACCTACAGTGAGTAGGTAACGAGCTGTGCGCGCATTCACACTCTTCTTCACAGCAGTGATACCTCAGGTCAGCGCCGTATCACACAGGAAGAGCTAGATAAATACTTCATAAACCTATAAAGCAAATCTTAAAAATACATGTCATTTTGTAACTTACTTCAGGCTTTACTATTACTTTTTAATGAAACTGTTTGAGAAGCACACTGAGGACTGTTTTCTCTGGTAAAACGGCAACTGCCAGACAAATACCTTGTTTTGTACAACTGCAGTGAAATATCTGAAATAAGTATATTTTTTAAAATATGTATGTTGGCCTTTAATAATGAAAAGCTAAGTGATTCGCCTGCAAAATGTCCTCATCTAGTAGTCCATGTATTAATTACAGTATTAAAACGGGGAATCACCAATGAGATTTTTCATGAGACTGGTAACAAGATCCTTTTTATTTTCAACTGCAGCATTATTAAACTTACCGAATGTGACACCATGTGCCCTCAAATGTTCTATCATGTTTTCCCAGTTGATTGCCACACAGTTCTGGTCCAAGATAAAATATATCTGTCCTGGCCAATCAGGTTCCGCAACTATTTGATGGTTCCTTGACAGATGTTGTCTGATGGATAGCAATTTTTTTCCAAATTTCCGACTTTCAAGTCTGTAACCGTTCTGGGTGCAAACGGTCACCTTGTAAACGTCACCTTAGCTCCAACAATGCTTCTGTAAATGAAGCAGACTCTTAGAAGTGAAAAAATTCAAATAGATTAACATGAACTTCTAAAAGACAACTCCGTGAGTGCTGAACAGCTGTGCGCATGCAGGACCTGTCACGAAAAATAATTTTCATTACTGAAAAGTTATTCTGAGATGTTATTCCATCTGGAAGAGTGGCTGATGCAATTTGTGTCTCAGTGCAAGAGCTGCTGTTCATGTAGAACTTCAAGTGATTCCTCCCTCCAAATTTAATCTTTTAGAAAAACCAAGAATGAGTTAGCTGTATCAACATGCCTTTTTGACTGGATCTTTCCTAGGTTTTCCAGTTAATCCCTAAATTTGGATTATTTTTTCCCCCCTCCAGTGGGATGGAGGTGCAAAGCCCTAACATTTGTGATTCTTTACAGTGTCGTATTTTTTTCTAATAAATCCTTAGTACAAGTTCTATTCTCGTGAGAGGTTGACTATTTCAAATCCCAGCTATGTGTTTTTGGTATGTAGAACTGAGAGGCAATAGCCATTTTTCCTTCTTGTCTTTTTGATCTACTGGGATCAATGGCAATGCTGAGGCTCCCTGCAGCCACCCAGGCCGCTGATCTCAGAGCACCGCTGTGTCCTCTTCCCAGACGCTCTCCCTCATTGGAAATCACGTGGGGTTGGCTGGCTGTACTGACAGGGTGCCCATGCTACTGGGGTTATGGAACATCAGATTATTAGGATCCAAGTCTTACACCTTCGACCCGTGCAGATTAGGGTGGGTGGATACCCTGTGCCGGGCAAGAGGACTGAGAAGGCTTTGGAGGAAAATGCAAGGGGACACAACTGCTCCTGTGTGCCGGCTGCCAGCAGCTGGGGCAGGCGAGGGGCTGGGATGGCCCCTGGAGAGACCCTGTGCTGAGCTCAGCTGTCGGGGGACCCACATTGGACACGTGTGTACCTGTATTCCCACCAACAGACCTTCATCCTGATCTGCTGGAAAGGGATCGGGTGAGACCCTTGTAAATGCTCAGTGTGTCTGTGGATCTGCGTGCCCAGCCACAGAATCATAGAATCGCTTAGGTTGGAAAAGACCTTGAAGATCATCAAGTCCAACTGTAAGCCTAACACTGCCAAGTCCACCGCTAAACCACGTCCCTCAGCACCACATCTGCAAGGCTTTTAAATACCTCCAGGGATGGTGACTCAGCCACTTCCCTGGGCAGCCTGTTCTAATGCTTGTCAACCTCTTTCAGTGAAGAAATTTTTCCTAATATCCAATCTAAACCCCCCCTGGTGCAACTTGAGGCCTTTTCCTCTTGTCCTATCGACTGTTACCTGGGTGAAGAGATCGACCCCCACCTCGCTACAACCTCCTTTCAGGTAGTTGTAGAGAGCGATAAGGTCTCCCCTCAGCCTCCTTTTCTCCAGGCTGAACAATCCCAGCTCCCTCAGCCGCTCCTCATGAGACTTGTGCTCCCAACCCCTCGCCACCGTACGTATACGTGCTTGTGTATCGCACCGTGTGTGTACGTGTGCCGATGGGGAACACGCGTTCTGCCCTGCTGCTGGTCTGAAAAAAAACAGGGGGTTTGGAGCAGCTGCAGCCTTGTCTCCATCAGGCCACAGTCCCGGCCACTCCACACCGCTGGCAGTATGTAGCTGTAGGAACGCACGTCAGAAGGTGCAGTCATTCAGGAGAACGTAGCACATAAACATGAGAGATATAATCATAGCAATGACAACAGAATAACAGCAGGATGTTATGCTAAATACGGCTAAACTGTTCAAGTGTATTCTGGTTGTGACACGAATCATCTATCCACCAAGGAGGGAAACAAAGATGTTTTCATGAGTTATAAAACACACCAAGTGTATGAAATTCCCACAAGGTGATGCCTGGCTTTAAAAATGAAAGCAAATTTATTACAGCAATAAATGCAGAGTGTGTAAATGTTTCCCAGTAGTTTTCAAAGCTGTTCCTTAAAACTGGAAGTGAAAGATAACCACTTTGCTCTTTTTCCAGCTCACAAATTCTACTGACATCAAATTTGTTCTACAAGAGAAACTGCTTTGAAAAAAATTCTCTGCCCTGACAAATGAGAGGCCTGTTCCTTATCCAGAGGAGTAGCTTACTGTTTCTTTCTGGAGAAGAATTTTGTCTTGTCGGGGTTTTTCTAACTTCTGCAGATATACAAATCAAGTCGTGCCGTTCTTCAGCTGCGACATTTTTTCACCTGCCTTTGCCAGTTGCAGGGAAAGGCCTCGGTGGCCTCCTGCGGGTCACTGGTCTGATGCTGAAGACCTGCTGTGTGATAGATATGCACATGGGTAATGTAGACAGGTTTATTAAACGAGTCATGCCAATTTCTTATGGGGAGAGGTGCCCGCGTGTGCTGTTCCATTGGGATTCAGAAATCCCAGCACCACCTCGGACGCTGGTTCCTCTCATGATCTTGGTCACCTCTGAGAGTCTCTGCATCTCTGTCTCTGGTTGCCCCAAAATCAATCTGAACTGCCTATTTTGAAACTGTGCCAACCCAAGTGCAGCGTATTATCATTAAAGATATCTGATAGCACCCGTGTAATGCCATATAGCTGACTCTTGCCTTTTTTCCCTGCCCGGCCAGAAGAAAGTACTTTGGAGCTCAGTTCTACAAGCGCACCCAGCAGGACCCACCCTGCTGAAGTGGAGAGGATCCTTTACCTGCATCTGGTTTAGTTAAGCGTGTTTTGGCAGATTAAGATTTTAGTCACAGAACATGCGAGTAACTACACCCAGTTGCTCTTTTTATTTACACTATTCAGTATTCAAGTGCGAGAAGAGCCAGATGTCAGTGAGGAACATCAAGAGAAAAATACGTTGTTTCCTTCGTGTAGTTGTTTACATAACATACTGTATTCAAGACATCGTGATTAACTTTTTATTGGCAGTGGTTATCCTTCATGGCTAAAACCACACCTCTCAAAAAGAAAAGAGTGGGGAAGTTTGAAATGTGAGCATCTTCCTCTCAGCCTGAAAACATTAGAGAGGCGCAATATTGATCGTGCATGACAGTTATATGAGACCACAGCTACAAAAAGATTTTCTTACCCACGTATTTGGAAGGCCTAACCAAGGTGTATCTGTCTGAACCTCACACTGTTTTTCCAATTACACTCATTTGTTTTCTTCTCATATTGACAAACTTCAAAATTACTCGACGTTATCGTGTCTTTCTCTCAGCAGTTACAGTGCAATATCTGCATCTTACAAAGTATAACAAAATCTAGCTACAGCTGGGCTTTTCCCTATTGCCACAGCAAGTTTTGTTACTAGTGATCGTCCCTTATTGTCACAGTGCCTTTATTCACACCTCTAGGCAGTGAAGACGGGTCAGGTAAAACATAGATAAGCTGGTCCTTTCAATATTATTTTGCAATAAATTGCAATTAAGCAGTCTTATTTTGTCTCTCTCTCTCTTGCATCACCTTGACCTTACTGTCTTTTTTTTTCCCCTACCTAATTGGGTGCACAGTTCGTTAGTCCAGGGGTTCTGTTTCTCAGGCATACACCAACACAAATGTTCTACCAAGGGGTTACATGTATTTCGGACATTTTCTCATATAAAATATCGACAAAGATGCAATGAGTATCTTCCAGCCTCCTCAGGATCTATGTTCACAAATATATTAGTTCATGTTTACGTATTTTTTTTTTCCTTCTTTTTTGATTCATTGCTTAAAAAAAGGTAAGGCGCCCTGATGTGCTTCACTAATTCTGGACGCTGCAGAAAGGTGCACTGATAGCACTAAACCTAATTCACTTAGTTTTACCTGTCAGCTTTCATGGGATAACCTGCCGGTAAAGCCCCCGACATCCCTTTAAAATGTACCTCTCGGTCATCGGGTTGCATTTATTCCCCCGTTGCAGTAGTACAGAATTTCTAACAGGTTAAGCCCAAAGCCCTTTTCAAAGATTTCAGCCATGCCCTACAAAGAGCAACTGTGGCGTTGATTTTTTTTTTTTCCTATTTATTGAGCACTGAAACTGTGGCCCGTGTCTTCCAGGAGGAGGAGGAGCCGAGAGCACAAGTTCTGTGGACAGGGGAGCAGTTGTAACCTGCTACGCATCCCTCTGTTTCATCACCATGACAGATTTTGAAAGCAACAACAATACGAATTAATCTCAAATTATATTGGTGTGATGCACGGACTTCTCACGTGTAATGCTTTGTTATTGTTTCTTACCTTCCAATTTACGGAGTTGTGCAATTGCTGTGTTGTACGTTCAGCTGCGGTTAAATCACCGAATTTAGCAAAGAAAAACTACCTACAAAGGGAGTATTCGTGATATGAACCACAAGATGGGTACTTATGTCTGTTTTGATTTTATTTTCGTCTGATTGATAGGAAAATACTGCCTGTTTTATCTGTTGTTTACCTGCCCTGTAGGCAGGCTGTTTGGTATGGTAGAGGGGGGGGTGCGTGTGTATGTCCACAAATAAAATAGATAATCCAGTTTACTGATAGCCCGTAGCCGGCCCCAGTGGAGCTGTACACTCACATTCATTGAATTAATGTGTTAAAATAGTAAGAAATACATTACGGGGTTGAAACTGTAAGAAACATACCAACAGCTGTTAACTTATTAAAAAAAGTATTCAATATAAGTAACAAGAGCCTTGGAAATTAAGGAAAATATCCTTTGCTACATCAAAATTAGAAACAAACAAAACATACTATTTTTAATGTTGTACCAAGGTAAAAGAAAACAAAACCCTCCCTGCAGGCAGATGCAATGTGCATTAGCTGGTCCTTACCAGTTTTAATGACATTTAAATAGGTAAATGGACAGTCTTAAAAAATGCCAAAGAGAAATATCAAAGGTGTTTGCTGTCAGTCCGTTGAAACTGAGTTATCTCCCACATCAGATACGCATCACCTCAGCCAAAAATAACTGCTAAATGGCTCGGACTGAGCCTGTGTAAAGCAGGCTCAACTGAAGTATTGTTTTACGACAGTTTGGTGTATGAGTTTATGCTCACAAAAAAAATCACGACTTAAGTATCAAGCTTGCAATGGCATCTTTCACGCTGAAAAAAAAGCCTCTTGCACAAAACTGATTTCAGTAAAAATTCTCAGGATAAGTTACAAGGAGAATGTTTCAAAACTCACCTACAAAGGAAAAAAGAACTCCCTTCCTCCAAAACTTCTATCAAAATCCAGTTGTCCCAGGCATGCCCTCTGTGTTACTGCCCCGAATTAGAGCATCTGGGAACACAAACAGCAATTTCATTTCATCTGTTTACAAAACTATGAGGTCTACATCATAACGTCACAGCGAAAAAGGACCTCAAATGTTATAACCTACGCTTTCCCTTTTTGGACATGGACCTGTTGGAGCAGGTCCAGAGGATGACCATGAGGATGACCCGAGGGCTGGAGCACCTCTCCTGTGAGGACAGGCTGAGAGATCTGGGGTTGTTCAGCCTGGAGAAGAGAAGGCTCCAGGGAGACCTTATAGTGGCCTACCAGTACCTGACGGGGGCCTACAGGAAGGATGGGGAGGGGCTGTTTGCAAGGCCATGCAGCGACAGGACGAGGGGCAATGGTGTTAAATGAGAGCAGGGTAGGTTTAGATGAGACATTAGGAAGAAGCCCTTTACAATGAGGGTGGTGAAACACCGGAACAGGTTGCCCAGAGAGATGGTGGAGGCCCCATCCCTGGAGACATTCAAGGCCAGGCTTGATGAGGCTCTGGGCAACCTGATCTAGTTGAAGATGTTGCTGCTTACTGCAGGGGGGTTGGACTAGATGACCTTTAAAGGTCCCTTCCAACCCAACACATTCTATGATTCCCTACATCCATTTAAAGAAAAAAACAATATCTGCAACGAGATCCGTACTGAAAAAAATACCAAACTTGGACCTCAAACTAAGATCTGTGCACAGGGTGCCACCAGAGAAGACAGCTCCGGAGCAGCTCCTTGTACTTGGACCATCTCTGGAGCCAGGACCCAGAGTGAGGAGTTGTCAGCCTCAATCCAGCCTTGATTCAGCAAGGTACCTAAGCCTCTGTCTGTAAGGGTATGGCCACCGGAAGAGAAGGTTCACCCACAGCTTGTTTAGACATACCCCTTCAGCCAGCCTGGGTACTGTCTCCAGCTCTGTAGCCCTCAGCACAGGAAATACAAGGACCTGTTGGAGTGGGTCCAGAGGAGGGCCACAAAAATGATCCGAGGGCTGGAGCACCTATGCTATGAGGACAGGCTGAGAGAGTTGGGGTTGTTCAGCCTGGAGAAGAGAAGGCTCCAGGAGACCTTATAGCAGACTTCCAGTACCTAAAGGGGACCTACAGGAAAGCTGGGGACAAACTGTTTAGCAGGACCTGTTGCGATAAGACAAGGGATAATAGCTTTAAACTAGAAGAAGGGAGATTTAGACTAGATATAAGGAAGAAATTTTTTACAATAAGGGTGGTGAGACACTGGCACAGGTTGCCCAGAGAGGTGGTAGTTGCCCCATCCCTGGAGACATTAAAGACCAGGTTGGACAGGGCTCGGAGCAGCCTGATCTTGTTGAGGATGTTCCTGCTTATTGCAGAAGGGTTGGACTAGATGACCTTTAGAAGTCTGTTCCAACCAAACTATTCTGGGATTCTACCGGCAGCTGCTCTCGGGTGCTGATGCAGAGAGGCGCAGCAGCAAGGAATTGAACTGGAGTTGTCTGGTGCGTTTGAGAAGCTGCCCCTGAAGTAGTGTGGAGGAAACCCAGCAGCTGGCTGCATTTCAAATGAAACTTTTATAGTTCACAGAACACGATCATTCAACCATAGGCCTCAGAGAAAAATACTGCTATTCCTTTTTATCTGTGTGTTTGATCCTGTAAGGTGCAGACATCGTTCATCTCCCCAGCGTTTGTGGTGGCAGCTGGGAAACTCAGCACCCCGCAGAGCTGGGCTGGCTGAGACCCCATGATCCACTACCACAAGCGATGCTGGGCAGCAACCCTTAACAGGGCGACCGAGTTGGTTTAGACATCCTTCTTTTTTCCCCTCCTCTTACCTCACTGTTTTTATAACTCATTTGAAGATACCTGAATTTATCGTAGTCATGTAACTCTCCCTAAAGCAGTGTAGATTCACATAACACAAGTAAAACATTTACTGAGAACTACCTAGTACTGATTTGGATGTACGACAATTCTTAACATGCTTTACAGGAATATTTATGGGGAAAACAATAACTGTGGTTTCCAGCATTCAATGTTCAATGTGCATTCTTGAAACATATAAATTATAGTACTTAAAGAGACTACAATGCAGAGTGAAAAGGTATTAGTCTGGAATATAGAGTTTTATTTATTTATAGAAGCCAATTTTATTTTATAGGAACATACGGAATAAATCGGCTCTAACACTAGTGCCATTTCTTATTTCCAGCACTAAAACACTTTTGCAATAATGGAAACTCAGTGAAGAGTGTTAATGGAAAAAGTCTCTGATGTTCACGTGCTCAGTTCTCCTTTCAGTAAGAAAAAACATTTTTTTGTCCACGCCTTCCACAGATTTCAGTGCATCCTTTTCAATCTGTTGCTTGTTTTGACAGCTCGGACTGAGTACGTTGAGAAAGGTACTGTAGGCACAAGTGCAGGGACAACAGAGAATGAATAGAATTTGGTGCCAAAACATGGAGGTTACTTGTCTCGTTAACACAATGATAAGGCATGTAGAACGAGGCAAAGTAAATGGCAAATACCTGGCAGTCCTACCTGAAGACCTATCATCCCTAGAAAAGATCAACAGAAATAATCACATCCTTCAAAACTGCTAAGAAATTAAACTGTACAAATTAAATTTTCCCCATTTTGTCTGGCAAAAACTGTCGATCATGTAAAACACAGTAAACAATTCTCTGATTAAAAGAGCAGAAGCGGCATATATTTTTTTCCCCAAAGAGAAAGCAGAAAAAACTCCACAGCAGATCCCATGTAAAATACAAAATGTCTGTCTCCCAGTCAGACACTGGAGGAATATAAAAGATGCTGTGATTGAGTTTCAGGTTCGCTGTAACTCACTCTCACTGCAGTTTGTAGAATTATTAAAGCAGACACTCAGCACAAAGCCCTTTTCATAATTCCCTATCTGCAGGGAAAGTTTGCAGTTATTTTTCCTCAAATAAAGCCTCTATACCATATTTCATTACTATTAACTGGGGCACCAAAACCTGAAATAAAACCAAATGAATAAATCATAAATACCATGCTATTTTTAACGTTCAGCTCATCTTTTACCTGGTAAAAAGAAGAACCAATAAGGAGTAAACTGCTGGTGGCAGGTTTATACTTTTTTGGTCTATTCATCACAACTCCCCAAAACAGCACAGAATTAATTTAGCCAATTTAGTCTTGTTTTATTCATGGCATCCAGGTGGAGCTATTTACTGGTACCTTACCAGGTACCTCCCAGCAGCGCTAGGGGTTTGACCCACTGCACAGCCCTTCCTAGCACATTCCTCTTCAACGCATTCATGCAGCCAGCATCTTTACTAAATTTAATATGAAATGTCAAGGTTTACATTTAAAATTCCCTAAACAATTCTTCCCCCCCCCCCCAACCCGGGTGCAAACGTTCAATCTCTGTTGAGGAAAAAGGGTTATCTGGAGCAGTTTCTCATGACGTCGGTAGGCTGTTAAAGGAAAAACTGAGATGACGTTGTGAAACAGAGCCAGATAGAAGGCTTAACTTGGGGATTTCTTTATGTCTTACTGTATGTTCAATATTCACAGAAGATACCCCCTTCTCCATGAGACAATGGAAGAAAAAAAAAGAAAGAGCATAAATATAAGAAAAAATGTAGTCATGAAGCAGAGAGGGAAAGGGAGAGCTGGCACTGAAGTGAACATGAGCTATTGAAAGAGAAAAAGGGATAGGCAATTTTTTTTTCTGAATAAAACCCCATGCATTTACATTTAAAGTGTAATTAAAGAGAAGTCTGGCTGGCAATCTAATATAGATAAGATGTCAAATAAGCATTGCACAATGGTAAACTGTTTTGGCTTAGCCAAGCCAAAGGATGAAATAAAGACAGTATGTCCCAACTTTAACATCACCAGAAATGTAGATATATCTGAATTGCCAATACCACTAGGAATAAAGTTACTTAGACTCTTGTCCTTCCAAAGGCTAACCTAATCAGCTACCCCGCTTATTTCCTAGTTAGAAGTTTGTTATTATAGTACAGTACTGCCTCTGTTGTCCAGAACCCCTGAATTCATGATGTTAAATATTTCCATGCCTTGAAGCAATAAAGAAACTCAAGTAAAAGCATTAAAAAGGCTACCCCCCCCAAAAAAAAGTTTTTTTTTTAAAAAAAGAAGACAATTTCCAGCATATACTCATTAACTTCACCTCACTCAGACACTTTTTTGTCCAGCTAAGTAAGCAGCCCCGTGGTCCACCTCCCTCTACCTAACTGCATTGCCCCTCTGCAAGGGAATGAGGTCCAGGTGCTAACTCAGATCACCAAAGGTCCTGACTACACTCCAGCAGTGACTTTCTCTGATGAATACAGACAGGGCTAAGGGCAAGAGAAACTTCAGAGTACCTAAACTGGGGGCATGACTGTCCAGGACAAGGATATAGCTGCAAAAGAATCACAGAATGGCAGGGGTTGGAAGGGACCTCTGGAGATCACCTAGTTCCACCCCCCTGCCAGAGCAGGGTCACCTAGAGCAGTTTGTACAGGAACGCGTCCAGGCAGGTTTTGAATGTCTCCAGAGACGGAGACTCCACCACCTCTCTGGGCAGCCTGTTCCAGTGCTCTGCCACCCTCAGGGTAAAGAAGTTCCTCCTCATGTTTAGGTGGAACTTCCTATGCTCAAGTTTATGCTCATTACCTCTTGTCCTGTTGCTGGGCACCACTGGAAACAGCCTGGCCCCATCCTGACACCTGCCCTTTAGGTATTTATAAGCATTGATAAGGTCCCCCCCTCAGTCATCTTTTTTCCAGACTGAAAAGACCCAAGTCCCTCAGCCTTCCTTCATAAGAGATATGTTCCAGAACACGTTTTCCACACTGTAGCTTGGTGACCTTTTAGTATGTTTTTTGTTCGAGAACATGATACCCACATCCAAGAATGTCCTCATTTGGAGAAGGAAACCATCAGGAGTCAATACCTAGTGCAGAACCATCAGTCTCAGAAGGGTTAACCACACAACTACTGCTACAGCAGACAGGGCTGCATGTTGTCCTTCGGCTGGCGGGTCTGTACGGGAAACCAACCAGTGAGCGGCCCAAGCCCTGAAAGCCTGAAACACACAAATGCAGAGGTTATGAAGTTTCCTCAGGGCAGGGGGGAAATTTTTGTCTGTCAGGCTGGTATTTGATCCGCATGTTTTCTTTGGTCTCTGGTTAGTCCAGAATTTATTTATACAGGAATCCAACCTGTAAATGCCACGGGTTTAACATAAAATTATAATAAATTGTCATAAATCAGCTAATGGTGCAATGTTGGGTAATGATTAACTGAAAAGCTGAAATAATAGAACTTAAAAAATGATCGCATTAGGGTATAAAAAAACCCCACCGAAACCTTTCTTTTCAAACATAAAGGACTACGGATGAGCCCTCACAGACAGTAACAGAAACTTCAGGTTCGTTGTCTGGCAGCTGGAACTGTTCTTCTTACATACTACATGGAACTAATGGTTTTCCAAAAATAATCAGTCTCTGTGACCTTGAGTAACAAATATGTAGCTTTCGAGGGTGGTAAAAGTCCTTAACTTTTCAGGCTTCTTCTATCTAATTCAGTAATGACCTGCTAGTGCCTTTCAAAGGATAAATATAACATAAAAATCAATACCGAGTTACAGAAATTTTTGGTACCTTTCCCATTATCGATTAAACTCTTCTTAGAATTTAAGGCAATGAAACATTTATTACTTTTTCAAACTTTTTTTTTTTCCCCCGGAAAAATTCTTACTCCAGTTTTGCTGTCCTGTCCTTACATTGACTGATTTCACTTTGCTTCAGGCAATTCTGTATTTCAAGGAGTCTGTGATGTGAGACACGCACCAAGATGTTCCCCACTTAAATTTGCTCTATCTATTTTACTACATCTCCTAAAAGGACAATCGTTTAAAAAGACCGCTGTACTTGATCTGCGTATTCGTCGTTCTCACCCATCCAGGAACCCTGACCCCTGCCCCTACTGGGGAGAAGGATTAAGCACGCAAATTGTTCAAAGTTGATTTCTTATTCTGGAAGCACACAACTACTTCTTTCTCACCGAAGCTGACGATAACATTAAAATAGAGTTAAACACCTTTTCTGAATGGAGATATTTCTCCGGACTGGGGCTATTACACCCAGTACTTTGTCCTGGGTAGTATTTTTTTTTTTTTGCATTTGCCTGTCCTGAAAACACAAAGAAGAAATGCACCGTCAGCGGAAACTAAAATCCCTTCCTGCCCTTCAACTAAAAGATGGGAAAAGCACAAGAGCAAATACAAAAGTAATGACTAGACATCTTCTGATTTACAGATATTCATTCATCTTAAATCAGGTTTCAGTTATAAATAAAATAGCAGTAAACTATTCCTTCATTGTTTTTTTTATGAGGCTTTTAAGCTATCAGATGGCAACATGCATCAATAGTTCTGTTTAGTTGCAAAATCCAGGTGCCGTGTATGCACGACTCATAAAGACTTCTTATGATATCTGCTCTAATTTTTATACTTCACCTTTTAAATACTTCTACAAAAATCAGTTTACGTTGACAAAAAACCCCACTCAGAGCTCAGGCTATGTTTTGCGCTTTACATACTCATTTTTGGGTTTATATGAAACAGTACCAAGGATCCGTACAAATTTCAAATGAGAGGCACCACATCTACCGCTACCCCAGCACACCCGCCTGTACGCTCCAAGCAATTTCACGCTGAGATTTTTGTAGCAGATCCCAGCAAATTGATGCATTGGCTTTAAACTCCAGCTACATTCCACAGAAAAGACGCAGCCACGTATCAGCGCTGGGTGAAAGGAGCTTACAAATCGTCTGGAAAGAATTGACATATCTTGCAGAATTTAAAGGCAATTTTCTTAAAAATCAAAGTACGAATCCTTCCTCATTGCATTACTAGGCACATAGCAAGCATCAAAATAAAAGCTGCTTTAAGATGGGTTGAAAAGTTTTCCCTGTGCAAGTTAATACAAGAACAAAAGTATTGCTTGATATAGGCAGAATTTGTAGCAACTGTTTGAGGCTTGTGCTTGGGGAGGAACAGAGTAAATTACGCACGCACGGCTGCGGTGAGAGGTCTTTCTCAGGGAGAAAAGGCGACTGGAGCAAGGGACTGACTGTTTCTCCTTCGTTTCATAGTCATCAACTCATAAAATCATAGAATGGTTCGGGTTGGAAGGGACCTTAAAGATCATCTAGTTCCAACCCCCCTGCCCTGGGCAGGGACACCTCCCACTAGACCAGGCTGCTCAAAGCCCCATCCAGCCTGGCCTTGAACACTTCCAGGGATGGGGCATCCACAGCTTCTCTGGACAACCTGTTCCAGTGCCTCACCACCCTCACAGGAAAGAATTTCTTCCTCATATCCAATCTAAATCTACCCTCTTTCAGTTTGAGGCCATTACCCCGTGTCCTATCATTACACTCCCTGATAAAGAGTCCCTCCCCATCTTTCCTGTAGGCCCCCTTTAGGTACTGGAAGGCCGCTATAAGGTCTCCCCAGTCTTCTCTTCTCCAGGCTGAATCATCATCATCCTCTCACCAGCAGCGCTCAGCACCCCTCCACCAACACTCCCAAGGCAAACGGTGAAAAGCACACCCCAGTGACACCCCACCGCCTGCTCTCCTCAGCCGACTGACATCTGTGGGGCGACTGGGAAAACGTTGCCGAGTGGTGGGAAGTACCACCGGAGTCAGCCATGGTCAGCAGCTCCCCAGGTCTCCGGCAGCCCAGATGTGACCCCTGCGCTGGTAAGTCACACAGAAACTCTTGTGCCAGTGGCCACTGCACAAGATTTTCTGGCAAAAGCTGCCCTTGAGCTACTAAAAACCCCAGTGAATGGTCAGGTCACTTTTATTCCCATTATTTGCACTTAATTATGGGAAGGATAAAAAAGATGTCCTTGGGCACTGGTGAATGACTTCTACTGAAGAAAATAAGGAGAAAGTATCCTGTCTTCTCTGGACCCCAATTCATTGTCTTGGTAACTGCTGGAGTAAACCACCTCTTTAGATGTGGTCACAGTCCAGTCAATGTGTAGGTGTGTGTCCACATCCCTATACCTTCTTCCTGCTCTCTGTGATGAAGTTGAAGTGTTTGAAAATGTTATTAATTGCAAACAAGACCCAATCAGACCCATAGACATATAGAGACCCGGTCAACAACCCACTATATAACATTTATCCTGGAGGAGCTACGTAAACATCACTTGGCTGATTTAAAATGACTAATCATGGCTTGCAAGAGCAATGTTCTTATCAAAAAATGTTTCTTACCAGCAATTCAGTTTTGCGTTTTTAACTGCCTTTGGGGTCTTTTACATAAGCACTGCTCATTAGCCCCTTCAGGAACAGTGGTAAGAGAATAAATGTTATTTTGAAACTAAAATGATCATGCAAGGAAACAAGCACTCTGGCTCAAAACTTAATCTGGAGCTGATGGGTCATCATGGTTATTATGTAATAGATCTATCATACAATATAAATAATACAAGTCACACCATGGAGTCTGGAATGCACAATAATTACGAGGATTTTACATATTCATCCACCTACTCACATTTTGATTCTAGAGTAGTCTGTGAACTTCTTGCATGCTAATAATAAACCCCCCACCAGAAAAAAAAGTCAGACTACAATTAAGACAATTATTCATTACGTTACAGATTAAATCCTAAAAAGCAGAAAATACCATTTAATTAAAAATAAAGAGTCAGGAAAATAAAACTCAGCTATTTGACATATTACAACTTTATGAAGCACTATAGTGTAAATTCCTCTTTTAAGAAAGAGAGGTAATGGAAAAATAATAAACTTCAAGTACAATATTCCTGATGTCCTCACACTGCTCCACATATAGAAAAAATAAAAGGCACATAGTAATAAAGAGAAGCTCTAGTAGATCCAACAGACCTTCTATCTAAGCTGTTTTCCAAAGCCCAGTTAGAGGACAGAAATATGCCGCTAAGTCCAACAACTTAAACGCTAAATGGTTTGAAAAATAGAATTATTTTTGTCTTCTTCTTGATCTTGAGAGAGAGAGAAAAGATTGAAAAGGTGAAAACTAGAAATTTTAAAATCCGTGCCTGCAAGTAATAATTTTAATCCACAACTCTAAGTACTGTGAAACTTGTATTAAAATAATTAAAGTTAACAATTGCAATCCCATTAGGTGGAAAAGTGATCCCTAGGGAGGGAGAAAGAGGAAAAGCAAAGAATTTATGGCCAGAAAACCAGCTGTAGCCCCTTGGAGGAGGGGAATAAATCCTGTATATTGCCTGTGCTCCTTAGGGTGTATATACATCTACCTCCATTTGGTAACTACGTTGTCCCTCGGGCAGTGCTGAGTCATGACTTTCCTCACCAGTTAGAAGGCTGACAGCAACAGCGAGGCTGGTGGCAGTGAAAAACATCCACCCCTGCCCCGCTGGGACGAGTAACTTCCTAATGAAGAGCTTTACCTTCCATCCCAGAAACACGGATGTATCTTTGAAACCCGTTTTGGATGTAGCTGTAAAGAATCAAATGCCACTGGCTGTAACTCATTTATTGACCGTCTAGGAGTGCCACCGGGGCTCTTCCTAAATCATGAATAAAGAGCGGTGGAGTCTCCCCTATCGCCAAATGGGTGAGCAGCAATCAGGGGAAACGCGTGTGCATCGCGTGAAGGAGTAGGGCAGAACAGCTAAGTTCATCTTTCGTATAATACTGGATATAATATCCAGATAATACAGGATCCTGACTATATGCAGGAACAAAAAGCAGCAGGCTGACAATCCTGTTTGAGTTTTGTGACCTTTTCCAGATGCATCCTCAGTAATGGCACTTTGGCTCCCACTGGAGCTAATCCTGCAAAAGCCGATCTCCGTATATTGGACTGCCCCAAAGAAATGCCTCTCTGCCTGACAGCATCTCTTCCATAGAATCACAGAATCATAGAATGGTTCGGGTTGGAAGGGACCTTAAAGATCACCTCGTTCCACAGGCAGGGACACCTCCCACTGGACCTGGGGAGAGCAACGAACAGCAGCTGTTACAAAAGGCAGAGCCCTTTTCCCACCCCTTATTTCTCAGAAGCCATCGGACCTTCTTTATGTGCAGAAACAAACCCAGAAAAACAGCAGGGAGAAAGGCTGGACCACATGAAACCCATTTCTATTTGTCCTTCCTCCTGCCAACGGAGCGCAGGAGGGAAGACACAGGAGCAGATTTGGGATAACCGGAGGAATATATTCCCTTGGATTTTTTGAACCACTCTTGTAATTGAGACGGAAAAGCTGCTGGCAAGGAAGAAGGGGGTCTGGGCTGGAGGGCAGCCAGCCTTGTGTCTCGTAGCCCAGAGCCCTGGAGCTCGGCTGTCCCCACGGGCCCCACTGCAGCTGGACGGGGGTGACCACCTGCCCCATCACACCTACCTTCTCCCCCCACACCTCGGGGAGGGGTGAGTGGGTGGTAGGTTACTCCAACACAGAGATACCAGCATGGCCAGGCTCTTTGCCTAGAAATAAATGATTGCCAGTCTTGTACGAAGGGTGCATGACATAGGAAGCATTAAAGAGGGGTTGTTAAACTCAACCTGTTGAAGGGGGAGATTCTTCCTCCCTTTGCCTGCCCTCTATGTAAAGGGACCAGGCGCTTGACAAAATATGGAAGGAAAACTCAGAAAATCCAGCTTCATTTTGCCAGAAAGCTGTAATTCGGGGTCAGTTAAGCCAGAACGGGGAAAATGAAGCTGTGGCTCTGAAAGGGGTAGAGAAGGGAGGAGGGAGGGAAAGTGGAAGTGATGAAAGCACCGCCTCCACTCTCACGCTTTTAATGATATCCAGCTGTTTTTTACCACTGAGAATATTACTTTCCTCCCTCTGAAAGTTAAGGTAATGCATTCTATTAAACAGGAAAGAGAGTCTGAAGTGACTAATAGCCACTCTTGTGCAGAGAGGTTTCGGCACGGTATTTTTATTCTTCTCCTTCCTACTCCATCAGTAAAACAGCAGAGAAAGCCATGTTGAGTAGCGTTACACAATTAATACCATTGACGCACTGGCATTTTCCATTAAAATCCTTTTGCCGAGATTTAATTATAAAACATGGTGGACTCCTTTTACACGCTGAAATAAATTTTAATTAAAACTTTTGTCATGTTTTAAGTCAATCTGCTTTACACAATTTACTTGATAAATTCGATAAGTATGTGCAATTACGGTACTCTGCATTTTTAAATTGGTTTTATTTTTGTCAGGAAGCCCTTGGTGGGTTTCCAAATGTCACTCGGGCAAAGCTGACAGGATGTGAATGGCTGAGTGGGAGCTGCCCTGGGCTGCCGTCCTGGTTAAGGACTTGCTCTTTGATCAAACTACGCGTGTCTGTCTAGGACCTGTCACTTGAGAGTGATGGCCCTGAGTGAAAGCATCCCAGACTCCTGGTGTGACCCCAGGTGAATTATGTAGTCCTATTACGAGCACAGTGACTCACTGTCTTTGAAGGTCCAGAATTAATCCTCAAAGTCCCCGAAGTCCCCACAAAAGTACCACCTTGTGCTGCACACAGAATCACAGAATCACAGAACGGTGGGGTTTGGAAGGGGCCTCTGGAGATCATCTAGTCCCACCCCCCTGCCAGAGCAGGGTCACCCAGAGCAGGTTGCACAGGAACGCATCCAGGCGGGTTTTGAATGTCTCCAGAGACGGAGACTCCACCACCTCTCTGGGCAGCCTGTGCCAGTGCTCTGCCATCCTCAGTGTAAAGAAGTTCCTTCTCATGTTTAGGTGGAACTTCCTATGCTCAAGTTTGTGCCCATTACCTCTTGTCCTGTCACGGCACCACTGAAAAGAGCCTGGCCCCATCATGGGGCACGAGCTTAGGGCAAGCTGCCGGTCCCCCTGCTGTGGTGCCCAGACACGAAGGGGTGGGGGAGGCAGCCCCAGCGGGCAAGGAGTCGATGGGGGACGGGTCATACCCTGCCTGCCGGCTGCTTCCCACCGCGTCCACCTCCTCCTGCTGCTCTCTGGAAGGTCAGACGGCAGCCGATGCAGAGGGAGAGGGGCACCCATAGCCCCACTGTCATCTCTGCTGGGGCACTGAAACCGTGTGGCTTCAGCTCATCTGCTTAGTTTTTAGGGGAAGCAAGGAGAACGGCACACCGTTAGATGTAACGAATAACCGAGGTGAGATTCTTTTTATTTTTTTTTGTGTTGCAGTTGTTTATAAACTACATAATCGTTTACAATTTTCTCTCAAGTAACTTGTGGCATTAATTTAATGCCAACCTAAGTGGTACTAGGAAAGGATGAAAATGTCAAAGAGGCAGAACAAATGTATGTTTGTTTAAAATGAACATAATAAATAACATAATAAATATCTGTGCAAATGGTCTTTGAGTAGAAAAGATGCCTCACTTAAATAATAAGAGTCCCATGCATAGGGCCACCAATGTCTAGTTACTTGGCTGATCAAACAGGAGTCTTATTTTTACAGTTAGGACCATATTTCCTTAACGTCTGCTCTGGTAGGAAAATGACAGTTGTGACAATTCTGACATTTTGTTCTTTGGAAAATTTCCACCATATGGGATGCTAGCAAAGGTCAATCTAAGGAACAAAGGGCACTGGTGAATCAATCAATCTTACCTGTGCATATATCCAAGTGAAGTGATATCATCACTTGAGGGCTTTTTTTTAAAATTCTTGCCCTTAATTCTTTTCTCATATTCTTTAAAATTTTGTCTTCATTGAAGAACGCTTACTTTCAAATAGACTATATTTATTCTGCTTGGTTTAAATTAGAAGCATTATGTGACTTGGCCTGAAAAACAAGCTATTAAAATTGTTCTGATAACAGTCTGGTTTAGCTCAAGCCCAAGACGCCAAGGTTATGTCTGCAAAAGCATTTCTTAATGCAGAGAAGGAAGACAGCAGCAAAGCAATTTTGCTGTGGTAATAGAGAGGTTTTAGATCAGTCCCCGCCTAAAATGCCAATGAAGCCAGTAAAAGCACAGCATTGCCACTACGTCTAATGTATATGGGCGCTAAGATCTCAACCAAGCAAAGTGTCCTTATACCCCTATATATATATATATCTCCTTATACCCAGGGGTAGCACAGCTGGGCTGGCAAAGGATTACACCAGTGGCCTGACTTCAGCACTGAAGTTGGGGTGGGGAGGGAGTATTTGAATTTATACAAATGCAAACATACAGTGCATCCAATACTTTTCTTTTGTCCTCTCCTGAATGCTGTTTTCCAGAAGCAGCACTCTGTTCTTGTCGTGCCACAAGCATCCATAAAACCCCCTATAAGATACTACCCTGAATCCCAACAAACACCCAATGCATGGACTTCAGGGTGACTCTCATTTAGCCCGTCCCTCTCTATAGTGTTTTCTCTTGGACTGTAGTCACATGGCTGCCTGTCAAGATGCGAGAAGAAGGATGAGCTCTAGAAAGGTGGATAAGGAGTGTATGCTCTGAAGAATGTATCTGTAAAGTATGATGTTGTCTGGCATCTAGACGTGTGATTACATGTGCCCTAAGACTGTCAGAAATTATCTCACTACAGAAGCAGGGCGAGGGGACAGATGGAGAAACCCAGCTTCTTGTTCCTGTTCTGAAATGGGAATGCTTGGAGTCCAGACTCAAAGTGATGGAGCAGATAAGCAAACCCAAAATAATAAACCAACAGCTCTTAGCAGCCTTCTGAATAGATATAAAATGTTCGAGGCTTTTTTTCATGGCCAGAGGAGAGAGAGAGGTATGTTACACCACTACACACAGCATGGGGAATAAGCAGGAAGAACTACAGATCTGTGTGTGGTCACAGGGCCATGACCTCATTGCAATTGCAGAGACGTGGTGGGGTAGCTTGCATGACTGGAATGCTGTAGTGAATGGCTATGTACTTTTAAGGAAAGACATCCCTGGAAAGGTGATGGAACAGCTCATTCTGGATGTCATCTCTGAGCATGTAGAGGAAAAGGTTATCAGGAGTGGTCAACATGGATTCACCAAGGGGAAATCATGCTTGACCAATCTGATAGCCTTCTGTGATGACATGGCTGACTGGGTAGATGACAGGAGAGCAGTGAACATCGTCCACATTGAATTCATCAAGATTTTTGACACTGTCTCCCATAACATCCTCATAGGTAAGCTTGGGAAGTGCGGGTTAGATGAGTGGACAGGGAGGTGGATTGAGAATGGAATGAATGGCAGAGCTCAGAGGGTTGTGATCAGTGGTGCAGAGTCCAGTAGGAGTCCTGTAACTAGTGGTGCTCCCCAGGGGTCAGTACTGGGTCCAGTCTTGTTCAACATATCCGTCAACAACCTGGATGAGGGGACAGAGTGTACCATCAGCAAGTTTGCTGATGACACAAAACTGTGAGGAGTGCTGACACACCAGAAGGCTGTGCCACCATACAGAGAGACCTGGACAGGCTGGAGAGTTGGGGGGAGAGGAACATAATGAAGATCAACAAGGGCAAGTGTAGGGTCCTGCACCTGGGGAGGAATAACCCCATGCACCAGTACAGGTTAGGGGTTGACCTGCTGGAGAGCGGCTCTGCAGAGAGGGACCTGGGGATCCTGGTGGTCAACAAGTTGAGCATGAGGCAGTAATGGGAGGATGGGGCCAGACTCTTTTCAGTGGTGCCCAGCGACGGGACAAGGGGCAGTGGGCACAAACTGGAACACAGGAAATGCCATCTGAACATGAGGAAAATTTCTTTACTTTGAGGGTGGCAGAGACTGGAACAGGCTGCCCAGAGAGGTGGTGGAGTCTCCATCCCTGGAGACATTCAAAACCCGCCTGGATGCACCAACCTGCTCTAGGTGACCCTGCTCTGGCAAGGGGGTTGGACTAGATGGTCTCCAAAGGTCTTTTCCAACCCCTGTCATTCTGTGATTCTTTATCTTGGAGGTGCCTGTGAAAAGGTCATAGTTCCGTAATTTCAAGCCTCACAATAATGAGAACCCATGCCCTATGCACTACAAAACCTCTAAATTTAAAATAAAAGAAAAAAAAAAAGAGACATGGATTATACTTACATCTGGTTTCGTCACTACGGAACATCAGTTCATTTCAAACTCTGGGCAGTGTCCAAGATTAAATATCCATAGAAAGAAACAAATTACCTAATTATACTTTATGACTACTTTGTGGATATGGACTATTAGGTCTGTGTGTAATGTCGGTACGGGAACTTCATGACTTTTTGGGTGAAAATTCATAATGTTAGCCATCTCAGAGGAACTTCTGTAAACAAGAATTACCACACCTCTTGGTTTTTATTTTATTATGAAAGAGCTCACCGTCTTTCCTCATATGTGTTTAGCACTACACATTCACTGCAAACTCGTTTGGCAGTACTGCGTTACAGCCTGTCAATGAACTGCTCATACGCTGATGTTATCTTTGTTTCTATTGTAAGGTAGTACAGCTGTGACTCATGATTTTGCAAAAATATTTAAATTGTGATTTCAACATTTTCATTTTGAGCGTACTGTGCCAAGTGCTGCTGTGACAGCTTCAACAGATGCTACTTTGACAAGCAAGTGGGAATAACTGATTTCTTTTCTTTTTAAATGAAGCTATAACAAAGCCTTCCAACAATTTCAGATCTTCAAGGATATTCTGGAAACCAGTATCATCCTGCTGTTATGACCTTCAACCACTTTGTTGCTTGTTATATTGATTTACTATTGTATTACACTGGGTTCCGAACTGCTTAAATTCTGGGGTTTTTTTTCTACCTTTCCTAAGTGCTGACCTCAGACACCAAATAATAAGACTGTACCTGCACGTTCCAATATACAACGTGCCTCATTTGCACATCAATTGGGACCGGAGATTTCACATAGTCATGAATAAACAAATAACCTACTTCAAGATTAGCAAATAAAATCTTTCAGCGCTATTATAACATGTTTAATTTAATTAATTAGTTCAATTAATATGAATTTGACTTATTACTTAACATTACTTAACGTTTAGAAGTTTGACAAACCTTGCATCATATGAGCTTGTTGGTTGGTGTAATATCAGCAGTCAAACAGGAGGACCGGTACCAAGCAAAGAAATGGTGGCGCGATCTGAAATCTGTTGGTGGCTACGACAGCCCTTGATGACTCTTGAGTCGGAAGTTCATCACTGAGCTGATGCCCAAACCAGGGTAAGGTGCAGTTTGTTTTCTTTAAGATTTATGTAGGTCACAGATGAGAGCCATTGTGCTGAACATGAAGAGGTTTGTACCTTGTGGAAGACTAACTAGAGCCCAAATAAGAATAGCTTGTGTTGGTAACACAAACCTATTCCCTGGGGGGAAGTGTCTTAAAGAGACCTAATAATATGTGTCTTAAAGTTTAACTGAGACACAACTACCATTATGTAGAAAACAATATTGAAATTACCATCTCGTATTTTGCTTCATGATGAAGACAGGGTTCTTGCATGTTCCAGGTAAGTCACCCCCCCGCCCCTTTTCCCCTTCCTCCTTAAAACAAAAGCAAAAAACTTGGAGAATATCTGACGCCTCCAGTATTTGTAGTGTGAGAGCTCTTGAAGCTTTTCTTCTTGTTAAAGCGGTTTCTTCTGCTGAGGAGTCAATTCTTCAGAATCGTACAATTGAAGAATCAATTCTCCCTGAAAAATCAAGGCTGACAAGCAGCACTGGCACATTGATTTCCAGAAAACGCTCTCCACCAAAGACTTGGAGTTAGAGTCTAGTTATAAGCAGAGAGAGATTAGAAGCCATTTACATAGTTTTTCAAGTAAAAATTGGAAGTTTTCCTTCATAATGTGGCAGCACTCGGCTTCAGTGTTTGTGGAAGAAGGTGATGTTGATACTGAAACATCACACAGGGGAGGGCATCACTACTTGTGTTATGCATCCTCTCAGGTGTAAGCTGAATCCTGTTGTTGGACATGGAGTAGTAATACAGAAGGGATTTCTGTGCTCATGAACGTTGATGAATCCCGAGTCCCTCTGTACCAGGCAGTAAGCTCTAGGGCAGGTTGTCAGTAATCTGTTCATCTGCAAGACAAGATAGGCAAGAGAGACAGAGAGGACTGATGTAGTGGGGAAACCTAGCGAAAAATCAGTAGCTGAAGTGATACACTCCGAACTCCTGAAGCTGCTTCTGAAGTAGCATAGGAAATGCGGGTGCTGTTGGGCATGCTGACTAACCCATCCTCTTGCCAAAACAAACAGAAGACAACTCCAGCAGCTTTAGAGCTGGGAGGCAAAACGCTTGTTCTAGACGGTGACAACTGATCCCCAAAGCTGTCCTGTCTGCAAGCTCTTTTCCAGTTGCACAAAAGCCCACAAGGGTGTTGGGCAGTGGGGAGCGAGAGCTGCTGGCTCTTCAGTTCACAGAGCTCTCCATCCCTGCAGAACTGAAAAGTAACGACACAGGAGATCCTTCCAACTGGAGCGAGTGTACTTTCAAGGATAATCAGAGAAGGAACCCTCACATCAGCAGCCCATGGATTCAAAGGAAAAAATGCTACAGACAAAAAGAAGCAATTCCCAAACCAGTATCTTCCCATTACAAAAATTTTACTAACCCATATTTTTAGGTTTTGCTAACTACAATATAACTGTGGTCTCTTAGGAAGCGCGTTATCCCATGCTTGTCTTTTGGGCTGCTTTGAAGAACCTGGTGGCATAATTCCTTGTGAAAAATGGGGTGTTAGACTAAAGCAATCGCATATCCAGAAAAACAGTTATTTTGCTTAAAATCCCACTAGCAACTACTTAAAAGATTCTCTCTCCAAAACTAAAACAAAGGAGATAATAAGCCCACACAATGGGCTGGATGAGCGTACGATCTGCTGGATCAAGCACTGTCTGGGTGGGCGGTCCCAAAGAGTGGTGGTCAATGGAGTTAAATCCAGCTGGCGGCTGGTCACAAGTGGTGTTCCTCAGGGCTCAGTGTTGGGACCATTTCTGTTTAACGTCTTTATTGATGACCTTGATAAGGACATAGAGTGTATCATCAGCAAGTTTGCAGATGACACGAAGCTAAGCGGGAGTGTTGATCTGCATGAGGATAGGGAGGCTCTACAGAGAGACTTAGACAGATTGGACTGATGGGCCAACGCTAACGGAATGAGCTTCAACAAGGCCAAGCACCAGGTCCTGCACTTGGGCCACAACAACCCCATGCATTGCCACAGGCTTGGGGAAGTGTGGCTGGAGAGCTGCCTGGCAGAAAAGGACCTGGGGGTTCTAATTGACAAGCGGCTGAACATGAGCCAGCAGTGTGCCCAGGTGGCCAAGAAAGCCAATGCCATCCTGGTTTGTGTTAGAAATAGTGTGACCAGCAGAAGGAGGGAGGTGATTGTCCCCCTGTACTCAGCACTGGTGAGGCCACACCTTGAGTATTGTGTCCAGTTCTGGGCACCTCAATATGAGAGAGATATCGAGGTGCTGGAGCGAGTCCAGAGGAGGGCAACGAAGCTGGTGAAGGGTCTGGAGAATAAATCTTATGAGGAGCGATTGAAGGAGCTGGGACTGTTTAGTTTGAGGAAGAGGAGGCTGAGGGGAGACCTCATCACTCTCTACAACTACTTGAAAGGCCATTGTAGAGAGGTTGGTGCTGGTCTCTTCTCACAGGTAATTAGCGATAGAACAAGAGGGAATGGCTTCAAGCTGCAGCAGGGTAGGTTTAGGCTGGACATTAGGAAAAAATTCTTCACAGAAAGAGTGGTCAGACACTGGAATAGGCTGCCCGGGGAGGTGGTGGAGTCACCATCCCTGGATGTGTTTAGGAGTCGTTTAGATGTGGTGTTAAGGGATATGGTGTAAGGGAGAACTTTGTAGAGTGGAGTTGATGGTTGGACTCGATGATCCCAAGGGTCTTTTCCAACCTAAATGATTCTATGATTCAATAGGGCTGACTCTTCCAAAACAAATGCGTACATAGGGTGACACAGTAATAATTCCAGTGAATAATGTTGAAATACATCATGGGTGAAAACTGACTCATATAAAGTGAACTGGTTTTGTCCAAATAAACCAGCATTTCCTTTTCCCTGGCCTTTATTATTAGGTGGCTCGAGCCTTCAGCCTGTGCTGGAGACAAGCTGTGACTGACCTAATCACAGACCGGCGGAGGCAGGAGGGCACCTCTGATGGTGTCTCGTCCAAGCCCCTGCTCAGAGCAGGGTCAGCAAAAGCAGGGTTCCAAGTATCTTGAGCCCCATCAGGTTTTGAGTATCTTGAGGGATGGAAACTCCACAGCCTCTCTGAGCAACCTGCTCCCATGTGTGACTACCTTCAGGGTAAAAAATTGTTTTCTTTTGTTGGAATGGAATTTCCTGTGTTTCAGTTTGTGCCCGTTGCCTCTCGTCCTGTCACTGGGCACCACTGAGAAGGGTCTGGCTCCATCGCCTTCACGCCCTGCATCAGGTGTTTATACCCGAGCTCCCTCCAAGCTGAGCAGTCCCAGATCTCACAGCTTCTCCCATATGACGGATGCTCCAGTCCTTTAACCATCTTTGTAGCCTGTCACAGGACTCACTCTGGTATGTCTGTGTCCCTCTCGCACTGGACCCAGCGCTCCAGATGTGTCTCACCAGGGCTGATTAGAGGGGAAGGATCTCCTCCCTTGACCTGCTGGTGATGCTCTGCTTGACGCAGGCCAGGGTGCTCTTGGCCTTCTTTTGTGCAATTGCTGCCTCATGGTCAACTTGGTGCCCACAGGATACCCAGGACCTTTCCTGCAATGCCGCTTCCCAGCAGGCTGCCCCCCAGCATGTCCCGGTGCATGGGGTTGATCCTCCCCAGATGCAGGACTTGGCACTTCCTCGTTGAACCTCAAGAGGTTCCTGCCAGCACATTTCTCCAGCCTGTCGAGATCCCCTCTGGACAGCACAGGAAAATCAGTCCAGCAATGTTCCTGTGTCATTTCCGGGCTTTAAAGGGATGCTACTCATTTGCCTGCCTTATCTCCAGGACTGATGACTACTACTTACATAAATGCCAGTCAATTACAATAATTAAAAAAAAACCCAACATACTGGGTTTGTGTTACAGCTCTTAATGGGATGGCATTCCAACAGCTACAGATCTAGGATTCTTCAGATGGACAGATTACGGCTTGGAGCTGATACGGATATTAAGAAGCTTGTTTGTATAAAGTTCCAGTAATAGACTAGACATTGTACTAGCTTACATTGAACAAAAATTCTTTATACATGTAAATTTCCGGTACTAATTACATTAATAAGGTTCTCATCTTATAATATTCCAGCTTGATGAATCACGAAATTTGAGTACGCTCTTGTGCTGCGCAGCTACACGCAAGGCTATAATTTTGCCGTGTGAAAGGGAGACTCAAGAGTCTCAGGAGCAGAAGGAGAAGTCTGATACTGAGTAATAACATGTTACCTAAGGTTTCTGTGCTGATATGATATTTAAATGAGGGTTTCTGACTCACACAACTGATTTCGATAGAGGACTAAAGGCTTTGTATGACTACGGATGAAGGCTGTATCCTAGGTATAATCAGGCAGCACCAGATGTGCACAACACAATGGGGAGCGATGTGGAAACGGAACAAACAAGCGCCCGGCAGGCACACTGCACACAGGTACCCTCCGCATAGGCACGTGTCCCCACGCTTCTTTCTTAAAACAACAGAAATACCTTACGCTCCTGCCTAGAGCCCCCAGCCACATTTTTTATCCCATGAACATTTCTTCCCCCAACTCATGGCAGCTTTTTAACCCGTAGCAATTACCAGACCATGGTATAAGAGCAGAAACCGTTTGGCCTGTTGGCCCCACCAAGCAACATTGATCAAGACCTTTGGATCAAACCTGTATTACAACCGTGTTCCTTTTCACCATTTTACTTCTGTTTTCCTGCTTTCTTCTGAATAGGGAGGGACCTGTGGAAACGTAATTTCTAATCCAGTCCTTGAAACCGAATATATCACTGAAAAGCAGAACACAATGATCTGAAAGGTCCTTTCCAACCCAGACAATTCTACAATTCTATGTACTCGAGCCGTATGTCTGAGCAAGTTAAAGCACGTCTGTGACACTTAACGAGGGCGTTCTGTTGTTTAATATGCATCAGTGTATACTAATGCCTCATGTAAAAAACATGAATGAAAATGTGTCTGAAAGATACTGTGCAAGAATAAACTGACAGCTTACGTTAATTTATTTATGGTATTTTAATACCAAGTTAATGCATTTCTCAAGTAAGAATTTATAAATCTGGTAATTTATAGAAAAAATAAATCACAGCTTCACAAAAAGCTAACTTTCAACATTTTGTCCCCTCCCCCCCAACATGCAGTTTACAATATATTTCAACTATGTTGGTAGAAAGTTAACAGTGATGTGAAATTCTTAAAAAATATTTGCAACAGCAATTGAAAATAAAATAACGATTTTTACTCAGTGAAAAAGTAATAGGAACTGTGTTTCCCAGTAAAAGATAAGTCAGAAAAGCAGCAAAAAATTCCACCTCCTTCTTATTATGTGCTACCTTTCCCCCGCCGCATACATCACTGGCAAAGGCAACACTTCAACATTAATCGTTCCCAGGTTCAGTGCTTCAGTGTTTTTGGCAAGAAGTCGTACTCAGAAGTCCCGTGTTGGAGGTGTGTGCTGCCCTCACCCTGTGTGCTCCAAAGGCTGCTGGTATTCCTCTTCCTTGGGGTAAAGTGGGATCAGCAACAGCTCCAAGTAAAGGTAAGGAGTATGAAGATTTTTCTATGGGTTTGTGTTCTTTTTTCACCCTTTCTTCACCTCTCCAATACAAACTGGAAAACCCAGAAATTTTAGTTGTCACACCTCACATTTGAGTATTTATAGGAGATACGGGATTTGAATGATGATGTTGTATTTTCACCTGCGCACAGAAATCTCCTCTGTTGAATTTATACATGCAACCACAGGACAAAAAATGTTCCTCCTCTAACTTCTTAATTAAAAGTCACATTTTCAAAGGTCATTGCACTTGACAATAAAAAGGCAATTAATATGCATTCAATATTAAATACATTGTACAGACCTGAACTTCTGTGCAATCCATTGCTTCAGACACACACATATTTAACACCTTTTTAAAAACTAAGCCTCTAATCATAGTTTAATGAAGAAAACCAAACTTTGCTAAAGACTACTTTTTTAAAGACAAAAATCTTTAAAAACAAGTGCACCCAAAAAACTGCTCCCTTTAACTCCTAGTGCATTTAAACGCATCTTTGAAATTCTCCGTGTTGTTCCCACATTTAACCTCGCTATTATTCTATACTGATCTAGTGACACTATACAAGCACACATTTTCTCCGACCCAACCAACAAGGCTGTCATTTGTCATGCTGTTGGTACAAACAGGAAAGCTGAAGATAAGATTATTGCCTCACTCCTTTACCTGTGGAGGACAAAAAGTTTCAAAGTGGACGCAACTCAGTTGTCACATAAATTGGCTGTGAATTACAGTGGCCCATTTCAGATGCCAAGTGCTTACTCTTCCAAGTCAGGGTTTTGGGTTGTCCCAGCATATTTTGTGACAACTTGCTGTTAAAACTATGGACATGGAAACTGAAAGGGAGATTTTGGTCCCTGAGATATACTAAATGAGATCAAGAACTAAAGCATTAGTATTTAATTTGGAGTGGACCCTCTTTAAGGAAAACTAAGGTAGCTTCAACTTTCAAAATGTTAACAAATATCCTTATGCAGGATGACAGAATACATGCAGTATTGGTCAAGAAAAGTGCATTGTACACAGTAGTTTTAAGAGTTATCAGTTGCTGAGGACCAAGAAGCTGTCCTGTCAATAGCATGCTGTATCAAGTTTGTCCTTCCAAACTAACACAAAAGCACAAGAACATGAAACACGGCCTTAGCCAAAACACCTGTCATCTCTCTCACAGGACTTAGTGTCTTGAATACTTATAATGGGCAAACTGACTACATAACCAAACGTTTTAACTTTGTAACTGTACTCTGTGGACCACATCAGCAACCTCTTCATTGCCAAACTGGTGGCAATGTGTGCTACTGATGATAATAGATTTTGAGCTAGTGTTTAAAAGGTTTGTACCAATGAATGTGTTTCAGACCAGTGGCCACTACAGTAAAAGATCTTTGGCAACCATAGACATATCAAAGGTAATTCACAGCAGCTGGAAGAATTGTAAGATGTTTACAAAGTTCTATAGTGCATTATTAACTTCCTACAGTGTGTTGTATAAAGTACCAAAACCTTGAAAGGGTAGCTAAACATCTGACATAATTACCTCAGAAATTGCAGCGTTTTGTCATACCAACTTTCTCAAACAAAGCTAGGGCTTGTGAAATTTAAGAGGATGATGTGAGATGGTCCATGCAAGGGCCTCCAGTGCAGTTGGAGTTGATGGGGAAGGGAGCAGAGTAATGAAGGGCTGAAGAGTCAGGGACTGGCAACAGACAGGTTCAAGAAAGGATTTAGTCACACAAGTAGTATGATCACATTGGTGGTGGAATCTCTTCAGACAACAAAACAAAACGAAACAAAAAAAAAAAAATCAGCTGCATCCAGAGAGTCCACTAAGTAGTCTCATTTACCAGCACCTTAAATGAGAAAAAACGTGCATTAGTAACATAGACTTTACTCTAAACCATTAATAACACTCTACTCCACAACTGAGCTATGAGAAGAATTCAGTATAACCATCTTTTGTTTTCAATTAATACAGTTATAAATTAGATGTATCTTGTGACACCAGATAAGCCAGCACTTAAGTGTGTGGGTAGGAGAGAATAGACCACACTATTAAGATGGGTAAATTTTTAACAAGTAGAAGAATTGAAGGAAGGTACTCTAAGCTTATCTTTTTCTGAATATGAGCTCAGCTTTCAGAAATCTGGGAAATATTATTGCAACTAACTTGCAGAACTGCATAGTGATCCCTGTATTGGTATGCAATTTGGCAGCAACTATCACAACACAAGAAACTAAAATAGAAAAAGAGAATCTTAAAAAAAACCCCAAAGGATATTTAAGCAGGAAGAATACAGTAATACTATCAGCACTGACACCTTACTCTGTGAAAATAAAGTCAGAGAATTTTATACCCCAGATGTCACATAAGATCCCATATATAGCCAATCCCCACTTATACCTCACTTGAGAGGTGCCAATAGAAGAATGCAAAGTCATTTCTTTAAATTTGAGTCTAGTAAAATATAGTATCACTTTCAGTTAACTTCCACCCCCCAAAAAAGTACAGCTACAGAATATATTGAAGTCTCTCAGATGTCTACTTCCAGAAGTACTGTGAAAAACCTAACAGAATCTTAGCGTAAGGACTCCAGCTGCTTTGATAGTGAAATAAACCAAAACATTGTCCCTTTCTCCCCTGGGATGCAAGAAGAATGAAGATCATAGAATAAGGTACAAGTAATTGACCTGATTTTGAGAAAATTATGAAATGATATAATGAAATACAGTATTGTTGTTCACATTCAGTCATCAGGTGCTGCATGAAAAGGCAATTAGTTTAGCAGTTCCATAAATGGGTTTTTGCCACGTTAGTGTTCTCTATTCTGCCACAGCAGATTTTTCCTTCGCATTTCAGTAGTTGTAAAATCATGGCCCTGCCTTACAGAGACATGTTCAACAACAGCACTGTTGCCGTGCAAGACTTACTGCTGCTTCAGCACATGAAGAATGAATTCAATCCTCAGTAGATTCAGTCCTCAAACCTACTATACTGATGACTGCGTTGGGGTTCCAGTATTTCATTAAAAGATAAAATGTAACAAATTAATTAATGGAGTTCTTGTACTGAATTACAAGGAAAGTCTGGTCAGCTAGTTCCGGCTTTTAAAAGCAAAAGGATAAGGGGGAAGCAGCCCTACTCCAATCAGCAACTCAAATTCTGTATATCATGTTCTACCCTAACACACAGCTGAGTAAAACTACAATCCGTACATATAATCACTGATGCTATTTGTTTTTAGACATCATCATTTTTAAAACAAATAAAAGCTGGAAATTTCTTGTAACTTCTCCTGTCCCCAAGCATATCATGTAAATGACATACCAACATACTGGTATCTAAAGTAACTATACTGGTATATATAGTATATATATACATTATAGTAACAGTAACTATATCAATAGTTACTGTTATCCGAAAACAACGGTAAAAATGGGTTCTGAAGGCCAAAGTGAGTTGAGATGAGTATGTTTTTCACTTGTGTGTCAGAAAGGTACCGGCAAGCTTAGGGAAAGGAGAAAAAAACCATAATTTTTTTAATGAGTTCCAGCAGTGCAAGTTTAGATATTTATATGCAGGTTACTGATTAGTTGTTTTTAAAAAGCAATAAAGCCAGAATTTAAGTTGCTTATCTACCCACTTAACATCGATCTTCATATTATTTCAGGTATCATCCATGTGGTGAAGAACCTGACCTGGAATTAATATTCAAATTGCTTAGTTCAGCTTGTTAAAAATTTACCCACTTATTTGCAGCTGGTTTTATTTTATTCTTCATCATCAAGATTGTTCTCATTCACAGATACATTCCAGAGTTAGTAAATCAATGTCAATCCATTCGTTCAGTTTGATTTTTGCCTAGCATTTGTTTAGTTGGATTTTCATTCTCCTACAAGCTCAGACAGTCTCTTCCATGCAAGGAAAATTACAATTGAATAGTTAATGCAGGCTGAATGAGTATAAACAAAATAGAAACACATCATCACAGGAGTATGCTAGAGTCCTCAATTGTCTGTTTAATTAATACCCCCGCCCATCCCGCCAAAACCAAAACAAAGAAAGAAAACGGCAACAACCACCCCCAAAAAGCTTACTAAGCAGCAATAACAGCTATACTGTAAAATATCTTCTTTGAAATGAAATTATGAAACACAGCAACAAAGAACAAATGACGTCACCATATACTTCTTTTTCTTACCATAAGAATATCTTAATGAAATGTCTTACTTCTGGCATAAGTAACTAACACCGTCATGCATACTAAGAACTTTCTTTTAAAATAGAATATACATTAATAGGTTGAAGATGCATCTTCATTGCATATGCACACAGTCCCTTTCCCCAGTCTTGCAGACAGGCCTTTTAGGGTCTCTTCTCTTTATACAAAATTAATTCACTTATCCATCAAGAGCAAAGTACAAAAAGAATATTCTACAGATTTAGTAGATGAAGTTTTCTAACCATGTAATAGTTCCAAGGGGACCAGAAAAATGAAAGGGGTGCATGAAGCCTTTCAGGGACAGAAGAAAAGTCTTCACTTTATTTAAACAAGATCCTCAAAATAATTATAAACGTTGTGAGAAGAAATACAGGACGAAGGATGGAACCTTATTCTAACTGCAAGGCACACTGTAATGTAGGCAATGCAAAACTCTGCTAGGCTGCTCCAACCCAGATCCATCTTATAAACTGTGTAAAGTCTGCATAGCTAGACAAGGGAAGGGGAGAGTTCAAGGTTTCATGTGCATCTAACAACTATGAATTTCATGGCACATGAGGATGAATTTGAGATGGCATTCACTTGGTTCCCTTAGGTACCATATGTCTAATTCACACCCTCAAACACTCGTGTGCATGAACAACAAAAAGCATCAGTCATTTTTGCTAAAAATAAACAGATGGAATAAAAAAAACCCCAACACTTAGACTAGTGTAGAGAGATTTTAAAGTGATCTAGTTCAAATAATAACTAACCTGAGACGTACTTTGCTCCGATTAACATTATCATGCTACTCATAATAAAAAAACCCAAAGGCAGACTACAGAAGATACTAGGGTCACCTGATGTCATCCAGGGGAGGGTGTTTCCAGTCAAGCAAATCAAAAGAGAAATATATATATAAATTGCAATATATTTGTTAAAAATCATATGAACAGCAAAAAGTAACAAATGTAGTGACATTTGCAGAAAAACTAAAAAAGATTATGCATAACCCCCACATAATTCAAAACAGGTTCTCAATATAAGAGTTCAAATCCAAAATCCACTATTAGCACTATCTAGGTTGAGCCTATTTCTAGCATTCTTCAATCTTAAATACTCCAAGCAGGCAGAAGACAAAGTTTCAAAGCAAGAGCTAAGGAAAATAACATTTCCCCCTGCAGTGTTAAACCAGAGGGTAAGTTTTGATAAACATATCCCTTTTCACATGAACTGAAGAACAAGATCTAGTTTTATTTTCTGTTAGGCAAAATTTTCTATCCTTCAAAAGGAAATAAAGATAAATTAAGTAAGAAACACATCAAGCACTTGGGATTTTAGGATACATAACAGAAAGTTTAGATGTAAGGCTACCAAGTCATAATGGACAACACTGAAGTGAAATTTGTTACTCATGCTAAGTTACCTATTTCCCTTCTGAATAGTCTTGACAGAATTGTTTGTATAACGCTGGTGTTAAATAAATTATGTACGCTAGCATATAGGATGGTAAAAGGAAAATTTTAGCTTTAGCTTTCAAGAACAAAATAAGAGACTTCAGGCAGCTTGAGGGCTGCAACTGTTGCCTGTGGGAGGAATTAACATTATGAGGATTCTTTACTTAATACTTTTCATTCTAATAGGTTTTCCAACAAATGAGAAATCAAATGAAGATAAAGCCCATAAATGATGTATTGTAGGGTGTCAGGACTAAGAACTTACCCTGAAATTGTGCTGAAATATAAATTCAAATTATAGATCATAGAAGACTGCAGGTTTTATTTAATTCAAACCTGACAGATGAAAAAGCCCTCTACTTCAAAAGAGAGATCTTGTTCAGTCCCCCAAAAGTGTTTATATATTCCCTGTGTGTGAACAACATGTCTATGCAATTCTTCACTTTATGATAACTTCTTGCTCTTAGCCCTTGTGGGTCAAACAGATTTTGATGTGGCTGTCAATCTCTCCTTCCTATGCAGCAAATAATAAAGGCAAGATATAGCAAGAAAAATCACAGGATGAAACTTTTCTCCTTTGCAACATGAGGTTATTGTATAAGAAAGTTTACGAAATCCCTGCACTGTCTTAGAATTGTGCTGTATCTCTTCTAGGTAAGACTAATCTGCAGTTAGTCTTGATTTCGTGTCTTCTGTTTTCAGAGCCCTACAAGATATTGCTTGTGTTCTCCTTTCAAGAGGAAGACCTATCTATCTGTTTTCCTGCTTTGTTTCCACAGTGGTTTTAAGTAGTAGTTTTTAAGTCATTGGAATAGTCCAGAGAGGAACAGAAAAAGGTCACCAAACTCAAGATTAACTACCTAGGGAAACTGGCTAATTAATAATATTGACCTGCATTAATTTCTGATTTACCGTTTGAAGGAGCTTCAGATGTCTCCCAGCCCATAGATTTCATTACAGCTTTCTTCCATCTAGCATAGCGAAATTCACTTTCTGAAATCAAGAAATCAGCAAACAGAAAGGCCTATCAATGCATATGAATACAAGTATTCAAGAAGCAAAGACAAAAATATTAGCTTTCCACTCTTTTGCACAGTATAGTTTGTCTGCACAGAACAAGCATTATAAAATGCTGTTTTGCATACACAAAAAGAAGTCCAAGCAACCCCAAAACAAAACAACCCAAAACTCCACAGTTATGCACAGTAAGGAGAAATAAACCTTAAAGACAATTTTCTGCATGTTCACCAATAAGAAATTTACAAGTAGGGCAAAATGAAACAATTGTTATCACGTAGAAGCCCTTCAGTGTTGAAAATACAGTCTTGAAGTAGGGATTATAGCAGTAATTTTAATCAAAATGCTAACACAAAATTCTGTACCAAAAAAAAGAAATAATTGAAAAGAAAAAAATGCTTTTCTAATTATGTCAAGTACATGCTTTCCATCTCTAGAAGCACTTAAGAACTGATGAAAAGATAGTTAGCTAAAAAACAATAATTAATGTAGGCTTTTTAAAGCCAAAAGAAAAGTCTTCCAAAAACAGTCAGCCTGTCCTTTCTACGTTTGTGAAAACTCACAAATGCACAGGACCTTTAGGAAACATCTTTCTCAACAAAACCTTTCTCTGATTTTACTTGCTATAAATCAAAAGCTACTAACTGCAATGCCCAGTGCCAAGCTTCTTTCAAAAAGAAGAAAAAGAAACCCAACACATTCCCCTGTGGAGTTATGTTGTTTTAATCATTTTCCAATCTTACTAGTCAATACATGGACAAAACGGCAAGTGAAATGCATTTTTATCGAAACCAAACACTCCAAAGCTGATCTTCAATGTTTGTGAGGATATTTATATGTAGCTGCTTTTATATCAGTATGTTAAGTCTGAAAGGAAGAAAAAAACCCATCTGTTGGACATAAAATATTAAGTTTGCAACTTCTTAGATAATATGAAAGGGTTTTACCCTCTGGGTTGATCTGTGGTTCAAATCGTTCACATGTCACTGCTGTCAAGTCTCCAGGATTCAGACTCCAAATTCCAACTCCTTCTGCAGCTCCTGCTGCCATAGCAGCTCCTAGAGCTGTTGTTTCAGGCATTGATGGCTTTACTAAGTAAATCACAGAGAAGGCAGTCATTATGATTTTTAATGAAAGTCACCTTGACATCAGAACTAAAGATTTACATATATAGCTAGAATGATATATATTTTCTACAACTGCTATATGCTTCCTTTAAGTTTACCAACTGCAAACCTCATTTTATTGTCATTCATATGGTTATGAGGCTAACTTCACCAATGAGTCTTCCAAGTCTTTGAAATACCTCAGATCACTACTTCCTACAAGACTGAATCGTGCAATTGCCCATTTTCATACCCCGTGCAGGGCTGCTGTCCTCAACCATCCATTTCCTTAGAGTAGTCCTATTTTTTTAAAACTATTGCTTTGTCTTCTCTCTCCCTCCTCAAAGCAGTGATCACTAGCTAAGTTATCAGTCTTATTCCCATGCTGTAGATACTGTGTTATTAAACGCATTTATATTTAGAAAAGACATCTTAAAAGAGGCTACACATCTGCTAATTATGCATCTGCACTGACAGTATGAGCCTTGTGTATTATGTATTATTAAAGGCAAGCTATAATATCTCTAGAGTTAAAAACTTTCCACTGAAGTGTCTCACGTTTATGCATGAGACAACACAATGTTTTTCTAAATGATTTTCTAGAAGCTGCATATTAGGCAAGATTATTTGTTACTCCATGACATGCTGCATCCTTAAGAATGTTAATGTATAGCTTACAATACTCAGCAACTTGGGATCTGCTACAGGAGTTAAAACATGTCTTCAGAAGGATGCACCTTTTTCACTGACACTGAAATGTTCCAGGTTTCAAGTGAGGTCCTTAAAGAGCTTTAGTGTATCCTTCAAAAGCTAAAAAACCTTTTTATCATTCTAGGGGGCTTCTGTGAAAGAAGTGTTACGCGATCATTTCTAAAATGGCTGCATTGCTGTTGGATCAGAATACTGGTGTTGTAAACTTTCACTTGCTTTAGAGAGGAACAACCTCATTTGGGTTTGTTTTTCATATCATGCATGCCAAGAAAACTGGTTGCACAATTCCCACTTTTGTTGTAACTTCTATTCCCTTCTTCATTGCTGCTGTCAGAGGAAACTGAAGGGACAATGTGTTTTGTGGGTCTTCTTTTACATTGTAAATTAAATCAAAGGTCTCTGCAGGCAAAGGGAACAGAAAAAAGGGTATCTGCTTTTTGCTGAAATGCAAGTGCAAAACATGAGCAGTGGAGGTGTAAAGTTCTGATTTATCTCTCAGCAAGATTCTCAGGGCCAATATGTTGCAGAACAGAATTAATTTCACTGATTTTAAAATTGTTAGATCTTTAGAAATTGATATGACAGCTTTAAAGTCCAATACCATCACAGTGCTGTAATATTTCGACACAAGCAATAAGTCACTGATTTCTATGGAAGTGAACCTCAAAACTGGATGCAAGATCGAAAACCTTTTTGTGAAAAAAATCCCAACATTCTCAAGTAGTAGCAAAAGACCAGCAACAACAACAAAGCAAGCAATCCAAATTGCCCTCATTAGCCATTACAAACCAACATTGTTTTCAGCTTTAAAAACAAAATAGGAGTTGTAATTTCATCTTACCTACTGGAATACAGAGAATGTCTGATTGGAGTTGCATGAGGACTTTGTTGTTGGTCATTCCTCCGTCTACTTGTAACTGATTTAGTGGTATTCCACAGTCCTTGTTTATGGCATCTAAAATCTTAAGTAAGAGTAATATATGTTATGATTTAATGTAGGGAAATCCATGATACCCTCTGAGTGTAAAGTACTGGTAATTCAGCACCTCTCCCCCCTGTATATCAAGAGGGCAAAACAGAGGTAGTGACAATACAGTTTTGTTTAATACACAGCAAATGCATTCTATTTATTACAGAAATCCTACTGTAGGAAGTGCTTCTCCTCTGATGCTCTCTATTTAGCCTGTGTGTTGCTTATATGGCCTGAGAAGAAGAATTTTGGAGAAAAGCTGATGACAGCTACAACATTTATCAAAGCTAAACAAAGGAAGAAGTAATACTTAGTAATACTTAGCTCATTACAGTTTGTCTAGATACTTTCTCTAATTTGATGCATTAAAGAACTGAAAAATTAAAACATTTTAACTGGCAATCTGGAAGACACCTCAATAGCAACTGCTGAACATTGAACTCCTTTGAAAAAGCAGCCTCTTAAAATATTTTCACTTAGCTGTTGAAAATTGAGATTTTTACATTACACAAGACAGATTGCAAAAATAAACTATTAGTGCAATTTCTTGTAAAATTATGTTTCCTTCTTTTGAGCACAGTGGATAGCTGAAAATAAATGAAAAGTGTTGAAGTGTTTGCAAGGGATAATTAACTAAGAGTGGAGCATTTAATTCACCAATACCTATCAATATGCTTTTTAGAGAATTTCCTAAAAATGTAAAATTTACCTCAAACCTTAGCTACTGATAACACCGCAGCATTATCCTACAAGCACCTTTTAATTGCAGAATAGTGGGTTTTCTAGAGTTTTGTAAAAGCAGTCAATTAAATGCCTCATTTACATTTTTTAAGGATAGTGCATAATTTTTGTTGACGAAGTTAGGAATTAGCTAGTGCAGACTGATATTCTCTTTATATTTTTTCAGTTTATTTGAATAAAAAAGAGGTGTACTATCCTCAGCTTTAAATGACAAAGCAACATAGACCACATAAAAGACCAAAACTACAACACATTCTGTGCTGTTCTGTAGTTCATAAAGTACTCAGTTATACAATCCTTATAGGGAAAAGTCAACATGTTTTTGTTTAAAAAAGAACCAAAAAATTGTAGGTTTGTAAAGTAGTAAAAACTATATAGACATGAGTTGTCCAGTAATTCTACCAGTGCCCAGAAAGTAAGTCAGCAAGGTCCCTTACCAGAAAATCTTTAAAGGAACTAAAAGAACTGCCACGGGATAAAGAGTGGTTAAAAACTGGAAGGTAAGAGTAAAAGGCCAATTTTCAAGGTGGCAACATCTGTCCACGGGCCTGCACTGTTCCATTCATTAGAAATAACCTGGAAAAGAGGGTTCATAGCACAGCAGCAAAGTTTGCTGGCAGTACTAAGCTAGTACTGCTCCCCACCACTTACTTCCTTCACGTGTATCATTTTACATTTGTCTATTCAGATTTCACCTGCCTTTTTTACCATTCAGAACTTCAGCAGTGCCTTGTGATCTCAGCTTTACATACACATATTGTTGGAGGCTCTGGCCTTGTTTACCACTGTGCAAGAGCATGTTGGATCATACTATGTACTCAGCAGAGATCAAAAAATTGAAAAGAATTCTAGAAATCAGGAAGGGATGAAGGAGCAAAACAAATAATGACCATTCTGCTGCTCTCTCTATTGTACTGACATTGGATGAAGAGCAAGGTAATCAAGTATGAAAGTTTTGCTGAATGACAGCATTGTGCAGCTCTTACTTATTTTTCCATAATGCCTTCTGGAAGGAAAAAACATAAGAAGTGTCATCTGTCTGGACAAGGAAGAAGCTTTTTGGATAATCAGGAAGAGTGACTTAGAAGGATTGGATGGCACAATAAAAACAAGCAAAAACTCCAGTGCATGTGAAATTACTGAAGGATACAAAAGAGTTCCATTTTAACTGGAATTAAAACAAATGAACTTTGTTTCTGACAAGCCAGAACTAACAATGTATCTTTGAAAAATGTACATATATTTTATCTGTGTCACTAGGACTTAATCTGTTAATTTAATTGTGTCCAGAGACCTAATCAGGCACTCCTGTCATTGTGATAAAAGCACGTTGACTAAAGTATGAGGAAGTATTAGATCTGTTCAAACAGTCAACTTCACCCTCACTCAGTCTGAGAGTTTTATTTCCTTCTCTTCTACTCCCAGCCACATAACCTGTCTCTTGTTCTGATGTTGGCTACACTCCTCTGCGAGGCAGCTGAGGTCATTAATCCAGCAGAAAAATAGCCCAGCAAAAAGAGGGATAATTTTCTGCTGGAAAGTTCATTGAGCTGTCACATGAGAGGGAATGGATGGGAGGAGGGACAAGGAAAGAGAGGAGCAGACAACGAACTAGACCATCAGTTCAGTTCCCTGTAACTTTACCCTGACTTCTAGTACCAGAATTAGAGATATGTGCTACTTCCAAGCTCCTTCACAGCTTTCTCAGGACTCAGAGGCTGTTAGCACCATTTCAAAAGCAGACATCTGGGTGAAATTTCTGGCTGTCTTTTTCCAAATGAGTACTTCATACTCTATTCTGTGTCACCACAGAATCAGCAAGCTGCTTTCCTCCTCTCATACAGTTCTAGCTGGCTGTTATTTTAAAACTCAGTATGTTTAAATAACAGCAGTTTAAAAACATGCAATCAAATTAAGGTTTGACTGTTACCCTTTGGGGTCTTGGGATTTCTTTTTCTCCTGTATTTGTATGGAACAGAGAGAGCATCAATTAATAGTAGGTGGTGATGTAAAGACTCTAATGCTCAGAACATGCTGATATCAGCCCCTTTGATTTGGTTGGAAGATTCATTTCCTGTGTAAGAATTTAGTTTTGCTGTTGCAGAGTGCCAGTTAAGGCAATACAAGATGTAATCGGCAGGAAGTGAATCCAGATTTCTCTTGGTATGTTTGCAGCTGTCTTGCTTTATCTCATTTTTGCTTTTGTGTACTGAAAACAACATAAGCCATCTCCATCACAACAGACAACATAAAATGTAGTCTCCTACACTAATGCAACTTTTTAGCTATGGCACTGACCTTGTCATTTTAATGTTTCTACATTCTGCCTCTCAAAATAGTTACAAAATACGTATGCCTTATTTTAAGTGCTGATAAAAAGCAGCATTTCTACCCCAAAATAATGTACTGCCCAATGACATCATTGTACCTAAGCCCACAGGAACAATTTTTCAACATTAGCACCAGGTAAAGAGAAGAACAGCATCCAAGTACAATTTAAAGCATATGATTAACCTTCGTTATATCTTTTCAATCCTCTCTCTTCCTGAAGAGCTACAGTCCCTGTTATCATATTAATTTACAATGAATTTAGGAGCCAATTTGCCTTTACCTCTCGTGTTTGAAAGCAGACGGCTTCTAGTGCAGCAAAGGCGATGTGGTTTTTATTTGTAAACTGAGTAAGGCCACAGATAATACTGTTGAAGAAAAAAAAACCAAAACAGTTAGGACATAGACATACTTCTTTACCAGACATACATCGTTACTTCAGACCTAGGCCTTCTAATTCAAAGATCATTCAGTTCCATTATATGAGGACTGCTTTTTAATATTAAAAAGCTTGTTTCTCTTTAATCTAAGCTTTCATCCCTGTTTTCCTGACATGCTTTACGTGTCCAATCAATACGATTGCCATAAATTATAATTTTATTGCAAATCTGCATGCAAATGAGCGCATATTCCCTCTTACACACACAAACACACAAATTTTAGTCTTCCTTTAAGAAAAGGAAATGTATGATTGAGGATGATTTTTCTTTAAAAAATAATATCACCTATCAATAAAGTCTTAAAAAATTCTCCAGTGCTTTCGGTACTTAAGGAAAAGCCCAGCTGGGTCAGTGCTGCGCTCTAAATGCTTAAAATTGTTTTCAGATCTATTATGATCATTAGTTGCTTCTGCACCTTCAAAGAGATTTTTGGATATGGAAATTATGCTACACCTAATGATGAGTAAGCTAAATTCTGTCACTGAACTGCAGAGCAAATATTTATCCTCTTATTCTATTCCAACAGCTGAGGAATAGTAAGTAGTGTACTACACAGAAATGCTGCTATATTTGGTGCTGGATACATGCAAGTTCAAAGATATTAAAGGACATTTTTAGTTGTTACCATTCCAAAGATCAGCTTTTAACAGTTAAAAAGTTAAGCAATGTGATCTGAAAAACTGTGAAAACATTGAACTCAAAGATTTTATTTTCTTCCTTACCTACAAAAAGTATCTAAATTCTAAAGATGCAACTACTTGAAACCTTGGGAAGTAGATATTTTTTAAGATTTCTTTTCTCACTTTAGGAAAGGTATTTTGTATTTAAATTTTTTATGGTTCTGTGACTCCCATGGCATGTTATGATTCCCCAACAGTAGGCAAGCAGAAATGACAAATATAAGATTATTGTTTGAACTAGTAGTTCTAACTAATACCAGCTAGTTAAGCCTTAACAACCACAAAAAGGACTGGAAGGAGAGAAGTGTTCAATAGAGTAGAAAGAAAGCTGGACATAAGGGGGAAGGAAAGGGAGGAGAAGCGGGGAGGAATTAAGTAGCTTATATCACTTAAGATAGCGAATGCAGCAGCCATGGGAAATTGAGCTCAAAAAAACCTAATCAGTACTAAATTCTTTACTTTCTACTTTTGTTGCTTGACAGCTCAAAAGTATGAAGACCTCCTCTTTCTCCTTGGTGAGATGAAAATCCTTTCAGAATCGGAAATGCGTGAAGAAAAAAAGCTGGCCACACTAATGGCAAGAATGATGGAACTGTCTTTTACCTGTCCTCTGAAATGCACAACCAACCCAAATGTTTTCCCTGACCCCCGCCTCCTTTTTTTTTTGGAGGGAGGGGAGGGTGAGTAGCTGAGATCGTTCTTTTTCTCCCAGTAGCAGTTGCTGTTTTGAACAGATTAAATACAATAGAGAAACATGGTAGTTGCTTGAAGATACCACAGTGAATGATGTATCCAGACACATCAAAGGAACAAAAAGAACACTTTCACATACCTGGAAGGACTAGTGATAGTATTTGCAAAATCCTTAAATCTCCCTGTAAATGCAGTATTTAGCCAGATCCTTACCCCCTTGCACTGGGCTCCCAGTATGGTGCATACAGTCCTGAAAATGCTGGCACAAAGTAGCAGCCATAAGAAGTCCCCGCTTCGGCAGCCAGTTTTTCTAATGCACACACACAAACAGTCTTCACTTAGCTTTCCACAACTGTACTAACACTTAAAATATGACACTTAAAGGTGTTATTATTTAAATAGGAAAAATATTCAGAATATGTTAGATTGCTACAAAAATAACCAATCCACATACAATTGGAAAATACAACTGGCACTGTGTTCCTCATTAACTAGTTGTCCATTTGAACCAATATGAATGTTGTGGGAAATGTAAAATGAAAAATTAAAACTGAAAACCAAAATCATGTACTCAATATTCTGACCTAAATTCCATGAGGTTTTCAAAGGATATCTGTGGATAAAGAATGCAACCTTCAAAGCAGTCCAAAAGGTCACAATTTACTTGCATTTAAGTCAAGGCAAGCAAGTGAAACTGGATCAAGACCAAAGGGAGTTCAGAACTAAATTCCCATTAATTTCAAATGGATTTAGAGGTCTAAATTCTCAGTTTACGTATATAATCACAAGGCCAGCTACAAGAAATCTCAAGTTTCTTAATATCTAAGCAATAACTTTGGATATCTGAACTCCTCAATATTAAAACATCTGTAAGTTTTTTAAGTTATATTAAAACACCTAGAACTGCAAAGGGAGTAATGCTAACGTGCAGCTCCTTCCTATAACAAGAAAGTATTTTTTTCTGCTTTTGTAAATGTCTTCTGTTTACATTGATCAGAAAAGCAGCAACAGAGAAAAGAAAGAGCAAAACTTATTCAAAAAGTCTTTTTTTTTTTTAAATGAAGGCTCTGCTTAAAAAAGGAGTGAAGGGAGAAGGAAGTACATGGTCAGGGAAACAGGAAGAGATAATGAAGTCCGACATGACTTTAACAACACTGACAAGATTAAAGTTCTTGAAACTCAAACCTTCCAAAGGTCTAGTCAAACTTGTGAAGCTAAGAGGTACTGTAGTGTTTCAACAGCTGGCTAATTCACGTGACAGTAGTTTATATTCTTCTGTACGATCTGCTATGATCTGCGAAGCTTTCTTACAGAAAAACAGACTGACGTTTTATGTTTTTGCTTAATCTTTGAAGTTTTACATAAAATTTGAATTCTAAATTTTTCCACCTTTGAATAAGATATCAAATTACTAAAAATATGTAATGAATTGCTTTTTAATCCTAAATCTCATTAAATCAGTCACTTTCAAACTGTTACACTTGCATACTTCTGACATTTTATCCTTTTTTCAAAGTTGGATATATTCCTAGTTTCTATGTCACACAGCACCTTGTTACAGTTCAGTTCAAGCAGAAGACATCAGCTACCCAAACGCTGGAGGATTACTGTATTCTTACCCAAAACAAATTACGACCCTCCAGAGGCAGCTTTGCAAACTGAGGTCCCTAACAAAATGGATATGAAGCTTTCCACATAAATCGTTGTACATGTAGGGCCTCAGGTTCTCATATTTATGACAGGAATGAATATGGATCAAATATGCTCTGGCTTCTGTAATAAACACTTAAATACTCTTGGCTCTGGAAAATTTAATATTGTATAAAACTAGAAAATACACTGTAAGTATAATATCTTCCTGAATTTCCTTGCTAGGAAAACTACTAAAAAGTACAGATTGCAATACAAAGCTGACAAACGGTTTCAAAGACTGTATTGATATGCTGTATGCAATACATATATAAATAAACATTGATTTTACGGATGCAAAACAAATTGTTCAAAACCCGCAAAATATATACATCTTCCAGCTTTTCTTTACTTGAATATTTTGAGCTTTCATTCAACATTAGACACATCAAGACATTTGAAAACTTAAAAAACTGAACAGCTGCAAACTGTGAATACTCACCAACTTCCTGTGAAGTCTTAACGATACCTAGATTGTCCCTCAGCCAACGAACAACAGCACCAGCTATTGCAACAGATCCCTGAAGGAAACAAAATCACTACAACATTAGGACACAACAACCGTTAGCTTTGTTTTCCTTTTTACAAGACTGGAGAGGAGGGATAGCTGTGGCCTCCAACTGCAGGCTTACAGTCACAGCTTAAAGCACTTCCAAGAATGCTCACAAACAAACCACAAGCTTCTTGGCAGCTGGAGACTGCCATGTAAAAATGGCAGCCTGTTACGCAGGCTCCATGTGGAAAAGGTGCATCTTGCACCATTTTTTCCACGGAGGGGAGTTACCATGACATTTCTTAAGCAGTCTTCTTGTCTCTCTGATTTAGTCATGAGGTCCAGTAGCCTCAGCCTTCTTTCTTCCAACAAATTAAGATTTTTATGCTTTGATTTAAAAACCCAAGACTGATTATGTCTAGAGTCTAAACACAAATGTCCAGACAGACGGAAAATTTAGGCACTTGCATTTGCCAGCAAAATTCCTCTGCTGCCTCAGGAAACAGCCCTGAATATCTCCATCACATTGCAGATGAATGGCATGGCTCCCATCTCACTCCAAAGTCCAAATGGATTTCTCTACACAACAGCCTCAAGTCTACCAGACTAAGCTTCAAGCAAAATGGGAGCAGCATCATATTTTCATTCAAAGCCATTGCTAGAAGGAGCAGGGGTGTTTTCTAATGAGCTAGCTATTATGGTTACATGATATGGGTTTGATTAAAAGAAAAGACTGAATCCACATTTTTTGCCTCTCTGGAAGATTGTAGATGATTCTAGCATGGGTACAGGAGAAAGAACACTGAATATCTTTTGTTGAAGCTCTTTATTCTGAGAATATCATTAAAGACTTGGAGATGAGGAAGAAGCAAAGTACACACACATGTGTTTCAGCATGCATAAATACAAATCACTCTCAAGACAGTTCCAGTTCTTGCTTTAAGAACAAGGATTGAAAATAAAACAAAACTTTCACAGAACTGCACAAAATGAAAACCCCAAAATTTGCCAGAACGTGACAAACGCAAGATCAACTTTCCTTAGGGAGGGAAAAGGAAATGAACACAGCCTCCCACATCCTAGTACAGTACTGCAAGCCACAAACTATTCTCCCAGTGAAGAAAATCCTGTGTGTTGTCTTTGCCTGTTTCACATGAAAAACATTAGTGGCAGCAGAGAATTCGTTATGTATGTTTTGAGAATAATTATTAGATCAAGCCCACTAAGCAACAGAGATGGAAGAATAATAATTCTATTGATCCTGATGAAGCTTTGGTGCCAAACAGGTGTTCAGATGATGTGTGCTTCAGAAGCAGAGCTTTAGAACAATGAACTTACAGTAAAACAATGAAGTTACAGTAAAAATACAATTTTCTACAGAATTTGGACGCCCTCAGAGTTGTGTGGAGAACTGAGGAACTAAATTCTGGAAGTAGGCACCTAAGCCTTAGTAGGTAAAAAAAGTTCAATTATTAGAAGATTCCTGTCCCAGGAATTTGATTCAGATTTTTAAAAATTAGAAGGAAAATTAATCATAAATAAAAACCAAAGACATTTAGTCATGCCTTTTATTATGAGAGGATAACTCAAACACTAGTACTTTTTTCTCTCTTTTTTAAACCAAATTTTAGTGTAAAGTTTTTTCTTTTTTATTTATTTATAACATTTATTAAGTATTTGAAAAACTTGTAACAAAAAAAATGTTTTAGCCATCATGCCCTGAAAATATAAATGACGCAATGTAGAAATATTTTTCTTAGATTACATAATATGGATTGGAGATAGGGATAACCAAAACCACACATAACCCTTGAGGCACACAAGCTATAACACAAAGCTATTTTGATTTCCATGCAACTGAAGATAACATAAGGATACTAGAAAACAGAAGTAAACAAGAACACGTATCACTACACAAAGAAAGAAATTACTGGACCTACCTCTAGTGCGTAACAAACAGGTTTGTCTCTACCCAGTTTGTAAGCTATTGTGGTTAGAAGACCATGCTCTGAAAACACAGACTAAATGGGGAAAGGGGAAAGAAAAGGTAAAGCATGAACAGAGGAAGAAAATATTTAAATAAAAATATTGAAGTGATAATAAACAAGAGTCAAAACCTTCACTGGAAAAAAAATGAACTACAGAAAGTTTAAACAAAGCAAATTATCAATCACTCTAAATAAAAACCTAAGATAGAACCCTCAGATTGCTGGTGTTAATTCTCATTTCCACAAGATGCTTCAGATCTTTCCAGCCTCCTTATAGCAAAGAATTGTGGGTCTTTGAAGATGTGAATGAGAAGGAACTCAAAGCTTTGCATTATTTATTAACTACAACTACAAAGACACAATGGGAGAAAAAATGAAGGAAAGAAATAAAATAGCAAAGACAAGGAGAAAAGCACGTGGTTATATACTCAGTACTTCTGGGTGAGGTTAAGAAACACATAAAAGGAAAGAGCAAGAAACTTGATATGAAAAGTTCTTTCTGGAATTTAATGAGCTAGGAAATGAGGTCTTACTGAAACACCTTTAACAAATTATTACTTTCTATTCTTTCAGATTTCGGTATGTACTTTTCCTTATCTCTAGCAATATAATTGTTGCTAATAAGTTTAAGAAAAGCTAATATATAGTTGTACTCAAGAACTTAAATAAAGACTGTAAATAAAAAGTGAACATCTAAAAAAATGCAACTGACCTTCTGACCTGTATTGCACAGCAGGAAACAGCCTGTTCCATACCTAGCATGAAAGCAAGGGAAAGTTAAAACCAGGTTGCTTAAAAGATAACCTGTTACTGCAATTCATGAACCCGTGACTCCCCTGTGGAGAATCAGGACACCACATTTTGCCCCTTGAAGGTTAGGTTACCATTAACTGATGATAAAACCATCCCCAAAAAGTTGATTAATTGCAGCCTGCAGAGTTCCCACACCCCTCTCTCTGGCTATTTCTTGTACAATAATTGATCAAGGAGCAGATACCGCTGAAAACTAAATGTGAATTCCTCTTTGGTGGCAGTATTTACCTACTTCAATTTAAGCTGATTATGAAAGCTCCTTTATAAAATAAATACTTCACAATGTTAAATTCTTGCTTTTAAAGGGGAATATTTAAGAAACTTTGCTCCTTAACAGTAAGCCACAAAGAGGAGGGTTTTCTTTAAACATATACAGTTCAAAAATTTCTAAAAATGGCATGTTTCTCATTTGAAGACTACATGTATATGTGCACACACACACATATAAGGACACAGTTTAATAAAAGGACTACAAAATACTTATAATCCACTCTAACTTATTCTAAGAAATTATGAGTTTCCTACCTTTTTAATACCCTGAAAACTAATAGCTTAAAATAGTACTGAGAAAGTCTTCAGTTACATTTGGAGAGAAAAAGGGTAAAACAATAACACAAATAGGTTAAAAAAAAAAAAATCTCACTTTTACCTTTTGGTTTAGCTGGATTTTTTTCAAAAATTCTCTTGTGTTATAAAGTATTTCTTATAAAAATATATTGTGAAATTATTACTTAGAACCATGTTTGTTTTACTAAAATATAAGGCCATTAATCATTAAATTTGTGTATAAATTTAAAAGATAAAGTGAAGGTTAATTAGCAACAAGTATAGATTAATGTGTAATTAAATCCATGAAAGTCCAATATTGTGTATGTACCTACATGCTCAGTTAAGCACATGGTTGTAAATGGAACAGTAAGTCATTTAAGCAGAGAGCTTTTCCTCAAATGAATGTTTGATTACACCAGTTGCCTGATTTAACTGATCAGCTATTTTAAACAAGGGACACTAAGAGGTTGAGAAATAGAAAGAAAAAAAAGTAAAATTCTCCACACTGAGCTAGGTACAGAAGTAAAACTAAGGACTGCAACTGAAATAAACCTTTCCCATCTAGCAATGCTGTGTGGTTTTTTTGTCATTCCAGTCTATGCAATCTAATTTACATGGCCTGTATTTGTTTAACTTTAGGTCACAATGTAAATGATACTGCAACTGTTTAATCTGTGTTTTGGAGAATTTAAAAATGAAAAACCTCCTGTCACACAGAGATATTGCCTCACAGTGACTTTGTTCCAAAATATACCTCACAAACCATTTAACTTTAGTATCTCCACTATTTTGTATAAAAGTCAGGACACTGTTTACTTTGTAGGTCACTACAGTCAAAAGGTAGAGCTGTAGTCATGCGGTAATTACAAAAGCATTTGGCTGATAGCTTGAAAGAGAACATAATACTTAATTCAAAACAGAACAGTGATGTACTGTTTATCTTACAACTTTTCATAATAACTTACGTATTTTTTGCCTGCCCATCTTGAAAACACATTTGCCCAACAAGAGCAGCAGACTGGTCACCCAGGCACTTAAAAGAGAATCACAGGCATGAAAAAGGTACATGAACAGATATATTTAACTGTAACTCTAACCTATTAGGAGCATGTGGGTAATTGAAAGTGAAGAGGAAGATCTACAGAGACAACCTGTGCTTTTTATTACTCTTCCCTTTGTAAGAACTGCAAATGAAATGTGTCATGCTACTTATGGTGAACAATTTTTAGAAATCAAAATTAAAATTTACTGTCTTTATGCATGCTGTATTGGAAGAAGCTGAGAATCTGCCCAACATTTCTGGATTATGTATATACTGAACTCCTTTTATATATAAAGCAGAACTTGCTTCCATTTTGTAATGTTACCCATTTACTTAAGAGATCCTAAATTTCCAACAGCACTACACATATGCACTAAAGCTGTCAGCTGTATTTCCACAGCCAAACCTTAACTTAATGAAGAATCCAGGCAATTAATAATTCAACTTCAAAAGTTTACTTCACGTTTAGCATGAAGTAAAAAACCATTATCTTAATTTGCAGCACGATTCACCCATCTTAAAGCTTTGTCCAGTGAAGATATATTCATGCAGTATCACGTTCTCATGCTAGAATCTGAGCTGAAGTAGGACTTACCCCGGAAATTGGTACACCTGTCAAAGCTCCAGATTTCTGATTCACAAGAAGAGAAAGAAAAGCTCCAAATTAGCTTTCCACGGCTACAATTTAAGGCAATGAAAAAGCAGCTAAAATTGTAATGCTCAAAGGAAAACAAAGAAGGGTCATGTAAGCAACATGGTTCAGTTCAGGTGTACATTGGACTTCAGCTTAATGTGGCTCATACCTAAACCACTAAAAAATAGAGAGCGGCAAATTTACATGTATACCTTATGACACCTCAACTGTTCTTAACATAAATTTGGTCGAAATCATAGCGTGCAGAGAACTAGGTTCAGTGTAAACTGTGCAGTCAGTGTCAAGTATAACACATAAAAGTGCAACATGGTCAAGTGACTAGAAAAAAAAACGTGATTGTGATGACACACTAAGCAAAGACAGATGCCTCATTTTAAGATGCAGTATTTTAAGTTTTAAGTCTCATATAAAATTTATTCCAAACACTACCAGGCAATTTTTCAGTTGCATTCTTGCAATACGTATAAGAAATTTATATCCCGATAATTTTTACTTCTTTCTTTGAACTGTTTCTTTGTGCAATTGTGAAAATTCAGTGAAGCCATACAAGTGCATTTCCAATATGAATATTATTTTTCTTTAATTCTCATTTTAATTAACTGGATTTAAGGTAATCGAATTTGTAAATGCACTAAAAAACGCTGCATGAATCGGATGGTTCACTATAATAGAATGAATATTTGTACACAGAATGGTCTGCTTTTCTCATTTATAAAATGAGACAGCCAACACTTATTAGCCAGTAGCTGCATTTTTTACCTCACTATAAAAAGAAATATCCAACAGCCTGAAAATTAAGGCAAACGCATACATCAAGACTGTATTTTAGAAACAACTTTGGCATGAATTCTAATTGTAATATCTCACATTTGGAAATAACCACCAAATTTATTGTCTAGAAAGTGTGCTTTTACTAATCCTTAAACCAATGGAAATGCACAGTATCTGAACAGAATGGGTAAGATATAGGTGGTCAGGCTAATGGAAGCCTCTACTCACCAGGCTAGGACAGATTTTCTACAGTCAGCAAAAGGAAGAAAAAGAAAAAAAATGGAAGGAAAGGGGAAGAGAAACAAAAGTTCACATTTAAAGTGACCAGCTATTCTGTTTCAGTTGCCAGGTAGTATCATCAGCTCAGTCATTCAGCTTAATACAACTCACTCTTATCTGACCTTCACATTAATAAAAGTCAACAATGACTTCTGGTGGCATCTCCATTAACAGATTAGCAAAAATACTTCCATTTCAGGCAAGTTAGAATTATATTTTAAATAAAAATCTCATAACTTGTCTTAGTTACAAAATGCCTGTATGTTCTTAGTAAGCAATAGGGCAAACTACCAGGAAAAAGAATACAAAATCACAGCATTCAGTTTATCCGCTTCTAAAGCTAATAAATCAGATGCCACTGTACCAGAAGAGTTGGTGCTGCATCAAAGTAAACTTGAAAACTCAGCCCCATGATAACAATTAATGATTTACTCATAAGTAACATTCAGAGCTGCACTGGAAGCAGTGTGATTAAAAAGACATCACAATATTCCAAAGTATTTTTTTTTTTACTAAGTGCTATGTAAATACACATGGCAAGAGAAGTTTATTTTTCAAAAAGAAGGCAATCTAAGGTGTCACCTGTGATTTTCCAGTTCACAGAAACTGACTAACCTTGTCTTCAGTTATGTGGAAATAAGACATTATGTGTCTTGTCCAGTCTTCTTAGATCACAAAGACTTCCATAGCGACTTTCATCTTTTCAATTGTACAAGTAAAAATATTGTGCTCTAATACCATCAATCTCATTCTTTTAACTTACTGATTATACATTGCATTCTGATGGGTAGTTTCTAAATCACTAAGTTACGGTAATAAAAAAATCAAATTTTTATCCTAATCAAAAAACCTCTCCCATCTTGCTTTGTCTATTTAACACTTAAAAGAGAAAACAACAAATATTCAACTTCATATATTATTATACAACAACAGATAATGACATACTAATCATAAATCAAATAATACTGGTCTAGAAAAAGCCATCAGTCTTAATCTATGGAAATTCTGTCAAATCTATATTGATATAGTTATATTTTTACAACATTAACTTCACACACACACAAGAAAACATACCATCAGGCCATAAATCTCAGAGGAGCTTCGTACTTTTGGGAGTATTTCCATAGGAATATCAAAGAATCTGAACACAATACAAAATAATTTATATATATGGTCAGTGCTAAATCAGAAAGTATTTTGCATTTATTTTCTTAAATAAGCTTAAGCTGTACAGAAAAAAAAAAAAAACCACTATAAAAGGAACTTGATTTCTAAGGTTTAACATATCACTGTGGTTTTCCACTTGTTACAGTACGTGACACAGAATTATGGAGTAAAACAGCATATATTTGAATATTTTGAAGACATATCCAACTGTTTCATGTGGGAAGTCGTTCCTCTTCCAACAATATCTTTATGATACTGTTTTTAATAAATTTACATTTAAAATAGAAATGCTATCATTGTAACTGCCTTACCAATTTTATTAAGGAATACAGAAACAATTAAATGTCATTGTTTCCGTAAACCAGTCTTTCACTTACACACCTACAGAAAAAATCTGCTACTTTTAATTAATCCAGACAGTTGTAATTTGGACATCTGGAGAACAATGAATCTTAATTACTAATGTTAACAGTAAATACAACAGTAATTGCTGATCTTAGTCTAGATAGGAGATTCTTACTATGAAATCAATTTCTTCACGCATCGCTTTATAGAATTTATTTAAATAACCGTATTACTGAAAAACTGAGCTTACTGGCAGAGCTCAGGATCCCATTCCAAGGAATGAATGTTAAACAACATTGTTCTACTGGCATTGGTTACATCTGTACAGTGAACGCCTCCGTTCTTTCCACCTGTCAAACTCTGAACAAAAAAAAATATCAACGGTATTCACCAAGAAAAGATGTAGGTTTACTTCAACAAATTACAAAAAAAAGTTCTAAATTCAGAAAGCTTTCAGCTTGGGACTGGGAATGCTGTTATTTCTTCAAGAACTAAAGTGGCAGACCTGATAAAGTGGAACAAAGGCATGAGAGAGTTAATAAGGGTACAGCAGCACCTCCTGGATTTTTATATTGTGAAGGTGGCTAATACACCTTCCTAAAGTCCAAGATTTTTCCAAAAGCATGAACAAAATTTTAGAGCAACATATACATAAGCACCTACAAACAACAAAAAAAAAGTAGTGGTACAGGGACAGTAAAAGTTCATCTTGTAAGAACTTTAATGGAATTTCTTTAGTGGCTTGTACTGACATCATTGTGTGATCAGTAGGCATCATGTGTCACAGTATTTTGCACAGGAATTTGCATGATATGAATATTCGTGATAATAAATTCACAAATACATACCCATATAAGCCATGAATCAATAGTCCCAAACATAGCTCTTCCATCATCAACTGCTTGCCTAATCTCTTCCACGTTATCCAAAAGCCAGCGAAGTTTCACTGCACTAAAATAAGTGCTAAGTGGAAGACCGGTCCTAAACTGTAAAATAATTGAAAAAAAATAATTTAAACACCATGCAAGTATTTTTTCCATTAATACTGTAGTTATATTTAAAAATGGTGATACTAAGTGAAAAACTGAAGACACAAAACTCAGAAATTACACAAACTTATTTAAATAAGTACTAAGCATATAATACACAGGTCTGAAAATACCAAAACCAAATGACCAGTGCGTTAATGGACAAAGATCAAAGCTGATCTAAATACAGTTCAAAGACCATTTACGTGGAAATAGTTGTTTGCAGAAGTCCTGTCTTATCTAGGATATCTCCATATGACTAGACAGCAAGTAAAGACAAACAAAAATGAGAAGCATGACACAGTAAAGACAGAACTTGTATTCTACTAGACTTAAAAAATCAAATAAGTTTATAATGCTTTTCGACATTCATTTCCTGCCTATAGGAAAACATATAATGTATAACATACATAATAGTTATACAATCAATCAAGGAAAATATAAATCAAAGATTTATGACACCTTTTTGCAAGCATTTATTTTCCAAATTGTTATATATGTACCCATATTAGAAAAAATAATTGATTTGCTCTTTACAAACTATCTTCCCAGTTCTCAGATTGTTTGCAGTTAATTTCAATATTAAGGCATAAGATGAGATAGGCTAGTATATTTCACATCGATAAAGTATTTTCCAAACTGTTTTATTCTACTTGCTCCTAATATTTGTGTGTAGTGTTTACTTATCATTGGATAGGCAGCACAGGATTAAGTCTCACTAACAACTACTCATTTATCTTCCTTAATGAGACATGTAAGGAGTGTTAACCCCTCATTTTGAGGAAAATAAACATTTTCCAGTCTCAGATCGATGTGTAGTATTATGCACATATTTTTTATTATTTGACAAGCTAAGAAAGAACTACAAGCTACAATGGACTTGCTTTGTTCTGTGGAATTTTAAGAACACATCTGTAGCAATAAGAGTTCAGCTACTACTTACGTGTTCTGGAATATCTCTTACCTTAAAAAAGGCTTTGTTTTTTCCTGGAATTCTTTTAAGAAGCCGTTCAACTGTTGACTGGGTTCTCAGGTCAAGCCACACTAAAAATATGAATAAAATTAACTGATTAACTGATCTAATACACAAAAAGTGACGCGTACAAGCTGCTTCTACAAAACTAGAGCTCTTGCCAGTAAATTCCTGTCTCTATTTTTAGCTTTTCATGTAGTTGAAAAAATATTGTAGTGCCATTGTATTTTAAACACACTGTTGTAAAAATTAAAAATGGTTAGACAAACTCATTTGGTTTAGAAGAACAAATGATTTGAGAAATCAAACAGGATTTTCCACTTAATAGGATATATACTTTTCTCTATTAAAGCATAAACGAATGACTAATACTACTTTGTTTACAGCAGATGATTGTTAGTAAACTAAGAGGTTAAAACAAATAGCAGGTTGATTATTTACTATTCCTATGAAAACTTTGAACTAAGCACTATGTCAGAGTTATCAAGGTACAGCTGGGCTTAAGATAAAGCCTTAAACAACATATATTTGAAAACAGAAGAGTCCTGTTTTTTCAGTGATACTATGCTAAACTACATCTGGCACTTGACGTGGCCTAAAAGAGCAAATCTAGACAGTTACCATTTCTCAGATGACATATTCTGAAAAGCTAAGGTAAGTTAAAAATAAAACTCCAATTCAATAAGTATTCATTAAACCTACTTTACACATTTTTCCTTTAAAGTTAAATCAAAAGCATCCTGAAAACGTAGTAAGCTTCTTCATTTAAAAGGAAGTGACTGGGCATAAATCAGAGCCTCATTACATGCCAGGGATCTACAAAATCCCTCAGGAACATTGCTTTTTGTTAAGAGCCCATGCCCATAAAATGATTTATTAAATATTGAGTAATAATTTTAGCAGAATAGGGTGTTTTTAATTGCACTGGTGTATAACAAACACACAGTTTGTAACACAGGTATCAAAAAATCAAAGAAGTTAGTAGGCTAGGCCACAATGAGAGCTGCACAGGAAAATAGGAAAGCATTTTTCTACAACACTGTCATTTTATGATATTACATATTCAGAAAATATAGTAGTTACCAATAGCATTATAAAGAGGTTCTCCAGTTGTCTTGTCCCAAACCACTGTTGTTTCTCTCTGATTGCTGACTCCAATGGCTTCAGGACAAAATAGAAAGAAGTATCCTTTTCAGAAGGTTTGTTTTCCCCTTTTGAGGGGTGAGGGAGGGAAGGGAGAGGTGGAGACGAGGGAGGAACAGGTTAAGGAGAAGAGGAAAGTAAATGGGAAATAAAAAGCTTCCAACTTTTTCATGTTATAGTCTAGAAATAGTACTTCTAAAAACTCATTCAACTTTCGCTGATTAACCTATGTACTCTTTTATTGTTTTTGCCACAGAGACAGCAACAACACTGACGGGGAAACTAGCTTTTCCCAATAAGCTCTAATTTAAATTTCGGAATTTCTTCATTCATCACTTGTCTCTGTGTTTTTGTAAGATTAAGTTGACTTTGTAGATTTTGCATTGCTAATATACACAAAGGACATGTTTTCTCATTATTCCTCCCAAAAAACCTGCTCTCAATTCCAATTTCATATCCTTTTTTTTTTGAGGCCAGTACATGCTGCCACCTTTCTATTTATTGACTTAAAAACTAGTGAATCTGACTTGCTCAACCATGAGTATGTTAAAGCCCTCAGTTACCCTTAAGTACTAGGAATACCTTTTATGTTAGTGATGTCTATGTTCAGTTGTTGCAATTTCTCACAGGTCCTTTCCACACATTCATGGACAGACTTTAATATTTCCTTTGGATCTTGTTCCACCCATCTTTAACAAACAGTAAACACCAGTTAATAAAAAGACAAAATATTACATTTAGGAAAAAAAAGAAATTCTAGTCTGAAAAACCAGCAGAGCGTTTTCATACAATCCTAACTACAAAGTGTTTTACGTATCTAGAAAAAGTGTAATGAATTTCAAATGCTTTTTAAACAGAAGATGTATTTTCACAACAAAACCATCTGCAGAAAAGGAAAAACTCTGTTTTGTTTTATTCTATACAGAGGGCTTTGGCAGCAAATGTAGGTCATTTAAGAAAAAACAAAACCACCTCAGACAACAAACTAAACAATTCCTATGGACTAAGCTGAAGACTATGATTAAACTGTAAAAATTACCAGCTTTACCACTTCAAATGAGACTTTAAGTCTCATTTAAACTTTAATTTTAAAATTTAATATTTAAACTTTAAATATATTAATGAGTGGTCAGAGTAACACACTAAGGATTTTAGTTTACATAACTCAGAGCACATACCAGACACTGAACTGGGGGGGGAGGTGGTATGCCATTTTTTCTACCACATAGTCTTTTATAGCAAATACTATGTTCTTACTAATTATTAATCAACTTCAGTTTTGATCATTCATAGATACAAATACATAACCTCTACCAAAATGTACACAAACAAATAAAAAACCACAGAAAATTCATACCCTTCTTTAGGGAATTTCTGTTGTATCTCAACTTGATGGTGACTCAAGAGCTCTGCTGTTTTTGCATTAAAAACCTGCAAAGAAATTACACAATTGAATTTTCTATGAACACACAAGTTTAAATGACAATAAATTAACATTTATTCTTTTGAACAAATACAGTGTCTTGATAACTGAAAGTCATTTTCTATAATCAACCCAAATATCAATATAAGCTGGGTTCAGATATATATTAATTTTTGTTATTAAGGTGAGCAAAGAATATTTTGGTATGCTTTGCTGTCAATTATAACTGCTTTTTTTTTTCTTGATGGATTGGGAAAGAACCACATTTTTTTGTTGTGGAGGTTGTAGAAATTAAACTAACGATGCATTTTAGAACATACCTCTCAGTAAAATACCCACTGCTAGTCATAACATTTCTTTAGTTCTGCTCTGATACTGTAGTGCCAGAGCTATGCCTTTTTTGGGTTAGTTCACTTTTAGGAGAGAGACAATCACACGTAGTTTAGAAATCACAGAAGGGACTAAACTATGAAGAAAGAAAGAGCTCCTAGGCAGCACCCAGTTTGTTTCAAAACAAACTACAAATACAAAGCTCATAAACAATCTGACAAGAAAAGAACAGTACTGCAGCAACACAATACATTAAAAAAGAGAACATGCAGAAAAATTACTTAGATTTGGTTGGATATACTACAATAAAAACCATCAGAGTAGAAAATCCTGAGTACTATACTCATGGCTGTTCTTAAGGAATTACAAGTTAGAGGCTCTGCCTTGCAGTAGGAGCTCAGCTAGAATACACAGCGATCCTCATTAACCATCAGTGTCCTGCTTCCAAAAGTAATCTACTATGGCCAAGCTAAGATGACATCTAGTAAAACATCTAACTTAATTGCACAATTAGTAAGCCAGCATAACTGACTGCACAATGATGACGTTCCTGTGAAAATGGCTCCTTCTCACTAGCACCATTCAGAATCTTTTGCTCGAAGAACATTCAGGAACCTACAAAGTAAAATCTTACAGCAGACAGGTGAATTGCAGAACATGCCAGAACACCACCATCCTATCTTTTTACGGCAAGCAGAGGAGGGTCAGATTTAGAAACCACTCCCGTGCTAAGAGTACAAAATTCAGTTATAGCCACTTACTCTCTAGGACACAACTGAATCTTTTCTAGGCTTCCTTGGTAATGCTCTGTTCTCATTCCACAAATTTTAGGAATTTCTCTTAAAGCTTTTAATCCATAAACTCTTGATTTCATTTAGATAGTACAGTTTACTCTGAAACTATTAGAACCGTTCTGACAAAGAGCAGATGAAGTTCTGATTCTACAGTTTCTTTGAAACCTTAAAGTGTATCTTTAGAGTGAAACTTTGAGGTTTAGAAACATTCTACTTAGATATTAGAATCATAGATTAATTCAGCTGAAAAGGACCCTGAGAGATCTTTAGTACAACCTTCTGCTCAAAGCAGGGTCAGCTATGAGATTAGACCAGGTTGCTCAAGGACTTCTACACAGGTCTTGAAAACCTCCAAGAATGGAAACAGCATAACCTCTCTGGAAAATACTAAAAGCTAATTTTTCACCTTTACTGCCCATAAAAGAAGTCTTAAAAAGGTACATGTTCGTTGTTTTCTGTTATCAGTTGGAAAGATTACATAGAAAAAGCACCACTCTATTCTTTTTACTATATTTACTTATCTGTGTTTCATCTACCAGCTCAGGCTTGACATGAAGCTATCCTAGTAAAAGGGTAATCTCTGTCAGTACTACATGTTTGGAAGGAACTAGTAAAATGGCATACAGGTCTTAAAACATAATTAATAAGAGAGATTAAGTTTTGCCGTATGGAGCAAGATTTTTTTACTTGAAATTGCCTTTCTGCCAAAAGCATAGTAACATTTACTAAGTTTTTATAATAAAGATAGAAAGATAGAAGACTTTTTATTGAACCTCTATGTATCTTACCTAATAACAATGTTAAATATCACTTGGTAATCTTTCCCCATTAATCATTCAGTATTCCTTGAAACAGAAGGCAGTGCATACGGATCCCTACTGTTAGCAAGGAATAAATATGGATTCAATTAGACAAGGTCATTCATTGAACCTGGAGTGTGTGACCTGCAGATAATAAACGGTGAAGCCCTAGCACAGCAAGACTTTTTGCCACCTTCTAAGCAAGCTGTTCTAACAGCAATAAATTCTCAACACAAGCAATAACACTACAAATGCATAGATTTTTTCATGCCCATAGAGAAGAACTAGGTAAACACGCTCTCCTAATCCATCACCAACAAAACCACAAGCTTCTGACATCCTCAACAAAAGCAGCAGACACTCCCTGTAAGTCCGGGCAAGGGATTAAAAAGTTTCACTGAGAACAATACCATGTTCTACAGCGATAAATAGAATTCTGATACATGAAAGGATGCCAAACATAAATGAGTCATTACATTTAAACGCAGAAGATGATAAACAAAGTAAGTAATAAATAGAACAAATGGGATGCCCCCCTCCGCAAAAAAAAAACCCAACCAAAACAAAACACCACCACCCCCCCCCAAAACAACAAAAACCAAACTGTTGCCAAAAAAACCCCAAACATTCCTTGTTTTTCTCTGACAGTGGTGAGAGAAAGAAATAGGTGACAAGTATGGGTAATTCGGATAAGGTAATACATTCCTGTTGAAACAGGTTTGAAGTGTATTACTGTCACTGCTTTCCTTCCTTTCATATTCATTAAGAACTGGTTCCAGTTTATGATACTGATCTCTCACTTCTTGTACGGGGGAAAAAAAGTAAAAGTCAGTTTTGTCCTAATTGTGTCAGCAGTAGTCACAAACGAATTGTCTAGGCTATTTGGACGTGTAGAGCTATCTTGAACAGAGATGATTTGATGAAAGACAGTGAAAACCACCAGATAGGTACTGAATTCTCTGGTAAGCGATTAAAGAAAAGGAATAAATATCATTCTCCTTCTACTCCCAATAAATTATCATACAGAGAATTACAGCTTGAGCCTTGAATCTCAGAGAAGAAAGACTTAGCAATGCTGTATGTAAACAAGCAGACAAGGACAAGGGCTGATCGCTTAATTCAAGCTCTTTATAGGGTCTCTAACATAATACATGACATCATATGAAGGGGTGCAAACAGTTACATGGTTTTACATTAAGTCTTTATCATCTTAGTGGAAAAGATCAATCAGTTGTAACAATTTTCAAAGAATGAAAAGAAAATATGAGACAAACATAAACATGAGGCTCATGGAAATGACTGAAGAAATTGCACAACTGAAAACACAATAGTGAAAACAGACTTCAGAAGTAACTTTTCAGTGACTCTCAAGCTTTGCTACGTAACTCTGCCTGCAGAAAAGCTAATTCTGTTAGTCTATGCTGTATCTTCATGAGTTTCTATTAAGCTGGAACAGTTACGGATCTGCAGGCAAACAAGCTCAGAGACAGAGTTCTGAAATTGCATTGAAATCAACCCAACGGGGGGCAGGATGACATATGAACAATAATTCCACCTTTAGCATTTAACTAGGATTAGCAGGCAGTCAGAAGTTATGACTAAGCACAGTTTAACAAGTCCCTAGAAATTATCTTGCTGGGAAGGCTCCTGATGAACAGACCTCCCTCCCCTCTCAAAGAGGTGCTTATGATTATGGAAATAAAAAGCAAAAATACCACATATTTTAAGTGATAAAAGCTAAGAAAGGAAAATGGAAGTATTCGCAACATTTTTAACCCTTCTTGATAGCTATACAACCAGGTTTTGCTTTTTCACAAAAGATCATGTTACTTCAGTAGAGGGGTGAAATGAATTCCCCTCTGAAGTAACAAAATGTACCCAAAAATTGAGAGTACCCCTCAATGGGTACTGAATTTTTCCTTATCTAAAACCAGTTTTTGTTTACTGAAAAGAATGCTTACAGTGGGATATAGCTTTATTTGAATGTTTCTTCTGAAAATAAAGTAAGAAAGAAAAAGTAAGAAAATAAAGGCAGAAAGAAATATTCCACTGAGGTGGAAAAAAAAAAGTCTGTGGCTGACTGACAAACCTAGAACTTGATGTATATGTACTATATGTATTCCTCTGCATGTGTACTTCACTGAATATTTCTATTCTTGCTGTTCCTGGATAAAATGCCAAAAAGACTTTACCCAGCAAATACCTCTCAAAAGATCAGGCAGTGGTTCAGCTGGCCATTAGCTCCTGCTCCCAAGACTTTCAGCAAAAGAAGTTACGGTGGATTTTTTTGATATGATTCTTGAATAAAATAAAATGGAACACAAGAGACACAAGTATTTGATGAAAATATTTGGCAAAACATCTAGAACAGAATTTAATCATCTGGGTACACTTGTTTAGCCCACTCCATTTATTTTCCTCCTTGATATCTTTAAGAAAATGAGCCTTAAACAATTGTAGTGGTACTCAAAGCACTAGGCTCTCCATAGTACCTCTGAATCTGCTATCCAGATTCAATCCAACTGAACGGAAATTATTTTTGAGATCTCAAAAATAATTACAGTTTATTTTGCATAAGCAAGTAGCTTAGCAATAAAAAAGATCCAAATTAGGGTCCCCCGTGGGTAAAACTACAGCATAAGCTAAAACTCTACGTGTATTGGCTGTGAGAGGCAAGGATAAATAAGGAGTGACAGTAACAGAAATGCACCAAAGTTCTGGTGCTTCTTTATTGTCTATGCTCATAAATCCTCATTCACGTAAGCAAGAGAATCTCTCAAAACTTGGTGTCCATACACAGAATAATTAATTCTGGAAGGAATCCCTGGAGATCGTCTAGCTCAACCCACTGCTCAGGTGAACTTAAATTTAAAGTTAGACCAGGTTGTTCAGGGCCTTTTCGAGTCAGGTGTTGAGTATACGCAAGGATGGAAATTCCACAGGCTTTCTGGGCCGCTGATCCAGAGCCCCTCATAGTGAAACATTTCTTCTGACATCTTTTTGAAACTTCACTTGCTGCGACTTGTGTTCATTGTTTGCTGGTTTTTTTTTTTCTGTGCACTTCTGAGAAAAGGCTGGTTCTGTCTTTTCTACAAACTGTGGTTAGACAGCTGAAGATACCCCCTCGAGACTTCACTGATGAAACAACCCCTGATCTCCCAGCTTCTCATTGCATGCCTTGTGCTGCAGCACACTGATCATGTTAGTGACCATCTGTTGGATGAAATCCAGTTCCTCAGACTCTCTCTTCCTCTGCGGGGACCAAAACCAGACACAGTGTTCTCCATGCTGCCCCTTAAGTGCCACACAGAGGCTAATAATTATTTCCTCTGATCTGCAGTCTGCACTTTTCTTAATGTGGTTAATCTTCACCACCACAAGGACACACTGCTTACTTATATTCAACTTGCTGTCCAGCACGAATCTGGGTCCTTTTTCACTAAGCTGCTTCTTAGCCTTCTGTCCCAAGTGCTAAACTTTGTTGAACTTCATGAAGCTTCTGCCAGGTCCTTTCTCCAACTGTAATTCCAGTCAGCTCCTCCCCCTGGTCTGTGGTCATCTGCAAACTTGAGAGGGCATTCCAACCTATTGCACAGGCTGCTGATGAAAATACTACAGGGTTTCAGCCCTCACTACTGACTGCTATGGAACACCACTTGTAAACTGGCCACCTGTAGTTGTAAATTTAGACTCTGAACTGTTGACACTACCCTTTGGCCCCAAAGGACCAGCCAGTTTTTCACCCAGGCATGTTTAGCCTGATCAAAATCATATGGCTTCCATCTAAAAAAACCCAGGTAACAGTTGCACTGTACTACTGAACAGACATGTGCAAAGTAACCAACAATTTGATTTGGACTGGTGACTTGGTGAAAATGAAAATTGTTGGAAGAACTAGAGAAGAAAAAAAATAACATAGATGAGTGAGACAAGTACACAAAACAACTAACACACTAAAAGACTGAGGGGTGGCAAGAGAGCCAACAAAAGAATACCACATTACATTTTGGCATAAAATATTTCTAAGTAGAGTCTCTCTTCTAACTGTGGCAATCTCTTTCCAACACAGAATTCTTCAGATACATGTGTTACTATCTGAATGACCGATGCGGCTTGCAGCAGATCCCTGCACGCTTTGCCCTCTTCTTACCCCCTACCCCATGTTCTGATTTAATTCAGTGATGATGTACCTTTTTTGCTCAAATTCACATAACTATTATCGAAATAGTTTGATCACACTGCCAAGTTTAAGACAACACTGCATTTTGAAATGACTTGACAGAAACTGAGATGGATACAAGAACTGAAGAGTGACAGACACAGTACACTTTTTAAAAAAATTAAGGAAAAAGTTTTGGCCTCTTATTTATTTGTGTGAGCACTTGAATCCTCAAACAAGGGAAAACATACCTCATGTAGACAGAAAAAACCTCCAACTATATACAAACCATAAATGCATTCATCTACTGCAAGAAATTCCTTGTTAGAAGAACTTGTAAACATACTTGTAAAAAGAGCTTGAGTATAAATAAAAGCTTTCAGTGTCTCTTTTAGTTCTACTAGTGTTATCCTTTTAGGCTAAGAAAAAAGTTAACTTGGTGTACAGGTAAAAGAGATAGAATTTATCTTCAGGTGCTGCAAGGAACTCTTCCAGATTCTTTTCTGAAAAGGACTCCTGACTGGCATTCAAGATAACCCGCTGGTGTCATTTGTCAGTTTGAAGTTTCTCTCCACCCCTAGATCTGTGTTTTGTCATTTGACAATCCCATGAAGGTCATGATATTAAGTAATAACACTAACACAGGTCAAGAAGATACTCCAGTCTCCTGCTTCATGAAAGAAAGTTGCACATGGGGGAAGCATTAAAAATAAAAAAAAAGCAAGGACAAGCATATTTGACAACATTTTGTATCTAGCCATTATCTATCTCTATAGATAGATATAGAGCCACTTCTGTGGTGCCAATTATCACCGGGATCTAAGTCAAATTACCGTGACTTACTGACTAGGCAACATGACATTTGTAAAGAGTTGCAAGCAGGAAGTTTATATAGTAAATTTCATATATAGTAACAACATCAGTTACTCTCTATTGCATAATATGAAAATAACTAGATCTTTAAACTAAAGGGCATATATATATTTATATGAATGATTAATATATTAATCATCCCAACCTTAAACAAACTATCTTCCTCCAGTGTTTAAACAGGCCTATCTTTCATAAGGTGTACAAGTTCAGTCACCTCAATAACTACAGTGCATGGGATGCACTGACACTAGGGTTGTAGCCTCTGAGACTGCAGCAGTCACTCCAACAGGCCCGAGTATGTTTTAGAGGGGAACGCAGCAGCCATTGAACAAGCAGTTTGAACAGCAGCTAGTTGCAGTCACTGAACTCGCACGGATCTATTTCTCCAGTGCCTGAGCACCGTGTACACTTGACTTCATTCAGGGCGAGATACCTGACAGATGTAAAGCACAACCAACTCGAAGCAGCAGGATTTTGCAGCCCCACAAGAAGCAGCCAGAAACGCTGGCCTCGGGCTTGCTCTGGAGCCGGGCGGGCACTGTTAGCACCGCGGCCCGGCTCGCTCCCCCCTGTTCTCCGCGAGACGGGCAGCCCTGCTCGCCTCACAGCGCGGCGGGAAGGCGACGGCGGTCTGATCCCCGGGTGACACCGCCGGGGACACCGTCGCTCCGCCACACCCGCGTTCCCCTGCCGCCCGCTTCTCCTTGCAGCGCGGCAGCCCCGGACCGCCGGCGGGCAGAGAGATGCCGGCCCCGGGCAGGAGACGTGAGTCGGGACAGCGGCAGCACGGCCCGCTCCCCCTGCCCTTCCCCAAGGGCACAGCGGAGGCCGGAGGCACCCCCGCGAGGATGTGGGAGAAGGAAGGCGCCGAAGCAGCGGCTTCCTCAGGCCGCGGGGCCACCGCCTGCCCCCCGCACGCCTCAGCGCCCGGGGCCGCCCCAAGCCCCCCACGATGCTCTCACCAGGAAGCGAGTGGAGCTGGTGCCCTGATCGATGGCGCCCACCAGCGGCCCCAGCACCATGCGGTCCGACGCGGCCATGAGCCCCGCTCCGCCACCCGCCGGCTCCCCTCAGCGACGCCTCAGCCAGCGGGTAACGGCTGCCCCGGCACTCCGCAGGCAGCTCGCGGCCGGCGGCGCGTGGCTGCCGGGTGAAGCCAGGGGGGCGGGGGAAGGCGGGGCGGGGCGGGGGGCGCTGCCGCCCGTATTGTCAGCCGGCAGCCAATCAGCGCCCGGGGCGCGGCGGGGGCGGAGGGGCGGGGGGCGGGGCCGGGCAGCGGCAGGAAGTGGGCCAGAGGCGGGGAGGGGGGTCACGTGAATTCGCCCGGCAGCCGTTGGCGTGAGGGAGGGGCAGCCGTTGGGCTGAGGAGAGGCGCGGGAAGGCTGAGGTGTTCCCTCAGGGGGGTCCCATGCCGCCTGGCGACGGCTGTGCGAGGCGCCCGGGGTCACCTGCTGAACGAGGTCCCGGGGTCGTGCCTGTCCTGCGGCGGCGTTGTTAACCCGCGGCGAAACCTGTTTCGCTTGTAGTTGGGGAGAGCGGCCGGTTTTCCCCGGTGCTGCCGCTCTGAAGTGGGATAGGTGCTCGGGAGGTGGCATTCCGGGATCTCCGATGGAAATTTTCTGTCCAGGGCGCATATTGCCGAGGAGGAGTTCAAAACTGAGTCACCACAACCATGGCTGGAAAACGTTAGCAACCCCAAGGGGGCTTGTTTCATCTTTCAAAGCTTTACCCTACATCAAGCAAAAATATTCATTAACTTTAAAAAATGGGATCTTCATCCTTCTTCCTTACTATGTGTTGGTAACTAGTGCTTCAAGAAAAACTGCTCGTGTTGCAAGACCCGTGGTAGAATTGCAAAAGCTAATAATGCTGACTAAAGCACATGAGAAGTTACCTAGTGATACACATTGCCAGTAAGTCAGCCCTCACAGATGCCAGTAAAAACGTAACTCCCCGTTAGTGGTGGTTGTCCAAACTCATGGCGTTTTGTCAGCATTGCTGCCTGATAAGCAAAATCTGATTGCTGCCGCTTGGTAATGTTTTGCGTGACATCTTACCCAGTGCTTCTGACATACACTTTTTTTGTTTGTTAGTACTTCAGATGGCATCTAGGAGCCTTGCTTGGGATGCGGACAGCCCTATCTGCTAGTGTGTAAGAAATAGCAAGGAATGTAGTTGTGGCCCATAATTACAAAATCTGAAATGAGGCAAATTAATACTAAGATTCATATTTTCAAGAGTGAGGGTAATGAAACACTGCAACCACTTACCAAATATCGAAAAGGATTCTCTGCTATTCTAAAATTTTGTGACCGACTGGTATTTTTTCTTAGAGCTTAAGCTGTAGTTCAGGGATCAATTTGCTCGGGGATGTGTTGCAACCCATAGGGAAGGATCCACAGCAGGTCATACTAAAAGGTCATAACGATCCCTCCTGGCTTTGCAAGAGACCTCCCCCGCTACTTCGTCCATTTGTCACGGTGTATGTTGCAGGCAGCACGGGCAACAACCGCAGTTGACTTGAAAAGCTTATGCAAGACTACAGCATCTCTGTGTAGATTCAAGGAGTTAATCTCATGGGATCTTAGTTAAGTCTGAATTCATTAGTATAATTGCTAGGAAAAGTGTGGGGTTTGTGTTATTTCTTTTGTTTCTTTTAAAAACTGCCATATGGTGTTCTGAACATATTTTAACTCAAGATAAGACATGACTATTTTCAGCAGAGGTTGGGGTCTCTCAGGATCCGAAAAGGGAGGAAGCAATATCATGGCTGATATTTATACAAAACATTAAATACTACTGCACCTATGTAAAATTTATAAAGATCACTGAGTTACAGAAATTTTCTAGGAGGTGCAGATCTACCATTTTCTTGTGTGCTCTTTAGCAGTGCCTGTGTATTTGCATAAACCGGGAATGGGAGGGGTGGCAACGATAACCTATGCCATTTCTTTAACCTGCAACAGACACACAAACAAGACAAACAGAAGTGGGAAGATTTTTGTCCAAAACTAGAAAATACGGAGTCAGGGAGAATAGCTTATTCAACAGTCTACTCTCCCTTCTTTTACATTTCTCTTCAGTATTCGAAGAGAACATGATGTTTTTCCCTCTGATATTTATTGTACAATACATGAGCATTACTATTTGCAAAGTTATTAGTACAGATACTGGGCACTGTCCCAAGGAAGCTGCCTGTAGGGGAAGGAAGGGTGGAGCTGTGGCCGTACCTTTATGGTAAAATGGTGTGAGGCCATACTCTGCCAAGACAGTTTTAAAGGAATTAGCTTGGAATTAGCTTCCTTTAAAGGAAGGAGCATGGATATCTCTGTGGACTAATTTCTTCTGCTTCTCACTGAGATCTTGCTGAGGCAAGTCTACACAATGCAGCTTAAGTTGTTAGTTATTCTGTTCCCCAACTGAAGAACATATAAAATGGGAAAAAAAAAATCAAGCTCATATCTAGCAGGTACTAGTTGGGAGCCTTGTATATGTTATTCATGACGGAGGGAGAGATTTTGAAAGTTAGATATACTTACTGTAACCATCTCGAGCCTGGCAGAAATAACGGGGGCTCCCATTGATTTTGGAGAACTTAATTACAACAGAGTTGAATTTCATTCCCCAAAATACTACATTTATGAAGATGGTGCTTGTTTTCAACTGTCTGTGTAATGCGGGTTCCTGCAAATGGTGCTGCTGTTCCACATGCGGCTTTTTGGCCTCTTGTTCTGCAGACTGAACTTGAATGCAACTTTTTGCCACGTCTGAATATAGCCCCACTGGCTTTTTTTGGGTATTTTAAGGTAGTGAACACATTTGAAACACATTCATTAAGCACATAAATACTTACCATATATTTTTCAGAGACAAAATAATTTGGATCCTAAAGAACTATTTTCAATAGCAAATAAACCCATTAAACCCATTTTCCTTTTGGTTTAGGTTTTTTGCTTTTGGTTTTGTGTTTTTTTTTTTTTTGTTTTTTTTTTCCATTTCAGCAGACTGGAAGGATGTTGGTAATTACATTCTGCTCTTTCTGGCTGATTCTTTTTTACTGACCTCAAGTTAAGGACAAAATGTGACTGTGTCAGGCCACTCCAAGCATGTGATACAATGTGAATGAATGAGTGGATGCCAGAGGTCCCCTCTTAGCGGCGGAGAGGGCTTGGCAGTTGAATCCTTACTGAGGTCCGATCTTGCTGTTCCCCCAGGAAGAGCTGAAGGCAAATATTTTAAAGTAGCCTGGAACAGGTGTAGGTATAAAGTGTACAGTGTTCCGGGATAACGAGTCACACTGTCACACCCTTTTGCCTACTGGGAAGATGAGTGATATGTGTGAAAGTGTATATGCCTTCACCCGTGGATAAATTCAGTCTCTCTCACTGGCTCAGAGAACAAACACAAACAGATCATGACCTTGGCTGCCAGTGCCCTTACATTTATATAGATCGCCCGCAGCCGCCGCATGCAGGGAACCTTTTCATAGATCCAGAGGAAGGCCATTAGAACGAAGAATTCTACGTTCTGTCTCCTCAGTTTATTTTGGAAGGTGTCCACGTGTAGTACTCTGTCACCATTTGGCAAGAACAGTTTTATTGTGAAGCCATGGCTGTGGTGATGCAATGAGTGTCTCGCAGGATGTGTTTTACTTCTGACCTGGTATTAGACAATAGTTTTCCCTGAATGACATTTTATATTTAGAATCACTCTCACACTGTGCACACTCAACCCTGAGCAATCATAGTTGCAGTTACTGCCTTTCTGGTGGACAAAAATAAAACTTAGACAAAATAAATTCACATTTTAAAGACAACTAATACTGAGTACTTTGAAAAGCAGTTATTAAGCCAATAAGTATTTACAGGCATAGTATTATTCAAATCAGAATGGGAAAATCAGAAAAAAATCCCAAGAATTTTATATAGATAAAAGTAAGGATTCTTGGGAATTAAAATGAGTAATTCAGAGAAATATAAATATTCACTAGTCGCATAGTAGATACTCCGTGCTTCAAAATCCTTAACTCAGACACTTGTTCTTCTAGCTTCCATACAAAAATATGACAACTTACTGCAAAATTTACTCCTGAAGGAAAATGTACACTACATCGAAGGGAAGCATTAAAAATGAGTTACTTTTCTACTGATTTCATAGCAGCTGTATTTTGCTAGCTTTTTTTTTTCCCCCCCCACTTGTTTTTATCAAATGAGTTAATCTAGTTCATGCTCTATAAACAGATGATAGGACCAATTCTCACAGGGTCGTTCTGTTCTCTACTTTCACTTTCAAGTTAGCAGAGGCAAGGCAACTGCTGCTCATACAGGCCATATTTTCACATGTATCTTTTTTTTTTTTGCACTGGATGTTTCAAAAAATAAGATTAAAGTGAAATTTCTATGTATGATAGTAGGACTAGAAGAAAGGTGAATTGCTCTAAATAATGTTACTTGACCCTTTTGCCGCTAAATCCTAGCTCAGGATTGAAAATTTAGTGATACACACTCCAGGCTCTGGATTCCATATGTGGTGAACATATTAAAACCGAGAAGCAGCAGTGGAATCATATGAGAACCCTGAGACTGACACCACACTGGATTTAAACAAATTCTGTTAATCCTGCACTAACCTGAGCTCTTACATCATGCAGAAGAACTAAAGCAAAGCAGAAAAAAATAAAGTGTCAAGAGAGAGGTGCCATATGTTCACAGAGAGTACAGAAAAATAGTGTTTATTAAAACACACCATCAAATATATGTTAATTATTAGAAATTAGTAATTAGAAATATATTTAACTATATCAAGGGAAATACATATTTAGTATACTGAAGACAATATATCCCGTGCTTTATGTTTTCTGTTTCAGTTTGGTTACTGTATGCTGAATTGCTGTGCAACATCCGCAGAAGAGGCATTGAGAATTTAGTACTGATTATTATGTAGTGGTCTAGTCATTTACTCTAGGTAATTAAATGGCCCCAGGATCTGAACATTTCTTTGTCTATGATCTTCAAAAGCTTTTGATGTATTATCTCCACAAAACCTCTTGCAGAAGTGTAACGCTTGGAGAAAGGCTCAGAGCAGCTAAATTACTGGGCAGTGGTCACGTAGCAAGTCCTCAGCAGAGCAGAGTAAAAGGAGAGCTTTCCATCAGGTCCAAAGGCGCTGCATTCCTGATCCACTGCATTTCTCGGGAACCAGTAACTGCATTCCTGCTGACCTCAAAGAGAACAGGACTGAATAATCTAATAATCACCAGCAGAGGCAGGATTCCGTAGGGTGAACGGAGCTAGCTGCACACAGGTCCTAAAAGATGATCTTTTTACCCCTGCCATCCTGATCCTGGCTGTGCACAGTTTCTGCTTATTGTGCAACGGGTCTGGTTTTTGTTGGATCCTTTCTTGAGTTGTCTGAGCTCATTAATATGGCAGAAAACATACCCGGACCAAATAAAAGCAGATTGTTTTCTGCCAAGAAGCTGAATTGACTCACTTGCTGTAATAAGTGCCAGAGCTGGTGCAAAAGCAGAGCTTTCCACAGCTAGGAGCATGGGAAAGGTTAAGAATAAGTAGGAGATGATGTGGAGGAGACTTGGGACAGCATGAAATATTCAGCAACTGCAACCTCTTAGATTGCCTCAGCTGCTCACGGACCTTCAACCTCCATATCGTCAAATCAAATGTTAGCTATCTGTTGGTAAATTCTGGAGATATTAACGGCTACACTATTGTCATGAAGACTGAACTATACTGTCTGGTTTTGAGAATAACTTTAATACATTACTGTTTTCAGTTTTACATCACAAAACTAGTGTATCTCATGAAACTGATGGGAGAGCTCAGCTATACAGAGGTCTTCTGGAGATCCTTTATGCTCTGGTTATATCCTAAGGCAAAATTATCTTAGTTACCAGCAGCTGGAGTTCTTGGGGACTGGTAGATAATGTACAAAGAGTGTCTGAGAGAGCCTTGTTTGGTCAGCCATAAGAAGAGAAGGCGTAGGGGACATCTTACTGCTGCCTATAGCTACCTAGTGGGAGGATACAGAGGAGATGGATTCAGTCTCTTCTTGGAAGTGCATGGTGACAGGGCAGGAGGGAAGAGACACCAGTAGGAACATGTGTAATTCTGTTTAGATGTAAGGAATGGCTAGAAACAAGCACTTTTTTTTTTTAAACTTCCCCCTCCCCCCAGTCAGAGTTATCAAACACTGGAGCAGATGCCCAGAGAGGCTGTTCAATCTCCATTCTTCAGGATACTCAAAATGCAACTGGGCAAGGCCTGACCAACCTCTCTAACTGGGCCTGCTTTGAACAGGAGATAGGACCAGTTGACCTCCGGAGGTTCCTTCCAGCAGGCACGATTTTGTGGTTCTGTGACTTTTTTTGAGGGCAAGTGCAAAAAGCACTCAGTACCGAGTACCTGTAGCCATGCTCCAGCTGTACTCCCTTTGACTCCATTGCAAGCCTGTAGGTAGACATGCTTTCAGTTCCTCTCCATTTGTAATCTAAACAGAGACAAGTGGGAATATGAAATAGAGACAGAGGAGAGCATGAAGCTAGTGTACTAGTGGATTACAGTTCTCAAGAAATTTAAGCCGCGGCTAAGCAAACTCTTTTCTTTCCTTCGGAAGTACTCCATGCCAGTTTCCATGTGACACATCTCCAAGCAGAATCTGAAACAACAGAAATGCTTCAAGCTAACAATGACCTCAGGACTGCTGCCACTACCTGCACCATTTCCAAATGCTTTAGCAGTTGTGTAGTGCTTCATAGTCTATAGTAGTTTAATAAAGAAGCTATAGGGGGCCATCCTATAGATTTTGAAGATGGAGACAGTCCCAAGATTGTTCTAAGACAGCCATTCACTGATGTCACTTTTGCCCTAAATACCCAAATTTCAACATTTTCAAAGATACCTCTGTGGGGCTGGGTGTTAGCAATAGGGGTGAATGATATCAGAGAGCATCTGAAAGTTTTGAAATACAAAAAGGCAGAGCCCCGTGGGCATCTAAGGAGTACAGTGATTCTTCCATTTTAGAGACTGGAGAACTAGGAAAGCATACAATTTCAGCTAATCTGATAATAAATTTGGCTACATTCTCACGCACAAGGATGATATGTGTGTGAAAGAACAACCCATCAGAAAAACAGGCTTGTTAGAATGATCTTCTGTAAGTACCTAAATGTCACCTACAGTGCAAGTGGAACTGCTGATAACTGTGACGGTGACTTCCATAGCCAGCTCATCAGGGACAAGTAATGCAAATCCCAACCTCAGATTTCACAGTGTCAACAAATTTCTTGCCAGAAGAGGAGCATGGGACATGCCTTTGCTTCAGTTTTTAACTTTTGCATCAGTTTTTAACAGCTGAGGAATGGGTAGAAATTGCTACTAGATTAATAGTTAAACAGATACATAACCTACACAGATGGTTCAAAATAAAGAAATGAAGACCTAAGACCAAAGCTTGATATGGTAATTGGATAACCCAGACTCTAAGAGTTGCTGCCAGATTAAAACTTCCCCTGTTTTTAGGGCTCTAACCTTGTTATGTATTCTTGAGTTTTCCAGCTATTTCCCTAAATGAAAGAAGAGGGTGGGTGTTTACACAGAAATTCTGTAGTCCCAGCAAAGACCACTACTTCTGCAGATCACCAAGTAGGTGAGAAGAATCCAGCGGAGCCTGATTTATAGGTGAAGACATTCTGGAGAGATGGGGTGTTGGATATTGTCCTATAAACCTTGTTCAGTGTTGCTGACTCCTCCAGCAGTACCACAACATTTGCAAATACCTTCCACAAGAGATTATAAAAATACTCTGAATTTATGTTGTGAATTTAGGGGTTCTGTATGTAGGGTGAGAAATCCTTTCTGATTGATACTGGGGATAAATGGGCCATTTTAATGAAAAAAAAAAGGCAGTGTTTAGAAGTGCAGAAAAAGACAGCTTTGCAGAATCCAGGACTGATCAGCACCACTCTCAGGACAGAAGAGGCAGAACATCTTGTGTGAGAAGCATCCCTGCTCTGATGGAGTTTGGGTTCTAGGAAGAGGAGAACCCCAGCCAGTCCTAGCCCGGATGTCAGAAGTAGCCCTGCCCCATAGCCTTTCCTTTATGAAGGGAGCAGTGTCAGTATTTTCCTAAAAGGCTGGACTGAGAGATGTAAATTTCAAGTGTGATTCTAAAGGACTCCTGGAGACTGAGTCCTGTGGAAAACCTAAAAGGTTTTCTTCTTAATAACCTGTTTTTCAATTATTTCTTTCAGCAGTACTAGCTGGTGTGGCAGGAGCTGTAAGCAATTCTGGTACAGAATTCCAGTACAGGTTAGGGATTGACCTACTGGAAAGCAGCTCTGCAGAGAGGGACCTGGAAGTTCTGGTGGACAACAAGTTGACCATGAGCCAGCAATGTGGCCAAGAAGGCCAATGGTCTCCTGGGATGCATTAAAAAGAGCGTGGCCATCAGGTCGAGGGAGGTCGTCCTCCCCCTCTACTGTGCCCTGGTGAGGCACGACACACAAAAAGAAAATCGCTTGTCTGAAACAGTGACCGGTTCAACTACTCTTGCTCCTCTCCTGGAAGGCGAGGATGACCTGGTCATCACACAGTCCTGACCCAGCACAGGAACCAGCCTGCCACAGACCGGGCAACCTAGGGCAATGCTAGTGTTAATGCCTGCTTCTGTCAGAGCCAGCTGGATTACAACCAAGCCTGAAGGGCAGGATGCGAGACCAGAGGCAACATAAGTGGTGTGTTTCCTTGGGGTGACCATAAGGTAACACTTGCGTACGTAGCATTGCAGGCAACCAGAGTGGTCAGATTTGCATACTGGATTCTGAAGCACAGACACGTGTGCAAGAGGAGGTGTTTGTTACAGGCTTATATGTGAAACATAAAGATGGCTCCACTTATACTATCAGTTTATGGCTATTGCAATAGGTTATTATGCACTTCTGTACACGGTCAAATTATGTGAATCTTATACGCTGGCTGAATGGTTTTCCAATAGCAGGTTCCTGTTTTTCTTTAATATACCTCAAAGCATAATTTCCTGCTCACGTTTCCAGGGGTAAGTTCCTGATAAGTGCAGCACACCGCAGTCATGTTATTCCCTCATATTCCAGGGTCTTTGACATTTCAGTTTACCCAGAAGTGGTTCGTTAACAGAATGTACTTATATATTCATATTGCAGCTACTTGTTATTAACTTCTGTCTAATTCCAGTAATGCTCTTGGTCCATTATCAGAACAGCTTACTCACAGGCATTTGGTTCTCTCTGGCACAGCACTCTTCTGCAGGAGCAGAAGCTCCGTAGGGGCAGAGTTGAGAGCTAGTGTGGAAACTGCTCAAGCTGCCTTGTTGGTGAGTCATCCCTGTGAGTACATTAACTTCTAGAAGCTGAATTGATTCTTCTATGCAATTTAATAACAGTCTAATGACTACGAAAGAGAGATTTGCCTGTATATACTCTTTAGCGAGGCTATTAGGACAAGAGATAATAGGGGCATAGATAAAGTCATAAGGGTAGAAATTCAGATGATGAACATCTGTAGCAGTGGTAAGATTCATCTACTTATTGCAGAAGTAGAAAAATTACCTTTCTAATGACATTATAAGGTTCCTATTATTCTACAATAAATTCATAGCTTACTGTTCGTTCTGCACGAGATTATATTTTTGGTATAATAATACAAAGAAATTTAATTGCTAACTTTAGCCTCTTTTATACATTCATTTCTACCACATTGTTTGGGACAGGGAGTCAGCCTGAGGCAACACACTGCTCAGTTTGATTTCCTATGCTATAGATGTAGTTTATTCTTTCTATTTTATGTAGAAATATTTATCTGCCTAGTGACCAAGACACTCCACAGTGAGTGCACCACAACCGAATGTTTCAAAAATACTTTGGGAAAATTCTTGCTCCCCCTGCAGTCAAAGGACGTTTTTGCAGTGAATTTAAGAAGGAAAGGAGACACGCGTACCTCCTGTGGGTGCCCTAAAATGTGCCTGATGTTCGTGTGTGTGTGTCTCTGTGTTTGTTTGCTTTGCTTTGTCACCGCTTACTTAAGAAAGTAACTAGATTAAAATTTTAACATCAAAATACATTTCTTCTGGGTATGTTTGCATACTATCTTTGCTGTACTTTTGTAAACAAGATAAACAGTGAGTAAACAAAAACCTACTTCCATGGTGCATTTTGTACAAAGTGCTCGGGTGATTAATGGTGGAGCATGTGAGCCTGCTAAAACGAAAGAGGACAGAGAGTATTAGAAATCTCAGAGGCATTTGAAATATAGGGAAGTACAGTCCTAATTAATTCACAACAACATTTTAAAGCATGATGTGAACTTTGAAAATAAATAGTATTAACACTAAATAATTATAATTATTACATATGCATACAATATATATGATTTAGTAAATATCTTCTTATATATATGTAATACAAACATATATAATGTTTTGTATAATAATACAATATTTCCAGATACTATATTAAAATAATACCATGATATAAATCAAATAGCATTAAGTAGTAAGTGGTTTTCTAAGAGTTTAACGCCATTCATTTTCATAGACTATTTTAGGTCGGGAAGGAATGCAGAGGGTCACCTCATTACCGTCTTCTGAGACTAAAAAAAACCCCCCTTTTTTTTGTAGAGATTCAACTATTCCTTAAGTTCCCAGAGGACACAATATCCAAATAAAGGGATTTTTTTCTGTACCTTCTCTTGGAAGGACTGATTCTTATTTTCTTTTTGGCTCTTCCTTTTTCAAATTTTGTAATAATTAGAAGCCTGATATAAAACAAAGAGCTCTTCTGTGGCTGAAATGCTATGTTTTCCTTATACACGTCAGCAGAAGGTTTTCCTTTTTATCATTTTGACACCTGAGACAGTGTATGTGAAACAGGTGATCCCAGCTAACAAAGCATATTTCTCATGACAGCTTGCTGGGCAGGAGAGGAAGGATTTAAGAATTGCATAAGAGAATTAACCACTGATCATTTCAGCTCCCTTAAAGTCAGTTCAGAGCTATATATTTTGGCAAATAAAGGAGGGTTTTTTTCATCAAAATGGATTAACTCTGAGAAGTTATTTTTAGCTTGGAATATTAGTTTTTCTCCAGGCCAGTCCCATAAAATCTGAAGATGAGATTTGTACTGTTATACAGAAAACATCTGAAAGAAACACCCTGCACACTATCTTTTGGCTATGCAAAAAGCCCTCATCGGGTAAACTTTAAACAGCCAGCCTGCCAGAGAAATCTGATACGCAATCGCTTGTTGAAGAAGAGGCTGTTGTGGAAGAAAGGTGAGAAGCTATTTTCCCTGAATGTGGTGTGTCCTTCTGCATGTAGAGTGGCTGGTGTGTGGATATTGTATTTGTTAGAGAGTCGCTCTGCCACGCTTTTGTTGACTTGAGTTCAGGGACTATCTTTTCTATAACAAATTTCACTGGTCATGGGAAAGTTCATTCTATAATTTTATGAGCAATGCTCAGTTCATTTACCTCAGGAGGCAAAGAATGAGGAACTGGAATGTGCTCTTCCAAAGCAGCAGTTCAAGGGTGGAGTGTCCATTTCTTAGCAAGTCTTATAAAATATGTGATAGGACAAGAGGAAATGGCCTCAAATTGCGCCAGGGGAGGTTTAGATTGGTTATTAGGAAAAAGTTCTTCACCAAAAGGGTTATCAAGCTGCCCAGGGAAGTGGCTGAGTCACCATCCCTCAAGGTATTTAAAAGCCATGTAGATGTGGTGCTGAGGGACATGGTTTAGTGGTGGACTTGTCAGTGTTAGGTTTATGGTTGGACTCCATGATCTTAAAGGTCTTTTCCAACCTAAATGATTCTATGATTCTATGTCTTATCTCACTAATGCAAATCTCAAGAGGCACCTCCTCTCACCTTTGTGCCTTTTAACATGAGCCATGCCACCTGCAGCAGGTGGGTCCAATAACCTGTGGTTGTGGGCCTGAGGGCTGGAGAAGTCAAAAAAATGTTAAAGGGTGATTTTTTGTGGTCTACAGGTAAAAGAGCTTCTCAGTTCCCAAATGGTTTCATATCAATCATTTTTCTAGAGGACAGACAGGACAAAGTTCCCTCCCCCCGTGCTACAAAGACACCCACTGTTCCTCATTTCAGGCTGGTGTTCAGTGTGTTAACAAAAATTTCACCATTTAAGAGGTATGTCCAACCTCCTGATCATAAGGAATTCAGTTTATCACTTTAAACAGCAAAGGGGATAATTTAGACACTTTGAGGCAGATTCTCCTCCCCTCCCCGCTCCTCAGGACTGACAGCCTACCAGTACTGATTGGATCAATCTGTAGCTGCCAGGATTGTGAATCAGGGTGCTGGTAGTTTTTCTGCTTTCCTGGGCTGGTCTAAGAGTTTTGTATTTGATGGGATGTGCCCTTCAGTTGCTATGCAGAGCTGGTCAGACCTGCTTGGTTCATCCCCGAGGTCACATTGCTCAGCAGGAAAGCAAGCAACAGAATGAAGTTATCTCTTCTCTGTCCTCTCCTTAGCCACAGCTGAAAGGCAGCAAGGCAGTGACCAAGCAGCTTCTGCTCTTCAGGAGAGCTCATGCTTCATGCTGGAGATACACCTGTGTCTGTGGAGAAGTTTTGGGATGTCACTGGGGAGATATGGTGATATGGCCCCCTTCCCAGTCTTTTCTTTAGAGTGATGTGGCTGATTCAAACACTTCAGTTAAAAAAAGTCCAGTCCTTCAAGGTAGTTATCATAGACCATGTCTTCTGTTTACACACTTGAGCTCAGCAGTCATACTCTATAGTTCCGCGGGGCTACCAGAGAACACTGGGGGGTTGGACTAGAGGACCTTTAAACGTCCCTTCCAAACCAACACATTCTGTGATTCTATGATAATATGACCACTTTTCTCTGCAGTCCAGAGTCTGTGGGTGATAAGCAAACAACCTGCTTTCAGGCAGCTTGCAGCCTTAATGCTGAGTTTTGCCTAGGCATAATAATACAGGGTTCAAAGTGCTGTGTTCTGGTACAAGGCTAGATACAAATTTCTGCGACCATTGATTGCATCACGTATCACACCTGGGTGAGTCAGGGATGTTGTGAAATATTTCCTAGTTACTTGTAACAGTAAATCCATAGCAGAATGTGAATTATGCTCTGATACTAAATGTACCTTATCTTATCACGGCATCTGGGTGTGTATAATTATTTTACAAACTTCTATTATTATATTTTGCCCTGGCTGACTTAGCATGAATGGCTCCACAGATTGATGATGAAACAGATGTCTGTAAGGTCACTGTAATTTTAAAGTTACAATTTCTGTGTTGCAAATAGTGATGTTTGTGCGTCTTGGTGTGATACGAGACAAAAAAATCAGGAATGACACTAATGCTAAACATCTCTAATTTCTGATGATTTATCTAGTTCTTTCCTAATAAATATCTTTACCAAGTCATTCAAGATGCCAACTACTTAACACAAAGCCAAAGACAAACAATTTAAAAAAAAAATATTCTTGCATTTCAGTTTGTGTCCATTACCTCTCGTCCTGTCACTGGGCACCACTGAGAAGAGTCTTTTGTGTTTAGTCCCCGCCATCAGGTATTTATACACATGGATAAATCCCCCTGCACCTTCTCTTCTCCAGGCCGAGTAGTCCCAGCTCCCCCCGGCCCCCCTCTTACGTCAGGTACCCCAGTCCCTTGATCACCATTGGGTCCCTGTTCTGGCCTCACTCCAGTGTGTCCATATCTTGTAGTGGGGAGCCCAGTGCAGGACCCAGTACTCCAGACGTGTCTCACCAGGGGTGAGCGGAAGGGAAGGCTCAGCTCTCTCAATCTGCTCTGCCTAGTGCAGCACAAGATGGTATTTTCCTCCTTTCTACAAGGACACATTGGTGGCTCATAATTGTTTTCTTTTTTAATTTAAAATGTTCTACCTTATTCCTAAATTTTTGTATTTTTACTGTCCCAATCTTCCTGAATATTTATATGTATCTTCAGTAAATCCTCCAAGCGCCACATCAAGCGTGCACTTTTTGTTAACTCACTGAGTTCCACCTTAAAGCAATGTATTTGTTCTTTTCAGAAGCCACATTGGATCCGTTTTTCTTAAATTGATCTCCTCTCATTTGTGTAGCTAAGTAATTTTTTGCCATTAGTTTTCCTTGCAAAATCTGTTTCAGCCTCCATCTGAAAAAGCTTCCTCGGTTCTCTACGCCTGTATAATTGCTTGATTGAATGTTTTCCTGCCCCTTACCAGCAACCACTTCTTTCAAAAAATCGACTCAGTTACTCTTTGCTTTCTATTTGCTTTTCTGAAATTTGTCCATGGTCCCATTCCTCCCATTCCCCCCCTCTGACAGGGCTCATGGACCTGGATATTGCTTCAGCAGCAAACTGCGATGAGTATCATTTCTTTGTCAGCAGATGGAAATGATGATTTATCCGTGGTCATTCCAGCCTGTAACATTTCCTGGTTTTCCTTTTTTTTTCGTTTGTGCATGGCACGGTTGCCCAGGAGTACCTAGCTTACACAAAACCACGGGCGGTGGTTTGCTGGCATCTGGTTTGTACGGACAAAAGTGCAGGAGGGTTTTTTGTTATTAGCTTGTTAAAAGTACTCAGCGGATCAACTGCTTTTCCTGTTGCTGCTTCTAGATTTCCCCGATCAGCTCCCTTGTAAACCTCCTGAAGACAGTGCTTGAGTTCAGACACAATTTTCAATTGAATGCTACTGGCAGAGTGTGCTGGTTTTGGCTGGGGTGGAGTTAATTTTCTTCACAGTAGCTAGTGTGGGGCTGTGCTTTGGATTTGTGCTGGAAACAGTGTTGATAACACAGGGGTGTTTTATTGCTGAGCAGAGCCTCAGGAGGATCCCATGCTGGAGCAGGTGGATGCCCAAAGAACTGCAGCCCATGGAAAGGACATTTTGTGGACACTTGCGGACATTTTACAGACATTTGACAGGGGTGGTCCATAGACTAGAGCAATGATATCCGTGTATTGAATCAAAGGATGGAAAGGGAGGTGGTGGTTAATGAGCATGTATTAGATAGTGTGGGACCTGATCACGACCATATCAGTAAGTGGTGTAGAATAAGGGGTGGAGAACATGCTGTTTTTAGCTGGGATAGAGTTAATTTTCTTCATAGTAGCTGGTATAAGACTTCGTTTCGTATTTGTGGTCAAAACAGTGTTGATGACACAGGGATGTTTTAGCTATGGCTGAGCAGTGCTTACGCAGAGTCAAGGCCTTTTACGCTCCTCACACCACCCCACCCGTGAGTGGGCTGGGGGTGCACAAGAAGTTGGGAGGGGACACAGCTGGGACAGCTGACCCCAACTGACCAAAGGGCCATACCATACCATATGACGTCATGCTCAGCAATAAAAGCTGGGGGAATAAGAAGGAAGGGGATGTTTAGAGTTATGGTGTTTGTCTTCCTGTCATCATTATGTGTGATGGAGCCCAGCTTTCCTGGGGATAGCTGAACACCTGCCTGCCGAGGGAAAGCAGTGAATGAATTCCTTGTTTTGCTTTGCCTGCATGTGTGGCTTTAGCTTTACCTGTTAAACTGTCTTTATCTTAACCCACGAGTTTTCTCACTTTTACTCTTCTGATTGTCTCCCCCATCCCACTGTGTGTGGGGGGAGGTGGGAGAGCAGCTGCGTGGTGCTTGGTTACCAGCTGGCGTTAAGCCACGACACAGAGAATTTGGGATAGCTGAAAATGTTTGTTGCTGGTAAGATGAAAGTGTAAGAAGTGAGAGATGTAGAAATCAAAGTGAAAGTAAGAACCAGTACTTGAGAGAAAGATACATGAAATTCAGCCAGTTATTACTGGATGGCTCTACCTAGAAATTACAGACAAGTGCCAATACACCTAACATAACCAGACCTCTGTAATACCTCTCGGGTTTCTGCAATTTTTGTGGTATTTTGATACACTATAAAAAAAATAATCCCTTCTTAGTAGCCTGACTGCCTTAGATTTTATTATGTTACACTGAGGTGTAGTAAAAAACTAAAAAAGAAGAAAAACCACAGCTATTGCTCAACCTTGTTTTCCAGTTAAAAGCTCTTTGTCTGATCTTAAAGCCTCACCACTAGTGACTAGTTGTCACTGAACCAAGAAGTACATTAGCAGCGTGACGCATGATTTATTTTTAACAAAGACTCAGTGCAAGCATTGGAATTAGAGTATGTATCATATGGCAGGATTTTATACAGGTAGGCAGCGTTCCAGCCAATCTGTATTGCCTTTGGAAATAGCATTTCAAACTTTTATAATATAATTAACTAGTTCCTCCTTTGGAATTACACAGAAAATCCTGGCTTATCCCAGACAGTCTGTCTAGCCACAGTGGGAATCTGACGGAAAGATAGGAAGAAAACTACCGATATTGTAGTGAGCTAGTCCTACAGGGATGAATCGTTTTCCTTGTCCTCAAGATGCAGGCAAGTGAAACAAGCGGCTCCTCCTCTTATCAGCTGGGATTTGCTGAGGCTTAGAGCTCATTAAATCTGGAGAGATGCTGAGAAGGGCATCCAGAGCTCACCCAGAGGCAAAAAAAAAAAAAAAAAAAAGGCAGGAAAAGGTTCTTGGGGGAGGAAAGGCAAGGGGAGGAGAGAAAGGTAGGCTACATCCTGAGCTGGGAAGGTTGGTAAAACAACTGCAGGCTCTGCTGCCCTCTTCCTGGGAGGGTGGTGTGGGCTGGAGTCTCTGCTCCAAGCACTGTGTCTCTACAAAAGACTCCTTCAATAAAAGGTGAAACTACGTTCCAGGCCGCAAAAATATTTCCTCCCACATCTACCGGTTAGTCTTGTCACTATGTTGTGCCTTTCTCTCTGGTAAATAGGACGTAATTAGCTGCTATTTAATCAAGTGAGCATGTGTGAGTAATCATTTCAGACCTGTGAAGCAAAGAATGTGTTACAACATTCCTGAGGGATTCCTGCGGTAGGAAGTGATCTGACATAGAGGCTCAAGCACGTTTTCATGCTCCAGGAAATACTTTGAAATGCAGGGTTCTGGGATGGCCGCTTTATTTGTTTGCCACCTGAAATACCAATTTTGACCACTCCTATTTGCTACGCACACTCCGCTTTACAAACAAAAAATAACAATGAAGAATTTTTTTCACAGTTTGCTGAAATGATTTGTATGAATTTCAAGCATTTAAATAAGTTTTCAATGTATGAAAATCATTAAATAAAACTAAAACCATAAGAAACCACCAACCCTTCAGATTACATATACATGTTTTGACAGTTTGGATACTTTCAAAGGAATGATCTTGGTGAAAAATACAGAAAAAAAAAAGAAGTCACTGCTAAATTTCCTTTTTGAAAATGGACTTTTAAAGAAATGTACGAGGCCTACCGCAAAACGAGTTTGTGAAAGGAGCAGAACCGATGTCTTTGCATCCTGGAAAGCTTAAAAAATGACCCCAGAAGGCTCCTTAAAAAGATCTAGGAGGTGGAAACATAAGCAGAGCTATAGCTGCTGATAAACCCTTTAGCCGAGCTGGCCGCTGAGACGGGGAAGAGTACGCTTTGTTGCTTAACGAGCGGCTGTGGTTTGCACTCTACCCAGCACACTGCAGTTTCCAGCACCTCTCTGCTGCCGGCTGAAATGCATCGTACCCTGAGGTACTGCAGTCAGCAGCAGAGAGCAAGCTGTACATCAGTATTTATGGTGTACATCAGTATTTCAGTAAATATATATCTATATATCTATACGTTGTGGACCACCTTTTCTCCCCATTATTATTTGAGGCTGGAGGGGTGTTAATAAATAGGTGGCATTTAGATGGGTTTTTTTTTATTATTGTTTAAAACCGTCCATTCCTAAGTTATGATGTTACTGCTTAAAAAAAAAAACAACAAACCAAACCAAACCAAAAAAAAAAAAACCAAAAAAAGAAAAGTTTATGGCTCTCGGCCAGAGGTTGACAATGGAAAGAGGGCAGCCCGCCCAGCACACTGATGCTTGACAGGCCACTCGTGATTCACGCACTGCAGGCTAAGTAACAGTGCTTATATGCTTATGTGCCCATATGTGGTTATGCACGGAAACCACAGTATGCTCTCTGCCATCCATGGGATCACTTGTACAGTAAGGTACTTTATTCAGAATACATTGCTGCAGCAGTATTTATGACCTTCATTAAAAAAAAAAACAACTATGGGCAGAACAGTTTGACCAGTAAAGGTAAATGAAGGATTGTGAATGAAGAGAGGCTGAGATTGAAGGGAAAGATTTCTGAACAGTGACAAGACCTGGTTCGTGTAAATTAGTGAGAGGAGAAAAGAACATGCACTGAAAAGACTTCATTAACTGTCTGTTCATGACCAGAAAAGACTAATGCTGGGAACATAATGTAGAACAGCTTCAATATGCTACATCCAATAATGCTGTCTTTTCTCATAGAAAGCTCCATTTGGCCTTGGAGATTTTAGCAGAGTGTGCAATGGTCTTGATTATAATTTTCTCATAGCAAAGGCCTTGCTTTTTGGTCTTGATTTTCACATAGATTGAACCTGTAGAGATGGCTGGATATAACTAAAATATTTATGTCAGCCACAAAAGAGAAACGAAATCTAACACGAGAATAAATTGTATATTTTATTGACTAGAAGGATCATGTAAGGCAGCAAACGTTCCCTATTACATTGTCACTTGAAGTACAAAACGCATATTATAATGCAACAAGAAATCAGGAAATGCCTCTGTAGGTAACAAAAAGATTTAGTGGTAATTTGTATGATGAAATTGACTATTTCATTTTGAAGTATCAGACTCTGGGTGCACAACTTGATCGATTTAGCCACATGGAAGGTGCTGTGCTCCCTGACTCGGGTTCCTGGAGGAAAGCCCAAGCACAGCCAGGCTTCTTGGTGCTGTGTGGGCAGTCGCTGGCCATGGGCAGCTGCAAACAGTAAATACAGGTGGCCACCAAAAGTCCCCTGCCTTTTGCAGAGTGATATGGCCCTCTGTGCATCTATGCCCTTTCTTTCCTCCTGGGAAGCGCATGGCCAAGAGGAGAATGATGCCATATCCACCTTTCTTCCACATAACGGGTGGAAGGCTGGAGTAATTAATCCAGGAAACTTCCTTCAGACTGAGGTATCTCAAAACCAGACTTGCCTGGCACTCATTTGAAAGAGGGGAATCCTCACATTTTAGGTAGAAAACTATATTGATCTGTTTTCTACTACCAGCAATGAAGAAAGAGGAAAGAAAAATGTCTATGATGGAGGCTTCTTCCCTGTTTAAAGACTGATATTTTACTGAAATAATTGATTATACTTGTGTAAGTAATGCATTGGAAACTGAGTTTCAGGCTGTAATCAAGTGTGGCATACTGGGAAGCTTGAAATATGACTGATGTTGCTGCTGTAAGGAACACAAATCATTCATGATTATTCTTTATGATGAAGTAATGGATAAGGTGCTTACCTCCTTCCCATAGCCTCTTCCCTTCCAGAGACCAAAAGGATTCAAAATATCCCCTTTGTCATATTGCACGAAGTAATTATAACTAGGTGATAATCTTAAGGTGTTTCAAAATTCCTGGTTAATGGTATAGACATACCAAATGGGGAAAGTGCTAAAATTGTTTGATAACCTGATAGAGCTTACTGTGTACATACCTGCTTGAATATATGTACAGGAAAATAGATTTATTTTCTGCACTTATTTTCTATTACTTTTAACAAAAAGCTATGGAATATTGGTTCTCTCAAAGACTCCCAACTTATGATTTCTAGAATACAAACATTTCACCTACAAAGTGACAGGCAGCTGCCTTTGCAGTGTTTGAGAAAACAGGCCCAGGCTAAGCAGAGATTTGTTTATACTGAACCTCTGTGCTGGAGCCTGTAGCTGTACAGAAGGAACTTCACCCTTTTCTTGTGTTTATGGCAGTGTAGCGTTATCGCAACCTATTGAGACACGCTAGCTGAATGGCATCGGTGGGCAAGGGTTACTCAGTGAAAAAATGACAAACTGTCTAGTACTATTCCTGTAGATGGGTCCCTTGACAGCATTTTTCTGTTCGCTTACACCAGCCAATAATCATAGAATCATAGAATGGTTTGGGTTGGAAGGGACATTAAAGATCATCTAGTCCCAACCCCCCTGCCATGGGCAGGGACACCTCCCACTAGACCAGGCTGCTCAAAGCCCCATCCAGCCTGGCCTTGAACACTTCCAGGGATGGGGCATCCACAGCTTCTCTGGGCAACCTATTCCAGTGTCTCACCACCCTCACAGTGAAGAATTCCTTCCTGATATCTGATCTAAATCTTCCCTCTTTCAGTTTAAAACTGTTACCCCTTGTCCTATCGCTGTACTGCATGATAAAGGGTCCCTCCCCATCTTTCCTGTAGGCCTTCTTTAGGTACTGGAAGGCTGCTATAAGGTCTCCCCAAAGCCTTCTCTTCTCCAGGCTGAACAACCCCAGCTCTCTCAGCCTGTCTTCATAGGGGAGGTGCTCTAGCCCTCTGAGCATCTTCGTGGCCCTCCACTGCACCCATTCCAAGAGGTCCATGTCCTTCTTCTGTTGGGGACTCCAAAGCTGGACACAGTACTCAAGGTGGGGTCTCACGAGAGCAGAGTAGAGGGGCAGAATCACCTCCCTCGACCTGCAGACAACATTCAGAGCAGATGTCAACAGTGAAAAACAGTGCTGAAGCCCCACCGCCATGGTAGGTATGTTCTGGTGAGATTATTTTGGACTAGCTCCACTGTGGTCCCATGAAAGCCCGTTGGGAAACTTGCCCATGGCAAATTTCAAGTATGGTCCTGGTATGTGTCCTCCTGCTGAGTTTCATCCCAAAGGAATCTGCTTCATGTGCTTCAGGAGGCAAACCCAAGCACAGTGAGGGCATACAACTGGCAGATTTGTTTTGAAAGTAAACTTTTGAACTGAAATAAAAGCTAAGATAGAGGTACTTAGGGTCAAAATTAAAGCAGTTTCCTAGAGGAAACTCTCTGGGAGTAGAAGGAACGTCGTAGAGAAGGAAACAGGGAACTGTGCAACTTGAAATGTTTTTCTTTTTTTGGGGGGGGGGAGTGGGGATAACACATTCTTGATGCATTGGACCTGCCATAGCGAAGTACACTGACAAAAATCAGTTGGTGTGGCCTCAGACAAATGAGCTACATTTACAGAAGAGACTGACTGAATGACTCCCTATGGTGCTAAAGCTTTCCCTTTCCTCCCACACCTATTCCTGGGTGCGGGAGGCACAGCCCATGCGGGGGACTTTGCGAAAGGGGTCAGGTGCCGCTGTGTTGTATAGTCTCCCACCTCATTCAGCTCTGAGTCTGGCCCTCAGAGTGCTGCGCTCGGAGCAGTTGATAAGCCACAACGTAAAAATCCATGTTGGACAATTGCTTCTTTGCTGAGGACAACCCCTCCAAGGTCATGAATGAATGTGGAGAAGGTCACTAGAATAAACACATGTCCCCAAAGCCTATACTATCAGGATGTTAACGTGCAATTTATATGACAAGAAATGACAGTTCTACATCTCCATTCCATAGGGACATACAGCTACTGTGCAGAAATACAGACGGTGTTTGGCTTCCTCTAGAGCACTAAAAACATTACATGTGCATGACTGGGAAAAAAATAAAGGCCACTTATTTTTTTCTAAATATAGGTGTCTGAAGGTAAGTCTTAAATCCATATTTAGGTATCTCTGTGAAAGCAGATTGATTTTTCAAGTGGTTCTGGATAGCTGTGCTTTTCTGGCTGTGGAAGCACTTTTTACTTTCAAAAATCTGTCTGTTTGTATCTTGCTGTTTTTACATGGATTTAGATGATTTAAAATAGGTTTTGAAAACTCTCTGAGGACTTTTACAGAAATGCTTTTTTATACTACCAAAGTTATTTCCCAACAGTCTAACTAGAAATATTGATCTCCTGCATATATAGATCTCTCTGGACCTACAGAAGAGGTAAAACTTCCTAGTGATTTATTTCTTGCTCCCCTCAATGCTATTTCAACCAGATATGGAAACACCAAAAAAAGTGTTGGACCAGTATAAATTTGACAAGGCCTGAGATTGGTCCATATTACCGATGAGAGATCAGAGAAAAAAATACAATGATGTTAATATTAATGTTAATGTTAATCACAGAAGAGTTGTCTGTTACTACAGTAGCTTTGTTTTCACAGGGAGCATTTTTACAGCAAAGATACCTGTTGAGATTTGCATTAAACTGCCAATTTTGTCCAGTTTTTTTGCTTTTAAATGCCGTTGATCCCAGCATAGCATATGATTTGGTACAGTATTATTTGATTAAACTGTTGTATAAATTAACTAGGGATGTGTAGGTAGAGCCAGACTGACATACGTATTTTTTCCATGCCTATGGCTAAGAAAACTTTGGATACTAGTTCTAATCATATGTCATATTGCAGCAAATATTTAGAAAAATTATGTTAATAGAAGCATTGTACTACAACGTATTTTCTGGCTGGCAGAGTTGGAGGCTTCTGAGAAAAAAACCATAAAATATCCTCAGTAAGGAAGTTAAAATACACTGAAAACGAAAAGAAATTTCTCTTATTGTTGCTATGTATGGATACCTGATGATGCCTTTTTAAGCAAATTCTGTACATCTTATTGGGATCAGTTCAAACAGACCAGTTACATCCTTCAAACAGTATTTGTCCTCTATCCGTTGAGGAATACTCCACCACCAGTCTCAAAGCCATATTCACTGCCCATACACCTCAGGCTTGGAGGGTGAACTCCCGCTTGCCCAAGGCATTTTCATACGCTGCCCCTGCCAAGACCAGCTGCCTGCCTGGGAATGGCAGGCACTGAGGCACTGACTGCGCCTCGAGTCCAACTTTCCTCGCAACAGGTTTTGCAGATACCAAGCAAAACCCGATAAACCAGCTGAGCTGTGCAGGTTGGTGGAAGATGAGATGTATGAGGGTCTGCAGGCAGCAATGTGGGCCTGCTGTGAAATGCATTTCTGCTTTGGCATCTCACTCTTCCTACCTATTTGGGATAATAATCTTGACGTTTCTAGGTGTCTTGCCGTGTCCATTACAAGGAGAATGGTAGATAGCGGTTGAAATAGGGTACACTGTAAGTTGCCAACAAATGAGCAGTTTCTCTAAGATTGCCCTAGCTGTTCAATTCACCAGTTGTTTTTTTTGTTTGTTTGTTTGTTTTTTTTGTATAATAGTTAATAAGGAGAAGTCCATCTGCCTGGACTGAGTGTGTTGCAATCAGCTATTTTAACAGTACACAGTTTCACAACGAAGTTTCATTTAGACATAAAAGAGGAAGCAAGTTCAGCGTGTTGCAGTTCAGTCAGTTATAAAATCCCCTGATCTCCTAAGGGACTTTCTTTCTATACTTCTGTGCTATAGAGAACTAGAAATAAAACGCATGTCCTCTTAGAAGTGTATTTGAAAAGGAAATACAAACAGAGCATTGCATTTTGGGGTAGGACAGACTCACAGGAAGCTTTAAACTGGTTAGAAGACAACAAATTTTCTGTACCTGCTGTACCAGCTGCTGTATGTTTGGAGGTAAGAATTAAAATACATTATATAAATGTATGAAAATGTTGCTCTTGCTTATCAAAGTGGCTCGGTTCTCTTTGTGTGGGATCACAGCTGCAAGATGTACTTTTTCTGGTTTCAATGCATGTGCGTGTTTGCAGAGTCTCGGCCGCTGTCCATGTGCAGTTTCTGTTGCCTTAAGAAGTGATGAGAACATTTCAAAAGTGCCATCTTCACAACTGTGACTGACCGTGATTGCAATGCAACTTCAAAATGCAAAAAATAATTGTTTCTCTCGCACTTCCAAAGTCTTCCATAAAATCATACTAAAAAATGTTTTTCAGAATACTTTTAAGGGAGTCTTATGAAGTGTGTTCCTTTCATCGTAATTACGGTATTTTTGTTGATCTTTCTGTGCATGTCAGTGTACTGTCAAAATAATGTCTTGTAAGTGGAGTACTCTATGTGTAGATTAGAAATAAAAATAGGCACCATGATAGATAAACATGGTCATCACATAAAAAAAAGGTTCATAGAAAAAAAGCTGAGAATCCTATGAAAAAAGGATGATGTTAAAAAGTATAAACAAAGAAGCTTTATCATTGTATTTTCCTGATTCACAGTGAATTTCCTGGTTCGCTGCAAATTCACAGCTTGACATGGGTGTAGACACACAACGTGCACCCTCCCCCCTCTTCTTCGTACTCTACAGCAGATGTGGCTAACGTTGCAATGCTCGTTAGTGCACCGTTTCCCTCACTCCTCCTGGGAAACCCCTTCAGGCTTTCTGTCTTTCTTGCTTTACCTTTTATTCTTTTCACTTCTAGAAAGTGTATTCTCTTCTATAAGAGTGCACAGGAACTTATTTCCCCTTTACTTCAACTTCCTAGACACAAAGTATTGCAGCCCATATAGTTCAGTCATGACAACAACAAACAGCTCATTAAAATAAACACAGAATACAGAAACATTAAATGATTGCCACCCCAGAGAGACATAAAAGCACAGTGTAGAAATATCACGTACTCAAGTCATCCTTACGAATGTGGACCCCGATCCTTTCCTGCCTTATATTTCATGTTGCTTACAGCTATGGACATGAGATGTAAAATGCTATCAAATCAGATTGATGGTGTCCTAAAGCAACTCTATATGGGTATAGATGATTAAGAAAAGTGTGTAAAATGATGAATCAGGCTCTGTACAAGGTTTCAAGGAACTTGAACTGAAAAAACAGACTTGGATGGGAAATTATTTGAGAGTTCAAGAAGCTACGTTTTCCCACATACTGTTTTCATTGTATTTTTATGGAAGCCCGTCCCTCTAAACTCCACTTAAAGATACAACAGCACTTAAACACAGTAAGAATGTATTTTTTTTCCAGATGAAAGAAACCAGGTGCTCTTGAAGCTCACTGCCATCCATTTAGCATGATTAGAAATAGGTAGACGCTTGTATAACAAGAGTACATTAGACATATAAAGTATAATGTGCTCTTGGGGAAGATGTGTCTCTTCACTTTCTTCCTTCAGCCCGTCCTTCAACTCTGCTTGCTCCCCCCAAGACAGCCCATATTCCCCTGTGGGAGAGGTACTCCTAGCTTTCCTGCATCTCTTGAACTGTTGACATGTCGATAAAGAACATGAGCAGGGCTCATGTTTTCTTCTATGGGAAGACCAAAAGATCAGAGCGAAGAGAGCTGTGGGGAGGGGACAAGAGGGGTTTGGCTCATGACCGCTGCTGAAGGAGCCTCACAGTGCAGTCCCACAGCTCCCAGATCTTCCAGAGCAGCATCAGGGAGAGGAAGTTACACATGCAGCAGGTAGCATTTGGCTGCTTGTGCAAAAGCACCTCTTAGCTATTCCTCTTCTCTTCTGCCATGGGCAAAATGGGCTAACTCCTACCTCAAATAGCAGCCACTGTCATCATCGAATCATAGAACAGTCCAAGGTGGAAGGGACCTCAGCCTGGGTTGGAAAGATCATCTGGTCCAACATTTTGTGGGAAAGGGAGCCTAGATGAGATTATGTAGCACCCTGTCCAATCGCATCTTGAAAACCTCCAGTGATGGGGACGTCACCATGACCCTGGGGAGGTTGTTCCAGTCATTGGTTGTTCTCACTGTAAAAAAATTTCTTTCTTATATTGAGATGAAACCTCTCCCAATTAGACTTGCACCCATTGCCCCTTGTCTTCTCCATGTGGCTCCTTGTGAAGCGAGAGCCTTTGTCTTCTTTGTAGCTTCCCTTTGAGTACTGAAATACTCTGATGAGGTCTCCCCATCCAGCCTTTTCTCCAGGGAGAAGCATACCAACTCCTCCAATCTTTCTTCATAGGGCAGGTTCACCACCCTTTGATCATCTTCATGGCCCTCCATTAGACCCTCTCCAGTCTGTCCACATCTTTCTTGAATATTGAGGACCAGAACTGGGTACTCCAGATGTGGCCTGACAAGTGCTTGAGTGCAGCAGGATGATCACATCTGTGTTGCTGCCAGTAGTGCTCCTGCGGATGCAGCCCACGGACCAATTTGGCTTTGTCGGTGCTGCGGTGCACTGCTGATCCACATTCAGCTTGTTGTCCACCAGGACCCCCAGGTCCCTCTCAGCAAGGCTGCTCCCCATCCACGCAGATCCTAGCCTGTACTGGGCTCTGTGGTGATGTCAAACCAGGTGCAGGGCCCTGCACTTTGTTAAACTTCATATTGTTATTGCTAGCCCGCTCTTCCAGCCTGTCCAGGTCTCTCTGTAATACCTCTCTCCCTTCTGACGCGTCCACCTCACCACGCAGTTTCATTTCATCAGCATTACCTTCACCCAAGCCAGCCCTGGGCACTGGAGATAGCCCTTACAATTGGGGTTCAGATCCCAAAGATCTGTGGGTTTCAGGCATTAAGAAAGGCTGTATTCATCCATATGCACAGCTCGTTGTATTAGAATCTTTGTTCTCCTGATTTCCGTAGGGTGGCTGCACTGAGGCTTCCTGGGAGCTGTTTCACACCAGCCCCAGTGGAAGGTGAGATATGGGTCATGCAACATAGGCAGGCTTGCTCTCCAGCCTGTCCTGCTTGCCAGGTGAACTCTTGCATTCACATCCTGCAATCTGAGATAGATCCCAAACCTCACTGAAGGGATTTGTCTGTATCTCCACAGCGTGGAAAAGTATCTCTTAAAATGGGGAAAAATTACTACAGATGGATCCACAGGATTTGAGTTCCCCCAAGACAGGGAGACTTTGTCATCTGGGGTCCCATCTAGTAAGTCAGCTAGAACTTAAAGTATCATAGGTGTACCCGAGGATAAAACCTGAACTCCAGCTCCCAGCAGCACAACTTTAGTGCCATTCAGAGCCTTGCTTGGGGATCTGAAAGCCAGACATATTCAAAACAAGCTTGTCTCTTCTATGAGTTTCCATCCCCTCCTTTTGCAATGCAAAAGAATGTCCCTTTCCCCACTGAGCTGTGATCCCAGCTGGCACCATGTTCTTTCCGTTCTCCCTAGCAACTTTTCATCTTGCTCGGGTTTTTATATAGGACACAATTTATCATATCTCTGTGTACACTTCTCAGGCTTTCCTTAAGCGTTTTGCTTATCCTGAGCCAAGAACTCCCGTTCTGTTTGCCTGCTCCCAGATTCTAATCTGAGGTCTTTCTGCACACATTGGCACCATCTACAAGCATTATAACCCAGCAAATTTGCTGCCACTCAGAAAATCCTGGCAGTACCACTGGATTCTCCACGTGGCTTTAAACATTCATCCTGCCTTTAGGCTTTTCTTCCACTGAAGAACTGAACAAAAACCCCGGGCAAGACATATGAGTTTTTAAGATCATCTGGCAGTAATAAAGACTATGTCAGATAGAAAAGATAGTGTAAACCAGGCAGCCGTCTCCCTCTGTCTCCGCTGGGATCTAGGCTTAGACAGAATGTAGTCAGCTGCCATTGCCAGGCCAGTAGCCACGCAAGGGAAAATCTCTTTGTTCGCCTCACTTGCAAGATGAATCAGATCAGAATTGTAAAAGGGACCGTTCCTTATGCAACGGAAGTCATGCAATTATTTTCAGGAAGAGGGAAGTGAAATCTGAATTTAAGGACCATGAAACCCAAAATATTGAAAAGCCTTACATATAATCCCTGTGCACTTGGAATCCTGGTGTATATGTGTGTCTGTGGCATGGAAGGGCGATAAAGAGAAGGGGCAGGAGAAAGTAGAGTTAATGAAAGCTGTCATCCTTATCAGATGTAACATGCAAGAATTAAAGGCAACTCAATTGCGTGACCAGCCATCGGTAGTGATGGAATAACAACTTGACAGGGGTATATATTATATTAAGTATGAGCACCAGCAATATATGCACCTCTCTCTTGCATTCAGGCTGTCACCACTGCCCATCAAAACTTCAATCAGATTTCCTTGCAGAGCTGGGAACAGTCAGATTAGTGCGACAGCCCTCGCCAGCTTCGGAGGGTAAGCTTGTAACTCATTCAGCAAAGCACACAGCTCCTGAGCACCATACAGCTTAGTCTTTTTGCACTTGCCAGTTCTTTTGTTTCCACTCCTGTCTCAGACAGTGGGCTCTAAAACTCTTAAAATAAGCGTGGCAGAATGCAGCACGAAGAAATGAAACCAGCGGTTTCGTTTCCCTAACGTATCACCTTATGGCAGAAACAACAGACATCTGGGCAGTAGGAACGGCAGAAGTGTCACATGCTACCTGAACACAACGGGTCTGGCGTACGTTGGCTGAGCAGCCAACGGGCCATATGTTCTATTTCCACCCATTTCTCAGAACCCGCATTAAAAATAAGCATAGGAATAAGTGTCTTAACAATTCCAGATTCACGCTAGCCGAAGTTAGCGGTGGCTTTGCAATAAAGCCATCGGGGCCGTGGATGGCTGGGGGAAGGGAGCAGCCTTTGCACTGTGAAAGGGGGGAACAGAAGCAGAAGAGAGAGAGGGGGTGAGTTGACAACCTGAGTAGCTCTAGTTTGGCTAAGATTTTGGTGGTGGCACCTTAATCACAGCTAAAACCTAAAGCAAGACAACAGCAGCATGCTGCGAGGAATGCCAAGCCCCAAACATTATTTTTTGCCCCGTTTGTATAAATAGATCACTTTTCATTAAATGTTACCTGCCTGTGGGAAATTTCACACAACTGGCAGGAGCAGAGAGGATCCAGGGTCCAAAGCAAGCGTTTGGACACATTTAATTTCCATGAATATTTCCTTCTGAAGGAAGTGTACTTTCCCTCCAACCTTCTTCTTCATAGCGTAGAAGTGATTTTTTTTGCCCCCCCCCGAGGAAAATCTTTTCTCACGCTGCCTCCTTCCTAACATCTGCTTAAAGTCTATATGCATGCTTAGACAGGATTTAGCCAACATTTATCATTACTGCAGCATTTTGCACTAGCATCTGTGACACACGAAATACTTTACTAAGAAATGAGAGTCCGTTCACTCTGGGAAAAGATAAGTCGAGCAGCTGACAGCAGCATGGGGAAGTGGAGCGTGTGCCAGAGAGATGCCACCTCCCCATTCACAGTTTGTGGGAAGATGTTCCCATTCTGGTGCTCCAGCACAGCGGGTGTTTTGAAATAGACAGGCAAACTGTCAAATAACTGGGACATATGTTCATATCTGCAGGGAGACTATCCGTTAAGGATTAAAATGATATAATTGGATTAAATTGTAAATGAAGAAAAGTACTTGCTATTGAAACAAAGGCAAGTTATTTTTTCCTCTATCACACAAGGTGTTTTGTACTACAGAAAGCAAAACACACACACATATATATAAATATTTATTTTTACTTAAAATATACTTTCTCTTTGTTGGACCACACACAATTCCTTTAGGACATCTTTCCCATTGATCGTCTCCTTGACATCTGTTAAAAAAAAAAGACACAGAGGTGGACTTAAGGACAATTATGTGGTAGCGGAGACCACGTAATTGGGCAGAAGATTTAGTGATGTACAGGTGCGTGTGTGTCCTTGCCAGTGAGTCCTGTCTTTCATTACCAACATGTCTACGCGGTTTTTGAGACTGAGCTGCCTGCTCAGAGAGCGGAGAGAGTGAGTGACTGCTGGAACCTGATTGTGCCTTTGTAGAAACGTGATGGAAACCGATTTCAGAGCTGGTGGTGCTCGCGACTAATCCCACACTGAAGGAGCCGGAGCGCTTCTGAAATATGAACTTTCCTATGCATTGCACTGAAATACGTCTCTTCAAAAGTACACCACCGATTTCTTTTTTTCATCTAGGGTAGTCAGTTTAAGATCTTTTTATAGTAACTGGAGAGTGACAAGCAAATCTAGGGCACAATTCGTCTCATTTCGATTTAGGTGTCTAAAACAGGCCAGATGAGTCATGCTTCCAAAAAGCCTTGCTTTTGCCACTGACATTTACATGTATAAAAGTTAGAGACAATTAATTTCATGCCATGCAGAAGTGCAAAGTGCTAATTTAATGATCTGAGATTTTTTTTTTAATGAAAAAGTAACCACACCTACAGTCATTGATTAGTCTGGAAGAGAAGGGGTGATACTCTCAATATGAATCTCAAATCAACATAGTTCAGAGGCAGCTGACAAACCACACACAACAAAAGTTGCTTCAAAGCATATGAGGAAAAGGGGGAAACCCCTTGGCTTCTTACTGACGTCAAGGGCAAAAATATACATATTGAAGTGTAAGCTATTGCAGCGCCTATTATCATAACAAACCACTTCTTGTTCCTCTCTTCCCAGCTCATTTGTCGTTGGATGTATTGCACACGCCATACGTTATGTTATACAGAATATGCTTTGATGTGATTGAGTTTAGAGCACAAAAGGGAGACTAGCTAATCACTTCACTCCTTGACCCAAGTCCTCTAGAAAGAGAGAGACGCTCTTGTTCATGTCCAAATTGTAAACATCTCTCTGCAGCTAGTAACAGACTTGCGAGTGTAATCACCACTCAAGGAGCATGTGATGAACTAATGGTTTCTTCTTGTCTTTTCCCTGTCTGCTGGTGGTTCCTTTCCTTTGGTGAAGGATGCTGTCAGAAGGTTACCTTTACAGAATCGCCTACCTTTGTGAAGACCTGAGCCCTGAGCTCTACAGCAAGAGTTCGGCTGAGGAAATGGTGTACGAAATGAGGTCTATTAATTATTCTTCCATGGACGAAGCACAAGGGAAAAGTCTCCTTCAGAGATGCAGATCTGCTGGCAAGTGCATTTCCTCTGTCTGCTCTAGAGGCAGCAAGCACAGCAGAAGGCAGAAGGATAATCTCCTACAGCCTACACAGCAGCCTGTCCCCGCAGGGCAGCCGTCTCCAGCCATGCATGTCTGCGAGGGGCTGGCAAGGAAAGACACCTACCTGGTTCCCTCTTCCTGCAAAAGCATTTGCAAAAACTACAATGACTTGCACATAGCCGGGGACTATGTGGTGCCCATTAGCTCAGTCACGACGGATTTTACCTGCGACAGCGGCATAGGCCCCTTCTTGGAGTCCTCGGAGATTCCTCCCCCCATGGAGTCCGTGAGGGTCCCTCCCTCCAGCGACAGCAGCCGCAAGCCGGCCCAAGGCTACTCCTCGTGCTGGCGGCTGGCCAGCTTAGTGCCCCACCAGCAGCCCCTCTCCGACTCAGCCCTGAATGACTACCTCGAGCAGAAGCTGCTGGAACTGTATAAGCAGTACATCATGGACAGCACGGCAAACAGGGCATCCCCCACTCAGATCCTGGCCTCAGAGCTTATCATGACTAACGTAGATCAAATCAGCATGCAGATATCACGGGAGAGGAACATGGAGACCACCAAGGCCAAAGACATTGTCATTAGCCGCTTCTTACAAATAGCCAGTGAAAGAATATCTTCAGAAATGAGCACACCTAGTCTGCATATTTCCCCATGTAGCCACACTAATGCGTAGTGTTTGAATGTCTGCCATTAGAAAGCTTTTATGTTCTGCAAAGTCAAGTTTTAGTTTCTTAAGACATTTTTCTGCCTCATAAAAATGCATTTACCGTCTACCATTTAAATGAAACCTTCCAGTACATATTAAATAGGTAAAAATATCTGTACTGTGCAGCCTCTATTGTGGATCAGATGATTTATTGGCTTTTTCGTGTTTTTTTTTTTTAAAGTTTTTCCCTAAAGACTTATTTCAGTGAGCCTCAGACATTAAAAAAATTTTGTGGAACATAACTAAGAGCATACGACATTCTTCCAGGTGCTCAGGTGTTCGCTTTCTTCCCCGCGTGCTTGACATATTTCAACTTTCCTCTGTCTGGAGTCTGCCGTCCTGCCCCTGGGTCTGTGTGAAGCAAAGGCTTACCCCCACGCAAGCACAAGAACAGTGATGTCAGAGACAAAGAAATACGGGCTTTAGGATGTCATCTAGTTCATCCCCCTGCCCCAAATGGCTTTACTTATGACATTCCTCATGGAAATTTTTGTAATTTGTTCTGTAAGATATCAAGTGATAGACATTTATGCTTTCTTCCATACTAACCTTAAATATTTAATTGCTGTCTTCCTGTTTGAAAGTTACCATCCCTTTTTGCGAAGCAAAAGCTGTTTCCAAACAGGCTCCATCGGTAGGAGCGTGCGTGTGTTCCTGTGTGTTTTGCACTGAACTGAACTATTCCAATGGACGCTGGTGACCTGCATGACAGACAGACACCACCTCTGCCAGCTGCTCACAGACCTGCAGCTGTGAAGTGGTCGTGCAGGGCCAGCGATGATAATAAAGAGGGAAGAGGAAGAAAAATTCACCTTTGTTAAGAGAGCTGCACATTGAAAAATAAAGGCTCATCCAAAGCCCATTTGATTAATGCGAACAGTGCCTTTAAGCGCAGAAGGAAAGCTGAAGCGGATCGCTCAGCAGCATGGCTAACCATGTCTTTTTGTTGGGATCGTTGCTGTGTATCATAGGTCAAGGTCGTTTGAACCTGATGTATTTCTAATAGGAAGGTCCTTTTTTGTAAAATTTCACTAAGTCTTAACAAAGAAGAAATTAAAAAAAAAACAAACAAACAAAAAGAGCTGCCTTGTGCCAAGGATGGGTACCTACTTTGAGTCTGTACAATGTGTAATATAGTCAATGCCAGTCCTTCATTGGTTGAGTTTCTAGGTATCAATGTAATATAAATACTAATTTATAATAAATATTCATAAAATGTTTTAATGTTATTGATTCTACAGTGTCATTTTGGCCTTTGCATTCTTTTTACTTTCTTTATACGCAAGGCATGCCTTTGTGGATATTTCAAAACCAAACGTAAAGTAATATCAATCACATCAGTTTATTCTATTGCTGCTGTCTTTCCAGAGATTACTGGGATAGCTCAGTATATTTTCCTGCTTGTGCAATGAAGGGGTATCCAAAAAACAGTTGCCATAAGAACCTTTGATGTGTGAATCCAGAGACTGTGTATCTGTTGCCATAGCAACCTACCCAAATACTATTATTCAGCAATTCAAGACAGATAATAGCTGGCGTATCATATTTCTAGACTGTGATCAAAAGCAATTTACAAATAGAAAAAAATGCTATTTCTAAGAGAAAATAGCATTCATGGTAATGCATAGGCACACGTGTGTTCTGCATGCAAAATCCATTACCAGTTATCTCTCAAATCTCTTGAAACTCTCCCAGAATAAAAGGATACACTAGAACCTATGAGAGTGGCTTGCAGAGGACAGCAAAAGCGAGCAAATGTAGTAGTTTTTATGTCCTACAGATACCCGCTCAGGCTTTTCAAAGTGCGGGGGTTTTGTTCACGCCTATTGATGTTCACATCACCGAATTTCAGTAGCAGAAAGCAGCTTGCAGAATGGAGCGCATAAATCAATACCCGTGCCGAAAGATCTAGCACCTTCATCAGAGAACATAATCAATCCTTACACCCAACTCTGCCCACGCCACAGACCGTGTCCCGCGCAAACAAAACCGCGTTTTATCCTCTGATAAGTCAGAAATCCAGATCTTGATTTTCCCGGCAGGGCTGTGACCCGGCCCTGCTGCCCGTGCAGATCCCAGGCAGGAAACAGCTGGGGACAGGTGGAGAAGAGAAGAAGAGGGGCTGGGGCCTCTGCCCAAACCCAGCCGAACCCCTCACGCCACGAATGCTGTGCTGGGGGCTGGGGCAGCCAGAACTGGGGGCTTGGCACTTGGGGGACGGTGCTTGTCACAGCAGCCCACCAGAGAATTGACAAGGCTCAGGCGCACAAAGGCACGTCTCGTGCGCGTAGAGGGCATGTTTGATACTTACATTTGATTAATCGATCACCTACAAATCGTGCCATTCTCATGCAGCTTTCTTCCAAGCGAATCCCTTAACATAATCATACCTACTTTCAAATAAAGGTCTCACTTTGTGTTGCCAGATGGACGTTTATGAATTTTATTCATGGAAGGGTCGTAATCATTACAGAAGCTGATTTATCCCAGAAAGACAGCCTCAAACACTTCTTCCCAACGTATGGGTATTTTCTTTTCCCTGCCTAAATATGAATCCCCGTTTCATTTTGAGCCCCGTAGCATACCCGCTTCTCACATGAATTACATCCGAATCCCATTATCCAAAGCACACAAAGTACCTCTTGGATTTCAGGCAGTTTCTACGTAAACAAACAACTACTTACTTTCCACTGTGCATTTATATCTCTGTCCTTCCTCCATTTAAAACTAATCTTCCTTTGCACAGGTGCCTCTCTAGGTGTGGCTGTTTCCTGCTAAAAGCACTTGGATAGCAATTTGGCTGCTATTGCCATGAGTCAGGTTGTTATCTAAAGCGATTATCATCTCTCTCCTTCTCCTCCCCTCCTCTCCTCTTCTGCCTCAGGGTTAAACGTTTAAAGAGAGAGATCCCAATTTTTTAGTGTCTCTGTTAAATACAACTAATTTTTAGCTAGGGGCACATCATTTCTTGACACGAGCTTACCAAAATGCTGATGGAGTCCCGGTGGCTGGGGAGCGCGTGCTGGAGAGGAGAGTTTGAACTCTGCCCTCACAATACTTCCTAGTAATATGGCTATTTTAATATGAAGAAGATCACTTCAGAAGGCAAAGAAAATTATAGTGAATATTTCAGTAACTGTTTGGTTGTTATTTTGACCAGCTGTCAAGTAACTCGTCTCAGAAGGGTAGTTTATAACCACCTTCAGCATACTCTAGCAGCTTCCTTAGGCATTTTTTTACAGGCATTTTTTACAGAACATATTACTCATGGCTGATAACATGCTTATAGCAGCAAGGAGTTTTATTGTTTATATGTAGCGTGACTGTGCCCCCAAGAGGCCAAGCCCAGCCCCATGGCAGATGATGAACATTATGTGTGTGTCCAGAAAGGCCGGGTGTCCAATGTGAGGAGAAAAATCCTGGGCAGGAGGAGAAAAGAGGAGAAAAAAGTTGTCAGGTTTATTGCAATCTGTAGCTCCTGCATTTGGGATTAACCCCTTTGCTGGCTCTGATTTCTTGTCCGTACCAAGAAGCGGTGGGGGGAAGAAAAAGGGATATAAAATGCAGGCTGGGCTTTTTGCTGAACATGAAACCAAGCATTTCATGTTCCGATTGCTGCATCCAGATGCAGGCAAAAAGCTAAGCACCTAAACCTGAAATAAATGGAGTTCTACAGCGCTGAGCCTGGCCAGGACTATTGCCGGGGTTTCACCATGGGGAAGCTGCTGCAGGGCAGGAGCAGGCTGGGACCCCCCAGCACCGGTAGGTTCAATGGAGCACCCTGAGGTTCATCTTGTTCCCCTTCTACTGTCCTTTCAAGGCCTGAAGCAATGGGGAGTTATTTAGGACTATCCCTTCCCTCAGCTTCTTTCTACCATGGCTTTCTCTTGGAGATAGGACCTGCTGAGGATGCAACCAGCTGCCAGTATACATGACTATGAGGTATAAATGGAGAGGGGTAAAGGGACTGCAGGTTTTGTTACCATGTTTATCAGAATTGCTGTAAAATATCTTTTTTACTGGTGTGGACAGGGGAGACATCCCTTGTTCTCCCAGATGCAGGAGGAAGGATTACCAATTTAGGGAGATCACCATGTTACCATGAGGACTTACTACAGATTTTAAACCAATATCGAGGTATGAAAGGCCTGCTGCACTTTTGCTAATTGATGCAGTTAACCTAGTTAAATGCAGCCTGTGTGGCTGCGACAGCCGGTGTGTGTCCACTTGGCATCTCTATGTTCACAGGGGCAACCCGTCTCTGACAGATGGATACGACGGCTACGGACGGTGCTCAGAAGGGGCAGGAATTTGGGGTGGTGAGGCACTGGAACAGGTTGCTCAGAGAAGCTGTGGATGCCCCATCCCTGGAAGTGTTCAAGGCCAGGCTGGATGGGGCTTTGAGCAGCCTGGTCTAGTGGGAGGTGTCCCTGCCCAGGGCAGGGGGTTGGAGCTAGATGATCTTTAAGGTCTCTTCTAACCCGAACCATTCTATGATTCTATGAGTTTCTCCAGCTGCATTAATTACACCCAGCGTGGACACAGCAGGCAGCTTAAATCGGTGTATTGACATCCACCGGTGCAAATGAGCAGGGCTGCTCTGTGGTCGGTGGAGCCGTGGCAGCTAACAGGGACCAAGACCCGGCTCCCGAGTTGTGTTGTGCTGGGTAAAACCATCGCTGCCTTGGAAGACCATTTACAGTTTAGAAATGTATAGCAAAAAATGACAAACATGTAAAGGAACAGAAGTTCAGGTCAAACCAGAATTATTCTGTGCACTGCAGCATTACTTCTGCTGCTGCGGTACCGGGAAGAGCTGGCTTGCCGACTCCCCAGCATTAATGCCAACAGGATTAGGGTGACTTTTCAGAATATTAAGCAGGCTTTCTAAAGGCTGAAGGGAACAGTGTTCCCAAGCCTCATTCTCAGACCTTCTTACGTCTCTTTCAAAGCAAATGTTGGATGAACTACCTTGCCTGAAGTGGAAATCCCCTCAAGGAACATTAGCAGTGCCTCATTTTGAATTAGCATCTGATTATTACTGAACTCAGTGCTGCTCTTCCCCCCAGCGCTCCCCTCCTGCTTTATCTTTCCACAGGGCAGGTCACTGTGGGCTCCTGCGCTTCTGCCACATTAAAACCTCCAGGACTCCCCCGGGGTTTCCCTCCCTCCTCCTGCCGTGCCACCCCCTGTTCCGTGGTTTTCCACACCCCGCTTGCCCCACTCCTGTGCTCTCTAACCTCCCCTCACCCCTAGAACCCCCCTCACAGGAGGTGATCCTGGCTCCCCTGACAGCCAGGAGAAGGACCTGGCACAGCCGGATGGATTCTGAGCATCTGGAGGGAAGCGCTGGCCAAGGGTGAGGGTGATGGGGTGACATCAGGAGGGCTGAGGGGTGGCCACAGAGTCCCTGTGGCAGAGGCGGGGGACCCCTGCAGAGGCAGAGGAAGGTTTGTGAAAATGTGCTCGGAGGCAGCAGGGAGCTGAGGAAAGAGGTTTCACAATTTTCCCCGTGAAGTCAAGCCTGAGGGGCGGCAGCGTCTCCAAGCCCCTCCCTGGCTGGAAGGAGCACCTCTGTATTTAAAAGTCAACATACTTGCCAGCTCCACCCATGGCATTTTTCAGCCTTAAAGAGTTGTAGCCTCCAATATGGGGGTTCATTCACTCCTTCGGCAGACCAGCGTCCTTCCAGCTGCACCCCACGGCCATGTGCCAGCACCGGCCCCCACCTCCGGGGGTGACAGCAGGGATGGACCCCCGCCCCGGCTGGCTCCGCGCTGACCGCCAAATATTTTGCTCCTTTGCTGAACTTTGCTCACTAAGCATGAAGGGGAATAGGAGAGGTCTCTTCAGAGCAAAGGAGGGGACTGGGAAAGGTGTGAGGCACAGAGCCAGGCCCTGCAGTGGCTTTTTTCAGGATTAATTTTTGTGTAACTGGAGCTAGAACTATGATAATGAAATCATAGAATGCAGAGCTGATTTAGGTATTTTCATTGATACAGTTCTCCAGTTTTTGTCCTTGCATCCAAAATCCCTTGCCTAAAAGCAGATCCTGTTTGGAGGGTAGGGGTAGAACAGAAAAAAACACAGTAATCATTTGAACAGCACCATTCTAACGCAGGTGACAAATTCCAATACATTTCTAAACAAAAACTATTTCTCGAAAGAAAGAAACATATTAAACATGTTAGAGATAAGCTTAGCAGCCAGTTTTAAGAAAGAGAGGTTAGAGGCTGTCTGTTCTGGCGGTTTAAACCAACTGATCTCAAGGTGTTATTGACCTATTTAGCAAAAGCTGGCTGAAGTGTCACTTCAGAAGCACAATGCTTGACTAAAGACGTACAGCTGAGAAGTTAAAAAAAAATAAATCTACCGAGCAGTCAGTTTTTCCATTAATAAGGTCATATTAAAAATGCACAGCCATGTTCTTTAAAGTCTGTAGAAAGCAAGCAGAAATTTGATTATTTGATTATGTGCACTTAGAATTTATTATTTCAAAAAAGCATAATCTAACAGGTGGGGAAAGGTTAGTCTATCAAAAGACATTTTCCAAAAATCAGCCCAGAAAGGACCAACAACTGACCCTGAAAGTGTCTAGGCAATCAATGTTAATTAGGGGCTAAGCATCAGAAAGTACGTGGCATAGTTTCAAAAGTGGCCCTTGTTTTTGCATCCATCCTTGGGAGAGAAAAGCGAATCGGGAGCTGGCAGAGCGGGTAACAGCTCTTACTGCGCTGGAGGGATTAATTTTTCCTGTCTCACGGATGAGAAACATCTAGAAGCACCCATCCCTAACTTCTAACTGCTTTAAGAAATGGACCAAAGATTCCCTATTTTGGCAGAGCGTGGCAGCTAACATCCCTTTGGTGTTCACAGACAGCAGCCAGTTTTGGGTGCCGAGCCCCTGCCGCTGCTGGCTCACTCAAGCACGTCTCGCAGGGAGTCCTCCCGGGGTGCCGTGCCCTCCCTTCTCTCTGTGCGTCACTGGAAGCCCTTGTGGAGACCCCCCTGCTCCGTGCCTGCTCCTCTCACACACCATCCTTCCTCCTGGCTGCCCTGCCCCGTTTGCACAGAGCCTTTCCCTCAAGAGAAAGTCCCTTTGCTGCCTTAGCAGTCCCAGGCGCTGAGAAATACTGATGGCTGCGGTTCTTAGTCCCAGCAATCCTGAACCTTTTCAAAAAAAAACGAACCCCAGCAATCGCTCCAAGATTCATGGTATGTTCCTGCGAAGCAGCATTACGTTCGTTGCCTGTGGCTCCCAAGCTGAGAGATGGGCTTAATGATAAATAGGGAAGGAATGGGCAGCAGTAGCCCAGAGGCAGGATGAGCTGGCAGATGCAAACAGCTGTGGACACAAAAACTCATGTGGACCTAATCAGCATTACTGCTGCATTCTCTCCAGCATATTCTGACTCTCTTACTATCCTGCCTTTCGGCTAGCTATCCAATGTCCCCAAATCCTCTTCTTTATGAGTTGGTTCGTGATCCTAGTTAAATTCCGTAAATACGTCCAGTGCCTCTTCCCAGATGACACTTACCCATCTTCTAGACATCAGCATCTTCCAAACTCAAGGAGAAATTTCCATACTTCACGTAACCATGGCTCAGGACAATTTCTCTCTAATATTCACAGTTCACGTTTGCCAGGCACTGCACATATCGCTACTACGTCCCCTTATCCTTGCTACTCCATATACGTATCAGAAATGCTTCAGCTTCCTTCTGCAGGACCTCCCCAACTTCATTCTCACAGTAGCCAAATTTTATCCAGACCTATTCCAGCCCATGACACAAAAACTGTACGCTCAAGGCCATATGCAAATTATTTGTAAGTATGCAACTCAAATTGCTATTAAGACATTCGATTTCATTATGAAGCTGCACAGTTTGTAACAGACAGCTATGAGTCTAAGGTTGGGTGGAATGGTAGACAGCTATTTATTAATAGAAAAAAGAACTAGGGGAGGTTGGTTTTAATTCACACAAGTGCTTTTGGTTTTTTTTTTCAAACTATGTTCTAAAACCCATAGTGACAAGTTTATAGTTTTAAATCCAATGAGTCTTCCAGCTCATAGTAAACATTTGCTTTATCGACTTCTCTTAACAGCCTTGATCTGTGAGATTTATTTAATTTAATTTTATTTCCTCTGGTCTTGCCATTTTCTTCTTCTTTGACTTTGCCCTTTGGATATATTCCTTTGGCCTTGGCGAGTTTTAATGTGCTCTTCTTTGAAATAAGGATATCACAAGTATGTTAGACAATTGACTTAATGATGATATACTGAGCAGCCCTAAGGTAGCTTTTTTTTTCCTTCTTCCTTCTTTTAATCTAGACCTTTACAAGCTGAACTTAGAAAAGAAGCTAGAGATTTAGTCACTGGAAAACCAATTAAAATGAATCAATTAGAACAACATACAGTTTTTAGAATACATATGGCAAAGTTTCTTTATTTCCCTTAGCCTATGGTCTATTGCAAAAAAATAATTAATTCCAGACAGGACACAGAGTCCACAGAACCACTATGGAAAACAGAAGGTCTGGTAATACCTATACTTCTGGAGACTGGAGCAAAGGAGAGTGGTACCTGCTAGAATCACATTCATTAAATCAACTTGAAACAATTAAAATAATAGATTTATCCCTTTGTAAAATAATATATTACCTTCCAGGCAGGAACATGATTATTTCCTAATGATTTCGTCATTATTCTAAGGCACTTGTGTAAAAGTCAATTAATCTGTTGTCAGTTGTCGTTACGTACACTATAACTGTTATTGAACCATTTATGTATACAAAATATTCTATTGTGTTTAAAGATCAAAAGCAGTTGTAAAAAGATAAAACAGTTACATTCAGTTTGCATGCCAGTTGTTGTATACTGTGAAGTGAAGTTCATTAGTGACCTTTTTCTTTATTCGTCTCACAACATGATCAGCAGCCTATTGGAAAAATCCGTGATACATATTCTTTTTTCTAATGAAGTCATACAGCCTCTGATCCTTGTCAATTAGATGTGACTAACGTACTTTAAACTGCAGTAAAGCAAAACAAGAGGAAAAAGAATGCGTGATCTTTCAAACACAAATTAAAAAAATTAATATTTTAAATACAAGGTTTTTTATGGGCAAGTTGTATCATCTTTACCACAATTAAATAGCACTTTTCTTTGCAAGTCATTAGCTCAATGAACTGAGTCATGGAACAAAGTATTATTCAGTTTAAGCAAGGGCATCAGATTCTAGCCTTTAATAAACAAAGAAATAAAATTTCTCCAAAATATATGAACAGTAACTTCAGTGACGTGATTGTAACTTGGAGAGAAGTTATGTGTTCAGGTGCTCCTACTTAGGTTGAAGTTCCCAACATGAGACATGCAAATCTGATAATTTTGGAGGGTAATCTGAAAATTTGTGTGTTTTCCATGCATCTGCTGTTGTTGTTGTTGTTGTTATTTCTATTATTTATTTATTTATTTATTTATTTTGCTTTTGGTAGATGGGATAGGGTTAGGCTGTGAGGAAATGTAACCCTATTTCTTTTATTTGTGTTTGATGACATGGAGGTGGGATAGCAATAGAGAAATGAAGAGAGAAGAATGATGTGGTCAAAACAAGGAATTAGTAAAACAATCTCCATAGAAGGTTAGGGAAGACAGGACTGAATTTGTCAAGGATGTTGTAGTGTTTAAGAATGCAGAAGCTGAGAACTTGGACAAGACCCATCTGTATCCATTCACGGACAGCTATTGTAAATGGCATGCAGAATAAACAGGGTAAAAGGAGAAGTGAAAGATGTAGTTATTGTGAAAACAAATTGAATTGAAAGGTTTTTTAATTGTTGTTTGGACAGAAGAGAATAAAACGTCTTTATACTGTGAAGGTGAAGATGCAGGGGAGTGCAGGAGAAATGCAAAATAAATGACACTGGGGACATGAAGCCATGGAGAAAAACAGAGGAGATCAAATTAAAAAAGGAGGAAAAATTGTAGGAGAACAATGAGAACAAGAAAAGGTATGGTGGCCTGAAGGAAAAAATGGAGGGGTAAACAGGAAGAAGTGTGATGGCAAGTAGAAGATGTGAAAGGGTCTGGAGCTGTGGTTAACGGAGTTGCAAAAGTAGAGTTATTTATCTAGGAAGACTGAGGAGTCATGACCGGAGCACAAGGAAAATCAACAATTATGCTCATAGGAGATAGGAGAGAGGGTCGGAAGGAGATCTCTTAAGATGAAAAAATGTCGTTGAACTGGAAGAACTGTGTGGCGATAGAAAAGGTCGTGGTACTGTTGGCTAGCAACAAATGGGAAAGAAGCCCAGGCAATGACTAGATTGGAAAAACATAAACAGTGAGGGATCAGAAGAGGAGCAGTGTTTGGTGAAAGCAGCACTGGAGAGCTGACTGGTGTGGTGAAACAGTGCCAAACGGTGTGGTGAAAAATACAGCAAAGGGGTTGTGTGGATAATTATCACCAGAGCTGTAGGCAGGGATGAGACTGTTGAGAGAAAAAAGTGAAACTAGAATGAAATTAAAGAAAAAGACTGATGGGTTCAGATCACAGGAATCTGGAAGTATGAGGAGAGAAGAGCTTAAAAATTTGCATTCAGATAAGGAGAAAGAGCACAAAGAAAGAGACTGGAACTGTTGAATCAAAGAGAGAAGCCCAAGAAGCGCTTTGATCCAGGATGCACAATGTAAATCTGATACATGACTACTACCAATTTTAAAGACATAATTCCTTGAGACAGCTAAGAGCTGAAGGAAATGTCTAGAGGCTCCAGATGCACACTAATTTTAATAAATGGAATGGTCCTTCCACAGATGGTAGGAGAATGGGAGGAAATAGAAATGAAGAGATATAATGCTTTTGATGTAACTTGTCATTCCTCACATACAGCTTCCACTTCTTGGCCAAAATGCAGATTACCACATTTCAGTATTTCCTCTAGAGATTTTCCTACCATGGGGTCCAAATGTCAGAGACACTTATAGCAAGTAAAGAGGTCATGATACCATGCCAAAATTCTTCTGAGCTATCTAGGACATGATGTCATACTTTTAATTTTATATTAGTATGCCAAGTTTTTTTTACAGGGTGAAATAATAATAAATAGAAAATAATCATAAAGAGAAAGGAATGCAGTTGGGAAGTATACTAATATTACGTGGAAAAGGCTTGATATTCTGGGATGGGGATTTTTTGCAAACTTTAAGTGAATCTTTGGATCTGAGCAATGGTTTGACAATGGAAGTGTGCCTAGCCCCAGCAGCTGACTCTCCCAGCTCCCCGGGTGGGCAGGGAGAGCTGGCAACTTTCCTGCCGGCCTCCTTTTCCTGCATCCCTCCTCCCCTTCCTATTAAAAATGAAGATGGAGAAGAAAACATAAATAGCTAGTCATTTCTCATTCCTTACTTGCACTCGAAAGGGAACAGTCACGCTGATGGGAAAGCTTTTCCTAGGCAGAATGCCCTGGGGACTATTTTTAACAACTTGGAGTTAGTTAAATTTCTTTTACGTGTGCTACATACCGTGTCTGACTTCTCCACTTCCCAATTTTCTCACCCTGGCCTGTGTGACCTGACGTGTCCCACATGAACACAGCTGCAGTGTTGCTTGCATCTGCTGTGGTGGGAGCCAGAAACACAAATGCTTTTGAAAAGCAGGCCTCTAGATTTCATCTGGCTGGGGGAGTGGGGCACGGAGAAACAAACAAACACACAAAAGTGCTTCAGACCAGCTTGTCCTGGTTAAAGGCACGCTACCACAGAGGCCTTGGCATCTAATTTCATGGAACCTAATCCCACACACACGGTCCTTACAGCCTACTGCGACTGCATGCTAGTTTGCAGCCTTTGAAGGAATAGATTTATCTAAAGCATATATATTTTGTATGTGTCTTCATTTCACATTATGGACAGCTGTAGCAATGCAGTCTGGAGGCAACAAAACGAAACGCACTATGTCCAGATCCATTTGCAAAAGGGAGAATGCTTATAGAGAGGACTGAAGACTCTTTGACACGATATTTTTTGATTGTTCAGACTGAGTGATGAGTTAACCTAATTTTGAGTTTTCACAGCACTTGATAAATAAAGATCAGTATCTTTCACAGAAAGAAAGGTCACAATTTTGGTGCTCTTTGCATGGCAAGCCTTCTAAGGGGAACAGGTATTCAGCTGAGTACTTCTGAATTTTAATACAACTAGAAGCCGTGGTTGCTCCCTACCTTGACAAATACCTCATATAGATACTGAAGGAAGAAAACACAGTAGCTCATTGCCTTCACTGCCTTCTAAGGGAAAAGAATAGGTATGCAGCACTGTAGGCAGAAAGCATGTAGAAGTCATTGAATCTTACCATTTTTTCTCCCTGATCTGAATTTGCAGCTGGCTGTATTTTTATGTAAGCCCCAGAGAAGCTGTATAATATGAACAACATTTTGAAGCCATATTTAGTACTGTTTCTTCTCCATGTCTTGAACTAAGGCTTAGTTTTGAAGTATTACTAATGCACATCCTTAGAACTAATTTGAATCACTTTTTATCTCCCTGTTCAGTTTGTCTGTAAATTAACAGAAGAAAGGCATACTACATCTATCATGACGTATTTTGATGAATGTAAAATGTCAGCTGGAAAGCTTCTCATTCCTTCAAAGTTGAGTGAACTGTTGAAAAATATTCTTTAGAAACAGAAGACCTATTAGAGTGTCTATAGAAACAAGTAGGAACTCAGACTGATCCATAGCACCTTGGGGAATAAAAAGATTTTGGATCACTGAACTGTCATCTCTTAACTGTATATTCGTGTTCCTGATGTTCCTATGAAAAAAAGAATAGATAACTCATAAAAAAATAACTATTTGAGAGGACTCAATTAATTTCTTTATCCAAGTGAAATACAAGATGGTATGGGAATGGAAGAGCACTTTGACAGTCTTCCATTCTGTTAAACAGTTCTTCAAAAGCGTATTGCAGTATGGAAAAGCAAATCATTTAAATTGACCAATGTCCACATTTTTTTCTGCATATCATTAAATTCAATTGGGAGGGCAGTTTTTTTTTACAAGAAACAATGATGGACAAAAAATTAAAAAAATTATTATAAGGTCAAGATTGTGGGTGTGCAATAACCACTAAGCATTTTTTGTGCCTAATCACAGGGATGAAAACAGGCACAAAGTGCTCAAATGAAACTAAAAGTGAGTGATATTTAAGTAAAGCAAAGGAAACATAGTCGGAAAAAAACCCTACCAACCTGCCATCAGAACCCTTCCACATTAAGCAAAAACTCCTCTTTCTTCCTTATCTTCCCTTTCATAATCTTAAATGTTGAATTTATCTCCCATTCTTAATATGGAAAATATGGATTCTACAGTTATTTGCAAACAGCTGGACTAATTGTGAAGCTTATGTGCAAAGGATACTTGAAAGCATAATAAATATTTTGTTGATGAGTATTTATTCACAGATGAGTCTGCACAATAAACTGTGTATATACCTTGCGCGGCTTTTGATTCAGCTCTGGGTGAAATTTGAAACAAATATTGCCAATGAAATGCGACACAGAAGCTGAATTTTATATCTACTACAAGCATACAAGGAAGGAGTAAAATAACCTGTCTGTGAAGATTAGACCTTTAAATTGTGATTATATGAGTAAAGAGTTTTTAGAAAAGTACAGACGCTTCCTTTTTACAGCAGTCAGTAGCTGAACCAACAAAAATGTGTCACATAATCACCATAAATAATTAGCCTGACAATTCATGTTTCTGTTTAGGCTTGCAGAAAATACAGGGAGGATAATGTTGTTTTCTTGCATTTATTAATTTGAAAATATAAAAATAAATACCTATTGGCCTATTATTGCATTATGAATTGACTCTGAAGAGTGCCCTTTGAGTACTCAGCTGAAATTCAAGCTGTCTGTGCTGATTTGCCACATAAACAGAGTCAGATAGCATTGATTTCTTCCCTGATTGGAGGCTTTCCATAAGCTACCAGGACATAAAATCACTCAGAAAGAGGTAGCAGCTAGATTGGCTTAGGCAGCTTCAGAAAATTTTAAACCTCTCCTGGCCACATAAGCCTTGTGTGAAGCATCTTCGCTAGACAGAAACAAATTAGAGTCAAGATTTATTGCTTGGATGCAGAGTTTAGGTTTAATTTTCCCCTGCCCCTTCCACCCAAACGTAAGTAATTCCCATAGCGGTGGCTCCCAGAGAGCTCTGGGCTCTCCGGCTTCAACAACACCTTAAACTCAGTGAACCGACTCAAACTCTTCAATGATACAGGCATGCGAGGCTGGGCTAAATGGAGCATGATTTAACCATCCAGGGCTTTGGGGGGGTTCAAAACTGTCCTAAGCAGTGTCCCATATCCTACCAATTGTGTTCTTTCTTATGGGAATGGTTGAAATTAGAAAGCTGAGCAAATACGAGCTTTTGCTGTTAGTTTTCCCTCTTCTAGGAGCTAGCTATTAACCCTGGAATAAATTCTTTATAAAGATTATATCTTTATAAGATATAATCATCTTTAATGATGATTTTAGTTACTAGTGAACAACTACATGCTAATAAATCTATAAATGGAAAATATAGTGCTAAATATGAAGTCATGGTGCAGAAACTAAATAGTATGAGTGAACTTTGAAAGACTGGCAATTCCAATGGACAACCTCTTCTGCTTCCTTTTCATGGCAGCTGTTGTCTATAAGCTGCAGAGCAAGTCTTCACCTGATATACACCTGCTTCATCTGCAAGTAAAAAAAAAACCAAATTTGCATCAGAAAAGCTGGTTTTGGATCGTGTTTTAATTCAGTGTACACACTGCTGCAATGGTAGAGATATCATTGCACACAAGACATTCTGTGCAAAAAATCTAGATAACAATAATTAAAAGAAATACACAAGCAAAACAGACAAAGTTATTTATCTTCTCCATTTTATGAGACTTACCCTTCTTGAAAGACTCAACAGTGACTGGAGAACTAGTGAGCATTTAATCTGTGAAAGACTGAAGGTTAAGCAAAGCAAAATGAAAACCCTTTTTATTCAGGTTTGGGGGATTTCTTTATTTGATCTTTTCACTTTCATGCCTGGTGAACACATTGAACAAAGGGCATTAATATTAATAAGGAACAGAGGTATCTGGGTACTTCTCAGAAATGGAAAAAAAGCATTTAAGGGATTTTAGCATTAATATATGCAACAGACACAATTGAATTTGAGAGCCAAATGACTAATTTTGAGGAAATATGTAAATAGTCTTCCTCACGTTAACAGTCTGATGTAATACTGTGGTTATATTTAGGATAGTGAAAGTATATCTAAATGCATAGCTAAAAATGTATTAATTTTCATGGCTCAGCCAATTTGGTTTTAAATTCTTTTTATAAGGTTTAAGCTATAATGCATTTAGAAACATGTTAACTAAATTGACCCGTGCAGTGGTAATGTTAGTCCACAGCTCCTGTAATTGAAACACATTGCATAACATGGTTTTAAAGATGAAATATTTGTTGGCTTAAATGTGTCCTGATTGTAAGGTCTGATTCAAAGCAATTTCCTTTGGGAGCTTTAGTCTCAAATGGTTCACAGTTTTAAACCAAACCTCATCCTCCCGAAGAGCCGTGTGAATTTGACGTGTCTTTTCATTATCCACAAGTTCATAAAGTACGGAAATGGGCATGTTGCTATGATTTATTTATCGATCAATGTGCAAGCTTGACTGAGGCTAAAATAAGTGTTTGAAAATCAGCAGTGAATGGTTGAAGTGAACATAGAGATAGAGACACAGGGACACATCTCAGCTTCTGATGGGATCATGCAAGAATTACAGCTAGCTAATTGAAAAAGTAATTTTTCATATAAAATGGTTGTGAAGGAATGTTTAGAACTTGATGTGATCATAACCAGTATTTTCTTATCTGTCTGAGTCTGCAGAGAGCCTGAAACAATGGCTCCGACCAAAGAGACCGGCGTTAACACAAGTGTAACCAGTAAGTGCAAGCCATTTTCAAAGCTTGTTTTTGATGTGTGGACCAGAAAAAGAGAGGAAGGGAGAGGCCAAGCAAAACTAAATCTCCTCTGTTGGTGTTTCAAACGCGGGGAAGCCAGCCCAGCTTCCCCGCTGCGGGAGGGGGTTCAGGAGTACCTCTGCCGGCTGCCCCGATCCGTGTTTCCCACCTCTTCAGCAGCGGACCTGCTGTTGTTTCTCACTGGTTTCACCTCAAGAAGGGCCGAGTGACTCACAGCATTCCTTATTTCACCACCAGCCAAAGGGTGGTCACCCTTCCACTGGTTGCGCGTGGCCGCCTTGGTGTGACAGGCAAGGTGAGGGTGTAAACAGGGATGACAGGTTGGATGTAAGGGTGTGGGAATGGAGGGAAAAAAAAAAAAAAAAAAGAAAAGTGCTCATTATGTTTTGAACAATTTTTCTGTCCCACTTCAGGATGGGAAATCTGAGCCCGTGCCATCTGGTTACCTGCCAGATGCTAATTTCACCCAGGATAATTTTCCGGAGCTTTTCCTGTGGCTGTATTTTGATGTGAGGATTTCTGAGCTCTAGCAGCTCTTAATTCCAGTTCAAATATTAGTGCCAGGCAGCCCATGGAGAGGAAAGATCTCGTTATTTTTCTTTAGGATACAGCATTTGGCAGGAGCTGTAGCAAATGAAATGTAAAAGGCTGGTGAAAGGGCGGATCATCATCCTGACGTGCAGTTCACACATTGCTTATGTTAAAATGCCACTACTTCTCAAAGGGGTTTTACTAGGCAGACAGATTTTGGAGGCTTTCTGAGAGGATGACATACAGACTCACTGTTGCCTGAAGCTTGCAGGTCCCAGATATTTCCAAAACCAGACCTCCCTGAACCCCCGCTTTTATGTGATGGAGCACTACCTTTAGGATTGAAGTGTCTGCAAATCAAAATACAGGGACCCAAGGAAGTAAAAGGTCAGAAGAAACAGAGGTATTCGGCTACTTCTCAGAAATGGGAAAAAATATATTTGCGGGATTTTAGCAGATTCAAGATTTCTTTATCTACTCTTGTTTTTAAGGTGGCAAAACATTAAAAATCCCACAGATGTAGTTCTCAGCAGGGCCAAAAGGAGGTTAAATTAATCTCCAAACTCACAACAGGGACGGTTAATTCTCATTTGTGAGCTGTTAAAGTGCCAGGTTTTATTCATTCCGAGGACTTTACAAACAGAAGGGGAGAACAAAGGAAGAATGGAAGACTCATTTGTTTTTTTCTTTCTGATGTAGAAATTAACGTTCATCAACTCACTTTCTCTAATTGCCTCATTGAGACAGCAAGAGAGTAAAAGCATCTCATTTTCTCTGCAGATCAGGACATAAATATTCTATCTCCATGCCACTGTAAGAAAGAGGCATTGCATGTCTCTTTTTTTTGGAGTTGCCTGGCTGTTTTACAGTGCATAAGCATAATAACTGTTATTTTCTGTCATTTTCCAGTGTTCTCTTAAACATGCGTGCAGGCAGTTGAGCTCCGTGCAAACCCAGAAATCTCCATTGAAGTCAGTGACCCGGTGTAAACCAAGATGAATACAGAGCATTAACAGCGTAAAGACCCAAGATACAGGGTGCTACAAAATGGCCATAAAGCACGTGTATGATGATTGTGGGAAAAAACCCCTCTCCTGCCTGTCAGCCTCACAGCACTGCTGGATGCAAGAAATATTCCAGCACCTGGGCGAGCTGGAATGCCGGTGGGGCGAGACTGGACATAAAAAAGCGGGAGGCGAGAAGAGGCTGTGGTGAACTTGACCTTGGCTCTTCTGGACCTACACGAGAGCTGGCAAAGCAGGGACATGACTGAGGGCTGGTTTAGTCTCTGTAGAATCATAGAAAAATAAAGGCACCTTTAAAGGCCACCTAGTCCAACCCCCCTGCAGTAAGCAGGGACAGCTTCAACTAGATGAGGTTGCTCAGAGCCTCATCAAGCTGGCCTTGAATGTCCCCAGGGATGGGGCCTCCACCACCTCTCTGGGCACCCTGTTCCAGTGTTTCACCACCCTCATTGTAAAGGGCTTCTTCCTAATGTCTCATCTAAACCTACCCTGCTCTCATTTAACACCATTGCCCCTCATCCTATCGCTACATGCCCTTGCAAACAGCCCCTCCCCAGCTTTCCTGTAGGCCCCCGTCAGGTACTGGAAGGCTGCTATAAGGTCTCCCTGGAGCCTTCTCTTCTCCAGGCTGAACAACCCCAACTCTCTCAGCCTGTCTTCATAGGAGAGGTGCTCCAGCCCTCGGATCATCTTTGTGGCCCTCCTCTGGACCCGCTCCAAAGGTCCATGTCCTTCTTGAGCTGAGGGTTCCAGAGCTGGACACAGTACTCCGGGGGGGGTGTCTCAGGAGAGCAGAGTAGAGGGGGAGAATCACCTCTCTGGATCTGCTGGTCATGGTTCTTTTGATGCAGCCCAGGATGTGATTGGCCTTCTATACGGGGGGCAAGTTCACCGGGACTGAAAATGGGAGCTTTAAATTGTCACATCTTCTCCTCACTGACCGGCAGCACCGCTCCTGTCAGACAAGAAACCTCCCGGCAATGCTCTACCCACAGACCCAGGTTGAAGATGAAGTATTGAATGCCCCATGGCCGGCTGTGAAGTTTGGAAGGTGGGAGAGGTGGCTGAGCACGTGGTAAGACCTATCCTGCGGTCCTGAGCACTGCGTGAGGGAGGTGTTTCTGGTTTAAGGTGCGTTAGACAAGCTCTGTGATTTTTTGGATGTGCACCGCCCACAGCAGCAATCACTTAATGCATCATTAGATTTTGCAATAATTGGCTAGTATGGGCTCCTTTACAGGAGGAGAAGTGATTTTCCTGGCATCACATTTTATAGAAGTGCGCTATTAGTCATGTGCCATTGCTGGTATATTTGCCTTGTTTGTTGTGTAATGTTTGAGGTGAATACTATCTAAGATTTATTTTGTAATTTTCACTATGCCAATGTAAAACATATAGTTTGTTGCCATCAGATTGGAAAAAAATTACCTCCTGATGCAAACAGGGTGTCAAGATTTGAAACTTCCCTGTGATAAATGACAGAGACACCAAATATACCTTGTTCCTCTATATCGCTTCTTTGACTATGATGTGCTTTTTATATAACACTGTGGGTTTCATTCGTGTCCCCAGAATACCCTTGGAACCGAGGAGTGCTGTCCCAGCAATGTTATTATGCTGACAAAAAGATTTTAATTTTTAGACAGTTATAAAATATATGAATGCAGGCATAATGTTTCGGTTGCATAATGTAACACCAGGAATAGCTCACCAGTCATGTTAATCAGATCATCATTCACTCAAAATCCCAATAATTTGCAGTATACCTTGTCTAAATGGAGGTCAGAGAAGACACTGGTAAGGTCAGCAATAAAAGCTGATATGGAAAGCTGGCACTCAGTAGATGGGACAGTAATTACAAACTGTATAAAACTCAAAATATTTTACATGAGAGGCTGCTACAGTCTTGAGGTCTTTTTTGGTTCCTATGAATTCTTATCTACTTGCAGTCATTAATGCTTTCTGATTTGAACACATCCACAAATTAAAGGAAGAGCTGTCTTCAAATCATTAGTTCTCCAGTCTTTTTGAGTTAATCCAGTTAATATAAAGTCACTGTTTCCAAACCTTCCAAAATCTGATCAGAGCTCTAAAATGACATTGCGCCACATCTGTTCCATTCAGTTATGCCTATTTAAAATAATTATAACAGAAATTCCTCCTTGCTGAGAAAACTCTGGACATCTGGAGTCTTCCCTTTAATCCACATAAAACTAACAGGCATCACTTCTTTCCTGTTAGCAATTCCGCATAATATTTCTCCTGCCAATTCAATTTAAAGCACCTGAAGTAAGGTCAGGAAGATTGAAAAGATGAACAAGTATGCTGTGTGCTTTTTTAATAATAAGAATATATTAAAAAAGTGAAAATATTTATTTCTTCATTGCAAGAGTAATAACAGAACTAACTTGGAGAATTGCTGTCTTCTTGAATAACGATTGTCTACATTATTCCCATCATTGGAAAGATGCTTACAAACTTCGGAAACATCAAGAAAAATTTTAGGTTATAGATCTAAGAAAAAACTGGTCGCTGAAAAGTTAGTTTATCAATAGTTCAAAGTAGTTCTGGGGAACATAATCTGTTGATTGGTGATGCTTTATCTACAGCTGTGTGGCTGGATGGATTTGATTGCTCGTCTGTGCCACAAGGTGTCATTGTTTTACCAATATCAGCTTCTGAAATCCACGCTAAAGGAAAATATGCAAAAATTCCTTCGCCTGGCGTTTTAAGAACTTGGAAACATACACAGATAATTATCTAGTTTTTAGCAGAATGAGGAACGTAGAAAATGGCAACTTGTCAAAGACCGAATCAAAAAGATCTCCTTGACACCTATTAATGTACGAGGGAGCTTTCAAGGTCTTCAGGCTGGTTTGTTTTCCCTTCCTTGCGTAAAGGCATGCTGCGTGGCCATTCGATTCCCTTACCTTGCTACGTGGTAAGGAATTTTATTTTAATTCTCTTTCGATGGCTTGGAGGATGACACGTGGCATTTTGACAGGCCCAGGTTTGTGTCCCACTCAGGTGAAGGCCAGGTTCACGGTGGCTGGCTTCATCCCCGCCTGGCTGCTTGCCCTGGGAGGGCTGCCCCGACGCTTGCGTGATGCCAGGACTTGTGCAGTCGTACTCCTATAATTGACGCAGTGCTTCGTATGACACTGAGCCTGTCACACAGGCACCAGGTAGGACAGACATGGCAAAGAAGAAACTCTACAGTTAAGCATCTGTGGGAAACAAATGGGCTAGAGCATTAGTGCTATGACATTTTCTGCAAGTACATCAACCAAATAAAACCCCAGGATTATTTATCCACTTTCCAGATGATAGAGAACTAGTTGGTAAAACGTTTCTCAGAGAAAGCCTGTGGGATGTGCCCATCGCTTCTACGGGGCTTGTCTGGTGCTGTGCTGGCAGCTGGCTGCGCGGCCAGGGTTTCCCCTCTCCTCTGAAAGGGAACCACAAAAGGAGCTGCTCAGCCATGGCCCTGTTTGCTCTGTCCTCCAGGCGGCCAGAAACGCTATTTCAAAACGAGTTCATTATGCAAAAACCTTCAGAAAAGCTCAGGGATGAAACAGAGAGGGGAAAGGAGGGAGCAAGATGCTCTGTTGGCTCACAGATGCAGCGGGAGAGACCTGGCATTTACTTGCAAAGCTGGAAGAAGCGCTGGGAAAGGGGACGTAGCAAGGGAGTTGTAAGGGAATGTTGTGCGGTGGATGAGGAGGTATTGCTTGGGATTTTCTGCCCAGGTGCTTGTGACCTTGGAGAGAACATCTGAGTTCCCCACCAAGAGGTGGTTGAAGAGGAAACTTTGATGTGTTAATAGGAACCTGTTGGTATATCACGCAGGCATTCACTGTTGTTAAGAAGGCCAGACACGGCCATCCTATGCGTACCCATAGATTATAAAGCTAGCAACCTATTGCTGTCATAGAATAAAATAAAATAATAAAAAATAAAAATAAAATAAAATAAAATGTTAAAACAGATATCCTAGGCATTAGATCATATCACTGTCAGCTGAAAATGGATGTTAAAGACAGGGAGTAGATCCTTCATTTTGTAATTGGTCTTGGAAATCTCAGTGGACCTTCCAAAACTTCAAAACTATTGGAAATGTTTGTTCATCCTGGGATGAAGATTACTGACAGCAAGCTTTTCACTACATGTGAAAAGCTTGCTGGAATTTGCGGTCTAAATTACTACCTTTTCTGTGCATAAACAGTGACCCTCGCTGAAGAGTGTTCAACTATAGAAAAGAAGAAATTTATGTACAGGAGTTTGCTGGATTACAGAAAGACATTAGGCTATGTTCTCAATATCACTCACATCGCCTTAGGGAGACGAAAATATGGCCCTGATGCCTCAACTTTTCTTGTGAATTTTAGCCCTGGTTGGTTAGACATACATTTTATTGAGCAGCCAGAGAGCTAAGCTCTTCCTGAGGATCCTTTCTGTAATTCAATATTGATTGTAAAAAAGTCAGGGGTACAAAAGCACACAGATTCTTCTCCCTGGGACTCTGGGCTTTTCTTTTCTTAGCAGTGAATGTACCAAACATATTTTTTTTTTTTTGTCTTTGATTTCATACACACAATAAACCGCATTTCTTTATGCACTGTCTCTTATCGGGAGCTTCTGCGGCTGTTGTCACAGAGTGTTGGCTGTCAGCAGCAGTGAGCAGTCTGGCACCCATCGCACCTGGTCCTGCTTTCAGCTCGCAGGGGGGCACATCCTCTCAGGCAGGTTTCCGTGTGTCCAGCTTTCATCCTTCTTTTATTTCTGCTTTCATTGGGTTTCGTTATCCAACATACGTATACTATATATACTACTAAGCGTTTAACTGAAAATCAGTCTTCACAAAACCAGTGTTTACAGTAGCAATAATTTTAAATCTCTTACTGGCAGACGGAGCATGACTCAGAGTAATGTAGGATCTTTCTGAGCTGTGTAAAGCCTTTTCCCCAGGCTGCCAAGGGTGCCTATCACCTTTGCTAATGATTCCCCAAATGCCACTGTGTTAATGATCTCTTTTCAGCTCAAACCGTAAGCAACGGCCATCAATTTCCCAGGAGACAGGTGGCTTTCTTTGAGTGTAGACTGCACCTCAAACCAAATGGAAAATAATAAACAGTAACAACAATCCAGATGGAAACCGCCTTTCGCAAAAAGGCTCAAAATATCATGTAATGGTTACAAAGGTAATGTCTCACCCACTACAAAAAAAATAATACCAAACCAGGTGCTTTTACCACGCGCTTTATTTGTTCAGCCTAGGAAGAGGTGAAACTCCAGCCTTCTCTTTTGCCTCCTCGTGTGCCTGTGCTGCAGCGGTGGCCCTGGCCACCGTTTGCAGCTGTGGCTGTGACGGCGTGGTGGGGATTTGTGGAGCGGGACCTCAGAGAGCCGCACGGTCGCACCCTTCCCGGTGACACCCTCTGCTGCTGGCCGAGGGTCACGGCGCGGCTCCTTTTTATCTGCGACCCTGAGGAGAACAGCCCAAGCACTGCTTCGGCCTCACTGGAAACCTTTCTCTGGCATTGGGAAACGAAAAAAGAAATGCTCATCCTCCTTTCAGGGCTTGACAAGCCTCATTTCGTAAAGGCTTTTTTGCATTTGCCAGATTTACAGTAGCTGATCAGGAGCTGTTTATGCAGGCGCAGCTTGGTCCCTGAATACCTTCCAGGCAGTGTGTTATCGTGTACTGGGTTTGTATGGCCTGCTTTTTACACAGTGGGTATTCAGTAGATTCACTGAGTACAGTCAAGCTGTCACGCATCAAAGAAAGGGACCAAAAAAATCAAAGTATTATTTGTCTTTTCAGACTCCTTCCAGGCTAAACAGGCTGTCCCCAGTAGCACAGGACGACAGCAACGCTCCATGCTCAGTCACATCTTGCTCTTGAAATACGTATCCGTGTGCAAATACCACCGACCGCGGCAAGGGCTGGCGTGAGTCGCGGTGACATGGCGACAGAAATGCCAAGGCAGCGAGTCTGCCTGATTTTGGTACTCCCTTCATCACATCACGTAAAATGTTAGGAAAGATCTGTGTGGACACTGGGTGCAGAAACAGGTGAGATACAAATTAACTTCAACGTGGGGAAGAGAAAGTTGATAACATGAGAGGGGACTGCACTGATAGTCAGATTTTGCAATCACTAGGTTTAACCTGCTTTTTCAGCTCCAACCAGACTGTATTGCTTAACCAGACAGGTGAGTCAAGTGGATGATTTCAACCTGTGGAAAAGATAAAGAGAAAATGAGGTGACCCCTTAAAATAACTCGTCTCAGTATAAAGAGGCTGTTTCTGAAGACTGCTTAAAAACAGGTGTCTAATGACCAAATTATTTTTCATTCTTTCCCACTGTCATTATGTTAATCAAATGAGATGCAGATGCTCATCTACCAGCTTCTCAGTAGTGTTCAAAGGAACTTAACTCCTATTTTTGCCTTTGAAAATTCCCCCCCATGATAGCTAATACATTTCCAGCAGTCCTTCATGCTCGGCATTTATCACATGCCCAGTAATCCCTGTCTTCTCCAGCTTCTGTGCTGACAAGTGTTAGCCCTATATTTCAAAAAATTAATAACCACAGGGACACATTTCAACTTAACAGAAGCTCAGGATTGTCTTGGTTTCCCAGAGCAACCATCAGGAATCCTGGAAAAAAATGGGTCAAATGAAAACATTATATGGCAAAATAGTAGGCAGAAGTATCATAGTCTTATTTCTGGAAAATGTCTGCGTAGTTGTTAAAATGGGATGTGTTTTAGACACCAATTCCTATAAATTATTCTAATTAAAAAAAAAAAATTGTACTGGAGGAATACTTGAATCATTTTGGATAGAGAGCAAAATTAATGGGTCAAAGGAAAGCAGCACCTACTTACAGTATTTGCTAGACACTTATGCACAAAACTAAATCTGATTTTCCTGATTGGGGCATTGTCATAAAGATTATAAACCTGACAGTTAAAAACAACCCGCAGTGCAGATAACAGCAAAATATTGATATAGGAACAACAGGAATTTAATTTTAGGCCAGCCTTCTTTAACAGTATCCTTGGTTAGTAAGTTGTGAATATCTTACAACTTTTCTTGCTGCTATTTGATATTTCATCACAGCAGCATTTGGGAGAATCTGTAATGCTCTAGAGAACTACGGTATGGAATACAGAGAGCAGAGAAGATTTTTTAAGATCCTTATGGTCTTTCCCCGGAGACAATCTGTTCTTTGCAAAGGGTAAGCTAAATATGTTAGTGAATGATGCTAACTTTTGAGAAAGCGTGAAACCAAACAAACAGGGTTTAAATAGATCAGGTACTTGGACAGAAAATAAAGTAGGACCAAATTTAGTTTGGTTTGGACTTTGGTTAATAAATTAAGGGAAAATCCCAAATTTTCAACCAAGTAGATCAAGCTTGAGAAAATATACAGGTTTAACATTACCACCTTATTTTGAGTAGGGATTGATCGCAATCCATTGAATTCAATGAAGAGCGTAAATGTTCCTCTCGATAAGGTGACAGATGATTGAATTTCAGAACACTTTGTAAGCTCAGGAGAGCAAAACTCTTCTCTGCATATAGTATAGAGCTTCGGTTTTCTTCAAAACACTTCCCATGGCTGAACACAATCAAATGCCCTCTGCAGAGTTTCTCATTTTTGAAACGTTAGATGCTTCTGCATTCACTGGACTGAATAGCGTGAAGCTTTATCAAAGAATGGTTTTATTTTGTTTTCTTTCTTTTCTTTTTTGCCTGGAAAGCATCGTCATACCCAAGACTTTTATTTCCAGTTACATGCATCACGAAACAAAGCCAAAGATGACCTCTTTCCTCTCCTGGTTCTGTTCAAAATCGTTGCAGGAGAAAAGTGACATTGAACTTCTAATTTGTTTATTTTGGTTTTGCTAAATGCTTCCTCTGTCCTTTCTAGACCTCTCTGTCCTCTGATGACAAACACTGCTTACTGCCTACAGAGTTCTCCCTCTTCCCCTTTGGCTGAGTCCTGGCTTAAAACGTATTTCCCACCAAGGGGCATGTCCCCCTCCATGACCGGGACCTGATCAACCACCATCCGAACTCCATAGAAATTCTCCCATGGGTCTGAGTGGAGCTGGGTGAAACCTCCTGCTTCTCACAGACCCTCATCCGGCCTCTCCTCATATCCTCTATCGCAAACAGGGATCTTTGTTCTGATCCATGTCTTACAAGCATATGAACTTGAGGTTATTTTCTATGCATAATTTAATTCAGAGTATGGTATTCTGCTTTTACAAATAAACAGGAAAGAAATCAAGCACTAGGTACTGGCTGTTGAGCTTACCGTCAGCTATTTTTGGAACAAACTGTGACTAAAACTATGTAACAAGGGAACTTGCATAATAAAATTTACTTTATTCTGCATTATAATGTAAATTTCTTTGTCCTATGACTCCAGCCACAGTATTTTATAACAAAATAGCTGATGATGCAAACCAGATTTCACTATTGCTGAGACCTTGCTCTCTGATCTTTCTTCCATTCATTTGGGGAAAAAAAATGCATTTTCCTTCCAAACGTCTCCCCCAAAAGCTTTTAAGAGATAAACATTCCCCCCCCCGCCTTTATTCTAATGTAAACTTGAACCCATAAAATTTCGTTAAAAGAGTGTAAATCTTTCCCCTCCAGAAGTTATCTGCCATGTTTCTTCTTATCCTTTGGATGACTGCAGTAATTTTTATACTGTGCTGTCGGGAGTGTAATGTTAAGTGCTTCATTAATGATGATTTGTGCCATCGAAAAGTTTAAAATGGGCAGATCCTGGCAAGGGCCTGACATTATTTATTTTCGTTCTTTGCATTAAACTCGGCAAAGAACACTTTAAGAGCAGTTTTGCTTCTACTTGGGGATGCTATAAGCAGTATTTCACATGCCATTGCCTCAGAGACAGCATTAATCAGGAGAACAATAATAATGGCTGCGCACATTGCTAATAAATATTTGCATTTATTTGTAATAAAAGGGATACATTTCATTGAGTGAAAGGAAAGAGAGAAGTAGAAAGATGCTTGTCTGCATTTGGAAACGATGACAATTCCAGCGATTTGCTGCTTGAAGGGTTAAGAAATACTAATTGGACCTCAAGGACCCAGGCCCTGCAGAGCGTGGTACGGCAGTGCAGAGGAAAGAAAATATATCTGGAAGCTGGGGAGTGCCCTGGGGGACAGGCTGGGGCTCCCTGGGGTACCTCGCTTCACAAGAAAGCCATGGGATCACACTTCACTTTGGCGGTGGGGAGAGACAGGGAGGAGCAGGAGGTGGGAGGGGACGGCTCGACGCTCTGACGTGCTGATGGATTTAGCCCCTGAGCTGGCTCCTGGCTTGGGACCTGCTCCTGGATTTGGGGGTGTCCAGCTTGTTACTCACCTGGAGAGTGAACCAGGGGGCAGAACTCATGTTAAAATACAGGGTGGGTAAAATAGTCACAGCACAACTTAATGTATTGAAACTCAAAGACTTTTTTAACATTTCACTGTCTGTTTGAATATTAACTTTTTCTTTTTTTTTTTCTTTCTCCCTGCAGTATATTATAATATAAGAGGAAACAGAGGCTCATTTGCTAAGCAAAATTAAATATTAAGAGCAATGCAGGGTGGTACAAAATGCATATCTTTTCGTTACTTAACTACAATTTTTGCATGATGTTGTAAAAATAAGAAATTCATTGGAAACAAATCTGGAGGAAATGTAACTTTTTGTCTATTTGATATATAAATAGACTTTTTACTGCAGCTTAAATTTCACATGACCTCATTTAAACATCAGGCATAAGGAATGTCAAATGGCAGGAAATTTCATTTGTATGTTTCAGTTCACTCAGACTATATTTCTCTAGGCAGACTGGGGCTTAAGTATGTGCATTAGTAAACTGGAGAGAATTACTTCTGAAGATTTGAGACTCTTGTTTGTGAACTCCATGATGGCTTCTGGAAACAAAGAATGAGAATAAGATGCTTTTCACAGTGAGAAAAAAAATAGTAAAAAGTGCAGTGTCCCAAAGATCAGTTTTAGGAGCAGCATTAAATAACTTTGTAGGCAAGGAAAGGTCAAAGACAGTATTAAAAAGCTCTGAATTAAATGCCCTAGAGAAATTAAATTGTTAATAAAGACTCTTACAGCCCCTTTATGATTAGTGTTTCTTGGACCTTCGAAGAGACCAGATTGCCTGTGCAATGTAAAATGTCACTGGAAAAATATTTATAATCATGGATTATAAATATTTTAATGGATTAAATATATGAATATTTGCCTGGCTTAACTCAACTGCAATAATTTTCCAGTACACATCTGCAGCAATCAGATACCAGCCTAGCTGGGTCTGTGGTTCACAGTTCAGTCCTTTGTTGTTTCCCCTGTACTGGAAAAATCCAGGAATATCTGATTTAGAGAGTGAAATTCTACAGAAAATACAGTTCCCACAATAGAAATAATAACACAAAGCTAGATGTAAGGGCCCCTCACCGATTTCAGTAGCCAGACTGCTATTTATTTCAGTACAACTGGGAAAAAATGTCCCCCACAAATGGGCTAACGGCAGGCATTATTTACTACAGATTGTATTTAATTTTACACTTAATCAACAGGCATAATTTAATTTAGCAGTAGAGAAACAGAGCAGGCGAGGAGGTACTTGCCGCAGGGGGAGGAAGCGACCCCGGGAGGAGAGGGGTCTGCAGGAGGGAAGAGGAAGGAGGGAAGTCCAGCTGGAAGAGCACACCAGCGCCGGAGCCCGCCAAGGGGATCCAAGCTGGGATCCCTCACAGCTACCACACTTCTCCTGACAAGAAAGAGATTAACTTCTCACTCTCTTTGCAGGACGCAGCAACCTTGACACGCTGCTAGTCCGTGGGATGATATGAAAGACAATAAAGGCAAGGAATGCGTTCACTCTGATTGTCAGGGAGAAAAATTAACAAAGGAGCAGCAAGGAAATTTTTATGAACTAAAGCATGCCAGGAGACAGGCCCACCTTAAGAGTTGTCCAAGCACTGCTGTTCCCAGTAAATCCAATTAATGTGAAGTATTGACATTTATATCCAGGATTCTGATGACCTCACGTCAGCGACAATTTGCTGGCAGTGTTAACAACGGCAGAGCCGATACTCAGAAACCCCCAAAACATTTAAAGCAACGCAGATGTCATATGTCTACTCCCAGTTAGCAGTACAAGACATTAACAAGCTCAATGATCAGTTTAAAAAAGTTTTATAAAGCCTATATACATCCATTTGCCTTTTGACTAATGAAACTGCGTTGTGGGTTCATTTTCCCCTCCTATATTCTCCACCTAAAAGTAGCAGTTTATAAGTCTTATTTCCATTACAGATGCTGTTGGTGCATAAAAGGAGAATGCCTGTGGAGAAAGCTCCGGATTAGACGTGCTCCCTGTGGAGCGCTGAAAAACCATTTCTGATAAAACATGCTATTTGAGTTATTTTTCCTTTGTAAAGAATCTTGCGCAAAACCGGGCTGCGGTTTGGTCACAGTATATGAAGTCTGCGGTGCCCAGCGCTTGGCGCACTAAGAGAAGCTACAGCAGCGCTGGGTAAAGGCCCAAGTACGGGGTCGGCTCAGGAAACTGCCCAATCACAAATAGATCTGTGAGGCATTTTTCAAACTAATTCATTACTCTCTTGAAATGTATCTATAGATAAATCAAAATCATTTGTCAATGTATGCCAAATTTCATAAGTAGTTTAGCCTTCCACACCTTCCCTCCTCCCCAGCTAGCATGCCAAATTGCAATTTTTTTTTAAACCTATTTTTACCTGGTTCTTCTTCCACCGTAAACATGGATCTGTTGGCATATTTCAGCCTGACCATGCTGTGGAAATCTCAGTTGTTATATTTTAACATATTAGGGAGCTGGGTAGATAAGGAAAATCGTGGACGGGTCCACTTTCAAAAGAGGCCGAAGTAAATGTTCAGTTTGAGTAAAGCATCCGAGGCTCCACACAGAGAGAAAACAGGTTACACGTCCCAGAGGAGGGAAACACTGCAGGGGGAGTTGATGCCTCATCACCTTAGTCATCAGAGACTCAGCTATAAGAAATTAGTCCTTTGGAAACCGAATTTCATTAGTTCCAGTCCTCATGGCACTAGAATCTAAATAAAACTTCCAGACTTTTGTGTATCAAATGTTTGAGATTAAATGGATCTCTCCCTCTCCCTTCCCAGCCCCCTACACCCCCCCCCTCCATATGCACCACAGGTAAATACCCTGAAAATTAAAGAAAATGTGTAATCTCCAATGCAGTCTTCCTTACTTTAGGAAGAATACCAAAAAGCGTTTCCTTAGGGTTACCCAAATCTGTTATTTTCCATTTTTTATTTCTTTACCATGATTTAGAGTATCTTATTTTCAGAGTTGCAACCAGAAACTGGAGTCCCATCTGCTTTGCCATGGTTACTGCAGAACAGCACGAGTGGTAAGACTTGTATTTTATTTTGTGCAGTGTCTGTAAAAAAATACCCATTTCCTCCCGTGACACCAGACTAGAATTGCTCCTTCTTTCCAAATCCCACGATCCAGAAGATGCGGGGAACACTGCGTTACTTCACGTGCAGTCTCCAAACTTGGGCAGGACTGGGATTGCTTATAGCTCTGCTGCCAGATCCGCCTCCTGTTGTCTGGCAGAGAATGTGATGCACTTCAAAACTGTGCTGTGGGACCAGACAAATAGAAAGGGGCTGAAGGAAGACAAAAACCTCTGCCTTTAACTCTTGGGTGAAAAAGAGAAAGTAAAAGACAAGCAGTATTGGTGACATGCTGTTTTAAACCCCTTCAGAGGCTAGTAACAGACAACATAGTGGCCCTTTTGATTCCTGCATTTTTTGCAGATAACACATCATGGCCTTCTACTGGTAGACGTAAGGATGTGCTGAAAATGTGCTCCGTAGTCTGCGAACTGTGTGGCTACAGTAGGTCCAGCAGTGTCCTTAAACTAACAAGCCTGCCTGCTGGAAGGGTCACTGCCACACTGATGGCTGCATGAAGGTGACAGATGATACAGCTTTTGGCTTATGACAAAAAATGGGCAAAGTTACATCATGCCTGCCTGCAAAAACTGTGTCCTTTGTCGCCTTCATGCAGGCTTCATATATCAATCTTAAAAATAATGAGGGGTTTTTGTCCTTATCAACCATGGGAACATTATGCCAGGGTCTCCCCGCTCTGGAAAAGTGGGAAGAAAGCAAGCAGCAAACAAGTAGAGCAGAAAAAAGCGGGAAGCAATCATGAAAACAAAGGGGGGGAAAAATGTCATGCTCGTCTGAGATGAAGAATTTGCAGATACTGAGAAAGATACTAAAGGATGGCACAGTGCTGAATGGTGGGCAAATGTAGATGTAGGTTTTTCTCTTGTAGAAGGAGAAACTTTGGGAGGTGACCTTTATCACACAAAGTTGTTTAGAGGGGACCAGACAATAAAGGAACAAAAAGCAGTGTACATGTGGCCTAAATTGGGTAATTGGGTATCCTTTTTTTTTTTTAAGGTATTTCTGAATTTTTATTTCCTGATCATGAAATGTCATGGTTCCCCAGCAAATCCATGAAATATGAGTTTGCCACAATCAGTGATGATTTTGATAGATGGACTGAAAGCTTTTCATCTTACCTTAAAGAAGGGAAGTTTATTAAAGGAATTTTTCTTCCAACTTCTTTACTTAGTCAACATATATTCAATGTTTTCTGGCAGTTTGCATAAAAACCCTATATACTGTATGAATCAAACTCATTTTCTCTTTCAAACACTGTTTTTCTTATGAAAAGTATCTGTATCTATGAAGCCTGAATACTTTCCATACTTTGACTACAGAAAATACAGATCCAGTATACCAACATGCCATGCTCATGAAATGACCGTGTGTCTACTTCAGTACTTTAGTTTGAACCAGGATTGCATTTTTGTCTCCACTTACTGCACCTCACGGCAGACAATTCTCTTGGAGGACATGAACTAGTTTCCTTGATGAAAGTGAACTGGCAGATACTGTCCTGGTGTGTACGTAAGGCACTTCAGCTGCTAATGACCAATTAATCCATAAAGCCAGAGTAAAGCTAGTCTGGCATAACCCCCTCTGAAATGCTTAGGGAACGTATGACAGCTACTTGGTGTCAACTGCTTCAGTCAGCAGATCCACTCTCATTCATTTGCATGACTTGTTAATGTAGACATAGCTAAAACGTGCCAGCACCTGGTGTTTGAGGGAACAGCTAACCCATGGGGCTGAAGTGCATTTCCCAGTTCAGGGCTTGGTATGCCCATCCTGGCCCTATTTGGTCTGTGTGCCACGGTGAGACCTCTGCGCAACGTAGCAGGGAGATCTGGACCCATAGGCAGGGGCTGAAGTATGGTGTACCTCAACACATACCTGGGTTGGAAAACTCAGGAGTCAATATGGTTGGGTATACTATGCTAATAGAGACCACCTGTCCAGGAGCATAGCCCCAGCTGGTGAGAAATAACTGCTCCTATGCTGAGTTGGAGGCACAGAGGATGAGTTATCTGGGGACAGAAGGTTTGTCTTTATGTGAAAATATTTCTCCTGAGAGTCCCACGTGTCATTCTGCGTGGTTTCTGTCTGACAAATGTAAAGCTCTGGGCGTGCTGCTTTTCAGAAGTCGCAGCTGCCTTAGACAAATAGGATATGTGTTCTAAACATACGTTAACCATTCCTATAAACTCTGCTTTACATTCAAATTAAACATGATGTAAGAGACGCCATAAGTTACTGGTGATGTGTACCAGAATGTTGTACCTTTTCAAGGCCATCACAAAAATTAAGGAAAAACACAACAGGGAATACAGGGAAGGCCCCAATTTACTAAAATAGTCTTTTCTTTTTTTTTTTTTTTTTTCACTCAGAAAAAATGTCTGCCTTCTCAGGTGTAAGGCCTCATTCCAAGGGCTTTATTTTTAATGAAAAGAAACCACCTCAAGGTTAGCCTTGAAAAAACACATAGTAGTATATAATCGTACTAGACAGACAGCTTTGTTAAATGATTTTTCCCTTCGTAGATTTCTCAGGTTTCTTACGCTGTATGCGTGAGCAATATAGCACGTACAGAAAACAATTTCTACCTGGACACAGAAAAAAAGGTAGAAATACATATCACCTTATAGACATTTGTACTCACTCATAAACATACATGTATACTCACGTGCACTGACAAAGAATCTTAAGCATCTTTGCCATTCTGGTGTGCATACGGCTACAGAAGTACCTGCATCTATATCATTTTGCCCATCTATATTTCTTTCTATGAATGATAAATAATTAGTGGCGTAGCTATAAAGCTTATATATTTCTAGCCAATGACACCTTCAAGGTCCCTCTGCTGCCTACTGCTTGACCTTGGCTTAAAAGCACATAGAATGGAAACCTTGAAACCAAGATCAGCAGGATTCATTCTGACAGAAAACAGATGCAGTACAATAGAGAAAAATACACATTTAATTTTAATCTTTTTTTAAACAGTCTGACTATTACCAGTTCTTAAAAAAAATCCTAAGGTACAGGCTGTCCTTCACACAAGTAGCATACATTTTAATGCTTGAATTACATTCGGATTGGATAACATTATAACTACAATAATTATAGCAATGTCTACATTATTCCTGCCTTTAGAGACTGTAGCAGGAGAATACATATGTACCTGCAGAAGTAAATAACAAAGGGCTATGGCCTTAAAATGAGTCTTCTTAATGAAAGATTCCTGACTTCATAAAAGTACAATAAGAAGCATTTTATTTCATAATATTTGGACAGGGAGGTTACGAGGCTGCAATGTTGACAGATGACACGCCGTGATGTGACCTTAAAGATACTGCTTTTGTCTTACCTTACTTTTCAATTTTATGTTCTGTCTCAAGCCAGCTAATCTTAGATAGGGCTTAATAGGCTTCTTACTTGTGTTCTGAAAGGGAACGAAAACAACATCTTTACAAAGTGAGGGACAGAATTTGAGATCGTGTCACATAACACTGACGCGGGTCCATATGAACTGGACAAAACCATGCCTGGCTCTCCAGCTGTACTTGTCCATGGGAAACGATCATGGAACAGAAGTCTGTCTCAGGTCTTCCCACTAGCATGACTGCTTTTATTGGGAAGAATATATAAACCTTTGCTGATATTAATTGTCAATGTCACAAAGATGAAAGTGGTGCTTAAATAAAAAAAAGAGGCAGATCACTCGTACAAAGCTGCCTGGATTGCTTCAGCTGCTCATGACCAAAGAAGGAATGTCTTAATACCGCTAGAGCATAGGAACAAAGAATACAGGACAATGTTTATGAGGTTATCCTGGAAAGCAGCAACACTTTAAAGAATTAACTTAGAATGAAGGTAAAAAGGACTAGCATTATATTTGGATGAAAAAAGAGGGACATACTAAAAGAGTAGAAAAAGATACTTATAATGGCATCTGTATGAACAATACTAGAAGACAGTGTACATATCCTAAGTCTCTTCTTCACAAGAGTATGTGGAGATGGTTTGTTAGGATAGGAACGTCCTGGAAACCTTTCTAATGGCTTGGGTAATTTAAAGAATCATAATGTGAGCATCTGACTTTTGGAGGCACGTGAAAACTAACTACATTCCACAAATGGCTGAAGACTCAATATAAGAATAATTATTAAACCTACTTTGATAAAGTAAATGATAGCTAACAAAATAAAAAAGTGGGTGGAATGGATTGCTGTGACAATTGAATCTTTCTTTCTGATATGCCACAATACCTTTCTGCAACAGAAAGGACTATTCCTTGATTTTACAACTGTAAGCATTGTAGACTCTGGTAATCCATGACTCAACCTTTCTCAATTTGTGGACATAAAACCATTTTTCAGAGCACATGCACCTTTTAGAAATTTCACTCAGATCACTGATGTAGTCTCTTTCCAAACCCTTTCTCAATTTCTCTGTTTATCCAATTCAGTGCTAGCCCGATGACGGTCTTAGCCCTATAATTCATCCCAATACTTTCAAATTCAAGAATTGCTTGATGTTTCATGCTTTCCTCTGGTGTTTTCAGGCATTACTATGTCATGGCTGGTCTCCCAGTTCAGTACAGAACAAGCTTATCTTTTTGCCTTTTAATAGGAAACCAGAAACTTTAATTCTCCATTTCCTTAGGGATCACTGTCTTCAGGTATAGCCAGAGAGTCTTTGTCATACCTATTTTAGTCAGCTGTTTTTCCTCATTGTTTCCATTCCTGCGTACACACATACACAACATACATTCACACCCATACCTGGATATTTCTGAAGCTCAAAAAAGTTTGATTGTAAAGCTGAGTAAAATTTAGGAAAGAGGTGCTTCATTTATCCTAGGAATATAGTTACGTATAGCTGAATAGGAGGCTTGTCTGCTGTGTTACTGTACACAGCCTTTTTTTTTTCTTTCTCTTTTCTTCTTTATAAATTGAACTTTTCTGTGGGAAAAAGTGCAGATAATAATGAGAGCTTTAAGCACAGAATGTCTGATAACGACAAGAACAATGAGAAGAAAAGCAAGACGGATAAGAGAATAAAGACACTGGAAGAAAGGCAGAAAAAATCCTGTAAATCTGCACCAGGCCTGGGAGCATATTATTGAATCTGAACCATAAACTGTATTTCATGTAATTTTATCCACTGCACCTAACTACAAGGGTGAATGCAGGCAGAGGTAGGAAATATTGCTTCGGATTGTTATGCTTACTGTTTCTCTCTTGTATTTGTTTTTATTGTTAACCACTTTAAACTAAACTAATTTTTGTTAAGACCATTTTGTCTGTGAAACTATAAATGCCCTATAGCATGTTTTTGAAGGCAAAATAAGCTCCTAACCTGAGAGATGAGTAAGAGGAGCCTGAGGTCTTTTCATCAAAGCAGCCTAAGAAATGGTGCATTGCGGACTTCAGCTAAGATAGTGCAGTTAAAGGGAAAGTCAATTGATCAAGGGAGAGAAGAACAAAGATCCACATTTTTTATAAATTAGATTTCTAAATTATTGTGTGGGATTCATAGTTCACAGTTTTGGGAAAAGGTTAAAGCAAGAGATTTTGTTATGCAAGAACAAATACCTCTTGGGAAATCCGTTGCTGTTTAAAGGATCCTCCGACCACTTTTCCACCATTAAGTTGCTGGAACAAAGCCTGGGGACCAGACTCCTCACCAGTGGTTACTGGCATGCTGGTTAGGATATGTTGTTACTTCTGCCTGTAATGAAGCACCATAAATTAGCTTGCACATGATGTATTTCACCCTTTAAAACAATTAAATCAGGTAGAGATATTATTTTTTTTTGCATGAACTGTCCTTCACAGACTTATGAACTTGGCAAAACCTTTGTTTTATATTTCAGTTTTAGAGTGCTTCTTTAAGCTGCTTAATCACAAGAAGAAATTTCCCCTCAGAAGCTGATTATGTTGTTTTTGAAGAACTATTCATGGATGGGGCAAGTGTCAACTTCTTATCTTTTGAAGCGGTGTATCTCAGGGAGTCTGTTTCAGCTTTGAATTAACCTACAGCTCTTGTAGGCAAACACAAAGCACTGACAGCTCTATAAATAAAGATAACTCTATAAATAAAGAAAGACCAACTATTCATACACTCCAAAATGTAAACTGATCGCTGGGAAATAAGAAATGGACTTCAGCATATTGAAATGCATGAAAGACGGTGTCTTAATTAGATTCCTCTACCAATTTGGAGCTTAGAAGAATGTTCTCAGAAGGCTTGATTCAAAAGGAAAAAACCAGTACCTCTGGTTTTCTAAATAGCAGCTGACAGTTTCATTTTACTGTGTTGTGGTTTGGGCTGGACTGGCCACTGAAATGAACGACATCTTCTAGATTATAATTTGTCTTTTTTAAATGAAGGTCTATAATAAGTCCTACATTACAGTGAAATAAAATAAGGCTTCAGCTTTGGCTTTGTTCAAGATCTTAAGCCAGAAATGGAATTTTTTATAACATTTATAATTTATCTTGAAATTAATATATTCAAACTACTGTTTAAACATTAATTAATATTAACTTTGCTTCCAAAATAATACGATTTATGTAATACTTGAAAATATGGAGCAGAGTGTGAGGCTCCTCCTTATCAGCTGAGTTAAGCTCTTCAGTGCATTTAGAAATTTTTAAGAAATTAACAACTTGAATCTATAATTCCCAGTCAACATGCGTATATGGACTTTGCCACATCTCTTTACTCACAGTGCAACTGTGTTGAAACGGTAACGGCAGCTGAGTTAGAAAGTGCTGGCTGAAAGCTACCGAGCAGCCTTTTCGCAGAGAATGGAGTCCCCTTCCCTCCTTCTCTCCGCCTGGCTCATGCTGGCATCTCTGCTGGTCCTTGCCAGGCAGCTCCTGGGATTCCAGCATGGGAATCATACTGTGGAGCCCTTTCACTGCTTGAGAGCTTTATTGGTCGGGTCTCCAGTAAGCTTTATTACAGTGTAAGACAGGCCTCTTGACATCCCTAGCCATGAAGCACTACCTATTCAGTTTCCAAAGCTGTTGTATATAATACTGGTCCGAGACAGAGCCAGCATTACGGAGCTTCAGAGACCTCAGGCAGCTGCCTTCCTTGTTGGTGCTTACCTCCAACCAGGGAATAAAGAGACGTGAGATCTGAGAATCCATAGTTAACCGTAGCGCTACATTTGTTCTACATTTATGCAATAATCATAAGTCACTTTGGGCAGTCCATTTTCAGGAGATGACTGCCTTGCTCCCCGCACCGAAATCTCTATTCCCTCAGCCTTGTGACTCATAATGCACCTTTAGTCATATTTTAACCTTCAGCGCTGTACTCTCTGTCACATCTTATTGCTTAATACATGCTGTTGAGCACAGCAACATCACACCACCAGATAAACCTCAGTGACTTCTGGATGAAAGGGAAGTTCACTTGCCTGGTTTTTAATAAGAATTCCCCTTTAATATGAATGCTTAATATGAACGTTGCCCTTTAATGCGAATGCACACCCTTGACATACTTGCTAGATAATAACAACAATAATGTCTGTATACACAAGGGTAAAACAGGATATTTTTTGGCATGTTGTAAATCCATGATGGCTTATTTGGTTTCATCTCATAAGATTTAATAATTATTTTTTCCGAGTCAATTGAGCTGTAAAACACAATAGATTTGGGGATGTTTCAAGAATGAATATAATCTCTTTACATTCACAAACACCTTTTCTACCTTCTGTGTATTTTATATGAAGTAGCGGTAGCTGTGGTGAGGTAAAGGAGCTCTGAAATGCAGTTGGTATTTCAGATGCATAAATAGTTTATTCTACGGCTTTACAAACCATATGACTTTACAAAACCATAGTCTGTGGCAAACAAAATGCCCTACGCTATTTCAAAAAAGAGAAGCTCTTGAGGAATATGATATGGGGTTGTTATTCTTCACAGGTCAAACATCACATTAAAAAAAAGATAATGGGAATTTACCTTATATAATCTTTAAAGGCAATTTTTTTTTTCCAGTTTGTCTTTTGGCTGTTTTCACACTTTGGAAGGAACCCATTTGTTTTCAGAAGGGTATAAAAATCCTAGGATCCCTATTCAGACTCTACCATGCACAGGATGTAGAGACCTTGCTATTTATTACTTGGTGAGATAACCCTTTTCTTTCCCTGTTTCCTGGTGTGTGAGGAGCTGTGATTTTCATTACCTGCTGTCCCTCTGGCCAGGATGCAGAGACGACCCATTCTGAGATTTTTCTTGGAGATCTTGTTTTGCCACATACCTTGCCGCTACATTTGCTTGTCATCATCCCAGCGCTGTCAGGGAGCTTCTGGCTCCCACCGGCTCCTTCATGCCAGCAGCTGCTGCTCACTGTCCCTGGCAAGCGCTGCCCATCACTGCTCATTCCCCTTTCTGCACAGCTCTGCTGTGGACGCCTCCAAATTCCTCTGACCCCCCATTTAATCTTGTATGGTCACGAAGAGGATTTTTCACATCAACTAACGTCAGGCTCCTCTGAGAGTGACAGCCACCTCATCTACAGAGATTAAGGAGCAGTGCCTCCAGTGCAGCTGGGTACAGAAGGTGCCTAAAACTAGTAAGAAGGAACAGTTGTCTTTGTTTGTTTCTCAGATCTTAGACGACATTCTTTTTCACTTCTCCAAGACATGAACATTGCTTTTATTGCTATTATGTCTGCAATTACATTGTTCATAATAACTGTATAATTGTACTTATTGTAATTGTAAGATAGCATACAGCAATAACAACATGATTGGTTATTTTACCCATTTAAGTGAAAGACTTGATATTCCAAATATGGTAACGTTTACTTTTCTAACACAGAAGAATGGATTGTTTTCAATATAGGCCAAGACTTTTTCCGAAAGGCCCCTCTAGTTAAAACTCCTCAATCCATTTTTAGGAAGTCAGTTACAGATTCTTGCTACCCTTAACTTTTGACAATGGCATTACATACATGCTTGCAAAGAGAAAATTTTTCTAAATTTTAATTTTCATTTTTAATTATGTTATAAATATATTAGATTCATCACAGACGTTTAAAACACTATTTGCTGTTTAGAAAGTGTAAGCCATGCATTTTCCTCGAGGGAACATTGAATGCATTGCAGTTTTTACTGAAATGGGACAGAATGCAACTCTACAGTAAAATTTATGGTTAAATTAATATCAAACAGCACTGGATAGAGGAAAAACAGCAACACGATCCAAGTGCTTCATTCCAGGGACGCTGCTTTTGTTTCTACATAAGAATTTCTTATACTTCCTACTGATAATCTTAATGCAAAATATTTCACTAATGCAAAGATAAAGAGATTAGAAAATGTCTTTCAACCTGCCTTAACCTCCTTTCACTACGTAAGGAAACTGTATATCATATTTAAAAAAGCAGCAGAGGATACTGTTAGCCAAAGACCCATTCAGATCTTCAGATTATTAATAAAGGAGAGATACAGATCCAGTAACAAGTTAAAAGTTAACAGAGTCTGCCTTGCACCTTTTTAAATACTTAGTTTTAGGCATTCCTAATGGAGAATAAAAAAAACCTATTGTATTTGTTTCATCTGTTGTATGCTGGAGAGGCTGTGGCAAGACTGGGAATTTGGGAGGAATATTCAGTGACAAACACAATCCTAGCAGGTGTCCAGTGCAGTCCAACTTTCAGCCTTTTGGAAGATAACGGTAGGGCCAAATTCTCGGCGCTTCCCCATATTCTTTCAGAGAAGATGCTGCTTTGTTCAGTGTTCACCTCAAGTTCAGAGTCTGCTTATAAGGATCTAGGGAAATTCATTGGAAAACTTTCTCCTTGCGAGATGATGGCAGTGAAGACCTCACTGAGGTGATAAGCTTTATTCATACCCTAGTGAAAGACAAGGAGAGGCTGAGTGGGGTACTAGCAAGCACAGACTTATCTCTGCAACTGCAGCCAAGGAAAAGTATCATTAAGTTCTCTAGTCTTTGCTTCATTAGTAGGTAGTACTTGTTATGGCCTTATTTTCTCACCAGAATAATCAGGAATGGGATCAGGGCCAAACCTCTGTAGAAGTGGGCTGTGGCGTGGGAGGCACGGATTACATTTCTGCTCCTTGGGTTACCAGTCAGATGCTGCTCCCTCAGATGCATTTTGTTTCAGTGGTGTCTCCTTCAAGTCCAAATGACAGGATCCTGATGAAAATGGTGATAGAGACAAAGAACAGATTTCCTGCTAACTCAGACAAGTTGTATCTTGGCTTGAACCACAGTCTCCAGCCATTAAAGTGATAACCAAGTGGCTGGCAGACACGGCTCCGTCCCTTTTTGATGGGCTACAGCACGATTACATATGCCTAAACTGAGTTACTATAACCTTCTTAGTAGCCCTTCAATTAATCAGAAGGTTTGCAAACAGCCTTCTTAGCTTTAATGTGCTTGCTTTTATCCTTTTCCTGCTGCTTTGATGGATTGCCCAGACAGAGTAAGCAAGTGACAAGACAAATACTTTCAGAGGTGGGAAAGTAACAAGTTCGCAGTCCAGAAAGTGCACGTCCTCTAATGCTGAGGTCCAAATTTTAATTTAGGAACTCCTATTTCTGGTAAAGAGTAAAAAGGTGTCACATTTCATCCAGCCTACTGGATGTGTTTGAATTAGCATTTTAATTTGGATCTGGAGCACACTTTTGAAGTGAGTCTCTCAACCCTTCTTGCTCGTGGTGTTTTGGTGTGCATCGCAGGACAGCCTCAGAGCGTGTGGACTGGATTCCTTTCAGCTGAAACCAAACCCAAAGGAGTGATCCAGGAGAACACCTACTGTGCTCCAACCACTAATGGGCATTAATGGGCTACGCTGCGGTTTCTCTGAAGAAAGCATGCTCTGCGCTCAGAGGGTGAACACCAAGTCTCCAGCTGTAATGGTTTCACTCTATGGATCTGTTCCTACTGCCCTATTTGACTTGCTATGTGGCTGTAAGCAGACATAACAATTGTGAACTGTTCAAAGCTCAAACAGAGTAAGCAGTTCTTATTTATGCTGCAATAGAGCTGTCATGCTGCTTAGGTGTATATATACAGAGTGAATATATAGAGGCACCTCAGGCTGGAGTTGCTTCTATCAAAGGCAGACTTCTGTAAGACAAAAAAATTCTGAAACAAAGAGGAAAGTCAGGATTCCTGCATGGGGAAAGAAAATCTACTTTGCTTTCCACGTTTGGAAGCCAGAAACATAATTATCAGTGAGACAAATGGGCCCGTGCTATTTTCTAGGTGTTTCCAAAGACTGCATATAGGCACCTACAAAAAGATCACATTGTTATGTGAATATGGTTAATGGGGCAAATGGCTACTGTATGCAAAAATTTTATTTGCATGCTTCCTGAGAAGGTGGTAGCAAGATCAGCCCGCATGTCTTGTGCCATCAAAGAAGAGATTGTGCAAAGTATGTCTAGTTCCTCTTTAGATCACAAGACGTGTGAGTGCTCAGCACTTCTCTGAAGTCCAGAGGGGAATGACACAACCTGCAGTAGACTTCTGGTGATTAAATACAAATATGTAAAGTAACTCTAAGATGCTTCCCAAAATGTACTCTTACAAGCTTAGTAATTCTATTCAAAGCTGAAAATAACTTTTTCATTTGAAATTCATTAAGATGCTAATTAACAAATCAAGCACAGCTCGTTAAACAAGGACATAGTAAATGCTATTTTATTCAAAGTTTCACCTTGGAAAAAAACAACAAGCTCCTCAAATCACACAGGACTTGCAAGTACTGGAGAACACAATAAGAGAGAACTCATGAAAATCACACAGGTATACAGTTTCAACACATGCCTTCCCTAACTGGAAAAAAGAGGGCAGAAATGAAGAGTCCTGTTTTCTCTGACAGTTTTAAACAAAGACTGATGACAAATATTATTGAACTGGATAACAAATAATACTCTCTGTAATCTTAAAAATATCCTCTACGATGCCATAGAACATTGTAGCTCATTAAAGAATTATTAGAATTTTCTATTAATTCTATGGGATTTTTCTAAAAGGTGAAACTATTTTAATACTATTTAATACACTTTAGTGAAAAATTATTCTTTCTCAGTAGAATTTTCAGGGGTTTAAAAGCTATCCAAACATTAATCTTTCATATCATGCATCATTAGCAGAACTAAAAACTCTCATAGTCTACAAGGTTTTGGAGCACAGCTGTAGAATACCCACAGCACACCTTCCAGCAGCAGAAATTAAGTAAGCGGTTGCATGGTTTCAGATGGACCTTGGCTCTATTATTCAAAAAGATTGCTAAATAGAAGAGAAATTTCATCCTTTCTGCTCCAGACACCAGCAAACCAGGTAAGCAGATGACACTCACTTTAAACCCGTACTTATGTTGTTTGCCGTATCAGGACCGCAGTTGGGGTTCTTGATCTTCAGCAGAGGATTATTGCTCAGAGGCACGTGGAGATTCAGACGGGAAGACTAGTGCTATAAAAGCCTGTCCCAGGTAGAAGAGATTTCAGGGGAAATGGCTTCAGAAACACCGTGGTGAGAGAATCAATGGACGACTGCACGCTGCCTCCGACTCAGCTAATGGTGGTTTGGTAGTGAGAAAGAGGGAAGCTGTGCCATGGTCACAAGTTCAGGTTACTGTGGATTGAGAAAAAGCAAGAGAAAGCAAGAAGCAATGTACACAACATGCAAACTCTCTTCACTCAGCTTAAAAGTTTAACAAAATCCTACAAATTCTAAAAAAAACAAGCTCACTTTTTGCACTACTTAGCAGAAGAGAACATTATCCTTCCCTAACGAAGAGTTAATTCTAAAACTTCCTCAGTTGGAAAGATGATAAACTCCCCAAATAAAAAAAAAATAAAAAAATTAATAAATGATGCAGTTCCTGGAACCAGCAATGACATGAAAATAACAACTACAAATTTTAAATGATAGTTTGACAAAGCACGAGAAGGTGCAGCTCACGATTTTAAAAGACAGAATGTCTGTTTTCAGCACAATGTGGGGTTTTATTTGTAGAAATGCCCTTTTTTGTAAGTAATGCTCTTTCTGAAGTTTTTTTTTTTGCATTTCTGCCATCGGTAAGGAGAATAGTGCACCTAAAAGCTTTATATGAAGGGCATGGCACTGTCAGAATAGCGCTGTTGCTATGAAGATAGCTGGATACAAGAGCATGCTGCTATATATTTCAAATATAAAGAAGTAAACTGGTTTTTTAGCTGTTTTATAAAATTGTTTGCTACAGTGCAAGGGGCTCCGAGGAGTTCAGCCTTCAGGAAAGGTGGTGTTCCAAGATGCCTACAGTGAAACACTGTGAGAGCAGTGTGACTCCCTACAATCCTATTAAACTACAGCGTATCACTTACAGACTAAGCCATGTTTTCACATTTCTGCGGAAAACCACAGCAAATAGGAATTAGTGCAAATTCCAATCTACGTTGTGCTACCCTTAATATCTCACCCACTGCAGCATAACTGGATGCCTCTCAAAGCGCAGCCATACTGTTACACAGAAGAAAATAAATGTAAATTAAAAAGGAAAACCTTTTGATTTTGTGAATAGCAACAAACTACCTGCAATTACAAGATGAGGTGGATGCCAGTGAAGTAGTGTCGAACTTGTAGTAGCTATATTTATTAAAAAAAAAAAAGCTGTTAAATTCTTTTGTGATCTTTGAAAAAAAATAACCCAAGAAACAACTCTTAAGAGCATTTTTCTTGGTAGCCCTGAGTGCTGTGATTTGAAATACAGCTTCAGTAATGTACTCAGCATAGATAATTCTGAGTATTCCACTGGACATAAATAAATAGACCAAAAGGTTACTGTTAAACAATGAGATTCTTAAAGATATGAAGAGCATTCAGGACTTGTTTATGAGGCTGAGGAAGAAATATGTGAAGGAAAATGCTTACAATGTAACTGCTTTTTTAATCATCAAGGTCATAATAATCTCCTGAGCCTTAAATAATTGCATGCACATCGGTGTAGCCTGCTTACGATGGAGGAGAGAGGAAGATGACGGAACTAGCTGACTGCCTCCTTTCTTCCTCTAGAACTGGCTTACTACACAGTCTTAAAACAAGCTAAGCCGCAAGGGACCTCTGGAGGCCACCTGGACCAAACTCCTGCTTGAAGCAGACTAATTTTGATGTTAGATCAAGTTGCTCAAGCCTTGTCCGGTCCAGTTGTGAGTACCTTTTTCACCATGTCCCTGGGCACCTGCCTTCCAGCAGCACCAGAGAAGGAGGCAACCACTTGGCCTCTCTTAACCATAGCTGCAGGCTGTCTCTGAAGGAGCCTCTCAGGAAATGCATATCCCCTTTCCTTAAAGAGGTTTAAGTCCAATTCTCCATCCCTCACAGCTCTGTATAGGATATTTCATCTGCCTCTGCTGGCCATATGAAATAGAGAGATTGGAGCTCCTCATCCTCTTTCTGCCTGATACAGCAGAGAACCCTGTCCTGCCACCTGAACACAGACATTTTCTGGCTATGTAGCCCAGTTGGAAGCGGTAAAAAAAATGTGATCTCCAATGCAGTCATGTCAGCAGGACTTCCTAGTGAGTTATGCTTATAGTGCCAAAACTGAGGTTTAAAAATATAGCTTCTTTTACTGAGAATTCATGGCTCTACTGTGCTGGCTGTTCTAATAGAAACAATCCACAGACCAACCAGTATAACTGCAACTGTTTTCTTCCAGGGAAAGCAGCTCCTAAGATAGCTTCCCTAAGATAAACAAGATAATTTATTCTAGGAAAAGAGTGCCTACACCAAAAATTACACTGATGTAACTGTACAGATGGAGCAATAAGTTTCCTCAAGATTGATTCTTCACTGTACTTTCAAGACTGGTTGCCTGAAGTTAGATCCCTAAATCTATTTTCTGGCACAGAGGCAAGTGACCTGATTTTCAGGAGTGCTCAGTGCTCGGCAGATTGCCCCAGGAAACAGTTTACTTTTTAGTCACTACTGCCACTTTCAGAAATACTGCAAGACAGACAAATCTGGGTTGCAGGGATTCCTCCAACTATTTATATATGGTAATTTTTTTTTCTGCTCATCTTGCCTAAAAATAGAATAAATGCTACCAATTTAATTAATTTTCATTCCTTTAACTAAAAAAAACCCCACGCTTTAATAAACAGCATCTCACATTATGAGTCTTCTCTGTCGTCTGGGAAATGGTACAATCAAAATGACGTTCTTATCCCATGTGATGTATTATTCCTTCAGGGAAAGAAAGTCGAGACCACAGATAATACATTCTCCCTTTCTAGCTGTTATAGACATTAGTTAGTACTGCGTACAACCTTTTGTCCAAGTATTTATAAATGTCTTCAATGAACTTTAACCCAGAATGCTTTAATATGAAAGATACAATTGTTATGGCTAGGTAATGGAGAGAAGATTAATAGTCACAGATGAAGAAAAACATGATTTATGATTTGTTGGTTGTTAACTAACCAGTACAGACAGGCCCACTCTCAAGCGGGAAGGGTGGCTCAAGAGGGGCCGCAGTGTGGGAAGCGCTGCCTTCTGGTTTCTTTCCCGCTGTGGGGCACCAGTGGGATCAGGGAAGCTGCTGTGGGAAGGGAGGTATTTGGGAAGTTGAGACTGTTTTCCTGGAGCGGCAGTGGGTGATGCCATGGCTGCTTTGACATGGTTGGGGTCACCGATTTGCTCTTCAGTTGCTAACGTGATAGTGCTAATACATGTTGCTCTTCATTTAGGATTTTTGGCGTCATCACAGCCGAGTCCTAATAAAATATAAAACAGTGCACTGTAGATTGTTACTGTGCTGAGATTTTCAGAACGGTACATTCGTATCTTTTTATGTAGTTTTACTTGCTGCTATTTGAACACAATGAAGTTTGTCTGCCTGCTTCAGTTACCATTTGTTGTGGGCTTTTTTTTAAAGTCATATCTGACCTTGTTCATATTGTTTTCTTTAGTGTCCTTGAGCTTAGCTTTAATCTTAAATAAAAGCACAAGAAATGCTACGTTTTCAAAGACAGAACTAAAAAGCCATTGACAACAAACGTTGTAATATTTTTATTCCACTTTACTAAACTCTTCCACTTGTTAGGAGCTCTGATTCAAGCAAGCTAACAAGGTTATCAGATTATATGTCTAGTGTCTTGTTATGACTTCCTTGGCTGAGTTCCTGCAGTAAACAATGCTGATGTGATGCTTTAACTGGAGGGAGCTGGAGGGAGGGAATGGTGCGGGGATGAGGGTCATGGAGCTGTCAAGGCCTCCACAGCGGTGGTGGGGCGGGGAGCGCTACCTGCAGTCAATATTAATCAGTCTCTTGCTACGTGTGCTCTAGGTAGTCACTGCTGGTCTGTGACAGCCGAGGAGCCAGGTCTGGGAAACTGCAAAACATCCTCGCAGGATAACAGAGATGCAAGCAAGCAGTACATTGCAGACATTATTTATCCAAGCTGACATGCAAAAAAAAAACCTTTAAAGGGAGGTAATTAAAAACATTTAAAGGCATTAAACCTATGCATTAACTTAAAAATATAAATTTCCACTTGCCTCATGGTATGCCAGAGTGCCCAAGTTACAAGAGTAACTGTTTAAATTACCCGTAAAAAGGCAATGTGTGCAAATCATTGCACACTACCTTTTCTGCTCTTCTGTGTAAATGCCACGTGCATTCAGATTTCCTCTAAGTGCTGTCATAAACTTGCGGTCTCCCTGCTGGCATAATTAATACATGCAACCCTTGCTATCTAAATAACAGAGGATGCCAGGGCAGCAGCTGCACAGTTGGAGAACTCGCATTAGCATGATGCCAGTTGGCTAGTAATTCTGATCACTTTTTTGACTGTCCCTATACTTTGAGAAACAGAAAAGATATTGCCTCTTTCTACAGTATCAGTTAGTCATACAGAAGTAACAGGAGAACCTCACAGGACTATGGCAGGATTTACAGCTTTCAGTATTTCATTTTTTTCTGGAATGGTGTGCATGGAAGTACACGAGACATCATGGAAACTCTTGATTCTTTCCCCTCCTACTTCCTGCTCCCTGCCACTTTCAAGCAGCTGATGTAACTGTTCATGTTCTCGCCAATAATTAGTAACTACTTGAAGACTCCCATGGGTCTCTTTGCAGGTACCAAATAGAGATAGGAGACCTTGAAAAATTTTAGGGGTTTTATTCAACACCGATGAATGCTAAAATATGGGGTGTTTCTTTGAACTTTTTATGACAGAATGGTAAGAATACTCCCTGTGTTCAGCTCCACACTGACAATAAAGTTGTGGCCAGCATCCTGCTTCTGGACAGGACTGTTCAAACATTGTATTCAAACACGGTCACAGCTTTAACACACTCAAATTATTGCTGCCTGTGGGAAAAATGGGTGCGGACTAGTATCGACAGCAGTGTTGCTTGAGCTGTGTGTGAAGCCATGTCCTTCGGCGGGATTTTAGCAGCTGCCAGGACAGTGCCTGGCCCAGCGCCGCGTCCCATAGCTGTGTGGGCCTCCTCCCTGTCCCCAGCACCGTCCACTCCACCCATCTACCCCATTTCTCCTCCCCTGGAGGCTGCTGTTTGCCCCAGGGATGCCTGCCTGGCCCTGTGTGCTCCTGGGCGGCCACCGGCCATCCCTGGGGGTCTTGGAGCTGGCTGGAACCGTCTGGAGCCAGCTGGAACCAGTACAGGGCAGCTCATGGCCTCCTCCCGCCTGGGCGCCCTGCAGCCCCTTGGCCTGCCCCGCTGCCCCACAGGCACATGCAAACTGCGCCATGTGCCCTCGCATTTTAGCTCCTCTTTCCACTTTCTTCTTACATATGTGGTGATTTCCCGCAAGTTACCAGAGTGTTTCTTCAGGGGCCTCATTCTCTGAAGGATCTCTGTCCCTTTGGTAAGTGCTTTTTCCAGGGGACGCTGCCTCAGCTTGGGCTCGTGACTGCCGAAGTCTCTGTGTCCACCATGGACACTCTTCCTCACTCTTTCAGGCAGATTGTGGCTCAGATCCTGCTCAGTCTCTCACATCACCATAGCTCTTGGCTTCATTTTAAAAAAAAAAGCAAACCACAAATGAAACAACACAAAAACCCAACAAACAACCCCCTGATGTTTTATTTTGGTTGGGTGCCTGCCGGGAAAGGCAGGGAGCATGGGGCAGCCCTGCTGCGTACTGCCCCCAGGTCTCCACGTGTGCTGACGTTCCTCGGAGCTGCTGTCAGAGCGCCCGAATTACCAGAGATTCACCAAAATCAATCAGTCCAGTGCCTTCAAAACTGGGGGCAAACCAGCACACTCTGCACCCTTTCTGCTCCTCTCTGGTGTGGTAACGCTGGAAGCCGAAGGCGGAGCGGAGCCGAAGGAAAGGATGGGTGATTCCTGTCTTCCATCCACCCCCTGGGGCGACACCTGGCCCTTCTCACCACCTCCCCCTGTCTCCTACCCTTGCTCTTCTCTCCCCGCGCCTGGGAAAGGGTCAGACACGCCGGAATGGTGCGTGTCCGCACCCAGGCACCACCCTTGGTAGGACAAGAGCTTCTCCAGTCAGTATTTAAAGAAAGCCTGCTGTAAAATGCTATCGAGGGTGCTTCCAGACTGCCTTTTTGGGTAGCAAGGTTCTCGCACTGTGTGCGAATTACGCACAAGAATAGCTTTATCATTTCAAAAAAAGTTCTCTCGCGCCCGACAAAGCCTCATTGAGTCACATTCATTTCAGGCCATTGTAGTAAGGAATTTAACTCTCAGGCTGTTTGATGTCGCTTGCTTCCTAATTTCAAAATCTATTTCACTTTCAGGTCAAACACAAACAGGGCACTTACTATTCATTACAACTAGGCATGTGTTACTAGCATTCACAGTGAGTCAAATGTGACTCTTTCAAAGGAAAATGTCAGAGGATCCTGAAGGTTTTGTGTATGTATTTTTCTTTTAAATGCTGTTTTTCATCTGACTTCCACCTTTGGCAATTCTCTTAGTGCCAGTAAAGTTTCAGTGAATAGAGCTGAAAACAACTCACATGGGGACTTCACCAAAATATCTTATCCCTATAGGAGCAGATAACTGAGTCCAGTCTTTGTGATTGAGGAATGGTGAGCTACACAAAGGGCACCAAATGCTTCAGCAGAGCTTTTGAGTCTCCAGACTCTTTGAAGATTTTATTTTCAAAACACAGCAAAATTGTGGTGTGAGAAAGGCATTACAGTTACAGACACCTGGGTGCGTAATTCATGACTGGCAAGTACAGAGGCGTCTTAGTCATTTGGGTTCCACAGCCTGAAATCCCTCTTGAAGAACTGCACTTCTAATCTTTCAAATCAAACACTCTGGCATCCCCTACGACCACCCATGAGACACTCCCCCCCCCCGCAAACACCTCCCCCTCAAAAAAGGTGGGGGGGAGAGGGGGAAAAAGAGAAAAGATCATGTTTCACATCGGGAACACCTGGCTAGTAGCAGTCCTTCAAAAAGGATCTGTGAACTACAAATTGAATGTGAGTCAACAATGTCCTTTTGTTGTGAAAAAGGCATACTACAGATTAGGGTGCATAAACAAGGCTATTGGTTTTTAAGGCAATTCAAAGACTCTCCTCTTTGCACAGCATAGCGAGGACTTCACTGTATCCAGCTCTGGACACTGTGCTAAAAGCATAGAGAGCGTGCGCAGAAAAGTACCAGGATGATCAGTATGGTCCTTACATTGCTGGTAAGGCAAAACACAGCAATTGGGTGCATTATTCTCCATTCTGGAAATGACAAGAAGTCACAAGCTTAAATTGTCACAAAAAGGTGAAAAGACAAGATGGAGAACTGTGCAGCAGTAAAGCAAATTGCCCTGGGAAGTTGAGGGAAATCCGTCCATGTAGATTTTTAAGAACAGGATAGACATGCCTCTGGTTGGAGTGACATATACAGCTTTAGTTTCCTCAGGCAGAAGAGGAAAACTAATCTGTGTAATTCCCATTTTGCACAGAAGTCTTAATCATCAAACTTCCAGGTGAAAGGGAACGAGCCATGTTTTGTGAAGTCTGCTTCACATGCTCAATTGCGTCTGGAAAGGGAGGTACAGTTGGGACATTATTTGGGACATTGTTTGTTTGTTGAAGTGAGTTCTTATTTTTCTGCTTGGCACTATACAAGCGGGTTTTTTTCAGCACATCCTGAAGTGTCTTCTATGTTCCTGTGAATGAAAGCGGGTAGTTTTAGATGTCCTCAAAGGTAAGGTGAAAGCAAGTCAGAATTTTGGAGATCTGCACTTTGGATGTAGATACTTAGCAGCTTTTGGTCTCCCTGCATCTTTTAGAGCAGGCTGTTTTGGAAGGATAGTGGGCAAGAAGAAGATGCAGGGAACTACAGGCTGCTCAGCCTGATCTCAGTCCTTGGAAAGCCTGGGGAAATCTTCCTTGAAGTCATTTCCAGCCATATAAAGGACAAGAAAGTGATTGGGAGCAGCCAGTATGGATTTACTAAAGGCAGATTGTGCCTGACCAACCCGATTGCCTTCTCTCAGGAGATGACTGACAGCACGGATGAGAAGTAGAGGTTGTTTAACTTGCCTTTAGCAAGGCCTTTTACATGGTCTTCTATAGTATCCCTGTAGTTAAATTGGTGAGTTATAGACTGGATGGTGAGTTGAAAATCGTCTGGACTGTTGGGCTTAAAAGTTTGTGATCAGCAGTAGAAAGTCCAACTGATAGCAGGTTAATAGGTGCCACCCTCAGGGTTCATAATGGGGACAATACTGTTCAACATCTTTATTAATGATCTGGACGTCTGACTCGGGGAGCAGTCAGTATGAAGGAGGAGGGCAGGTTCGTTCAGAGGAACCCAGACAGGCTGGGGAACTTCATGAAGTTCAGCAAAGGCAAAAACAATGTGCTGCACCTGGCGGGGAATAACCCTATGCAGCAGTACAGGCTGTGGGCCGACAGGAAAGGACCTGGCGGACGAGAAGTTGAACGTGAACCAGCAGCAGGTCCCTGAAGCAGAGAAAACAAACAGCATCCTGGGGTGCAGCAAGCAGCTGTAGCGAGATGATCCTTCTCCTCTCTCTAGGCACTGCTGAGCCCACAGCTGAAGTCCTGTGGATGGTTTTGTGGAGTACAAGGACAAGAAGGCCCCAGTACAAGAAGGACACTGGAGCCAGCCCAGCTCAGAGGTATTATATCAGACAGGGGGCTGAAGCACACAGCATGTGATGAGTGGCTGACAGATGTGTGTTTGTTCAGCCTGGAGAAGAGATGGCTCAGGGGCGATCCCACTGCTACCTACAACTAATTGATCAGAAAAGATGGAGCCAGACTCTTCTCAGAAGTGCACAGTGGGAGCACGAAATGGCAAAAAGGGAAATTCTGACACGACGTAAGGATGTTTCCATTATAAGGGCAGTCAGACGGCGGAACAGGGGCCCAGGCAGGTTCTGAATTCTCCATCCTCAGAGAGATGCAAAATATGGCAGGACATGGCCCTGAGCTACCTGTATAACCAGACCCGCTTTGAGCAGCAGGTTGGGCCAGATGGCCTCCAGAGGTCCCTTCCAGCCCACAGGGTCCTGTTGTTCTATCAAAATCACTGGACTGGAGTTTCCTTAAACAGTTTACTTAACATGGGGTTGTGTTTTGTACATCAGGATGAGTAAAGGACAGCAATATCCATGTAATCCTTCTGTTTGAAACTAGTATTTAAATGAAAACTAAATGGTCAGGCAATTGGGGATTAAGATGTTTTTCCAGTATTGAGGCTGCTGTCATGTGGTATAAATGAGCAAAGAATCTACCAGCAAACCCCGATGATACATCCATCTTAATGACATTCACGCTCATATCTGCTCCCTAGCTGTTTGCCTGAGAGGTACGAGGAGAGAGAAAAGATCTCTGACATTAGATGTTTTCCTTTGATGTTTGATTAGGCATGCTCGAATTTCTTAGCCTTTTCTATCCTGGGAGCACGTTGGTGTGCATCCTGTTTTGCAGGAGGCGATATATGCCTGCTAAATGTGCATCTGCTCCTCTGCCTCCCTTCCCTCTCTCACTTCTAGTATAGAATCAGGAATACACAGCATGAGTCCATAAATTTTTTAATATTATTGCATATGTTTCACAACGCAATCTGGCTGGCTTTTCACAGCTAAAATACCAATCTTCAGGTTTCAGCAACATTAAAGTGTATCTTTTACTTGAAACAAGTTTTAATTTGAATCACAAATTCTTTCATGTCTGATTTATCAACAGTGTGTTGTACAGTAAGGGTATCCAGAAGTGAATCAGTTTCCAATTCAAGCTCTACAATGCTATCAGCTTATTGAAACTATGTATATCACACCCTTTAGGCATTTCAAGTGCACTGCTAAAATTTCAGTAGACAATTCCACAGCATGCACTATTAAGATGAGCTGGTGCTTTATTTGAAGTTCATGCCTATCAGCCATAAGGCTGTGCCTGGCGCATGGCTCCGAATGCAAAAAGATTTTTAAAATATTCCTTTTAAAAGTTTTTGAAGGAGGACTACCAGACTGAGTCATTTGCAGCTGGACATAGATGACATGCCATGACCTGATCAGTGAAGGTAACTTCCTCAAACACACACTATAGAGCCCAACATAATCTCAACTGGGATAAACAAAGCTTTAGGAGCCATCCCATGCAGGGTTTATAAACTGATTAGGAATGAGCTGACAGACTCAGGAGCTCCTGTCACATCTTAATTCAAACTCAAACAAAAAAAACCCCAAAAAACCCATAATTCGTGACACTAGAGTTTGGTACATTTTTTAAATTCTCCAGCATAGTTTCCTAGCAAAACGAAGATTTTTGTGAGTTTTCCATCTCCCTGTTTGTCCCTGTTAAACATTTTTTGAATGTTGGACAATTTCAGCAACAGTGATAGAGATTTAATAGCCTCAGAGAGGTTGCGTTTCTGTCTCTGGGCCACATATTTTATCGTCCAAAGCTATTATTTTTGATTGGTCTCATGCAGGATGTGCTTCCTGGGCCAAGAAATGAAAGAGTAGAAATTCCATAAGAAATGACATTCCTATAACATTTCTGAGACAGAAAAAAAAAGTCCCACATATATGCTATTCTGTAAGACTCTCAGCATAATTTTTTAGATTTCTGACCTTCATCCGCACAAAACCACATACACAAACACACAGATATTTCTACTTACTTTCAGTGTTCAGTCAAACGTAAAATATAAGATTTAATTATTAGTATTCTTGGTTTTAGATCAGAGCTGCTGTGGGGAGTAGATACCAATAAATATAATAATTGAACACTATAAAAAATTCTGCAAAACTCTGGGCAAATAAGTCTTTATTGGCAGACCTCCCCTTCCAATTTCTGTCTTGTCTACTTAAATGGTAAGCTTTTCTAGAAAGGGACTGTCTCAAAATACATTTTTGGACAACCCTTAGCATCTTGATCTTGTCCCTCTGGGCATTAAAATAATAACAAAAAAACCCAATAATATTTTTTCACATTATTATGTGGGGAAAAAAGACAAATCACTGATATAGCTAGGATTAATGTTCTGTTAGGGTGGTAGACTCATAGCTTTGTCTTGCCTGTGGCTGACTCGAATGATGTGTTTTCTCTACAGAACATAAATAGACCTTTGTAAAACGAACAAAATAGAAATCTTAATTTAAATCTCAGAAAAAACCCAACTTCTTATTTCACCCATCTATTCTCCCATCTTATTACAATTCAAGTCTTTAGGAAAACCTAAATATTTCCAGGCAGTCGAGATTTTTTTACTTAGTGCTTTCACAAAAAATAAAAATGTAGAAACAAGAAAATGAAGAAGAAAATAATTTAATGAGGATTATCTCTATGAAATCAAAGTGCTTTAATGAATATGTTTAAACCTTTTCAGTCATTAACTGTAAGAGAGGCATGAGTTTTGCAACAATTATTAATTTTAATTTTAGGGACGTGACATGTATAGGTTTGACCCAATCATTTCATGGTTTTTCTTTAATAAATTACTTGCTCTTAGCCTGCGGCCTCTTTGGGATGAGAGCTGTTTTGGAGTCTGGTGTTTGCAGAGCCTAGCAATAAGCAATATAAATAATCATAATTTAGCCTAATCTATCCAGTTAAAATAAAGGTGATATTTGGGTCATCCTGTCCCAGAAACATTTTTCTTACCACTGCTGATTTAAAGCATTTTTGGCATTCCACTTCCTTTTTTTCTGTTTTTGTTGGGAGTCATTTGCCTGGGAAAGATTTCTTGAGGCTTGACTGCTGGGCGTTGCGAATGACTTCTTTTTCCTATCAGGAAAATAAAGGAATGGGACAATATGATTCCACATCATCTCAGTTTTGTGGGACCAGGGCTTGGAAGTGCAATATTCAGGTGACCTTCCATAACAGGTCAGGAAATAGCAATGTGCTCTTTCACTCTCTCAAGTGCCTAGGAAATTAAATAGTCTCTCTAACTTTGTGTAAGATATTAAGATATCTTTGGCAGTTATCATGAATTAAAATATAGTCCCCATGCATACTTTCTGACTTTGGCCTTTTTTCTTTGGGATTTGACATGTTGGACCATGAATCAGACTGAGTCTAAGGCATAACTTGAGGTTGTTTTACTTCAGCCCTCATGCCCTCCCGGAGAAATGTTTAACATGCTTCAATGCAAAGACTATTTTATTTCCGGATCTGAAGGTCTCTCCTGCAGCATTCTGGAAAAGAAATCTCTGAAGTGCTTCCCTGACTTCAAGGTATATCCAACAAGAACCAAAACAAAGTACTGAAGTACCCGAGGAAGTAGCAATTTTTTATATTTGTCTGTCTGCTGAGTTGAATCTCCTTCTTAGCAGCAGACAAAGTCAAAGGTTGGAGGACCTGTGTACATTTTAAAAGGTGTGGAAAATGCCCGTGATGTCACTGCATGAGTGGGATGCATTTTTCTGAGATAACATGCTGTGGGTCGTGCCGCACTGTTATTCTCTCATAGATGTGTGTTCTCCTCTTTGCGATACACTCTGTAATATCCTGTCCTGTCCTTTGTCACTCTGATTATCACGTAGGCCAGTAGAGGCAGGTGGGAGGCTGAGTGTGTAGTTAGATAATAACAAAATGTTCTTTCTAATTTTTCTGTGTGTCCAGTCTTTCTCTGGACAGAAATATGGTGATGAATTCAGGGTTTGGTTTTTGTTTGGATTTTTTTTTCCTTTTCTTGTCTGTTTTGCACTTTTAGCTATATACTTTTATAAAGAAGCATAGCCAGAGATGGACCTGAAACCCTTTCTCTTTTTCCCAGGTCCAACAATCCTGAATTTTGTGCATGTTTAAAATAAAGTCTGTATGTAAGGATGATAAATAATCCCTATTTTTACAAAAAACGCAAATAAAAAGAAGCCTTAAGCTGGAACTGCGCACACCACTGATGTTGGAAAGGATGGAGTTGGGGGTGAGCAAAGCTGCCGTATACTATCTGAGGGCCTTGATCCCATGCTGAAATCCATCAGATTGCACCTTGAAATCCAGATTCATATACCGTGGCTTGTATTTATCTTATGCTTTGTGTGAGTAGAAGTTTTAAAGAACAGAAAGATAGCACCTGGCTATTTAGACCACAAATTTCTTCAGTTTCCTGTCTATTATTAAACTGAGCACTGACAGGGATCTTGTTAGATGCAAAGAAATGCTACATTTTACAATTCAATCCTGAAAGAAGCTGAACACAAGCAGACTGTGTGTTCTTCATGTCAATAGCTATACAGGTTTGCGTAGCTCCCCTCACCTTATGGCAGGTTAACAGCAGCTTCACAGTGTCTTAGTACTGGCAGCAAAATGAGATTGATGTTAGATTGTCTTTCCTCTTTTATTTATTTATTTTTTTAATTTAGTGACCTTAAAATTCCTTCAGAATAACAGTTACTTTGGTTTAAACTGTGAAAGATTAATGCATTATCAGCTCATTCTACTGCTTATGCTAAGCTTTTCAGTTTTAATTATCTCCTGCTTCTTACAAGATTAACCACAAATGAATGAATAGAAATGCCAAAGCGGAGTGGATAACTGTGTTAATCAGCTGACTTTTTTGTTTTTTCTGCTTCACAATTTTTATTCATCCTAAGAGAGGACAAAAAATCATACAGATGCAAACGTTTAAGGCACGAGGCTAGTCTGCAATCTGGACACTCATTCAGCTGCTTGCTTTGAAACACACTGCTTGAATGACCTTAGGCTCTTGTAAAATGAAGATGATAGCACTCTGTAGCTCACAGAATATTGTGAAAATGAATACATTCAATTTTTTGAGATGCTTCAAATAGATGGGGATTAGATGGGCAATGAAGGTAAACCGTCAGGTGAATTTATATCTTGTTTTCTAAGGAGGAAACAAACTCTTTAAGAGCACTGAGGGGATTACCTAATAAATCAGTAAACCTCTGTTTCACAGTTTCGAGTTCATGTAAAGAAACTGGGATCAGAAATTCCATCAAAAGATGACAGGTTTAAGTTTTCAAACCTGTGGAAAAATATACCTTTTTTCTTTCCCTTGTCCCTATAAAATGTGAAAGATGACTTTATCACAATGTAAAAAAAAGTACATCAAGATTCAGAAGGAGCTTAATGCAATTTCAGTTTCCTCCAATAAGTTTTTCTGTAACACCACAGGTAATTTAAAATGTATTTGGACTTGTGTCCTGATAAAATAAACTTGTGCGTATTAGAAGGTAAACCCTGGGTCGGATGAATGTGCAGAATGGAATACAAAAGTCAGTTTATTTGTCCCTTCACGTACTGAACAGCAAAGTTTGGAGTATCAGAGGAGATTAATGAACCGCAGATTACATAAAAATGAGAGCTCAATGCAGAAGCATAAAACAAATGACACAATATACTGAAGAATCACGATTTGTTTTAGAGACAATTTCATTTGAGGAGTTCTGCTAGTACTTGTAATTGATTAAGTACGGCCTCAGCATATTTGTCAGGAGGAAAAAATAATAAGCTTGTTTTCATGGTATCTAGGTGAACAAGGTCAAACCAAAGCATGAAATTAGATAGTACCAATCCTACTGTAAATATGAGAACACTTTAGAGGCTAGTTAAAATATTATAATGACTTTTCCAAACGCTCCCCTCCTATGAGAGGTTTGACTGATATTTCTCTGCTATCTTTAAGGGTATGTGTTATCCACAATAAAACCTTGAAATTGTCCATAATAAAACCAAGATGTTGTAGTTTTAAGCATAATCAATATTTATTATTTAAGTAATCAAACCTAGCTTCTCTTCCTTGGAAAGGAGAAATGCTATCTATTTCAAACCCTTCGAATTCCTTACTAAACAATGCTGCTGATGATACTGTTGCAGGATGTGCCTACTGCTATTAACAAACAAAATAAGAAAGGGCGTGGTCTTCCCTAAAATTTGCCGTTGAGTACTGCTGACGATGAGGATGGCAGCTGAACGACAGGAACTGCAAAGCGTGGCAAGGCGCAGCTCTCCCCTTCATTACCAGCGTGCTGGCTCTGGTGATAGCTCACTCCAGAAGTGCTTCAGGTGAAGGTCCAGTGCTTTATTCTGTAATATGGCTAATGTTAGCCTATAATAGGTCATAGTGAGAAGACTGACTTTTTTGATCATGGCAATTAGTTTATTCTCCAAAGCATTAAGATGAATAGTTACCGAAATTGCTGTTTCTGCTCTGGCAATTGCAGATGCTGTTCTTTGCGCGTTGTAGCCTTTTAAAAATCTAAGTCATTTGCCTCAAGTGTTTTCTATTTTCTGTTTGTTACCTTGTGTTTTTATAAAGTGCCCTCTTGTCCTTCAAAACAGGAAGGCTCGGTTGGCCCTCTCTGTTCTCTTCATTCTGTTGTATAACTGGCTCGTGTCTTTTTTGTGCTTTCTTTTCCCAAACTGAGTAATTAATCTTTTTTATCTTGTTTTAAATGGGAAAACATGCCCCCTTCATTTCTGTTCATCTTCCCACACTCTCATTTTGCTTTTGTTTTGTTTTTAGCTTGGCTTCCTAAGGCTTGTATGTGCACTCTCTTTCTCTGTAGATGCGTATATACCCTTATATGTCAATTTATAATGGCATTCATTTCACTGACCAATTTTATCTCAATGTGTCAGGGGACAGAGGTCTCAAAGACAATTAGTTTCCTATAAATAACTTTTAACCAAATGGTTAAGAAAAGGTAGCAATGGGACCTCACTTTAGCAGACATTAGAGAATTCACACCTGACAGGGCTTGAGATTGCTCCTGGGGAAAGTGTCATTCAGAGGAGCTCGGATGCCCACCTGCAGACAGTCACCAGGACCTCATGGAAGTACCTGTTTTTAATGACGGGCTTAACTGAGAAAGAATGAGGAGCAGCCAGTGTATACTGGAAAAATACTTGTATTTTCCCTCTTCTTCACCTTAAACAGCTTTTGAAGTTTTGACTTTTAGCTCTCTGCTGTGCAGTAAGGGGTCAAATCCACCTATCATCCAGTTCCTTGTGAATTCCTTTAACAAGACGACCCAGCTGTACCAGCCCCACATGGCCAACCTCCTTGCCTCTAGCAGAAAGTGAGACCAGTGCAGCTCTCAGGGGCACTGGATACCTCTGGAACCCAGCCAGTAATGGTGACAGCTGTGAGCAATTCACAGCCGCACTTTGTCACTGCGCCTGCTCCTCAGTTTGCTCCTTGGTAGTGCCAGAATCAGGAACCTGGCAGTCATATAAAAACAGACTAGCAGTCATATAAAACCTGGTGGCTGCGATGGGGACAGTGTCAGTGCAGCAGAAGTGCTGTGTTATGAAATCAGTGCACGTCTGATGTCTAAGTCTAAGTGTAAGTCTAAGTGTAAGCCAAACAAAAAATAGGAGGTCGAAGAGGATGATAATGCTCGCTGTGTTGCCTGTATGCATCCTTAAGGAATATTTTGCACTTATTTTTTATTTTTTATACCTTTTGTCTTTTGTTCTTGCTACTACGAAATTTCAGCTTAGGCAATATACTTGATTATTCCTGGTACTGCTACATGCTTCTTTGTGTTAACCTTCGAGAAGAGATGACTCTAGTAAAAAATAATGCAAAGACAGGGCTTGTGAAACTGAATAAGCCTTACCCATGTGAGCAGTCTCAGCGAAGACAATTTTTCTAACAGTTGACTATTCAAGTACTTTTTGCTTTGTATCAATTATCTTGTTTGCTTACTTTTTTTTCATACAAAACCTGTTCTAACTGCATGTGCTGTTTGACAAGTAACTTGATGTTTATTGAGAAAGGCTAATCCCCACAATATAAGCTGATCGTAGCAAAGAAGATGCTATTTTTCTATAATTGGAAAAAAAAAGGTTGCCTACTTCTACTTGAAACACACTAACTGCTTTCACCTCTTCAGTCACTAATACTCATAAGGCAACGTTATCAGTTACTAAGGTAACGTGGATGAGGAAATATATTTACTTATCTTCCAAGGCCAGTAGGTTTTATCATAGTTAGGAGAAAATGTTCCATTAGCCAAAAATTTGTGCTGTATGTAACAGAAAACAATCTGAATTGTTTTGAATGTTTATTATTAATTATACATGACAATACAGCTTTTATTCTAATGACATCGGCGGTGATGAGGACTTGTAGCATTGGGTGTATTTAAAACTATTCCACCCATTTGTATATATTTATCATCGATTTTTCTTTAACATTAAATGGCTTTTAAAAACACATTATTCTGGTGTGCATTCAATTCCTTTTGTGCAAAATTTGCCAGACAGGGCCCCTCCTCAAATGCCTACGGAGGTTTCGGACTGGTCTGGCAGCCCCTGCAAATGGGAAGGGTAGAGCTGTCAGCCACGGCACCAGTTTACCCTTTGTGCAGATGATTTGCTATCTGCAGGGGCCCCGCTGGGTTCCCAAAGAAGTCAGTCTTACCAGCCTGCTTAAGCAGGTGAGAGTGGCTGTGCTAGGAAAAAGAAGACAGGTTTGACTTCTCTAGCAGTAAAATTGAGACAATTTTCAACATTATTTTTTTTATTTTGACAGCTCCAATAAATGTCTTGCCTTCCTCACAGAGATGCTTCTGGAGCAGCATTCCCTTGAAAAACCATTAGAATGACTATACCCATCAGGGTACTGTGTAAATCTTCCCAAGCAAGTAACATTCGTAGAAATAAATATAATATAATCATGTCAACATCTTTAAAGGGCTCAACAAATCAAAGGCATTTTCTTTGGAAAATAACATTAGGGTCATAGGGTCATTCAAGCAATATTTTCACAATCAGGGAAATTTGAATGTATGCTTTTTTTCTGTACCTCAAACAATTTAAGTGATTTTGCCTTTTCTCCACAGAATTTAGAAGAGAGTCGCATATAAAAACCATCATAGAGCAACAGATTTCTTTGGACCTGTTTCCATAACATGTTTTCATTTAATGTAGTTTTGTAGAGACAAATTCCCTGCTGCTAAAAAAGTCATAGCTCTCCTAAAGCCAGTGCTTCTGCAGTTGACTCCTGTTGAGGAAATGCATAAGATTCTGAGCATCTTCCACACACAGGTAGTAGCTACCTATATGGAGTCCAAAAGGCATGCAGTCCTGCCGCTTTCCTCTGAACAGGAAAACCGTTTGTCTGAAGCCTGTACTAAATGAATCAGACAAATTCGGATCTATTAGGAAGAGCTTATATTTCAAAATGTGGCCATGTGCTTTTTTTGAAATGTATGAATTCAGCATAATTTTATGTTGTAATGATTTAATTATTTCTATTCCAGAATTTTTTCTTCAAAAATAAAAAAAAAATGTTTTAAAAGTTGCTGTAACAGAAAGACGGTCCCTTTCCAGAGACTCAGTGGTAATGCTCATCTGGTCACTGGGTCAACTTTTCTTCTGGCAAGTTAGAAGTTTTTGCATTAGTCAAAGATCTAGGGAAGTAGAGCAGGGAAGAACAGCAGAGTGATGATACTGTTCAGAATGTCAATGACTGAGCAACAATGTGGGTGGATCATCTGGCAGAAATTCCAGTAAGGCTGCAGCTGGCCTGCCGAGCGGGCTGGGACTGTGAGCCTCCTGCCCCCAGAACAAGGTCTAGGCCTACCAGCAGCAACATGGCTCCAAGAAGAACATCTGCAAGACTCTTGTATTGCCAGGGGGAAGCTGTCCAAGTCACTAGAGAAGCCACAGAAGGAACAAGGTGAAATACCTAGAAATGAGAAGTCTTGATCCAATGGCTAGAAAGACCATTTAGGAATCTGTTGTCACTAGAAAATTTTGCTGTTTTATGAGAGGAGGCAAAGTCTGGGATGCTCCATGGACCAACGCTCAGATGTTGTGCTTAGAAGTGCCTGAAAACCACTGTTGGTGTTGGCTGTGCTTGCTTACCTGAGTATGTGATTTTTCCCTCTGACGTTCAGAATTTGACAGTGTTGGGAGTATTATGGACAGCGTGTGTTGTGGATCACACCCAGCCAGGGGGCTGTAAATGCAGACGGATGCATTTGGGCATTGGTCACAGTAAATGGGTATTCAAACTGAAGGAGGGTAGATTTCGATTGGATATTAGGAAGAAACTCTTTCCTGTGAGGGTGGTGAGACACTGCAACAGGTTGCCCAGAGAAGCTGTGGATGCCCCATCCCTGGAAGTGTTCAAGGCCAGGTTGGATGGGGCTTTGAGCAGCCTGGTCTAGTGGGAGGTGTCCCAGCCCATGGCAGGGGGATTGGAACTAGATGGTCTTTAACGTCCCTTCCAACCCGAACCATTCTATGATCCTATGATTCCTTATTTGATATTCATATGACCTATATTTTTAAAAGGATGAAAAGAAACACAGGTGATTCACAGAGCCACACAAAGATTTCTTCCTCTCGGGGCTTCCTGTGAGCACAGTGACAGGAGCCTGCGTCCTGGAGCACTTTTTGGGGGAAGAGTCACAGTCCTCAATTATCTGTGAAATGTTCATAGCAGTCAGCCCTCCACCGCCCACCTTGTATGGTTCCAGGTGTGTCATGGGTGGCTCCTGAGGTGGAAGGGTAAATTTGAGATTTGGTATTACCCATTCTGCTTCTGACACTTGAACTGGCTTAATATCACTGCCTACAGTGGATTGCAATCGTGCACGCCCAGCCTCAGGCACTGAGTTCGGGCCGCTTTTCCTGAGGGGATAGAAGTATCTTTCACCATGAAGAAGCCCGACACCTAGACTGTTCACACCCATGATTCTGCTAGAGAAGGCCTGCAGGAGGGTGTCACAGCGTATCGAATGCTCTCTGTTCTCCAGGAACAGCTAGTGTGAACCAAACAGCTCTGGTGTCCTACATGCTGTGCCAGTGAATATGATCTTTCTGCCTATCCTCAGGAACCGCTTAGGGGGACGGTTGTGCTACATGAAGTACTAAGCACAAAACTTGTGTCCAGATTTTGCACTTCAAGCAGTACCTTCATGAACTAAAAATCCCCGTGTTTTCTCTGGAGAACCTGAGCTCATCCAGAAATGATTTCCACTCTTACTGCTTTTGTGACCACAGTTACATCTAAGTTTTGACTTCTAGTCCATGTATTATTATTTTAATGTAGAATTTATTGAAATTCAGCTGTGGTTACACCCAAAGGGATACTATTTTTTTTTCTGTCTACCTTTCACACGTGTTGCCAAAGGGAAATTAAGAGTGCTCAGTATAGGGAGCACAGACAGAAAATCTATGGCACATGTGTAAGAGCTTACTCTAGGAGACTACAGTGGTTCGTTTTAGCTTCTGTGAACATATGAAGCTATTACTTACCGTTGTAGTACTTGGTAAGACAGCCTTATATTTTCTCTCATTAGCTGTTTTTCAATAAATATCAATGGTCTCATGATGGATGTTACCTTCCCTCCCCTCCGAAGAATTAACCATTAGATTTTTCAGTTTCAGTACAAAAGTCAGGGAAGAGAAAAAGCATACTGTTATGGCTATATTAAAATACTTTTACAGCTGTTTACTTGAGAAGATTTATTGTTTGGGTCTTAGAACAGTCACTTTAAACAGGGCTGGAGGGCAGCTCTGCTGTCGAAGCTCTGCCTATCATGTATAGCATTCCCCAATCTGGGTAAGTTTAAACAAAAAAGAAATCACATGTGTATGTGTTTCAAAGACGTGTTAGCCACATTGACTTTGTTAGAGATTATCAGAGTCTAGAATTTTTATTTTTTTTTAGTTTTCTTTGCACATGGGACACTGCTGCTCAGAGATTAGAGCACAGGCCTTCCTGATAGTGGTTGCCTCTGGCTGCAAGCATCCTTCTGCTCTGGATAACAGAACTGGGAAGAGGGTGTATGTCTCCATTATGTACTCATCCTTCCCCCTGGCAGGACTTGAGCAACAGGGAGGAAAAGAAAGAAGACGTTCCTCATTTTGCAATGTTCGACTTCAACTTATACAAAGATGCAAGCAAAAGATGACATTTAAAGTAAGAAACACTGGAAAGGCTTAAAGTTATGAGAAGGTAAACTATCACCATTCCTTCTTTTTGTTTTTGTCTTTTACCGGAAAGCAGTAGCAAAGTGCTTCTTGGTTGGTGATATTGCTCATCAATCGCTATTGAAAGTCTGATCAGGTGGTGAAGATACCCTTCAGCCTGCAAGAAGGATTACAGTGACAATGACTGCTTTTGGGACACAAAGTAAAATTAACTTCTAGGTTATCCCCGTCAAGGACCATTAAGTCCTGAACTATGAGGGACACTGTGAACAAGTCATATTTTAACCTCCCGTGAGCACAAAAGCAGCAGGTTCTTCTCCTCCCCCCAACAAATCTGACCTTCGCTGATATTTATGGGAAAATGAAAAAATAAAAGAAGGCTGTAGCCCTGCCAAACTCTGATGATGTGACTCATTTTAATTACTGGTATTTGGGAATTAAATGGCCTGAGTTTCATTCGGTAGTTTGTTTCAGGAAGAATGATTTAAGCAAGCTCCAGAGTTGCAGCACCTTTTACAGCAGGTGTGAAGCAAGGCGTTCATTTTTCTTTTAGCAGTGTCCTTGTAAGCATAATAACAATTAGGAAGCTAGGTCTTCATATCAGAATCTCCTGTGTGCTCTGACATTACCTTCTTGGGCTATTTCATCACTTCTCATTTTCTCAACAAGTTTATCAAGTACCAGTTTCAGTAAAATGACATTGAACAACATTAGACGCACATGATTTCTCTAAAGGCAAAACATGTAAGAGACATAGACAGCTAGAACACATGCACTGTTAATGTAAGCTTTTTAATTAACTGAACTTCTTTCCCTTTGAATGCTTTCCCTTTATCAGCTTCGTTAAACCAGAATATCCACTACACCAAAATAGCAATTCTTCATTCTATGTATAGAAGAGCTGAGGAAACAAGAGTTGTCTTATGAGAGCAGTGGTGGGTTTCTTGCTATTGTTATTGCTTTTTTTTACATAGTTTTCTTCAAACATATGGAAAAAGAGAAAGAAAGGAACAGAGGAATATATAGTAGCAATAGTAACACAACCAACTAATTCTTACAGAAGTCACAATACATTTGTTCTTTTTAAAGCTAATCTGCCTATATTTTAAGAGTGACTTTTCATACATCTAGCCTGTCATTAAAATAGCACAAATCAGCTTCAAAAGATACACGAGTTTGCAGTGCTATCTCAAAGAGAGATGATGGACTCTCTTGGAGAGAATTTTCCAGTAGTTTTTACTGTTTCTTATAATTCTTTTGCAGAAATATAAATTCACACTTTCAAGAATATAAGAAAATGAGGCACAGCTTTCAGATTTAGGGTGGGGAGGAGGGTGTTAAATGTTAATTAGCTTGTGATTCTTATGTTTATTAAGGATGCTGGAATTATTTTGAATATTTTAAATACATTTAGACTATAATTTACACTGATGTTTTCAAATATGATGGTAATGATTTCTACTATTTTTATTACTGAGGAAATTGCACCAATTCAGATTGTTAAACACATCTTGTTGTCAGCTTTTGAAACTGTATTCTGTACATCATCCAACAACAGTAGGGGATAATCAAGGTATTTCTAACTGTTTGTTTTGTAAACTATGCTTTCAAAATGATAGGAGAAGTGAAATGTGTACTTTTTATTAAAAGTCATGCTTTCCTCATTGCATATCAGATTGAAGGACAAGACCAAAGGACTGAAGCACATTTTTAGACTGTTCACTAAAAAAGCTTCTTAAAAAGAAACAAACAACAAATCAGATTTATGAATACAAACAATGAAGAAATAATGAGAATCTTTAGATATGAGACAGAAGTGAACGTATATGTCTGATGTGTGTTGTTATTTCATTTTAGGAATCTGCTAATGTGAAAAGAACAGCATATATCGCAACAACAAAGAATATATATTTTGATATGACTCTGTACATACAGGTTTTGCAAAATAAACTCATTTCCTCATTTTCCTGCATCCTCATTTCCATGAGAACAGGAGGTGAAAAAATGTCATACAACCTAAAAAACAGGGAAAGAATTACAAATGGGCTTTGTAAAGAGAGGTAATGAAATAATTTCAGGGAGACATCATTGTAATATATTAGTCTGTATGTTCCTAAGCTTACGCCTGAAGACTAATTAGGAATTATTTATGAAATGAAAGATTTTATGGAAAATCAAACACATTTTACTGACAATACATAATTATCTCATTATAAAGAAGGACCTTTCATCCTCAGTTCCATACAGATTAAAACTTATTTTCTTTAAATGTTCTTCAATACTCTTGCACCATTTCAAGTTTAATTCTAAAGAAGAGTTTATGAGGGTCATGCTGGCTAAGTAGAAGCCGTGGAATAGTACACATTGCACATGAGTCCAGCAAACTGCAGAATCCTGAAGCATCTCCCTTCAAAATAATTTTTGTTCACAAGTTTTAAAAATATTTTAAGCAATATATTGCCAATAGTGGCTGGCTGAGATACGTACTCCCTTCCCTGGCGTTTCTTCATAGTAAGGTCTGAGGAACTGGAGTTGTACTTTTGAGCAACGGCAGCTCAAGACAGGATTTGAAATGGAAATACATGGCTAACAGTTTCTAACAGAGCAAAGATCTCTACTTCTCTGTAGAATGGTTATTTGCACTGTTATCACTATATTCACATTTCCATTCCTGCATTTTTGGAGGGCTGATATTTTCCTGGTGTACAGTACGAATTTTTGGGAAGGTTAGCAGATAAGCACAGAGGAATACACCAACAAAATGAGGTGAGTCTGTTATATGGTAGATCTTATGTTGGGTTGATGGCTCTCGAGTCTCAGCGAGCACCTGGTCTGCTCCCCATCACTACTGGGCTTTGGAAAAAAAACCCCAGAGGGCATTATTTGATAATCCCTTGGGATGGAAACTGATTAAGTAGGAGCATAATTTCCTTTATACAAAGGGTAGCTTAATCATAGTTCTGGTGACTCTACTTTGACAGCTACATCCTCCATTGATTCGTATTTTACTTGTATTCTTTGGCAGAAAGAATTTGATAATCAATTTTGAGTTGAGTCTATAGTTCGGAAAAAGAGTACTGAGCTAGGTCTGATGACTTTGTTCAGCTAGAGATTCATTAGTGTCAGGGGTCTTGTGATGCACACACCTGTCCTCTAAAGCTGTAACTCTGCTCTCAAATTGAATAACCGCATAATTCATTAAAAGCCACTAATACAAGTATCAATGGAGATTATTTCTCCTTTGGTGACATATGAATTAAGGTATTCTATTAAAAATCATGCCACCGTGTTTCCTAGCACTGGGAATGTCAAAAGACTGATAAATTTCGCTTTTTCCACATTTTCTGTTGACTTTTGAAAAATACCTAATTCAGTTCTTGCAATGCAAACTGCATCAGGAAGAAAAGGTAGGGAAGAGGACCAGCCTGTGTTTATTGACATAGTGCTGTGATGAGATATAGCCTGTCAATCTTAGGTGCATACTTATATGGCCATTCTGATGACATGCACATGAAAAGAATGATTTTTCACATGAGGTAATCACCTTGAATTATTCAAAGTGCAAGTTCTTCCTTCCATATCTATCATATATTACTGCTGGGTCAGATAAGTCAGTGTTAGATGGTGGTGACATATTTCAGTCCAAAGTGGGCTTTTAAAGATGAATTATAAACCCCTAAAAATAAAATAGGAGTTTATCATGGGACCTTCAACTACAGAAGCACTAGTAAGCATAATTAATACTGAGCTCAAGAATGGGCAATCTGCTGCAGTCCTCCACTGGAGAAGGAACGTTACGTGAATTAGAATGCCTCGTGTAATGAAGAGAAAGAGATCTATTATTACTATAAACTCTTTCTGGTTCCATTATCTTCACCTCCAAATCTGTACCAACTACCACAGCGGTATCTATGGAAGGAATATGATAATTGCCTCAGGAATTCTGAAATAAGTACAATCTGTGCTAAAGCTACAATATGTAGTGAGATACCAGCCTTTAGTTAACGTTCAAAAAAGATACAAGCACCAGAAATTAATGAAAGGTTAACATCAAGGATGAAACTGGGATAATTCTACCTGTGGTATAGCTTTATGGAGGGATAAAATTGGACCGGCCTTGCCACTCAAGCTACAAGGACTCTGATTAGACAAGCTGAGAGCAGGTAACAGGAGAAGTGCTCTTAAGATCAGGCTGAATCATAGCTCTTTGGAAAAAGCACTTTTAACAATGAAGAACTCTGTACAGCAGGATTTATAAAAGAGAAGCATCTTTTGTTTGGCAACATTGAAACACTGAATGTCAAACCTACCTTGAGCCTCATCCATGGATTCCTGAATAGTGGATTCCAGTCATACTTGACCCATCAAAACACAGCTCTCAGTTTTTCACACACCTTGCATTATTCTTGTATTTGTATCTATAGTTCTATGTGCACCATCACATATATTTCTAAATAAAGAGAAGCACAGATAAAGTTTACTGACTATTGTATTTAAGCCAACTGTAGATCTTTATTACCGTTCACAAATATCAGCACAGGCTATCTGAAATATCTGGCTAAAATGTGGGTAGTTTTTCTTTGGAAAACAGCATGCGCAAAATAAGAAATATATATTTTTTAACACGGCTACATCTTTTTCCTCTTTTCTTCTAAGTTGTCTCTAAAAATTAAGCACAGGGAGAAGGAAAAGTGAATCTTACTATTTGGAAAAAAATGATAATACAAAAAATGTTTTCATTCTTTTTTAAAAAGATCCCCACCAGCCTCTTCTTGCCTCTTCTGTAATCTCCGCTTTACATGGAGCATGTGATCTAGCTGTCCCTCACTTCCATGTATTTTTTATTTTAAGTTGTTGCGTGAAAGGGGCCAAGCAGTTTTGGCAGAAGATAAACCCCCTTGCATTCTAACACTCCTCACCGAGGTGGGAGGCCAGGTGCGTCTGGGTTTAAATTCTGAGTGATGCCCAATTGACCACTATTAGTCCAATTGCGTTTAATATGTATTAAATTATTACGATTTGGATACACTAATAGTGGACTGCACCTTCAGTCTAGTCGTGCTCCTGAAATAGCACGGCCTCTCTCGAGTCTTTGGTTGCGTTCAGTGAGAAACCAAGAAGACTAGCTACTTAAACAGTGCAGTTTATTTAAACAACAGATATATAGGTTCTTAGGTTTGCCGGTGATAAATACACTGTCTGCAAAGCACGTGCAGATAAAGATATTGTTAAGTATACAAAACACGCAACAAAGTTATAAACAGTACAGCCTGGCTATAAATGTAGGAAAGAGATTCTCTAGAGAAATTTCTAAGTTTCCCGAGGAAGGCGTCCAAAGGCGTCCCTATGGGGGGGAAGAGAGACTCAGCCCATCGGCTGATCTCGGAAGTCAGTGATGAGTTCTTTGCGATGGTGTCTTCCCTGGATATCCCCCCTCTCTCGGGCTATTTTTATACTATTTGTTCAAGGTGGAGTTTGAGTGACTTTAGTCATACATACTTTTATTATGATTGGTGTAAAACTCTCTCGCTTCACAATTAAAGGTACAGTTTACGAGAAATTCAGGGCGCAGACTCAAGAAGGAGTGGTCACACCTTGAAGGCGAGTAGCCTTCGGGATGGAGGTGTGTTTTGGTATTATAATGACATTATAATGAGCAAAGTTTGCACAAAGGACAGCATTTCATCAAAATTTGACAAAATGTTGGCTCTGAGTATTGAGCAGGCAGCTAATTGGCAGCTTATCTGTTTCACGGTATCATCCCATTCCCATATCTGCCATACATCATAAGGTAAAGCTGCGGAATAATTGCATCCCGTCCCGTACCTCATGTAGCTTCACAAGCATCCTTATCGGGGAAACACAGGTGTTGTATTCTTCATGCCAGCTGTGGCTGTTTTCTACCTCAGAAGCCTCTTGATTTTATACTTTTCCTTAATGTGTGAACAATGCTGTACTTTTGTATTTTTAGCCAACTTAGTAATTACTCCACATAAGTGTCCTTCATTCTTTTTTTTTTTTCCTCATTTATACTTTCCTTGGCCACAAAACACCAGGATTGTCTCCACTGCACCATATAAAATATATAGCTTGTTTTGTGTGTATTTTTTTTGCTGCAGTTGATACCTATGAGTACTAACTTTTTAAGTACAACTTGTTTTGCTATACTCTTGTAGTAGGGAAGATGCAAGGTTTACAGGAGAGAGATATCTTTTACTAGAAAAGCCGGAAAAAGTGTATGTATTTTCAAAAATAAAATTCTCAAATGTAACCTAATCGCAGAAAATTTCCTTAGATCATTACAGCTGCAGCAACATTACAACTGCAAAATTGCAAACATGGAAGTACAAGAATACGCATAAAGGACAAAGAATCTGAATCAAGTATCATATTTCTGAAGGACATATTTTATATTTATGTTATACTTATTTTTCCAGACATCCCAGTTGGTTTTAGTTAAAAAATTTCCTTTAGTACTTATAGTATGCCTTGCTTTTATCCATTGCGTCTGCATCAATTCTACTACTTTTTTAATATAGCCTTTACTTTAACTGATCTTAATTTCATTGTTCCTCATTTTCTATATTTTATATCTCTTACTATACCAGTAACTTTGTAATGTCTTACAGCTATTTCACCTTTCTAAAGCATCTACATTTTTTTTTCCTCTTTTTTTTAAGCCACCCAGCACTTGAATGTATAAAAGCTGAAGCTTGAATTTTGTTACAGTTTAGTACAGTGCCCTTTTATCAGAAAAGCATAACATAGCTATAGGCTTATGCAACTGTATTATTGCTGTAATAATTTCTATTTGTCCACAAAAACACTGAAATCTCTGCAATCCCTGGAAAAGGTTGAATGCCAAAGGGTGATTTTGAACATTTAAACACTTTGAAATGTTTAAAAGCTCCATTTAGCAGTATTGCTCACCTTGCACCTTGGCACCTTGGAGAAGAGGGACTTGGGTCAGAATGATCTTATTTTAGATCTATTATTACCTCCTAAAATGTCTTAAAAGTTCAATTTGAAAAAAAAAAAAGAACCTCAAGCATTATTATTCTGCTTGTGGTTTATTGTGTTAGGATGCCCTATTGCAGGCCTTAGAAACAAACAAGGAAGAAAAGACAGATGCATGTTCGGTTCTATCTGCCATTTCATGTCAAAGTGAACTAACCCCATGAAAAGCAGTAATTTCTCGTCTCTGCAGATAACATGATCACTGAAATCTCAGCCAGTGCAAAACTTCGGTACTGGCCAGAAATTTCATCTGTCTTTGGAGTTTTAATAAGACTGTCACCAAGTCCCTAGAACTGCCACTCTGCAACACCTCTGTTGTTAACATCAGCAGCAAATTGAGTTTGTTCAAAGCCTACTGAAGATATCACACTGAGAGAGGTGCTGCCCCAGGTGCTCCATCACAAGACAGTTCAGCCAAAAACTGTTCTATCTCCTGAACAGGTTCTATAAATCTCTTCTACTGGACAAAATGTCTTTTTACCTGTTTTTAAGAACTGTTTAAGTCTGTGTTGGACAATAAGAACATTTATTAAATTGCTGCACTGGAAACTTAAAGAATCTCTTCTCCTTGATGAGATACATGAAGCAATTGCTCATACCCCGTTACTGTTGGTCAGACGAGATCTGCAGGAGTGACCCTGTGAACTGCAGTAGCAGCTACACCAGCTCAGTTGCCTCTACGAAACAACAGACATTACTTCTCAGGCCACCACGTCCTTCTCAGAGGCAGTACAAAAATGTAGGGAACAAAAACACTTACAGAATGAAGGAATGCCACCAGAACAGGAATACAATACATGAGAAGACAAGCTCCTAGGATGGGAAGGGGGACTGCCTAAACATGAGACCAGGAAGCACATCCAATTTGGCAGGGATAGGGTAGGGGCTTGAAGTGAATTCTTATGATAGAGGGGAGATAGGGGCTTTTAACCTGGCCATCTCAGAGGTTGTGGATCTCTGTCCTTGGAGACACAGTTTGTCTTTAAAGACCCAACTGTACAAAGCCCTGAAAAACCTGGTCTGAACTCAGTGTTGAACCCAATTTGAGCAGGAGATTGGACTAGAGGTGTCTCAAGGCTCCTTCCAAAATGAATGTTGCTGTAAGTCAATGACAGCTGTACGCGTGCAGGTCTGCAGTGGGAGTGCTGTAGCAGCAATAGGCCAGGGCAGGCTGGACTGCCTGTGTGGATTAATCTGTTAAAGCAAATGGAGTCCTACCCTTACCACAATTATCCAGATGGTAGTGAGACTGCCTACACAGTTAGAAAGGAGACTGTTGTGGCACAGGAAACTGAGTATTCAACATGTGCTATATGTATGCAAGGCATTTGACCTATAGAAGCAACAGAATACACAATTTTCCACTTAGGAACACACATTTAATATCACCTGGGATCTTGGAGGGGTTCTGCCCTTTGCTTCCTGTCTCTCTGGTGCCTGAGTTTGAGAGATGCTGGACTGACAGACCACCCTCTGCACCTCTGATGCAGCCAATGAACTTATTTATGTTATTACTCTACAGACCCAGCTGTGGACCATTTTCCTATTATCTACTGCTTTTCCCAACATTTTTGTGCCGAAGCTACTGGCGCTCTTTTATTTGATGTCATGTTTATATTTCTTGACACATTTGTCAACTTCTGGCTACTGTTCCATTTTCTCCACCTAACCCATTCTCTCCTCCACCAACCGATGTGTTAGTTAGTATTTACGTGAGTTGTATATTTTCCCCCTTCTAAATATTTTTGTTATTTTGAATCAGTTAAAGTTTGTTTAGCTTTCTTTCAAGGATTTCCTCTTTTCCTTTCACCTTTTCTCAGTAATTTTTCAATCACATCAGACTGACACAAAGCCAGTTACAAGTAAGGGTTACAAATGTAAGAAAGCTGTTTAACTTGCCACCCTTCTGAAAGTATATCACCACCTGTGAGAACATATTGTGGGGACCATATATGGCTGCAATACTGCTTAAATTTTATCGTATTGCAGGTAAGATACTGTAGACCACAGCCTTGACTAGAACATTCATAATGAAATGTGACGGAGGAGATGGAGAACCCTGTCATCCTTGTATTCTATATTACACATTGTCATCCTGTCAAGTCAAATCTAATATAAATGAATCACATTAATCAGAAAATGTGAATTTCTATTTGACAAGCTAAAGGAGCATAACATCTTCAATTAGACCGGCTACCTAAAATTAGCTACTGACACAAGCAAGTATACATGGTCAATTTGCCTGCCTGAAACTGAAAATCAAGTAAGACATATTAGATAATAGATAGCCCCAGAGGGAATGCAAGGCTGTAACTCATCCAACAGGCCATGCTGACGTCACATGAAACCAAAATTAATTCCTCTATACATTCAGTTTGGGGTCATATGTTGGTGCATGATTTATAGTACATATTTTAACCTTAAATGCTTCAGGCTCTGTTCATCAATAATTCAGTTCTTTGGTTAGAAAAGATGCTAGAAGGTGAGCTCCATCTTGCAGGTGTATTCTTAAATCTTGTGCTGCTCTAGGATCCCAACTATGGAAAAATGATAACAGGCTAGATAGGCATTCTATTTATGCAGTTCAGTGCACAGTAGAAACATATTTTCCACAAGTTTATTAGGGTGAAATAAATGGAGAAAAGAGAAATAGGGGGAATACACTGCAGATATACATGAGCAAGGGCATAAGAGGCTTGAATGCAGAAGATAAGGAAGAATGGTTTCTAGATGCACTCACCCCGAAGCCGAGGCTAGAAATTGTGGACAACCTCACAAGGCAGGGTGCTAGCTCATGATCAGATGATCGCCCTGTGGCTGCCAAGTATTCTTCAGACCCCAGTCCTTGGAGAGCTGTGGGTATCTGTTCCCTTTTCAAATGGACAACACAAGACCAGTTCTCGGCACCTCTGTGCTCCACAGGTATCAACGTTTAGACTGTCATTAGCTAATTACTGACTTAGAGGTGTGTAAATCAACTTCTCAAGGCTAAGTTAGCTCTTACTATCAGTGTGGCAGAAAGAAATTAAACATACACTAGACTCTTAGCAAAGATTATCAGATATTTCTAACCTACATTCAGAGGATAGATTAATTGCTTTTCTTACCACTTGCCTGCTGAATCTTCAGAAACTAAATGTGTATAAGGCTAAAAATCTCTAACATTTCCAGGTTGATAATAATTATAGAAATAATAATTATAGAAATAATAAATATAAATTAAAAACCAAATAATAGTCCTGTACTTGCAACATCAACTTGCTTTACACTTATGCAGCCATGATTGTGTCTGATGGACACAGAGAGCTCTGTACCACAGCTAAATAAATATCTGCCCTCTCCCTTTTCCAGTTCTCTTTCTTGTCAGGCTTCTTTTCCCTCTCCTTCATGTATTCCTGGTGGCTCACTGTTTTTCACATATTTCTTCTCTTTCTTTCTGAGAGTAAATTCCTACAAGCTGTGACAATCACTTTGATCCAATATAGGCTACTTCCATTTCCAGTAACAGCTCAAACTCCTTGATTAACCTAAACCTCAGTTAGTCTGGCAGCTTAATCACTGCTAGAGAAATCCACTTCCAATAGAGAAGAATAAGCAGAATAAAGATGTATAGATTTTGAGCCCTTAAGGGTCTACAATGATCATGTAGTTTGACCTGCTGCACAATGTAAAACATCACCTACTGATTGCTGCATCAGGTTCCTCACCAAGCTTCAAATCCCTCACTGTAGTCATGTGTTATACAGTGAAGAGTTTTCTCTCTAGTTAGCTTTTCTAGTATGTCAACAGCTCTTCTCGTTGTGTGAATAGCTACTCATCTGCACTTTAAAAGGGAGTTTGATAAATATCAGAACTTGTCCTGTGAACAATACATTAGGAAAAAAGAATGGCCACAGGCAAAGATTAAATACTTTGGGCATAAGGTGGGCAGGCAAAACATTGTTTTCCTTATTGTAATTGGACAAGGAAAACAGATGAATCAAGAGACCGAAGTTCAATACAAGCTGAGACAGTACATGTGTAGATGACCATGCCCTTTCAAATGTCTGTCTGCATCTACCATTTGACAGAAATGCAAGAATTTTGGTCGTGTAACATGGCAGACGACAACAGGAAGCAACTTCAGATGCCAGAAATAACTCATTAAGCTGCCTCTGTCCACTCCAATACAACGTTGAAGGGAAACTTGGAGAACAGAGTATCAGTCCAGTTGTATGACAGAGGAGTTCTTCTCCATCCTGCAGGCTGCAGACCAGTTTGAAGAACTGCTTCAGGGTTCAGGCCCATGAATGACTTACAGTAGCCCACCATGAAATTTTCCAGATTAAGTTTATCACGCTTATCCTAGGACATCAGTCTAGGATAGGATGAATGATGACAAAGGTACCTCTCTCTCTGCACTGAATGGCGCCTAAATTACTTTGATTAAACTGCCTTTTATTTGAGATTAATTCCACTTCATGCTCACATGAGGTGTGAGCTCATCCCTGTTGTAGTTCTCAATTTAAGTATCAGAGATTTGCCCTGAATAAAGGAAGGGTATCATGCAGTTACATTAACCCAGATGATGAGCAGTAATATAATAGGAAGCTACAATCTGACTGTCAGATCCTTACCAAATGGAGTTCTTACAGCCCTTTGAGAAGAATTTGGACTTTTGTCTGCCGTGTCATCTTTTCTTTGAGAGCAGCAGTTCTTTATAGATAACACTTTCTGCCATAATTCTTTTGAGCAGTGTACTAGCAAAACAGATAATGAAGAGCTTCAAAACTGTACTTGTGATCTAAACCCATAAGACCTCTAATAACAATATCATTTATCCTTTTCTTGGCAGGGATATGCAGTATCTTTGGAAAGTTGCAGAAAATCCCACAACTTGGACGCAGCTTGGATCCCATAGTTAAATCATTCAGTGGGGTTCAGGGGAGACTAAAAATCTCACTGGAAAGTTTGCTTTAATATTTAATATTTTTTTCATGTACTTTACTGAGGAAAAAAGATTAATTAACATTAATTGCACACGTAAAAAGGAGAGCTATCATTTTCCATTTCAGTATCTTTACAGTTTTTAATCAAATCCCTCTAGCATCTTCTGTCAGTTTTGCTTATGGTTTTTAACAAGTTAATTGAAGACAGAAACAAGCTTAAACAATTTTTTTACTCCTTTAGACTTTCTCTTTTGTACTTTCTTCTCTCTGTATCTCTCATAAGTATATAATTGTGGGTTGTCGGGACAACCCTCGTTATCAATACAGGCTGGGGGATGATGTGATAGACAGCAGCCCTGTGGAAAAGGACTTGGGGATACTGGTGGATGAAAAGCTGGACATGAGCCAACAATGGCACTTGCAGCCCAGGAGGCCAGTCGCATCCTGGGCTGCATCAAAAGAACCGTGACCAGCAGATCCAGAGAGGTGATTCTCTCCCTCTACTCTGCTCTCCTGAGACGCCCGCCCTGGAGTACTGTGTCCAGCTCTGGAGCCCTCAGCACAAGAAGGACCTGTTGGAGCGAGTCCAGAGGATGACCATGAGGATGACCCGAGGGCTGGAGCACCTCTCCTATGAAGACAGGCTGAGAGAGTTGGGGTTGTTCAGCCTGGAGAAGAGAAGGCTCCAGGGAGACCTTATAGCAGCCTTCCAGTACCTGACGGGGGCCTACAGGAAAGCTGGGGAGGGGCTGTTTGCAAGGGCATGTAGCGATAGGACGAGGGGCAATGGTGTTAAATGAGAGCAGGGTAGGTTTAGATGAGACATTAGGAAGAAGCCCTTTACAATGAGGGTGGTGAAACACTGGAACAGGGTGCCCAGAGAGGTGGTGGAGGCCCCATCCCTGGGGACATTCAAGGCCAGCTTGATGAGGCTCTGAGCAACCTCATCTAGTTGAAGCTGTCCCTGCTTACTGCAGGGGGGTTGGACTAGATGGCCTTTAAAGGTCCCTTCCAACCCAACACATTCTATGATTCTATGATAATACCATTATTACTTCTTATTTCTAGTGCCTCCTTGGCTGACTGCTCCTCTCTTAGGTTCACTGAAGTTACAAGAAACCCTATGTGACATTGCTAGAAAAACAACATAATTTATTTGAACTACTTGTGAGTGATGCCGTTTACTTCTGAGCTATATAGCAGCTCACTGAAGAGCAGACTGTTCAGGAGTTCACTGTTGTACTCCGTTCTACTACAAAAAAATCAGTTCTGGCCAAAAGTCTGGGATATTGTCCAGAATCTTAATTACCTGCATTGTTAGCAACTAATAGGGATTTCTACTGTTTTTATATTAATTTCTATAAGTAGCAGAAGAACTTTGTCACGCCTGTTTTCTGACTGACAATGTAATAGCCAGCTGTAAACATTTGCAATTCTATGCTGTTTGCATCTGTCAAATGATTGCACCTAATTGCATTTACATACTTTTCTGAAAATGGGATAATATATATGTCAACGTAAACAGGACGCTTTACAAGTTTTCTTGCACTCTTCATAACAGCCATTTTATCTTTCATTAAAATAAACCAGACATAATTGTTGTTGTAATATGTTCCTACTTTTTATTTTCATATTCCTTAGACTGATAGTGCAATTAAATTTGTATTAAGAAAAGGAACAGTTAACATGAATCAAAGCGAAATGATGCTTGTGGCTCAGTTGTTTGATTGTTATTACACATAGAAAGGAGAGGATACTGTCTATACAATAATTCATGCTATTATTAGCATGGATCATTATAATACACATTCATCACACAATCTTCACAAACTTCATTTACATCAACAAAAAGAATTCCCTATACCAAAGTCAAAATAACATCATCACGACACTGACAACGGTAGTGGTGTAAAGCTATTCTTGTTTTTTTGGCAAGTTGAATTCTCCATGACAGGAAAGTCAAAGATATTCATAAGCTAGCAAACGATGAGAAAATCATAAAGGCTCTTGCAATAGGGATCTTCGTATTTTCAGCACCCTCAGATTTACCCACTTCTGATTCTTCACAGAACTGGCAATAATAAGAAAAAAATGACTATGATGTAAGGTTAATTGCAAATATCTGAAGTGAACATTAAAAAAAAATCAGAAAATATTATTTTGAGAATATAGCTTATCAGTGGTGTCATTTCACGTAGTTGCTAGGGCTACTATGAAGACTGGGTGATGGGTCTGTAGAATATCACACTAAAGAATAAAAAACTCCATAGAATTTCAGCCTCTTATGTGATACAATCTCATCTGTACACAGTGTGGAGGATCTACTACGTCTGCTGAAATCAAGAGGAATCCAAGGCACGAGCACCTTCCCAGATAAAGTCTCCAAGTCTATACCTTGTTTACTTATAAGGAGAAATGGACAGGCCTGCCCTGTTCCAGTCAGCTCCCTACAATTTTAGCTCATGTTTTAGAAACCTCCCTCTCCTGGAGTCTGTGTGGAAGGATTGCTCTACTATGGATTGCCTAGGTTTCAGAACACTAGGCTTCTGTTGTAGTAAAAAATGAATTTTCCACCGTATTAAGACAGCTGTTAACATTCAACTTTGTCTTCACAAGTATGGGTTTTTACAACCTTGAGAATAAATGCATCAGACTGGAAACAATTAAACATACATTCCTTTAAAATTGGTAATGACTGTACTGCTCAGAAGGAAAAAAAAAAAGCACTTTAACTGCCTTTATGCCAGTTACGGTTTTGAGAAAAAAATAAATACAAGAAAAATTATATTTACTTGACTCGTATTATCAGGCACTGAGGACAAAGGAAGTTTATAGGCTCATTTGAGGATATGAGAAAGTTTGAAGAATTTGAACTACTATTTCCATGACCAGTTTGTTAGATTCTGAGTGCATGGTATTGTGCCAGTATCTGGTCTGAATGAGAGACAACACAGCTATAAAATATATTAATTGGAGATGTCTGAGTGAGTCAGGAAAATCTCATATTTAAAAAGTACTTTTATCACGATAAACAAAATATCTTTAAGTGCATTGAAACACTATGCTTTCCTTCTCCTTTTTTCTTCTGGAAATTCATCTGGCCTGTATCTCAAATTCCAGGGTTGAAGAAAAAAAAATGTTTGGAGAGGAGAACTCAATATATTCTTTCCCCAGAATTTTCTGATAAGAGTTAATCAGATACAGTCTCTGATTTTAATCAAATAGTTCAAAAGATGAGCCCCAATATTTTCAACAGCCAAAAAAATTTAAATAATTCAAATAAGACATTAAGAAATAAGATTTTAAGTAATTTTATCTCTTACACTTATGCATGACTGTGCCCTAGACTTTCACAGCTGTTTTGTGAGGTTCCCTCACCTAAAGAGAGAAACACCCAAGGAAAGTGCTAGGTAGCCCTCCAGATCAGCAGTTCTTCCTGTTTTCCTGACTGTTTTAATTCCGTTCATATTCTTTTTCACTCCTACCCAATTAAGCAGCCTATGCTTCAATTCCTTTAATTCAAAGGGATTTTCATTACAGCTGTATGCGTCTGAGGATCTTCAATTCTCACACAAACTCTGGAATCCATTGCCATGTCAATAATGTCATGGATTAAATAAAGAAAAACCAAGACTGACAAACCAAAAAGCCAACCAGCAACAGCCATAAACATCAAAATAAACTGTGACACAAACAAAGGAATTGCAAGCCTCTGAGCTGGAGCCCACAGAAAGCTTCAGAGATCATATGGAACTGAAAAATTAATAAAACTCAGTGGATATTTCAAAAAGGATGATGCACTTTTCACCTAAGACATCCGCGACCTTAATGATGTGACCATTGATTTTATCTTCATTACTGCTGGATCTCTGATTGCAGTGCATAAAACCAGGAAATATTCTGATGGCTAGTTCTTTTCCACAAGTTTCTTTCCTCTGCAATACTACCCACAACTGTAAAAAGTTTAAACCTCCTCGGCCTCAGTTCCTTGAGTGTACGGTTCCAGCTGTGACCTGTTCATTCATCACCACAGCTTTCCTCTCAGCCTTTACACTTTGGCAATAAATTTTGTTACGCAATTTTTGCCTTTTTTTCAGGAACCTTTTGTACCTATTTAACTAGGCTTACAACAGGGCAAGGGTTGGAGGGCCAAAGCTAAAAGCAGGCATAAAAATCCATCCAAAGTCAGAGGAACCCTAGAACACTGCATAGTGATGAAAGATTACAAAGTGAGCTTCACAGACTGGATGCATCTCAGCCACTGATAATGCAGAAAAGATCCTGTGCCTGTTTGCTGAATAAACATCACATGGAAGTCATAGAAAACCCTGATATGGCTTATGCAAACACGTTTATTTAGTTCACCTTGCCCAGGGATTTTCCACAGTGGGTTTGACAGGAAATAGATTCATTTAATGAGCTTTCCATTCATTTACAATGTGATTATTAAGGGCAAATGAATGTTTCATTTTCTCAGTCTATGTACTTCAGGTAACATACCACAGAATAGCTGTCAGCTCCACTTAGAATATAATCTTTAATTCATAGGAGAACAAATAATGGAGGAGAGGTGTAGGTAACAGGTATAAATTATTTTTGCAACTGACAGTTTTTCTGTCTCAGACACTGGAACTTCTCTCTCCTCTTCACCCCCAGAAAACCAATATATTCTTCAGTCGAGTCTCAGTTTTCTCTTGCTACCTTTCAGAATAGAGGGCTGCTCAACAATGGTTCTTCACAGGAGAACATTTCTGCATCTGCCCTACTGCTTGCTCAAGCTGTGGTTTCACTTACCTTTAAAATTTCTAATAAAATTTCTGCCACCGCTCATAGGATCTCAGCTACAGGAGGAGAAGCCAAATAATGCTGATTATGATTTTCTCTGCTTTGAGGGAATTCTTGCAAAATATAGAATTGCTGAAGCTCAACTTCTGCTTTCACTTTGATAAAAGCACCAGGTCAGTGATCTTTCCTAATGTCGAGGATATAATTAAAAATCATAAAAAAATTTATTTACCTGAGATTAATGGGATTTTTTTTGGTAGCCATTCTCTTTATTCTCTCCAATGGCTATGAATGTCTATACAAATAATTTTGATGTTGATAGAATTTATTGAGTCTCGCAAAAGCAAAGTAATGAAGTTAAACCACCTCGTTAAAACACATCCTTTCATCTGACCACAACACATGGTTTATCTTAGAAAATAATAATCTACATATAGTCTCATCTCTCCTTACTCAGCCTTCTCATCATACAAGCTATTCTCATCACTTGCTGAGGAATCTGGCACAGAAGCATGTTGACCTGAGAGAAGACTGAATGGGAGAGGAAATGACATGAATTTAATGGTCATATTAAGACTAGTATTAGTGTGTGAAGAAAACCTGCTGTTGTGAAACTTTGGCATTACTGCTCTGTGCAGGCAGGTTCTGTGTCAGTAATTTTGAAAGCTTCAAAATATAGTTTTCCATATATTAATTTTTAGACATTTTTTAATGCTTGATAAAGACTTCAGACCTACTGATGTGAATGGATAAAGCAGATGTTGTGAGTAGCTTGGAAAAAAAAGAGCAACGGCTGTCTGGAGATATATGGACCGATAACAGTTGCATATAAAGTCTCCATGAAGTATTTAAAATACTGTTCTGTTATTTCTATCCAATGCCATAATTCTATGTGAAAATTCACAAAAATGATTTTTCAAAAAAAGAACTAGATCTATGTTTCACAGAAAGCCTATGCTGAAATGCAACCTTAGCTGTAGAATCACTCTCAGAACATTCTGCTACCTACATATCTTTGTCAGTCATCCTCCTCAGCATATTGAAGAACACACAGTCAATCCCTTTATCTTAAATAGGATTGTACAAGTTCTCACCTCTTTTTTTCTTCCTTTGAAGAAGTTTGGTTCAGAGAAGACAGCAGAGGTTCAGCTGCCTTCTCAGAGGAAGTTACACAAAGAAATTTAAGAAAAGATTTTTTAACTAAAACTGAGCTGTTATTTTGTTTCGTACTTATTACTGAAACAGTGTTCAGCATTCATTTTCAAAGACCAAACAGGATTTTTACAATCTATTTAAGATTTTCCATCTTGTTTCTAACATTTTTTTCTTTTTTTTTTTTTTTAAAAAAAAGAACCCTTCAGATTTCACTAGATTTTACTTACATTTTACTTCCCCTGTTCATCATTAGGTCTGGCTCTGACAATAAAATATGTACTGTACTGAGAATATAAGAACTTTAGTGTTCAAATATGGCAACGTAAAGAAAAGATCCTAATTTGTTTGTAAACTGATGTACCTCCACTGAAATCAATGAAGCTATGTGAGCTTCCTGTTAATCCTAAAGAGTTTTCAACTGAAATTTAGAATGAAATGAGATTACATACAAACTGGAAAAAATAATGTGATGTCATTTTGTGATGTTATTTCACGATGTTATTTCTTTCAAATAAATTGTATTACCTATCCTTAAAATGGAATGTAGTCTGCTTTTATACCCTACGACAGCAGAGAAAGACCTATTTTAAGGTCATTAACAACAGGCAGTACCTGATATAACACAAACTAATCAGGCTAGCACCGTGAGAATGCTACGACCCTGGGAAAATGCACCCTATAGTGTTTGTTGACACTATATGTGTGATTAACAGAAGTAGGGACGCATAACTTTTGAAGGACACTGCTGCTTGCAGGAATAGTTCATCATATATATATATATATATATCCATCTCACATATAACCGACTGAAAGATAAGAATATGCAGCCTCTCACAGCAAAATATAGGAGCTATTTTGATTAAGGCCTGGGCAAGGTAAAATTACTTCATTATTTACTCATTGAAAGAAAATCAATGGCTGCAACATAATCCTATTGACAAAACCTGCATGGACACATGGCCTATCAACAATATAAACAATTACAACACTAAAATAAATAAGCATTCAGACCTTGAAAAAGACAAACTAGTCATTTTGGTTTTAGCATTAAAACTATCACACTACTATGTCAAACAGCCACCAGGTTAACAAGCATTTATTTCAATTAATTCCTGAGAATGAAAAGAATTCTGATTCATCTCTGCTGTCCTTCAGAAGTACTCCAAGCTATGACCAAAGGACTCTTAACACTGGTTCCTCCTAAAAGGAATACTATTGTTGGTGTCTGTAGTATGTATCACAGAAAAGAGAAAAGGCTATTTTAATTGAATGTGTGCTGAAATAACTAGCGCTTTCCACATCAGACCTGTCATGATCAACTTCTAGAGTGGATAATCCAAACCGGCTTGGCAACACACAAATTTTTTAAGCAACATAGGACTTGGACATTACTGTAACATGCTTTAAAGCAGAATCATTTTGGCTATAATCCAAGGACAGAGGTGTGTGAAATATATGGTAGTCCATTATCAACTGTCACGCCACCTGCATTTTAATCTGCTTCCCTAAGGAAAAAAATAATAATTAGGTGATCACCCTAAATTTGCTCATAGTCTAGTTGGCAGTAGCCCATCTTAGTAACTTTTAACTGTTTGTCCAATTTCAACCAAAGTTGACGCAAGTCACAAAATCACTACATTCCTATAATATGTGAAATAAGAAGGTGGGAGCACCAGGAAGGAACTGTGTTAACCATCCTGCTTCAAAAAGGGCTGTTTATGTGTTTTTCTCTCTTTAGACCTCAGAATAATCTGTACTAGTACTTACTCATGAGACCCAAAGGCAGACCTTGTTTTATTTTTAGCTAACACTGAGAACACTGTGTGGGATGCATGTTTGCGCCACAAACAGGAAGTATTTAAACACTTATTCTGGGGGCTTTTGCCTTTCTGAACATTTCAGAAATGCCTTGCTCTCTGATAATCCTGAAAATGCTTTTGCAGTATCTGGATGTCCTCCAAGAAACTCTTCAGGCAGTCTTTGAAGAAGTAATCTAGAATTTCATCTTGCAAGATAGATTCACTATGCTACTGAAGAAGTTTTTTAATGCATGCATTTAGCAGTTCCCAAACCCGGCAATTTCAGAAATACACCCACAGTATTAGAGAAGTTAAGAGGCAGCACTGTAACTTCATCCTCCAAAGTATAAGATGACTGGAGCAGCACTTTGGGGACTCCATCATCACAGCCCCCTGGAACACATTTGCACTGTATAGCACCTATACAAAGATCAAGCATGTATGGATTTCAAAACTGTCTTCACTATAGAATTCTTGTTTGAATCCTTGACAACAATTAAAACGTTTCTTGCCTTCAATACAAAGGTCACAATTCTTGGTAAGGTTTCACTGTGCTTTTTAAAGGCTTTTGAAAGGAAGTGGCATTAGTTTTGGTCATGTAAAAATGAATAAAAAAATTAATAGAAGTCCATCAGATTTGGAAAAATGATGTGAAGCAATCAGAAACTCAGTCAGCTGTGAGGGATTCTTCAAAAGCCTCGTGAGCCATTAAGTGCTATCACAAAGGCATATTTCTTACAAACAGTAGATTCTAAGCATAATTATATTATATTACAGAATTTACTCTAGATCTAATCCATTTTCTTGTACTACCTGTTCAATGACTACATTTCCTGGATAATTCAAGAAAGTACCTCTGCATTTTTCACACCATGAAGGGTTTTTGGAATATCATACATATGTTCATCTTGCAATTAAGTATAACAGCTAAGGGAAAGAATTGTACTTAAATAGAAATTGGATGTTGATGTTGCATCCATCAGAGATCTCTACAGCATCAATGAGAAATATAAAACGATAAGTAGGACAGCTGAGAATGCATGAGCACATGTACAGTGTTGGATATCAGAAGTTTCAAAGAAGTAATGGTGTGGGTAGTGTAAGGGTGACTTTGGGAGTTAACTTTCTTATTAACTTTTAAAATTAAGGCCTGCTAAAGTTATTAACGGAAAAGTTTTTAATGACTCACAAGTTTAACTAAATTACTTCAATGTACTATAATACTAATTCACTTTGTTGTGATTTATTTCACATAAGAAGCCTTTATAACAAAGACTGTTACTGTCTGTTGATCGATCATTGGAGGAATAATATAATTTAGGAGAAGAATCCAGTTAGAGAAAATACTAAGTGACATGAAAATCTGTGCTTCAGACTCTTAAGGCTGTCCTGAATTTTGAATGCAGCTAGAGTCGCAACTGCTGTCCTCTCCAGAGCTGAACCTAAACTTGCATGCTACCCAATAATATGAGAAAAGAAGGATGGAGATGAAATTTAGGAAAAATTAAAACAAATTTTAAGCTGTACACTGTGGTTGGAATTCTTCAAACCGCCTGGGCTAACCAAACTGGGCTAATTCTGTTCTCATCATCATAAGGAAACCTGGGGATAATGACTGGAAGGGATTACTCAGGCAGTGTGCACTGTTCACTTCTGTTGCAGAAGACATTGTTATACGGCCCTATATGTATCTGTTAATGGATACAGTTTAGGCCAATTCCAATGTGAAGGAAACCATTCCTAATGCAGATTCTGTATGAATCGTGAAGGAGAAGATTATGCATGTGATTGTTCTGGTTCTTCGTGGATTTGCTAATTTTGTTAAGGCTTTTCACAGTGCCTTTTGTTGACTCCATACATTAGGGTTGTTGCATACCTGTCAATTCAGTAAGCTACTCAAGAAACAGTATAACTCCCATATATGTGTTTGTCATTGTGTGCAGATTCCTTAGGGACAAGTAGTAACTGTTCATCTTCTTATCTATATTTGTGTAAAATGTGGCTTCAATAGGTGGGTTACAAAATATTATATAAATATATGGCAACTGAAAAAGATTTAATTTTCAGGTCAGGAGCAGGAAGAATTTATTTGTGATAGATACATTTTTGTTATGATAGTCCAAATTAGAATACCGTTACTTTTTTCATTAGCATCAAGTGAAGGCTAATGAAAGACCTCATCGGAGGTCGTCTTGGGTTTAGTGATCATGAAATGGTCAAGTTTTCAATTTGTAGTGATGTAAGGAGGGGGGTTAGCAAAACCTCCACCTTGGACTTCCAGAGGGCGGACTTTGGCCTGTTCAGAACACTGGTTGAGAGAGTCCCTTGGGAGATAGTCCTAGAGGGCAAAGAGGTCCATGAAGGCTGGATGCTCTTCAAGAAGGAAATCTTAAAGGCCCAGGAGCACGCTGTCCCCAAGTGTCGCAAGTTTAAAGGGCAGGTAAAATGTCCAGCCTGGATGAATAAGGAACCTCTGATGGGATTTAGGAATAAAAGGAGGGTTTACCACCTTTGGAAGAAGGGACAGGCAACTCAGGAGGAGTACAGAGATCCCATTAGGTGACACAGAGAGAAAATTAGGAAGGCAAAAGCCCAGCTGGAGCTCAACTTGGCCACTAACATTAAGGACAACAAAAAAAGTTTTTACAAATACATCAACAAAAAGAGAGCCAGGGAGAATCTCCATCCCTTACTGGATGCGGGGGGGAAAGTTGCAACCAAGAACAAGGAGAAGGCTGAGATACTTAATGTCTTCTTTGCCTCCGTCTTCAACAGTCAGAGCAGCTATCCCCAGGGTGCTCAGCCTCCTGAGCTGGAAGATAAGGATGGAGAGCAGAACAACCCACCCATAATCCAGGAGGAAGTAGTCAATAATCTTCTTCTGCACCTAGATGCACATAAGTCTATGGGGCCGGATGGGATTCACCCAAGAGTACTCAGGGAGCTGGTGGGAGAGCTCACCAAGCCTCTCTCCATGATTTATCAACAATCCTGGTCAACAGGGCAGGTGACAGATGACTGGAGGGTGGCTAATGTGACGCCCATCTACAAGAAGGGTCAGGAGGAGGATCCGGGGAACTACAGGCCTGTCAGCCTGACCTTGGTACCAGGAAAGATCATGGAGAGGATCATCTTGAGTGAGCTCTCACAGCAAGTGCAGGGCAGCCAAGGGATCAGGGCCAGCCAGCAGGGGTTTAGGAAAGGGAGGTCCTGCTTAACCAACCTGATCTCTTTCTATGACCATGTCACCCGCCTTCTGAACACGGGGAAGGCTGTGGACTTTGTCTATCTGGACTTTGGTAAGGCCTTTGATACCGTCCACCACAGCATTCTCCTGGAGAAGCTGGCAAATCATGGCATAGACAAATGTACTCTTCACTGGGTTAAAAACTGGCTGGATGGCCGTGCCCAGACAGTTGTGATTAATGGGGTGAAATCCTCTTGGCGGCCGGTCACCAGTGGTGTCCCTCAGGGGTCAGTTTTGGGGCCAGTTTTGTTTAATATCTTTATCAATGATCTGGATGAGGGGATTGAGTGCACCCTCAGTGAGTTTGCAAATGACACCAAACTAGGTGGGAGTGTTGATCTGCTTGAGGGTAGGAAGGCTCTACAGAGGGACCTGGACAGGCTGGATCGATGGGCCAAGGCCAACTGTATGAGGTTTAATAAGGCCAAGTGCCGGGTCCTGCATTTTGGTCACAACAACCCCAAGCAACACTACAGGCTTGGGGAAGAGTGGCTAGAAGGCTGCCCAGCAGAGAAGGACCTGGGGGTGCTGGTGGACAGCCAGCTGAACATGAGCCAGCAGTGGGCCCAGGTGGCCAAGAAGGCCAACAGCATTCTGGCTTGTATCAGGAATAGCGTGGCCAGCAGGAGCAGGGAAGCGATCGTGGCTCTGTACTCGGCACTGGTGAGGCCTCACCTCGAGTCCTGTGTTCAGTTCTGGGCCCCTCTGGACAAGAGGGACATTGAAGTGCTGGAGCGTGTCCAGAGGAGAGCCACCAGGCTGGTGAGGGGTCTGGAGACCAGGCCATATGAGGAGAGGCTGAGGGAGCTGGGCATGTTTAGCTTGGAGAAGAGGAGGCTGAGGGGAGACCTCATTGCCCTCTACAACTACCTGAAAGGAGGTTGGAGAGAGGTGGGTGTTGGCCTCTTCTCCCAGGTGAAAAACAACAGGACCAGAGGAAATGGTCTGAAGCTGCAGCGGGGGAGGTTTAGATTAGATATTAGGAAGAATTACTTTACTGAAAGAGTGGTCAGGCACTGGAACGGCCTGCCCAGGGAGGTGGTTGAGTCACCATCCCTAGAGGTATTTAAGAAACATCTAGATGTGGCACTTCAGGGCATGCTCTAGTGGCAGAGATTGTAGGGTGGTTTTTTGTGTGTGTATGGTTGGACTCGATGATCTCAAAGGTCCTTTCCAACCATGAAGATTCTATGATTCTATGAAGTAAAAGTATGTTTACCATTACCTAGCTACTGTATTTAGTTGAGTCTGTCTAGCACAAAAGAGCATTTCAAAGTTCTTTTTATGTAACAGACATCCCCAGTATTACAGGATAAAGGAACTGAGACATGAGCTGATGACCCCATGAAATCAGTTATCACATCTAAATAAAGGAAAGTCTATAGGTGTAACTTTATCTTAAAAAGACCCTCTCAAGACAGGGGTACTGAAAAGGGTGCCACATCATGTCCTTTCAGGTAAGAAGGAGGATTTTAAGTATTTTCAGGATTTTCTACCATTAAACACTGAGCTCTTATGACCCTCTGGTAAGATACAAGTGCATCACCCAAGCAGAAGCAAATCAAGCCTCTTTCACCTGGCCCTCCTTGAGGGACACCAATCATTACTGGTTTCTACTTGGACGTTAAGCTGTTAACTGTAACTCTCTGGATGCAGCCACCCAGCCAATTCCTTATCTATTTAATAGTCCACCCATCAAATCCATCTCTCTCCAAATTAGAGGTAAGAATGTTGTGGTGGACAAAAGGCCATTTAACCACAAAGGCTCCATTCACATAGTTCCAAAACACCATTAACTTTATCTATGAATAGGAGCACTACCAAAAAGAGTAATCTTCATATTGATCATTCCGTATCTTCAAAATTTACTGCACTTACTGCAGAAACATCCAAAGAAAGAGAAGTGTTAGGTTTCACACTGCAGTCAGTTGATGATATTGTGAAGGTCTTAGTGATGTTGACTTTGCTCTCCTGGGGAACTGTTCCATGTTTGTTTTTGCCGTGAGGCTCTTGGGTATAGTACAACTGCTCTGTGACTGGGCTACAAGCATTTCAGCACATGTGATATCTGTGGCTTGGCAGGTCACCACACAGACTGATTCTGCGTCTGCAAATCGTGATACTTTTTTTCCAGCCTTCAATTCAAAATCTTGCTCAACACCAAGTTGTTTTTATAACACGTTGAAGAAATATATGAGAAACTATGCATGATGATCGATGCTGCTGAGAAAAACTGCATGCAGAGGAAGAAGCAGTGCCCTTCTATGACTGTCTATTTCCTCTAACAACTTTATTCTTTCAAAAATCAAAATAGAAAGTATTGGAGAAAGCAAAAATATTGCTGGCTTCTGCCTGCATCTATGCTTTTTCTTTTCAACCGGTTCTTGAACCCTGGCCTCGTCACATAAAAATGCTCCTTTTCTGAAGAGTTGTCTCCTACTGCTGATTCATGTCTCTCATAGGAATCCAGTTTATTCTCTTTTTCTCCCTGGATCCTCTATATAATAGAGTTCCAAGAGCATCTTCTACACTGAGCAATTTTAATTCTAATTGTTGAAATGTAGCCTTAACCTTCCTCCCCCTGGAAGGATTTTCTTTCTCATCTACCTCATACTGGGATCTACTACAAGAGCAGTCAGGCAACAGCTGTGTATGAGGGATGGATAGACAGTATTATATAAAGTAGGAATAGAATCACGCTATATCTACAGTAGCAAGTACTGCAGTGTAGCACAGTGGAAGACAGTGTGTAGAATCAAACAGTGCTGAGGATTTGGCATAGATACTATATGCATTTCAGGGGTTTTACTTTGGGCTAGCTCCAGTTTGGTGTGTAGAACCAATCACATTAGCAGTTGGAGAGCATCAGGTACATTTCTGGGGGAAATCTTTCAGTTTAGCTTCACCCAGAAGAATCTAGTTTGCACAATTCAAAACCACTCTGCAATGCAAACTAAAACATAGTCTGTGGGGATATTGAGGAGATGCATTTTGACAATGTTGTTCTGAGCTAAACTACTGACTGGACTGCTGTATTAAGTTCCTTCCTTGAACTTCCTTTCTTCTTCCTTCTTCCCTTCTTTTTATCCTTCAGAACTGGGTGTTAAACAAACTCTCTAAGATAAATCAATACAGCGTTCTCTTTAGCAATAGCACCTGTGATGGTGGAAGGAACAGCTGAGGTAACATTATTTTCATCTCTATTATACTTCTCTTGATTTTCTGCTTAATATTTGCGAAGCACATAGTACAGCACTGTCTTGAAGAACATTGTTTTAAAAAAAGTGTCATGCAAAGACACGCATCACAAAAGACTAGAAGAAAACAGCTAAATCATTGTGAAAGAATATGTATACAGGAAAGCAAAATATATTTCAAATACCATCCTTAAATTTGACATTTATTGTGCCTATATCCTATTTTGAATATTTCTGAACTGTTAGACATGGCTTGTTCATTGGTATCAGAGAATTAGCTGTTTCTTAAGAAACATGATTAATAAATTCATGTAAACTGTCAGAGCTGTCTAACTTAAAAAGAAAGGAAAATAGTCGACCCATAACTGTCACCAACATAAAGTTAACATGGAATGGCATAGCATTAGCTATTAAATGAAGCTAAATTTTTTAAGAAGGAAAACAAGGCAAGGATAGTAGATATGTATTCGTACTCGTTTACCATCCTGGGCAAGGCAAATGAAGCAAAATTCACATTTAAGCTGACACACACAGTAAGAAGGAAGTAGAAAAGTGAGTGTGACTTGAAACTTGTTACTTAAAAGTTCAGGAAACCAGGTACATCAATTAATAAGCAGACAAAGGTCATTTTAAAAGTAACAGTCTGTAGACATGTAGGAAAACTTATTCCCGTTAAAAACAGACTGATCTGTAGCCTCAGGCTCAAAAGCCTGAAAGCTGTTTGCTGTTCTCACTGGAAGTATTGCTTTTACTTTTCATTTCACTTGCACTCAACCACGGATGAACCCAATAGGGAGGATGGCACAAGAAAATCCCAGGACATACCACAACTAAAGTGTCCATGTTTCACCTCAAGTCACTGGAAGAAATTATGAACAAATCAATCCATTAAAAATTAAGTTGATGACTTTTTTTCCCCTTATAAATGTCACTGGCTTTATTACAATGTTTTTTTTAAATTGATAATGCCATTTATTGAAAGATAGCTAATCTAGGCACTGACCTGATTATCTCCGATAGCACTACACTGGGCAGTATGATTGTATTGTTATGGCTCAGCCAAGCAGCAGACTGGAAAGCCACACTGGCAAAACTATTATGGATTTCACTTAGAGCTATTTGGGGTATATCTGTGCATAGCACTTCATTCTCCTGTGCTCTAGCATTTCTGAAGAATTTGACCACATTTTCGTGGAAAAAAAAATAATCAAAGCTAAACCAAAACAACCTTCACTCTGACCAACTCTGCTAGCTAGTCATTAAAGAGATAAGCTTTATAATGCCCATGAAGTGTCTGCTGCAGAAAGAGAACGAAAAGGCAGAAGCATTTTCCATAAGGAAAAATAACTCTTTTCATACACCTGGTTGCAACTATGTCAGCTACCTACTGCTGCCTGTTCCTTCTTCCAGGTTATTGCCCCCAGTAGCCTGGGGGCTCAGCTACTTATCCAATCCCTTCTTCCACTGTTTCAGTCAAGCTGAGTTGAAGCAGTAAGGATCACACATTTGTATTTTATGGGGGAAATAACACATCACGAGGTGGTACTGCAGTAAACTGCCTTGTCCTGGGCATCAAATTTGCAACCCCCTGCCTCTTACTCTTCCCTCCAAAAAACATGGATATTCAGTGCAAGACCTCCTTTGGATCACGTAAAAGACACATCAGAAGAGAAGAAGAGATATATTATTGAATGTATGCCCAATATCTAAAACTATATGAAGCCAGTAGAGCTTCACAGTTCAGGAGATTTGATACTTCCCTTATGATTTTTCTGCTCTCCATTACCTTTCCTTTTTTAAAATACATATAAAATAAATGATTTCCAAACACAAGTTTAGAATAGAAAAATTACATGGTATCATGGTTTAAACATGTAAAAGACAACTCAGGTTTCAAAATTTTGAAAACCTCAATAAAGCTTTACATGCACGTTTACTGATACACTTTTTTATGTGCATAAATACAGGCTGAGATAAGCATGCCCATGACAGACTGTGCTAAGGAAGTAAAGGGATTCAAAACACAGACGTTGGAAAAAAGGCAAAATCAGATTCACAATGCACCAGTGCACATGCATTTCTCAAACAGATAAAAAGTATAAATTGGCAACAAATTTTCAGAAGAAAGATGAGGTCAGCTTGCCCTCATGTGCTATTGAATGCTCTCAGTCATGTAAGGCTAAGAATACTCTAATAGGTTGAACTTGTTGGGTGAAAAACTTTTTCCCTTGATGGATTCAGATTAAGATTTTCCTGGCCTTGACAGAAAGAAGCAATTAACTAGGAGTTTTTGCTCATCTACAGCCAAATTAAGGTTGGTCAGGCATGCTATTTTAGTATCTTTGTGAAGCAAACATAGCAACAGTAGACTAACTCTTGAACAAAAAATTATGTTAGGAAACTGGCTGTGTAATTCCAAGACCTAGGCCTTGCCACAATTAATTTTTTTTGTCTGCATAAAATTTCATAGTTAAAACCAAAAGATCCTAAAACTGCATTTGACCCAAATAATGGCAAGTTCTTTTTCTGTGTATCAATGTGCTCTATAAATTCCCTAAAGAAATGAAGATTTCATATTCCTAATCTTTTATCATAATTACTTTTGAAATAGAGAGAATTAACCACAATCCAGAAAAAATTTAGAAAACATAACTCCTTATCTACAAAAGAACTGGGCGATTTACTGATTTAATCACCTAAAAAGTAATTTCCCTCAGCAGTTTTTAGACATTTTCACTAGTGCAAACATTAATCCATATATCCCTGTATTTTGAGGAGAAATGTGGTGAAACTCTTCAGAAATGCTAAAGCACAGGAGGATGAAGTACTATGCATAGATATACCCCAGATAACTCTAAGTGAACTACCTTATACAGGGAAATTGGTAATAGCTTTGGTGGCGTGGCTTTCCAACCTGCTGCTTGGCTGAGCCATGCCAATACAATTCTATTGCTCAGTGTAGAGCTATCGGAGATAATCAAGTCAGTGCCCAGATTAGCTCTGCTTGTGTTAAGTTGTGCTATGTAGACTATTTCACATTGAGAACCTTAACTCTGTTATTTGAAGCAGATGGAACCCCAGATTCAAATTTTGCCCAGTTCTGGCAAATTTCTAAAGTAAATTCTGAAACCAAGGTGGATTCAGGCAGACTCCATCTGGATTTTCCATAAAATCTTATTCACTTAATTGTTTTCATTGTTTTGTGTTTTGCTCAAAGCCTGGTACTCCCTGCTAAACTTTTTTTTTTCTTTTTTACTTAGGTCTATACCTTTTTTTATGAAACAACAATATTTTTAACACTGCCACATAACAGTTTGCTGTGCAAATACTCCCATCTTTTAACACATTTTGATGCGAGTCAAAAGGCGCGAATCATGAGACTGATAGCAAGAATTTAGGGAATGCCTAGGGCTATTAAAGTAGTAGTAGGTCTCATACTCTCTGTCAGGTATGCAATTCGGAAAGCACTACTAGGAGCAAAAGGCAGTACTGGATTAAGGTTAGTATTCAGCTCTGCAGCTGTGATTAAATGCACATAGAATTGAGCTGCTGAGTGCACTTATTTTTAACGTAGTCTTTCATTATAGCAGACTCTCACCTTGAACTATGCTTCCTCCAGAAAGTCTAATGAATGGTTTTCTCATTATAAGCACAGAGTCTAAGGGGAAAATGCCCATAAATTCCATCCAGTCACAGTATGCAAATATTAAACAGCAGAAATTCTTAACATACCCACTTAAAATATTTCTCTCCAACCTCTTCCTATGTCCTACTGGAAGCTCATGAGCAATATAAACCACAGATATCATAGTGACCCATGACATCTTTGGCCTAATTACTAATGAAAAAAACCTGTGGCTTACAGATAGGAGAAAAATTTACAATAATAAAAAAAAGCTATGAAGCAAGGGATCTGGTGAGGTTATCCATTGTCAGCTACATTTAGAGACATCTTAAGTGTTTGGCCACATTATCTTTTACCTTTGTCTATCACAAGATATGTACTCCACATAGATTTGCTTGCAATCCTTAAAAGGAAAGGTTAGTGAAAATCAAAGGTTTGTAGAGATTGGTAACTGAATTTTCTATAATTAATGCGTCTTTTTCTTTAGAAATTACTAGTGCATAGTTTGGAATCATAGTTCCTGTTAGAAACCCACTATGAAACCTGTGAATTTCAGCCTTCAGACAAAGTCCCAGCTGCGAACAAACTTTATAGTTTTGAGTCTGAAACATTTGATAGAAAAGACTGTAACTGTTCATATCTACCATCCACAAAGTGGAAAATACCTTGAAAAAGATGCATTTCCTTCCTTCCCTACTTCCTTCCTTCTACTGGGGGTGATTTCTGACCCATACTGACAGACCAGCTTGTCTTAGTAGTAAGAGATGATTATTCATCACTGTTTGGAGGCAATCCTTAATCAAGCACAAAGTATACCACTTGCAGTTCCTGTCTGGAGTGTACTCTCCAAAGACATGCTTTTATATTTTGAAGTCCATACATGAACCGCTACCACAAGATAATGTTAACAGTTGCCCTTTTATGTTCTTTTAAATATAATGCAAATCCTTACCCTATTTTGGATTATTTTGGTGATCAGAAGCTAGTAAGACAGCCTGAAAATAAATGAACTTTTGAAGTACCATCTAATGCTGCAGTGTGTTAATATTCATTTTTATAATTGGTCTTTGTATGGAACACCTGTTTAAGATGGTACAGTACCAGCTAAGGCCTATATTAGTCTGACCATTTACATTTACATACACCACCGCAACTTTCTTATTGCCAACAACAGCATCTCTCATCCTCTTGCAGCTCTTGATCTACAAGATGCCGGCCACCTAAAACATGAAGAAACGCAAACAGAGCTGCCAGAAGATGGACTCTGCATAACAGCTAAAAACTTTGCGGTGCTTAGAGAACTGCTCTGAAAACAGAAGAGAAACCCTGCATGTTAAAAGAAGCCATCAAGTTCAGAGATCAAAATTGCTGACCGATGCCTATTAAAAGGCTGACAAATACCTACTCCAAAGTCTATTTTTAGTCACTTGCGTTAGCCACCACTGTCTTTCATGTATTTCAGGAGCTGGGCGTGAATTAACGTCAAAGCCTTAATACCGTCTGACCAGCTTCTTTTAGATATTTCTCACATGGAGAGTGTAATGTTTAATATCAAATTTACTTATTGAAAGATTATGTTAAATGGGATTTCTGGTTTAGCAGAGTGATACAAAATATATTGCATAACACAATATAAATGTAAGTTACGCTTAGCAAAATGCACATATAGCAATTGCAACACACAGTTCAATCACAATACCAATGTGATTCCCATTACTGGTCTCTATGTGTTCACCACCATGATGCTGGTATCCCCTCTCACCAGGAAAGCATACGTCAGTTGAAGCCCATTGCTTTCTTTGAAATTCTTTTGTTAGTTGTTCAGGTTTTATACCCTATGTTTGGCTGAGCCAGGTATTCCCACTCCCCACACTGGTCTGGCTGGTGCTGGTCTGGCTAACTCAGAGAGACATTCACACTCTTCTAGTGAACTCAGGGAGAAACACTTACACCACCAGTTGATCCACTCAACTATATCAAGCTGTTTACCTAAAACAAAGGCCACTCTCTGGCCCCCTTGGTGTTGAGATAAGTCAGCTTCTTTGCAACGGCTGTGGTCAGTCAAACACTGAATTATCGTCTGAGCTTCATGGGCTCATCTCCTTGCCCCTCTTCTCTGAGCCTTCCTCCATCGTAGGTGTTTATTGGTCAGTCATAATTAGTCTTAATTTGTAGACTTAAAAAAAAAATCAGGGAGAGTAAATTCAAATACAACTGAAAAACATGGAACAGAAAGTGTGAGAGTCAGTGGATAAGGAAAAAGAAACAACATAGTATGCATATAAAGATGATAAAGCTGGAATTTAGCCATGCACTGAGGTGATGTACAGGAGCAACCTGCTCTAGTAGGTGGAATACCTCCTTCCAAGGCATGCTATTCATTACCTGAGTCACCGCCTGGCATTACAGCTGGTGAAACTATCTAGTATCTATATAAACCTCACTGGGTAACAGTCTCAGTGTCATGAATAGACATTATTTTCAAAACATGCCTCTGTGGTAAGAAGATATTAGTCCCCCCTCACAGATGGGAAATTGAAGTCTGAGACAGACTGTTTTATCCAAGGTCAGTCACAGTATCTGCTGTCCGAGCTGGGAAACGAACAGACATCTCCACTGTCTTACACCAATACTCTGCCAACATCCCATCTAATTCTATCATTATGTTTATATTGAATATGACCTTAATTGAGACTTGCTATCGGCTTAAAATAAGCTGCTGCTTGCAAGCCTCCTTGCAAGCTTGTAAGGAGTTAACACGGTTGAAGCTAAAATTTTCAGTAAGTGTGAGTTATTTTAATTACAGCCCACAACAGTCTGATATTTTTTCTCCAAACAACAAGGACATATGTCTCTACACAATAACTTTTTCAAATAATTAAAGAGAAAACTAGGTCAATGTCAAGGATTAAGCGGTACAGCAACACGAAGTTAATCAAAGTTAATATTTAATTCACCAGGAGAATAATCCCGTTTTGTTGTGTTCCAGACTATACTTTTAAACAAAGTGCTAAAAAGGAAATATAATAGTGTTTCACTTTATTTCTTTTCAATTCTTAGCAATTCTAACATGAGCTCTGTAATGTCACATCTTCCAGTGCTGTTAACGCACATAATACCACAGGGGTCCGTGATTCCTGTAGCACAGTAGAATGTCTTAGATTTAAAATCTGAAATTTATAGTGCCAAATTCATGTCATTAAGCCAACTATACGGACCTTTATAATCAACATAACTGTTAATAACACTTTCAGATTGTATATCCGTAATTTTCACTTTCCTTGCATGAAGAAAAAACTTCAGAAATAACTATAGATAAAATCTCTTACTTTATGTTTTAAGATGGTGATTATCTAGACAGCCATTAACACATGGGAAAAAAGTACATCACCTAATGACAAGCAGGTGAAATAGCTGGTAAATAGAAATGAATAAAGGTGTCGTTAGGAAAGGACAATAGGCAAATTTAAGTCACTATTATATTATTGTGAATTTCTTTAATTCCTTCAATGCAGTGCCAGGATTTTTGTTAAATGGTGTCTTTCTTTTCCCTCTCTGAGGAACATTATATTTCTAATGTCCTTGGTATCTCTTCAGATTTTGTTATTATGAAATCATTTCAGAAGAGTGTTTCTAGTGAAAAGAACACTTGGCTTGTCACTGTTCTTTGCTTTTTGAATAGTGTACATCATGTTTTTAAAAGTCATAGATGGAGCTTCTAGTAAGCAAACTTTTATTTAGACAAAATCCCCTTACTTAGGTGTACAAAGTCAGAAACATTTTTTGGTTTTCACTTTTCTTTACTAGACAGTCAAAGCATAGACACTGAGATAGAAGATGAGCTTTTCCGACCATAACCATTTTAAATCTGAGAAAAATAAACTCAAAAAACTCTCAATACAATCCCTAAGTCAAGGAAATCAAGGAAAGTGAACAATAAAAGAAATGGATAAAAGATGCCATTTTTCATTGCTGAGTTACAAGGAATAAGGCAAATCACAATATTACCATCGAAGTCCTAGTCTCTGTTGTTGCTGTATGTTATGATGATGTAGCTAATGAAAGTCATAGGAACTTAGGAACTGTTACGCACAACGTCCAAGCAAAGCTCCATTGATGCTACTGGAGCTCCGAGTAGCCTGGCACACCTGTAACAGATGCTATAAACCCCTCTGGACAGCGGCCTACGCTTTTACAATTCTGTGAATTACCACATAAATTTATAACATATTGCAAATTATCATATCATATTTTAAATACAAAATGCCTCTGCTTTGAGTGATTGCTTTTCCATAAAGAAAACATATCAGTCTGTCGTGCACAAACCATTAGATTGACAACCAGGTACCATAAACTGCAGTCTAAAAATATCATTGTTAATGTGCTAAAACATTATCTTGTTGATGTTATTCAGAGCTATAACGTTTCCCTTCACCTTCCCTGTCTCTAAGCTCTGTGGTGCAGTTCTCAAGCACTGTATTTCTATTGTCCAATGATTGTCACAAAAGCGGGTATACAAAAAGGTGAATTTCAAGTAAACAGAAATGAAAAATTCACTCAAAGAACTGTGTCATAAAAACAATAGATGTGGTGCAATAGACATTTATGTGATTCATCAAGGAGTTGTGCAAGCTAATCAGAAAAAAATAGTGATTTTACGCACATTTCATGCAGTATGGATCAACATAAAATTGAAGAAGTGGCTCTAACAAGTAATAAGAATTTATTTGCCTATTCTGTTGCTTAAATTCTGTTTCCTGAGCTGATGGATGAATTTGGTTTTAATGCCATTCTACAGCAGATACAGTTTAAATGATCTGTTATTATTTTCCAAAGCCAAAAGAGACTATAGTCTTAGCAGTGCAAGATTTGGCATACTTAAGACTTTAATGTTCTACTCTGAGACAGTATTTGTGAGTTTCTGGAGGGTTTAATGCACTGAGAAACATGAAACTCTGCTGTATCCTTAATTCTGTTGTTGTCTTGCTCGGAATGGTAGATAAACCACAGGTACCTATTTCTCTTTCTGTAATTTGTTATAAACAATAATGAAAAGGACAGGCTTTGCCTGTCCCTAATTTACAACTTGTAAATAAGGAATGACAAGCAATACCAAAATGAGGCACTGATTTACAGTGAAAAAAAACCCCAACAAATAAAACCCAATAAAAAAACAGAGAGGTAAAATTCCAGGACATGTTGGTTTGAGTAAGGAGAGACTGATGTTGTGTCATCTTTATACAGACACTAGCTACTTACCCTCTACTGGCAATGCTGAATATTTTTCCTAAATATTACTAGCTTCATCACTAAGACTGCAAGTTGCTCATTGTTTTTTAGGAGACATAATCTTCTAATGAATCAGCTGCAGTTTTCATTGGAGCATGGACAAATTCTCTACAAATGGAATTTCAACAGGTAATTTACAGACAATAAGTATAGCAGATTGGGTACTCAGAAAAGGTGCAAGTCACCTACAGTTGCCTATATGCTAGCGCCATGCAGTTTGGCAGCGTTGTTTTTTGCACTTAAGTACATAGAATTTGCCCTTCCTTTGCTGATGTTATGAGAAAAGCTTCATAGGCTTGTATGAGAAGTAAGAGAAAGCCAGCACATTTTCATAATGTGCTGCTGATAAGAACGTCTGAACTATTACAGTCTAGTTGAAAATGTCCTTGGAGCTTTAACTTAAGCTTCTCAGGGGGAAAGAAAAGTCCTAATAGATCATTCTTCTAATAGTAATGATAGCAAATAGAACTGATATCAGTCAGCTGTTGTATATCAGGAAAAATTGCCTCCTGTTTATTTTAAAATTACACAGTCAAACCACATCTGCACTGTCTCATCTCACACATGTTCTGGAGAAAGGGCTTCTCCTGCTCATTATTTAGTAAAAGAACAATAACAATAAGAAAAAGTCAGTGGAAAATGGGCACTAGAAATAACATGTGGAGATTCATAGTCTCTCTGCCTACGGGAACACTAAGTTATTTGAGACAGTAAGTGAAACACACACTATAGTCCTGCTTCAATGGTGATGCACGATGTAGTCTGCATTTCTCTTTACCCAGTAATGACAGGAACATATTACTGTCTACTAACTGAAAAATGGCCCAGGCATTTTTGTTTACAGATGAAATTTTTTTAAGGAGTAAAAAAAAGTTCTCCGTATTGTGGTAAAACAAATGGTTTTGAGTTAGGTTGAGTTAGGCCTGGCTGGAGATAAGTAGGGAAAAGCAAGCTTGAATAGTGAAAGCTACAGAGAACCCTGAACTAGGAATCATGAGGGAAGAGAAAGCTGAAGATAGGGTTACTGTCTTGCTTTGTTTTCTGATTATCACTAGATATTTCAAGTCAAAATGCATGAAGCAAACGTGTCTGACACAAGAAAATGTGGGTCTTTTTCACAATCCATGAGAAAAGCTATCAACAGCATCACTAACACAACAGTCCCTGCTCAGAACAGAACAGAACTCTGGGACAGAGTCAAATCCCTCCTTGTGTGGAGACACAGAGGAAAAGAAATACTCTTTGTTATTGAAAAATCACATAACAGTATTTTTGGCCAGTGACATGCAACAATCTTGCCCAGAGTTTTATATCCAGTGAGAAAAAAGAGAAGCTAGTTCATTTGCTCTTTGCATGGAGACTAACTAAAGTATATGGCCTTTTTTCTCCCCAAACCTGAATGCAGGAGCAATCTGGTTTTACTCTTTACATACTTCATGGCAAAGTCTTGTTCATGTCAGTACACTTCAGAGGAAAGGCTAAAAGGGGAAAAAAAATATAAACCAAGAGGACAAAAAAGTAGTGAATTTGCCTCATGAATCCTCTTGGTACAATTTAACCATCAGCTGATCAAAACTAATTGTATGTGTAGACATAAAAGCTAAAGACTAATGATACAGTATGAAACTGCATAAACAGATTCTGGGGTACCTTCTGCCTCCCTTAGGTCCCTATCAGTACGAGTAGTATTACAGATTTCAGAAGAAAGATATGGAGCAAAGGTTACTAGATGTGAGAAAATTCAGCCTTAAAAATGAGAACAGAAAGTTAAGTTTTTGAAATATGAGAATTCTGCGGGACAAAAAGTACACTCAAATGGAATGGATTTCATCTATACACATTTACAAAATATCATATCTATACATCTCTCTATATATAATTACATACAAACTATATGAACATATTTCAGAAAACTGAAAATAAAGTCCAGCCAAAAAATCACCTAAGAACAAAGTGCTGCAAAGACAGAATGGGAGCAGGAGAAGCAAGACTGAACCCTGAAGAGTACAAAACATGCAAATAGGACAGTTACATTGCCTTCAATAACAATAAGCTGTAACAGCACAGAACACGGAGAAACCTGTAAGCTTTTTCGCCTGAACTTTGAGATGCCAAGAGTGTTTTCAAGGTCCTCAGTGTGGATACATACTCCAGCTGCACCCTGAATCCAAGATATGATGTGATTGTATCAAGACACATTTCAATCCTCAATCATGCCCTCATCCTCAGTGCCCAGGCTCGGTACTCGGTGGCACCAGAACTTGAGGACACAGAGAAGTTTGTACTTGCTGCTGAAGCTATCATCATGTTCTTATTTCTAATCAGTCCAATGTGTGGCAATTTATGTCAGACTTTCTGTAACTGCAGGCCTGAACATCGTATGGATGATAAACTTAAGTAGTAAAAGAAGTATGTGCATGAAACCAGGCTCCGCCAGCAATGATGCAACCTGTCAGCTATGGAAATGGATCTATTAACAGTTAAAAATCAATACTGCCAACCATCAGGGTGGAGAGCATCCAATTAAAACAAGTGAGAACATATAAGAAAGTACTTTATTTAATTTTAGTAAATTACTCTTTCTTTAAAAATGAAATTACTACTCTGATCAGAGCAAAGATGAACATTGATTATTTAGTATACTATAGACACAGCCTAGTGCCACATAAATATGGGCTGGAGGAGAAAGCAAAATTGAGTAGAACTCTAGCTTATCTATTAGTGATCTTGGATTTTTTCATACACAACATATTGTAGTGTTTCTACAGTTCTGAATTCTAAACAACAGAATGGTCTAATGCTGTAATGAATACGCAAACTATCACAGAATCACACAATCACACAATCACAGAATGGCAGGGGTTGGAAGGGAACTCTGGAGATCATCTAGTCCAACGCCCCCGCCAGAGCAGGGTCACCCAGAGCAGGTTGCACAGGAACGCGTCCAAGCGGGTTTGGAATGTCTCCAGAGACGGAGACTCCACCACCTCTCTGGGCAGCCTGTTCCAGTGCTCTGCCACCCTCACAGTGAAGAAGTTCCTTCTCATGTTGAGATGGAACTTCCTATGTTCGAGTTCTTGCCCATTATGTCTTGTCCTGAAAACTATGCATCTTTTGCATTCTTTTGCTAGAGCTTCTTTTGCTCTAAGATCCTCTTTGTACCATTCCCATCTGCTCACAGTGATTGAAGCCAGGGTAGAAAAAGCCCAATAGGACAGGTAGGTTTTCTCTGTTACACTGGTGAAAATGTCTCTAAGCAGAAGCACAGCCAAGAAATTTGGAATAAACCAAGTCAAATATCCAAATTTGTTTGAATCATTTGGTTTGAATTTAGGTATTACAGGACTAAGTTGCAAGGCTATGATAAAGAGGTGAACTGAGAGAGAGAGGTTTAATTTAATTAAATTAAGTCACAAAGGCTTGTTCTCCAACATTCTAAGTTTTCAAACATTATGCTCAGACCAGATTTGTTGAATTCATGGAAAATAATCATATGCCTAACGTTAAACACTGACAGAACTTTCCAAGGGTCTGGGCCTTAAGTAATACACTTAATAATCATGATAAAACACAGAGCGTGAAATGGAAAATTAAGGACTAACTTGACCCCATAAAGGTAGGATGCAATTTATATGAACACTGGTCAAGCTGCTGCTCCCCCCGATTACTGCCTGAGCATCTTCTAGGACTTGGCTCACCTATGAACCTTTTTGTACTGTACAGACTCTGCATAAATCAATAAAAAAACTCACCTTAACTACAGGATTAAGTAGAAACTAATTCAAAGACATCAAGAATATTAGCCATAAAACAAAATACTAGTTATTGAGGGAAAGGAATGGATGGATGCACGGATGCATGGGTGGCTCTCAGAGTCAAAGTAAAATGAGCTACAGGGCAAATCTAGGTGTTCACAACCTCTTAGAACAATTTTCTGATACAACTATTTGTCTGAATCACACTGCAGGTCATGAATTGTTTTTCAGTCACTCTTGTTATCCTGATGTTTTTTTCTGTCACCTCATAATCTGTTTTCTGGGTGGATGGGTTTGGGGAGAGTTTTATTTCTTTGTTTGTTTGTTTGTGTTCGGCCTTTTTTCTCCACCCATCCACCCCCATTTGAACATTGACCTACAGGTTCAAACCATTTACCTATTCATTTTCAAAAATCCTACTCCTGTAACCACTGGGAAATGGATTTGTATTGTTATTACACACTTCCGTGATCTAAATAAAAAGACAACCAAAGCTGGCACAGAAGGTTCTATGAAAAACTTTAAATCTGATAATGAATCAAATGAATCTGTGTTGCTCTGTGATCTTCACTCTAATTGATTAGAGTGTTTTAAAAAGCAATCAACTTTTCAGCAGTCATCAGATCTTGAACTTTTCAATTCATTAATACAGTCATGATCTGCTTCAGAAACATATGCATTGTTTCAGAATGGATAAAGTACATCCATATGGTGATATGTATGAATACATATTTTTGAGGCATATTTAATATCATCCCTGGCATATAAATCTGAAATTTATGGAAATTGCTTCTTTTGCCTTGGCATAAGCAAAAACCAAAAAGCTGGTTTGCTTCTTGAATGAGATTTTCTCCACTGCCCAGAGTTAGTCACTTAATTCTCAGCACCAGAAAAAAGGACTAAGCGCGTACGACCATATGACCATAGAGGTAATAAAGCTACTTAAAGTAGAATATAACTGTACTAGTTTATGGAAAAAAAGTCAACAGAAGAATTCAGTCAGAAGCAACCATTTAAGGGTGAACTTAATGAAAATAAAAAAACGCATAGATTTTTCTGACTATTTGGTGTTTAATTAAAAAAAATCACATATCTCTTACACAAAATTAAACACTAAACAAATCTTTTGATATTCAGCAAACAGTCTTCTCTAGTGGGAAACTATAGATATGCTTTGACTATACAAATTTTGCTCTGCCTACTTATTCTATCCATCTTGTTTCCATTCCCTTCTGCATGGCTCTTGGCCTGTAATGAAGCAGCTAAACAAATGTAAAGCTGCTAAAGCAAAGAGCAATGTTGTTTCTCCAGGGCTCATTATTTTTATACCTGTTTACATCGGTTCACTATGGGACTGTTAAACTGTACTGTTTCACGGACCAAAATTGTTAGGCTGAGCAAAGTTACATGCCCTGACAGTAGATATGCGGTATGCAACAAGGTTATCATGCAGGTACAGCTTTAAAATGGGAAAATAAAGTCACTCCTTCTTCATTAAACACACTATTTATCACCAAGTTAAAACACTGAAGTTTTCACTCATTTTTTGACACTCAAATAAAGGATAATAGCATGCAAATTGTGTGTATTAAGTTGGAGTCTCACAATGTTGGCTTTTTTTTCCAAATAGTATCCTTGAGGATATTAAGCATATGCTTAATTTCACCATTATGCTAGGTTTCTGCATTGGAAAATCTCTGTCGCTTGATCTTCTTCCTGTTTGTTTATGCTTTCATTTAACATAAACAATTTAAGACGAACTAAAATACCACTCTGATGGCTTTAGATGATTATGAAAGAATAGGACCACCTATCCAGCTTTTCTAATCATATTTTCTTCTCCCCCGCCCCTCTTCCCCAGGAACAGTGCATGTTTTCAGGACATGTGACACAGATGAGAGATAGCATCTTCTATGTTTTGGAGAAACTACAAATATGACCGGATCCTGAAGTTAGGTACCCTATAATGCTACACAAGCATTTTCAGAGAAGAACTCAGGCTTTTGAGAATGAACATCCGCATGAAACCACCATACAAAAAAATAAAGAAGATTCAGGAAAGTGGAAGGGGAAGTTTTGCAGAATTTAATCTGCCCTGGAATATTTACTGCGTGCAAAAGGGCTCTGGCACATCATTAGCGGAGGACAAATAGGCCAATGTTCCTGACGGTGGTACTAGAAATGCTGATTACTCCATTGATGTTAACTTCCACTACTTCTTTGAAAGTGGTACTTTGATCCAGAACATTTAATAGCGAACATGATTCAGACCTTTGTGAATAGTGCTCACATTTCTCAATGCTTCATTGATGAGGAAATTGGCTGACCTCTGTTTCAGCTGATTAGACAATCAACTTTCCAATTTGTTTTTGTATGTTCAGTCAAATGAACATACCGTATTGAATATGGCCTGCAATATTTTAAAATTAAGGTGTATGCTAGGCCTGGTGTAGAATGGGGAATGAAGCAAAGAAGCCATAATATGTGGGAAGAATCTTAGCCTTATTGAATCTAGGGGAAAATTTGCTGCTGGCTTAAGCAAAGCCATAATTCCACTGGTAGATTTGTTTCTCAATTCTGTTTTTGATTTGTTAAATAACCTCAGGCAAATAATTTCACCTCTTTGTTGCTTGTCCTCTCTGGCTTTGATCCTCTTCAGTCAACCGTGATAATTGCTGTGCCAAACTGTTGACAGTCCCTTACTACTAGCTACTGAGTTCCTAAGCACAATGGCACCCTTACCTCAGTCTTCACTTATCATCATCCTGCTTAAATGACAGTATAAAAGCAGACTGCATCAGGAAATCCATGAGCACTCTGTATTTTCACTGGGGCCAGTTGCAGAATTGCTGGGGATAATGATGACTACTTACACACGAACGCTCACTGAAGTCAGTCTTTTGATAGCTACAGACAGCAGCAAACACCTAACACAGAAAACTGCAGTACTCTGAGATGCACAGCATTGAAAACTGTATTGATACAGAGTACCTATAAACCAGACAAGGTGAGAGAATTTAGAATAGGCTCTCTCATTACATTCTTTCCCTTGCACTTATAGCACAGATTACAGATGACATGTCTGTTTCTGTGTCACAAAGCCTACTGCATGTCAACACTTACTCAGAGCAGGGCAATTTAGGGTGACAAGTACTACTTGAAATATGTCCTTTAACTTTCCTTAATTGTCAAACTTTAAGAGTTATCTTAAATTTAATTTTGTTGCATTTAAGGTCTAGCTTTACGATGATATAATTTATTTTGGACATTACCGGTGACATTGTTCTGCCTGTCAATGGAAACATGAAAGAATATCAGTATAATGAATATCCATGGACTCACATAAATCACTCAAAATACTTCAGATATGCATGGAGATTTTCCATTGACCCTGTAACGACTTTAATAAAACTGTTTCAACATGAGCTGTGTCAGCAACAGAGATGTGAAATGATGGTGTTTCAGCAACATCACCTCAGCTTTTAAATGTTTCGGAAAAACACTGTTAATTTTCTTTTAGTAGTGTATCATCCTTCCCAAATTACAGTCTCACAGTACAGCATAGACACCATATGCCAGGAACACATGGGATTTCCTTTTTATGTTGCTTCATAACATCAGGGAGCTGTAGTTATTACTTGGATCAAACCAAAGATATTAGGAGTATGTCTACTTATCAAAATGAAGATGCGAAACCACTATCACTTTAATTTAGCCATAGGAATGAAGGTGATATAACTGAGAGCCTGGAGGACTTGGTCAGTGACTATCATTTCCAGCATGTTATAGCCACTCCCTCTAGACTTACTAAAACTAACCTTGTTTATTTTTGTGGGGTGGATAAAACCTTAGAGGATGGACTTTGAACAGTCAGAGGCACTGCAATTTTACATCAGCCCTAACACTGGTGTAATTCCAGTAATCAGAGAAGAATGCCATGAATCAGGGTGCAGTTCAGCATCTACCATGGAAGGGAATCTGACTCTTCATATCCTTTGGTGAGCAAGACCTTTGAAAAAAAAAGCAACCACCACTCACCCAGTTTCAGTTACAGTAAGGTAATTTTTCTCTGTCTTCTTTCCACATTTTTATTATAGACTGACCTGCTTCAGAGCGAACTGCTCTTTGTTACCAGGAAAGACTGGCAAAGAGTCACGATGGATATGATGTAGAAACTTTTATAAGAACTGAACTGCTATGGGATTTGAAGGTGGAAGGGAAGAAGACTCTTGAGAGGAACAGGAGGTTTCCAGGGAACTTCTGGGATTTGTGTGTGTAAAGAACTAACCCTTGTCAAGTTTAGTAAAGAAAATCACACAAGTTGGCTTTAGAATAATTAAAAAGAAGCTACAAAATAACAGATTAAGTTTTGTATGCTTTATGTGGTAACTAGTATTGTAAGGACAGAACATAGCTAATTAAGAATCATACTTCAAATCAAAAGTAAACATGGCTGTTTTACTCCAAACTATCCCTCATGTAATTGCTAAAAATTTTAGATATTAACATCTACAATCAGCAACATCCTCATTTCTCATTCTCAGACCATGCTCCTGAAGTTCTGAGATTAAGAGTCCAAGGTAATGATGTGATTTACTGCGTTACAGGTGTATGGAGAAAACTTGTCCTTGAAAAGAGTGAAAGATTTAAACTGAATATGTTTCTGAATACAAGAAAGAGACAATAAAGTGTCAACGATGACATTTTAGGTTTTGTTTTTTTTTTTTTTTTTCTGATGTGGATCCCCTGCATGGTGCATACTGGTAAGCAAAATAAATAATGAAGGTGTGAAAGAAGGAATTCCCAATCTTCCTCTTCTAAGGTAACCACATTTTCAAAGCCAAAACCTGGAAAGACATGCCTTGAGGTGATAGCAAAATTAGTGAAATAGTGAAATAGCCATATTTTAGTGAAATTTCACTAGAAATAGAGGGGTACATCAAGCATGATTTCCACAGGTTGGAAGGAGAAAAAAAGGATACTTTCCTTCTCTAAATCTAACTCCCTATCCTGTTTCCAAACCCAAACTAACCAACCCCCTAACAACAGGTTACCAAAAAGCAGAATAAAGGGAAATATATTTATCAATCTTTCTTATTTCTACGGACCAACTATCTTTATTCCGTCTGTCCTTAAAAGGTCTCTTCCTCTTGCAAGCTCTATTGTATTTTCAGTTCTTTTTTCTTTTCCTTTCTTTATTTCTTCTCACTTCAAAATTTTCCACTTCTAGTTTTCTAAGCTAAAGTTTTCCTCAACATGCCCACTTACTGTCCTTCATTTTCTATTTCATGTATACATTTTATGGCTACTCTGTCACCATCCAGTAGCAGTGCCTTTCATTCTTCTTTGCAGTGACCTGTTCTTTTGCTCATTCACACATTTCTCCTCCATCATCAATGTCTCTCACCCAGCAACAACATGCACATGTTTCACTGTACCTCGTCCCTCTGAACTAAAGCTGCTAGTATGGACATTGGAGACTAGCAATTTTTTGCTCAGTAACTTTTCTGTTCAATGTTTTGTATTTTCCCAGATATCCAGGAAAAAAAAAAAAAGCCTTCAGTAATGATAAACAAGGTCCCTCCTCTTTTAATTCAACGTTCAGCATCTCTACCTTCTCCTTGTCATGGTCACTGAAAAAAACATAAACCCTTCATATTCACCAAATGTAGGAGTATAACTCTAGTCATTAATATTAATTTAAAGCTAATTAAATCATAAGAACATTTTATTTTTTATTTCTGTTCCCTGAATCAAATTGAAATGAGAAAGGGATATATATACATCAATACCATAGGCTCTTTTTCATCATTGCTTCTAAATGAATCCAAAAAAGATAACACATAACATGCATTATCTAAAAGTTAACACAATAAAAATGGCATTCTCTCATGGAAACACACTAATTTCTAGTTCTAAATTAAGTTCCTTTATTGCTTGATTAGTATTCATGGCAGAACAATCTAAACATTGTTAAACTGATTGCCTATGACACCTTTATTGAACAATTAACTCTGAAATAGCATATGATCCTTGATTCATGTGGGTTTTTAAGTGAAATTTATGCTATTGATTTCAGTGTTACTATCCCAGTATTTAGAGGTTTCAGAATGTTCTAAGAAGTGGACCTAAAAAATGCAGGCCTAACCACTCAAGTCTGTAGACTTGAAAAGCATCAAGAGATCCTGGGCTGCACCAAAAGAAGTGTGGCGAGAAGGTTGAAGGAGGTGCTTCTCCCCCTCTACTCAACTCACGTGAGACCCCACCTGGAGTACTGCATCCGGTTCTGAGGTCCCCGCTATAAGGACATGGACCTGTTGGAGCGAGTCCAGAGGAGGGCTACAAAGATGACAAGAGGGCTGGAGCACTTATGCTATGAGGACAGGCTGAGAGAGTTGGGGTTGTTCAGCCTGGAGAACAGAAGGCTCCAGGGAGACCTTAGAGCAGCCTTCCAATACGTAAAGGGGGCCTACAGGAAGGATGGGGAGGGTAGCGATAGGACAAGGGGTAACGGTTTTAAACTGAAAGATGGGAGATTTAGATTAGATATTAGGAAGAAATTCTTTCCTGCGAGGGTGGTGAGACACAGGAACAGGTTGCCCAGGGAAGTTGTGGATATCCCATTCCTGGAAGTGCTCAAGGCCAGGCTGGATGGGGCTTTGAGCAGCCTGGTCTAGTGGGGGGTGTCCCTGCCCATGGCAGGGGGGTTGGAACTAGACTATCTTTAATGTCCCTTCTAACCTGAACCATTCTGTGATTCTATGATGATTCTACGATTCAAACTCTCACAATTTTTTCTTTTTTTTTCTTTGGTGTTTTTTTTTTTTTCATAATACTGTGTGCATCTTTCTAACACAATGCATTGCATGCAATTTTTCAGTTATGAGGTGCCTAAATAAATTTTCTTCCTCTTCTCTCCAAGAAATTACTTGCAACCTTTCTGTAAAGACAATAGCATAGAGATATGGTGAGGTTAAACCCTCTCCACTGGAAAGTTTTTTTGCAGAAGATAGATGAGATGGCAGGTACCAAGAACTTGTAGCAAAGATTCTACAATGAACAAACTGCCCTTACTACAAAAAATAAAGTAAGAATTTTCTGCTTTATTCATTATTTAGAGAAACTAGAGAATTAGTGCTAAGCAACTCTGCTTTCATCTTCTGTCTTCTAGAAGCATGAACCACTGTCTTTTTAGGTGAGTTCATGATTATTGCTCAGCTAAGCCAACTGTGTGGATAAAGACACCAAAAAAAGATTTGACATGAGAGAGATACTAAAGAAATGCACACTCATGAAAGTATAATACTTCAGTACTACTCCTTCAACAGAAGTTGTTTACAGAATCAAATAGCTTCAGCACACGCCCTTCTTTAAACTGACTGTTTAAGAAGTCTGAGCTTGGTAAGCCAGCCACAGATCTTTCTCCTGTACTCTATTGCCAGTCTCACTCAAAAACATAATCCTTGTAATTAAATATAAAGTACCATGAACAAGCCACAGCTTACTCGCATATCTACCACTCTTAAAGGAGATACTGCAGTGTAATTAAAAATGGCAAAACTTTTGAGACTAAAAAGATAACAAAATGAAAAGATCTTAAAGTATCAGTGTATCACTCCCGATGTTTAATTAATACCAAACAGTAGAGAAAAGAGGATGCACACAGTCCAACATGAAAACAGGACATGAATAAACAGAGACTTCTAGGTCCTGCCATTTTCTCCTGTCTTGTTTTTGCAGCTAGTAATAATGAGAAAGGAAATTATCTGTCCACATGACTCTGCTGGCTTGGCTAACATTTTTTCTTCCGAAGTAGTGCTTATGATGTTCACTAATGATGCAAGGTCACAGAGTAAGCATTGCAAGGTAGTATTAGCGCAAACCTTGGGGTGAACATCTGAGATGGAAGTGCCTGGTGCAATAATATCTACAACCACACATACTAGCAGCTACACAGTAGAAGACACACAACGCTTTTTAACAGCTCAGGAGATGCAAGAGGAATTACACTAAAATCAATGTACTACTGGAAAAGTGAAAGAGGGTGTCTGAGAAATAACACGTTTAGAGCTATTGGCAAGAAGTTTTACAAATGTGGTGGTAATAGTTTAAAAAATAAAGGATATAAGTCAAACAATTAAAGGATTTGAAATAATGAAAGTTACTGTAAAATAAGACATACATTTGACTACTGTACTGAGTTACTGTGTTCTAGCCAAACCATAAAGGTATTTTTAAAAATAACTGGCAAGTGTTGAGTCGGTGTTAATAGTTTCGCAATACTATCCACAGTATCTTAATAGTTATCTGCCTTTTAGACAGTTGATGATTACCACTTTAAGGTTCTGAAATGGCTTGAGTAGCCACATCTTAACGCCCAGCACAAAGTGGGAAGAAGTTTGCAGCTTTGCCTGCATTCTATACCAACCAAGGCGGATTTATAACAATTCAAGTGATTCACTATAAGCTTGCAGCTCTGCTTGTCATTACATTTCTTAGTCACACTCTAGCTGCAGATCTACACAATTGTATCTTAGTTCAGCTGATTCTGAGAATGCTTAAATTGTCAGAGCCAAGAGTTCTTCTGAGATCTTTGACAAAAATGTCCAGCTCTTGATTTGGGTCAACACCAAGCATGCAGCACTTCTTCCTCTTCCCTTCTTATTCCTGCACCTTGGCATCCATGGGAAGTAGCCTTGTTTCAGGAAGCAGAAGGAGCAGCCTTCTCTGCAAGGGAAGGTGAGCTGGAGACTGGGATCACAATGAGGTGGACAGGGGCTGTCTCCTCATCGACAAGGTGTGCATTCCCACAGTACCCCAACAAGTAGAGCGGAGCAGGTCCAGCGATGATGACCAGGGTCAGCTGTAGTCTGATGGTCACTCAGCAAACTTGTAGCAGGTCCATGGTCAAGCCAGGAAGTCAAGGCAGAGGGGTCAAAGTCAGGATCAGCAAGGTACGTGGCCAGACACAGGCATATCTACAACATAGCTCAGACAAGGAACAGAGGTCTGAGCACAAAAGCAGCTCCTGAACAAAGTGGCTTCTTACAGCTCTGATCTGAGGTTACACAACTGCACGTATCAAAGCTCTCTTTGAGCACAGGCAGCTATACCCTAAGGGTGGGGGGGAAGATCTTGCAGAACCTCTTCACCTCACTAAGGGCCATGACACCTTGCATGCATGGATTAAAAGAAAAATACAGGGTGTTGTGGCCAAGTTCCTGATCTGGATAATGTGAACAAGGAGATCATAGAGCACACTATAATATACCACTCTGTCTAGGTCCAGCCAAAAGTAACCCCTCAGATACAACATTCTTTAGATTTCTGGTAAGGCATTTTCCTGAGTGACGTGACATACCATTGTAAAACATCAGCACTATGCAATACACCGATAAAGGACTTAACAAAGTCAAAAATTAAATGGACGAAACACACTTATCTAGAAGAATATTTCCATCTGTAACTCAAAGGATGCCTAGACATTCTTGGATGATGACGATCAATGGTGATGAGAAGAAGTAATCCTAGGCCAAAAAACCTCTCCTCTTGGATTGCTAGACCTGTTTATATGAAATGCATTACAATGCAGCCAAATGAAAAACTGAAACAAGAAAGGCATCCTACCTCTGTTAATAAACAGCTCTCCTGTGGAAAGGAGATCGGAAAACTATTTAGGGAGTTGCAGCAGACAAGCAATCTAACATGAGTTCCCAGTGCAATAATGACTTAAAAAGGCTAATATGATGCTTTAATGTGTGAGGCCTAGAGTAATGAATGTGAGTTGGGGAATAACTGTATCTCTCTACAACACTGGTGAGAACAGTATAATTGGAATACTCCGTGCACTTCTGATGTTCACACTTCAAAGGGTGTTAGAAAGTGGCAGAAGTGTTGCAATGGCCACAAAGGTTATCAATGGAGTAGCTAAAATCTGTTTTGCTTATTAAAAAAGGAGTTACTATTGGCAGGGATAATTCCTGTGTTCTTAAATTAGTAGGGAAAGGTGTATCAGGAGCCTAGAAGTTATAAACTGAATCTGGAAAGTAGTAGCACATTGTTAATTTTATATAGCAAGAGTTTCCTGCAGAGGCACAGAGATAAGCAAAAGTTGCACTTCAGTCAGCAAAAGCTCAGTGTTTAACAGTGCCTTTAGGAAGTCCAACAAGGGGAGCTGATGGTTCCAGCCAGCCTTAAATTCTCTGAATCTCAGACTTGCCAAGGATGTTGTCTGGCTGCAGCTGAGATAGATTAAGATGTTAGCACTTCTCACTGTACTTTGGGTTATCAATGACTGCAAGTACACTAGATGTACCAGCATAACTGCTGGGTCACTCCCTAATCTAGTTTTGTTGAAATGATCTAGGTTAGCAAAATCCTTTCTTTAAAGATGGTAAGCTAACTGGATTATTTTGACAAAACTGAAGATCTCATCCGTCTATCTCATCCGCCAGCAGAACAGAATGCCAAATGACTTTTCTGTTAGCTACAGAATGTGTACAGATTTAGAAACCTAGTGAATTGTGATTGAAACAAAGAATGTAGCCGAAGAGATGCATATGCTATTTGAAGATCACAAATATTTGAAATATAGATTTTAGGGTGAACCTATAAATCATTTATGCACCTGTCAAACTCATATATGAAGAAAGGTAAAAAGGAAATGAATACATCTTCTAATACCATAACATCAATCTGATTTAATGAGAAATTATATCACTGATTCACAAGAAAGACAGTATTTTTAAATATCCAACTTGGGTGAAATATATCTGAATTAAAACCTATGGAAAGATGTATGGATTTTAGAAGCCCTCACATTGATTTTCAGATAAAATGCATGCTAACTTATAAGCCTATTTGAATGTAAATTTTTTATTAGCAGCATATCCTATGATATTACTCACAAATGTAGGTCTATTTTTGAACTTCTTAGTCTCAGTCAATCAGCTGCAATGACATACATATTTATACAGAAATTTCAACTTAAGAATTGATGTAATGGATACATAGTGTCCTATTGCCACAGTACTGCTAGAATGTGTTTTATTCTTTATGTCACAACCTTGAACAGTGTATTGAAAAGCTTAATTTTCCAGCTTTTTGACTGCTATTCCTCTGTTGTTCTGTATCAGCAATGTACTCCTCAAGGCAAATGAATGTAATAAGCTCAATAATTGAAAGTTATTTCTACACTTATATTTTATAACACAATTCCCTTATCCAAGTGTCATTAGCAAGAGTACAGATCAATTTCAGATGGTATTTAAGAGATTAATTTAAAAAAAAAGATTGCACTTGCCCTCTCTCTCCTACCCCTAGTTTTTCTGCTCTCAAACTTTAGGTTTTTAACCTCCCTGAGGGAGCAGTTCCACATGAGGCTGAGTGGAATAACAGCTTGTAGCAGTGGTCCTGCTCTTTCCCCTTTCTCCTCCCACTCCTGGAAGGGAGGACAGGCCACTCCTTTCCACCTGCTCTGGCACTCATCTGATCCTTAGCTGAATGAGTTCAGTTCAGTAAACTGGAAGAAAACTACATGTTTTCTCTTGATGGGTTAGTTTTTTGCTGATTCAGCCAAACAGAATTCTGCCATATCACATGAGTGTTACAGCTTCTCAGGTTGGGCAGAAACTTCAAAAGCATCACTGGGGAAAATAAAGCAAGGAGAGCACATTTGAAGGTATCTCATTTCTCTCCTACCTTTCTTGTAATGACTGTTACAGAAGTGTTGCCAGCTTAGTAAAAAGATTTGGCTCACCAAGGAGTCAGGTGAGTATCAGAGCTGGCACAAGGAAAGCAGTGGCAGCAAGTGCCTATGCGGGAGTCACCTCTTTCAGCTCCAACGAGCTACTAGATTGGCTCAGCCAGTCTTATGGGACTGCATCTTTAAGCATGCCACACTGGCAGATGTTTGGGAACCATATGAACTCCCTTTGGACAAAAAAAAGAAATGATTACTTATATTTAAACACTGAGGTGTTCAACCCTCAGCAGCATAATTAAATGTATAGTTTTAGATTGCTGGGAGCCACAGCTCTTCTTTACAGCAGAGGTGCAAAGGACCCCTGTTAATGCTAACCTGTTAGAGCCCAAAGACTGATTGATCTTTTTTAATGGTAAGGAGCTGAGTGCCTTTAACTGGAAAAAGTTTACAATGTTGCTTCTCTTTCCCTAGTTTTGACTCCCCCAAAACCTAGTTGCATTAGATACTGTGAATTAGCATATGGATGTCAGAAAAAAAGGTCTGGGGTGTGTGAAGGCCTCCTTAAATTGGCTATTTGCCAGTGGAAATATGACAGTGAAGTCCAGTAACAGTAAATTTAAATTCAGAATTCCTACCTCTGTATCCAAAATTCCACGGCCACATGATGCAGAGCACTGATATGACCAATAAAATAAAATAAATTACAAAGAAAAATCACTTTAGCAGGTTCAGACTTGTTTAAGGTATGTTGAAGGGTTGTTTTTGCATCACTACAGTTTGTACCAGACTAGATATCACCTACTTTCAAGCAGCTGACACAAAGATCTAAATCTGGTATAAACCCTTTTTTTTATATACTCTGGCTAATTCCATAAAAATGTCACCATATGCTCATCCTGATCCAGAATAAACACATACCACTAGCTGAGCTGGTGGTGGGATAGAGTAACGCAGTCAAATCACAACCTTAGGGCAGCTGTAAAAGCTCTGTAAATTCAGGTCAGAATCCCTTGACCAAGTGCACATCAACTGTCTTTGGCTCAGGCAGCATCAATCAGGCTTTCAATATGACCCTCCCAAAGAATCCACTTCCCATCAAAGAAGGAGGCAACAGTGCAATCAGGAATACATGGTACAGCGTATAGTATCGTGAGACTTCTTCCTTAATGCCCGCTTATTTTCAAGTAAACATCCCAGTAAAATAGGGAAACTACGACTGGTGGTCAATCTAACAAATGGACACTCACAATGAGAAATGCATGAAACACAACAACACACCTAAAATCCAAACCCTTGTTTTAATGGAGTATTTCTCTTATACAAAAGACCTCTTGCTAATCATATCCTCATAACAATATTCCACAATCAACTCTTTTTTCTCCAGAGAAAAAATTAATTTATCTTGTGCTAATCACCAAATTGAGCCTTAGTTCTACATTTGATCTTAAGATCAAACTTTATTTTTCAGCACTTATACTGGGAAGAATACTAGGTATTTAGAGGATATGAGCATCCAATTCCTCACTGGAAAAAAGCTCCCTCTCAAGCTACTAAAGCACTGACAGCATAAAAACAAATGCTTGTTTGGTCTTGTTCTGAAACTGAAGTCTTGCCCTCTGGCCAAGAACCAAATGTGCTACCAGATGAGTGATATGGAGACAATGAAGAGCAACACCAAACAGTAAGACTGCCAAGACTGCACTGTATCACCTTCATATCCAAGGCTTTTGTTTGGGTTTAAAAAAAAACACACAAAACCACACACACAAAAACCCACCCAAACAAAAACAACCAAAAAAGACACAAACAATTAATCCTTTGTCTGGAAGCATGTAAATCTATTCAGGACCGTACCACAAGAAGCTTGGTAATACTCACATAACGTTAGAACTTTCAGCAGAAACTGGACACATCTGCTTTTTGCTAAAAGTGTTTTCACGGATTTTCCATCAAAACACAATTACCTGTCTGAGAGGGGTTTTGTTTTCTTTTTGGTTTTAAACAGAAAGCTTTGCTGCCTTTAATTTAGCTTGAATGCTATGGAAAGGCTTGAAAATAAAGACTGTTCAAATTGTTAAATATCAATGTGAAAACCACTAACAAATATTTCTAGGACATTCTTGATGTTTTAACTGGGAAAGAGATGATCTACCCTTAATAAAATGTCATGTGCATTAGGATACGTTAAGATACATTAAGAGTTAGAAAGAGAGAAATGAGTGCTTACCTGCACTTATGAGAGAGAGAGATACACTTACAACTACCGTAATGTGATTTGTGGCACTGCATAGTAAATCAAGTTTCAGTTTCAGTATGGGATACTCATTCTGACATAGTTATCAAAGGCAAAGACTTTCTGTGTTAGTTGGTTTAGCAAATGAACTGTGTCAGCAAAATCATTTTACGACAGTAGAATTGCATCTACATTTGAGACTTGGTTGAAAGAGAAATGCCTTGAAAAATTAAACACCTGCAACCAATATTGCTACATCAGGAAAAATTTCTATTGTAGACCTGGTAGAAAAGTTAAATATTGCCTTTGCTGCAAGCAGCATCCTCCCATCAGAAACTGAAAGTTCCCACAATTGGGAGTCCAAGGTTGAAACTGCAAAGGCAATGATCCGAGTCTTGAGTGTACAATGCTTTCCCACAGATACTTTCCAAGTTACAAACTCATAAAAACCACAGTTAGATCCCACAGTCAGTCTAGTAATGTGTACCTCATAGGAAAAGTGCTACTGAAGCCAACTAAAAGTTTAAAGATGCTCATTTTCTAAAACTTGGCAGGATTTATCTCTGAAGTTAGTGGAACACACCCTCCCCCCCAAAAGAAACCCCCCACAACAACAAACCACACACACTAAGAAGGAAAAAGACTAAAATCCTGTAAAATCCTAACATAACAATGTTGAGAAAACACTGATGAATATAACAATCTACAATGGTAGATTGGAAATGTTCTAGACAAATAAACGAGTGTTTTCCTATTACCAGGGATACTACTGAAATGAAAAATTTGGTAAAATTTGATATTATTGAAATTGTTTTGGAATTCTAAGCATTTTTTTTAAAAGGATGTTCAGTGAAACATCATTGTTTCCTGCTCCAGGGACCCAACTGACCTGCCTGCAAGCTGTAGACATCATTTCACTGGTGCAATGTAAGAGTTCTCCACTACTGCAAAGCCAATAAAGGGCTCTATCATATTTGGGTTTGCGGAAAAAAAATGCATTTCATAGGTAAAACCAAAGGTACAATAATTTTGACTTTGGACAACCTGCATTTGGAAAAGAAGATTTACCTGGGCCAGCTAACCCACCAGAGCTTTATATAGCTTTATATAAAAGTGACTTCTGTGTTGTTCATAAATAATATCCCTTCTGAGTCCTATTGTGAAGAAATACTTAAAGAGAAAGGACTATATGACTCTATACCTATGTAAGCTGATAGGGTAGGACTGACTTCACAGGGAAAAGAAATTGCTGAGATCCAGTTTAAAGTTATTTTGTCTCTAAGAAACCCAAAGCGCTCAATGGTATTTGCTTAAAACACACGTATACTTTCATTGAGAGAAAATACGGCTTTCCAGGAGTGATTTAGATATCCCTTGGTAGCAGATACTGATGGAGCAGGCACAGAAGGTTGCTTGCAACTGGCTACTTTCTCTAAACCTGTGCCAAGGTTCTTCCAGATGACAAGAAACATAAAATGTTTCTGGTTTAGCCCATATGCAGCAGGCAGAAGTAACTCTCTACTTTCTGAAGTGGCTAAGCACTCCTCTCTGCTGCATCCACTTTTAGTTTGTCCAATTGAGAAAGTAAATGTCCTTATTTTTCATTCAAGAGTAAAATCACATTTGGGCAATCACTGTTCCCCTATCCCTCCTGTGTAAGCATCAAGGCCTGGAAGGATTATTTTCTTGCTTTGGAGTCAGAGGAGATGGGTCTCAGAAAAGTGGGTAGGTAAGTCTAGGAGGAAAGATTCACTTTGGGACAAGCAAAGCCTGAAAGGAAAATGGAAAAGTTAAACTGATGGATGGAACAACGTGAGATCAGAAACGTGGGCCACACATTGCGAAACAGAGGAAGGGAATTACTCACGGGGGATGGTTTCATAGGAGATCGACATTGATGCTGCAGGGGCACCAGCCCCAGGGCACCCTGATGGAGCCTTGCTTCCACCGCAACCTCACAGAGCCACCCTAGCTTGGTCAGGAACATGTCTGCTTCTCCTTCCCCAAACAACAGCCCAAAGGTGTTAATTAGCCACATGGGGCATCACTCCTTAGGACAGGCATATGCAAAAGCCCTTGGTATCATTAGCTGCATCTCCGTTTTCCCCTCCTGCGGGAATTTTATTCCGTCCCCCCCCTCCCCGGCCTTTTCTCTCTCCTGCCTCATACCGGCCACACACCGGGAGGGCAGCGGGGCCGGTAGCCATTTAGCAAGGAAGCCCCGCAGGGGTCTCGGGGGGCGGCGGCGGCGGGAGCTGCCCTGTACGGTGGCGGCACCCGGCGGGGGCCCGCCCTGCCCAAAGAGGCCCGGGATCATATAAACCGGGACGGGGACCCGGGAAGAGGGGGAGAGAAAGGGCGGGGAGGGGGCGTTTGGCCGCTCCTCACGCCGCAGCCTATAGGCAGGGGCGGCAGGGCTCAGCGGCTCCCTCTAGGCATCGCTGCTTCGGGAGAGGAGAAGGAGGGTTTTCTTTATTCATATTGTTTTTTTTTTTTCTTCCCCTCCTCTCTCTCTCTCTTTTCCAGCCAGTAAAGAGTGTGTGCCCCTTTGAACCACACACACACACACACGCACGCACGCACACTGCCGGCGGCTATAAATCAGTTCGGAGCCGGGCAGAGGGCGAGCAGTGCGTGTCTCCCCGCGGGACGAGGCGGCAGGAAGCGCCGCCGAGCCTGCCAGGCGGCTCAGCCCGGCCGCTGGGTGCCCGTACCCCCGGGGTGCCATGGCCTGCGTGGAGCGCTGCTGCCGCTGCTGTGCGGACGGACGGCGGCACAGCAGCATCCTCTACAACATCCTCAGGAGCCAGGAGCGGGCGGCGGCGTCGCCGGCGGAGCAGGGGTCGAGGCCGAGGCGGGGGCCGGGGCAGGCGTCCCGCGGCTGCCCGTGCGGCGGGTGGCGGCGGCGGCGGGTGGCCCTGAGGAGCCCGCAGGTGGCCTGCAAGGCGGCCTCGGCCGTGCTGGTGAAGACGCTGCGCTTCGTCCAGAACGTGCCCTGCTTCCAGGAGCTGCCCCTGGACGAGCAGCTCCTGCTGGTCCGCAGCTGCTGGGCGCCGCTGCTGGTGCTGGGGCTGGCGCAGGACCGGGTCCACTTCGAGACGGTGGAGAGCGCGGAGCCCAGCATGCTGCAGAGGATCCTCACCACCCGCCGGCAGGGTGAGCAGCCCCCGCCGCGGGGACCGGCGCCGGGCCGGCCGCACCACGGCCCCGCCGGCAGTGGCGGCCTGCAGCTGCCCTCGGCCGGCGAGATTCAGGCCATCAAGGGCTTCCTGGCCAAGTGCTGGAGCCTGGATATCAGCACCAAAGAGTACGCTTACCTCAAGGGGACGGTGCTCTTCAACCCGGGTGAGTGACCGGACGGGGGCGGCGGGGGGCTCTCTCTCACGGGGCGTCGGGCGGCGAGCGGGCTGGCGGGAGGGAGCCCGCCTGTATCCCCAGCGACGCGGGGCCGACCCGGGCTTTTCCCTCAGGAGGAAAGAGGTGGTGGAAGGGGGCGGGGGGGCGCGGAGCAAGGTTTCACCCCGCTGTCCCCTCCTCAGGGCCCCGGCTGGCAGGCGGGCAGCCGTTAACGGCCACCCCGGCTGCCGTTACCGCCTGGAGGGGGTCCGGCTGCGGGTAGGTCGGGGGTCCCGGGGGCCGGCGCCTTCCGCAGAAGTTTTCCGCCAACAGAACAAACCCGAGGCGATGGCTGAGGGGAAGTTAGGGGACGGCAGCCGTGCCCTGCTCGTTTCCGAGCCTGGCGGCCTCTCCTCAGAGCGGGACCCTTCCCGCCGCCGCCGCCGGGCACCGGCCCTCCGAGGGTGGCGGGTCGGAGGCGTGCGCTCCCCGGGGGGTTTACCCGCCGCGGAAAGCAAGCCAGGCGAGACTCAGGGCTTCCAGGAACAAACTGCCGTTTCGCCTTTGTGTCTACCATTTATGAGGGTTTGGGGTTTTTTTGCCATCGCGTTACTTTATGGAGACTTGCATACGTGCAGCTCTGACAAGTGATTGCGTATCATGTTGGCGACTGACCTGAAAGGTAGTTGCCAGGTTGGAAGCGGCGCTTCCTAAATATCCCACTACTGTGTGAAAGTGGGTTATGGCTCTTCCTGCACTCCCACTGGCAAACTGTTAGACCGAAAAGGGCAATTTCTGCACTCTCCGTCCTTCAGTATCTTTACTATAGTTCACCAGGAAACTTTCCCTCATACGTTGCAGTTAATGCTTCTTGCCACTTGTAACCTGGAGCTACTCAGAAACAGTTGTCAAAAGATGCCTTAAATGTGAGCTTTGCGGAAGTGAACACATTAACAAGTTTTTTTTATTGCCTTCCCCACTGTTTACAGATTGCATTTGTCACTCTAAAGGTGTTTTGGAGAGCATTCTTCAATCAAAGTTTTTGTTTTATCAGCTGATTTATTTAACACTTAAGTGAATGTTGGCAAACATTGTATTTCAAGTTTGTGGAGTGAAGAAGAGTATTGAATGTCCAGAACACCAACATGATAAAATTTTGAACTGGCCTATGTGTTGATTTTGCATACAAGAAGTCTTCCAGCAATTGCATTTGCTTCGTATCTTGAGTGATAAATAGAATCTGTAAGCTGATAGTACTTGTTCTGTAGGCATGTTGTTTTATAGACAAAACCTATGTAAACGAAAGAATTTATTTTTCTTTTCAGATCTACCTGGACTGCAGTGTACACAGTACATTGAAGGACTGCAGAGGGAAGCACAACAAGCTCTAAATGAACATGTCAGACTCATTCACAGAGGTGATGAAGCCAGATTTGCCAAACTGAATGTTGTTCTATCCTTGTTAAGATCTATTAATGCTAATGTGATTGCTGAACTATTCTTTCGGCCTATCATTGGAGCAGTGAACATGGATGACATGCTTTTGGAAATGCTTTGTGCAAAATTATAAAGGCGTGTAAAAGAATGAAAATAAATCCAATGCAAAGGAAGCCCTAGAGCAGAATAGTGTAAAGTACTGTAAATAAACTAACTTATTGTTTTTACATAGATAGTATTTTTGTATTCCATAATAAAATATTCTTCAAGTTCTGAAATTTAATTTTTATTAAACACAGTGTTTTTGGAATAAGATTACACCAAAACAAGCTTTAAGGTTGTGGAGAATGTTCGTATCCGAAGTCGACTGGCTTTTCTTTTACCATGTCTCTGAATAAAGATCACACTTACTATATTGTACTTTCAAGGTGAGTAATCCCTCCTCTTTCAAAACAAGAAACAGTCTAGGTTTACATTTTAAACATAGTTGGCACACAGAAGGGGGAATGAACAAGCCGTTTACTTTGCATATTTCAGTAATATTGAACTAGGGTACTACAGTCAGTTCTGCTCATAGTTCAAATACTGGCTGTATGAAGGGCTTACTGCAGCCAGTGAACTACTTCCATTGACTTTAACAGAGTTGAAGTCTACAAAGAATATTAAAGAAAATATTCACCTAACGTTTTCTTCCGTATGAGAAAAATGTGTTGGGAATATTTTGAGACTTAAAGTAGCTTGCTCAACTCTAACACTTGCAGTAAAACATTTAATTTAAGACTTTGGGCTTCAGGAGAATAAAGTAACTCTATCCTCCAAAACAACAAGCAAACAAGAACACCTCTAAAAATACCCAAACAGCAAATGCTGAATAGGATCAGGAGAACTACTGGTGTGGACTCCACACGTTTTTTTTTGCTTTCCATCTAGGTAATTGCTAGCTAGGTTTTCAAAAGGCAGATTCTTCAGACTATTTATTCCTATAGAAACACAAAATTATTATGCTTAAATAGTGTTTACCACTGGTACATCCATCAGAATTTGTCAGCTGGCATGAAGACATTTTAATTAAGCATCCAGTTTTTTTTTTTTTGTCTTGGACTTGATCCTTTCTCCCAAAGCAGTTGTGTTTTTATTGAAAAAAAATCCTGTTTCAGAAGGGTAAATCAGTGATTTAAGGGGAATTTTTTTCATGGTTTTCCTTTTTCTGGGTGCAGTTTTCTAGCCTTTCCCCTGGGGAATACTGGTAAAAAATTGAGAGAGAAGTGTGACAGTGTTCCCAAAGTAAAAAAGATCAGTAACTTTAGGTATCATTCACATAGATATTAACTACTAGCAATAAGAGGTGTTTTTTAAAACACAATTAATGAAGCTGAGGCAGTTACTCTCCCTAATAGGAGGTGTGCAGGGGAGAGAGGCGTGAGTTTGAAGAGCTTTCTTTTGCTGCCACCTTGCGCGGAGGATAATCACAGCTCCTGCACTCAGGTAAGGAGCAGGGGGGACTCCTGTTGTCTTGTACCTACCCTACCTTTGGAGAGGTAGCCAAACATTTCTAGGGGGACAAGTTTGTCCATAAGTATTGTCACGGAGATCTGTATTGCCATGGCAATAAGAACCTTGTCATCGATTAGGCTACTGTCATTGAGCAAACAAAGGAAGAAACACAGCCTCCATCCTGAAAAGCAATGGTATAGCTTAAACACACACTCTTATGGTGCTCACGTAACTCTAGGTAGTGTTGTGTGCCCTGAGGAGGTCCCCAAAAATTCCAAAGAACAAAAAGTGTGTAAGTAAAGTGCTCGTCACTACTGGTCCAGACTTCGGTTCAGGCCATAATAGAGCAGGCTTAGTCTTTATGTTAAGTTGATGCTTTTATATGTACACACACATGCACGTAAACATAGATAGCAAATATAAACATTTGCATATGGAGAATATTTACTGTGTATGTATAAATGTTCTCTGAGTTTGCAATAGCTTCTGAGCTTATCTAACATCTCTGTAATGTAAATATATGTATATGTTTGTCTCTTTCTCTGTAAACAGCATATGAGCTTACAATAGTTAGCTTTCAAGGGTGCCTGACAAAGAAATGTCTTCACAAAAGCACAAAGCATGGTGATAAAACATTTAAGTAGTGATTAGTGGCAGAAGATGAATCCTGGGTAAGGACTAAAAATAATGAGACAGCGTCAGATTACAACTTCATGGCCACCGAGAAATTGTTAGTACGTACACTAGCGTTTGGATTTTCTGCTGAGTGGCAGAGGAGTCTTGTTGGCAGTACCCCTAACAATGAATCGTAATAACTGAACCTTGGTCACAGGCAAGGATTTTCAGCTGAACAGTCACCTTGAGACAGTTTGGATCTATTGTGCCACTAAATACGAAAGTTTTCATGACTTGGGTGGACCTGCTTTCATCTCCAGGGTTGATAAGCAGAAATACCCCACTCTGAACAAATTCTGTATTCTGCTCAGTTTTCTGAAGCTGTCATGAAAAATATGGCTTCTGTGTGCAATGAATCCACCTTGAACTTGCCGTACTCTATCATATTTCTCTTGGACCAGCAACACTGTTAGTCATTTAGCTGTTGTCTATTTAAATGGAACCACCTGGGAACAGTAAGTAGGAAATCTGAACAGGAAAACCAATTTATGAAGGCTTTCTGCAGAGAACTGGTGAAAAAAGTGTCTCTTCATAGGTCAGAGGAACAGGAATGACAGAGCAAGAAATTAAAAAAAGATGTAGGAGGAACAAAGCTGAAGACTTGGAGAACCATGCAGGAATGGGAGAGATTAGACCAGTATGGTTCTGGAACAGAACGGGGAAGGGCCTGATTTTTAGTGTGGGGACAATGTGCCAAGAGCTGACTGGAATCAGGTGAAGAGACTGTAACTCACAAGATAAGCCAGAGCTTGGGCAAAAGGGTATCTGTGGGAGGACTCTGTGTCAAGTCCAGAAAATACTGCAGAGCAAAGAAGAACCAACCCCAGAAGCTGACACAGAGGAGGACACAGGCATCCTCACGAACCTGCTGGGACTGGGTGGCCTGTTCTGCCCTCCACTGGTGCCACTGCTGAAGAAGGGGCCATAGCGGCAGCTATGCAGGTGCGAAGAGCAAGCTGCTCAGCAGTTGTGAGCATCTGGTGCTCACAGAAGTAAGCGAAAGCACACTATTGCTCCAGACCTTTAACCCTGGGTGCTCTACAGCAGCTTTCTACTGGGTAGGAAAAATATTGGGCTAGATCCTTTTCTGCCCCAACTCTGTCCTGTGCAGGGTGGGTGAACTCTGAATTGGGTAGCCTACGTGTCCACTGCCACTGCTGTGACACAAGAGGTGATGTCTCTGGGTATCCTTGTCAGCAGGGGCAGGACAGCCTGCTGGAGCCTTCAGGCAGGCAGGGAGAAAGGAAGGCTGGGCAAGGGATGCTTCCATGGTGATGTAGCCTTTACGGGAAGGAGGGGGGATCAAGACCCTCCTGCTTCAGGCGCCCAAAAGGGTAGTGGATGAGACCTCTCGCTGTCAGCTCCCTGGGACTCCTGGGGAGGTGAAAGCCTGCCTCCAGCCCCGTCTTCTGCTCAGCAGTGCTGCGCTGTGCTGTGAGCTCTGCGCTCTTAGGCGCAGCATTAACATTTCTCCTCATGCCCTTAAATGTACCAGTAAAGATTACTTTCCAGTTCAGGTTTTAACACGATTTCTGAGGATTTTAAAGCATTTTCTCTGTTTGCTTTGTCCCTGGCACTCTGGGCACGAATTTTTTTCATAAGCACATTTTTATTTATTTTTTTTTTCAGCCCTCCAGGGTGTTAGAGACGTTTTAACTAAGAGCAGCCTCCTGGGCAATTTAATCCTGCAATTCCCACAGTGACTGTCTCAGCTAGAGACAAGCAGCACTGTACGAAATGCCATCCCCACCATTCCTCAAAGTAGATGCCTGTTGCTTGTGGTCAGGACAGCGACACCAGCAGTCCAGACACCGGCTTCTAATCACAAAGCACCATTCAGCAGAGGTTACTGCTGGGCGATATCCTTTTCTCTGAAGAGATCTGAGAAAGGATAATTTAGAAACCAACTTGCATTTTTTAGTTAATATGGTTGTGAGTGTTTCTTTCAGATAAGGAAAAGCATGGCATTTATTTATAATCTTACTTTTCCAAGTTTAATATATAACCTTTGTTTGGGTATAGACTTTCTAATAGTTTATTTTAAACTTTGCAGCAGTTTGCTGTTGTGGATAGACTATGAATGTTGTTAATGCCCAATAAGGAGTAACTTTGCTCCCAAAGGTGTGATTCTGCAACTTAAATTTTCTTGTTTTGAAGTGGCATCATATACTGGCTTGAATACATTACACTGTCAGTCATTTTCATTTCTCTTCAAAGACAGAATTTATTCCTCTAGTGGACGCTACGGACATTGCAATATATGGCAAAAATTAAAAGAAAAGAAATTAAAATAAACTAAAACAAAATGTCAGAAAGCCGCTTGGTGATCTGTTTTGAAAAAAAAGTCCCAAGCAGTGTAAGCAAACATTCTATCAAAACATTTTGAAATTTTGAGATGCAGCTTGAGATCTGCATGCACACATAGCCGTAGCACTCTTATTTTAAATTATGGAGGTCTAGTATTTCAAATCTGAAATGTACACCAGTAAGATTCCATAGCTGAAACCACTAGAGACTGGCAGAGGAACTTTGACAAAAATGTCCTTAAATCAACAAGCACTGTGAGGACACAGGGCTATAACCTGTTAGACGGCACTGTGTGCAAATCCACAAATCATTCATGTTGCTGATATAAATCAGTAGTCGTTTCACTGCTTATGTCAGCAATCAAATTGGCCCAACTTCTTGTAGATATTCACACCATGTCTAGATGTAGGTAAATAACCACACAAGTGTTTATACAAGCACACATGGATACACAGACACCTTTTCTTCTGTGTATACTTATGTTATTTACTTATTTTACATAAGGAAAATGACACTAGTTTCAGGTTCAGAAAAAAACAACCCTGTCCTTTCATTTTATATTACCGCTCACTATTTTGTCACGTGGGATGAATTTCACCTTGCTTAAACTGAGCTGTTGGAAAATTTGACATCCAGTCTAGTTGGGACATCTAGGCTCTGCCTGGAGTGGATGGAAAGGCACAAAAGACCTCCAGATGGCGTTTGATCCCAGCATACCTATTTTAGGGTGGAATGGTTGGTTTGTACTTGGCAGACCAGGGCTAGATTCAGGTCGTACACTGAATTGTCAGGCACTGCAGTTCGGCAAAGTGGAACTTGGAGGCTTTGGAGTCACCCTCACCTCTGGAAAAGTGTTAGCCGTCTCCTTTCAGCTGAGACTGCCCTCCAGCTTCTCACATATGCACGTGCCTGTATGCACATAGATGTACATAGCAAAATATAGCAGGACAATTCATACCTTCTTTTTCTAATGAGGCTGGGATAAAAGAAAATACAAAGAAGTCAGTAAAGCCTGCAAGAGTAGAAGAGAGAGGTATTTAGAAAGGAAACTTCGATGTACGTAACTACATTGATGCCAGGAGCCAGCATCTTCCAGGTTTTAAGTACACAATGAATATCTGCCAACTTTAAATAAGAACTAGCTAAAGAAAATTAATCAATTTCTCAAAGAAAGAGAGAATCCAGTTTATTTTGTTTCAGTTCACAGATCTTTTTCTTATTTTTGAAAATGAAATAAGCAGTTAGGACTGAGTGACCAAATGGCCAAAATGATCAGTACTGGAGTGAGGATGCCTTTTATTCTTTTTTTTTTTTTTTTTCTCTTTTCCCATCTTATCATTACCAGGTCGGGAAGCCAGCCATAGGAACAGATATATGACTCTGTGTTCAAAAGGTCACAACTTAGTAGGCTGCAGTCATCCAGTGTGCTACTCCTTTGTCAAGGACTCTGGTGTCCTGATGAACCAGAGCTGGAGGTGATCTTTAGGGAGGACTTCTGGGAAGCTGAGGGGCAGTGTTGCATTTCTACTGTCTGGAACGATTAGGTGGAAACCCTCCTTCTCTATCAGTTGACTCTCAAATAAGGTAAAGAGAGCAAAATCCTGTTGCAGGTGGTATCTCAGCTGATCTGAGCTGGGAACAGCTCAGCTCTTCACCAAACAAGGTGAAATTAGTGAGGGAGCATTTATGACTTTGTACTGTATAAGTTATTTCTATCTAATTTCCAGACAAGCTAGATTGTGCAGAAACTGAGGGATGTAAGAATGACAGCTGAGTGGGCTCTGATAAAAGAAGTCCCAAAGCTCAAGAAGTTGCCACTTTTAAGCTGATTTGCAACACTTCTTTCTATCATTTCTGTGATATCTTAGTTGCAAATAGAAAACTTTCACTGGCATTTGCTATGGACAAATTATCACAGCCCAGTTAACACGCAGTAACTTTAAATTCATCTAAGTGGATCATACAGATGAACTCTAAGACACTTAATGGGAATCAGTTGGAACTAGTTATTCTATGCAAAAATCCTGCTCAGAAACAGCTCAGACATTAAGACTCCAGCTCAGTCAGAAGAGCTGCGGGTGTTTCTGGGCTCCTGTGCCTGGATGCACATGCTGACTACAGTCCAGCTGTTCTCTGGGGAGAAACCACAGCGTGTGTGCCAGCAGTTTCCTCTCAGTTCTCTATGTCCTACTTGCTACCAGTAGTACAGTGCCTTGGTTTTGTAGGAAGGACATCAGATGTGTGGGCTGAAAGTAAGCTGTGACTCTTTCTGGTTAGGTTGTTGAGCTGGACAACCAGGAAACTGGACCCTTGGAGCACGCTGCAACCTGCACTTCTTCCTCAAGATGCATCGTGGAAGGGGCAGGTGACGGCTCTTTTCAGTATTGAGCAATACATTATTCTGTTCTGCGTATCTTTCCCTTTTTGTCACTTCCTCACATGTTGGGACAAACATTTGAGAGTATTTGCTACCTTATTTATGGGACAGACCCGGAGCCTTTATAAGTGTAAAGCAGTTACTGATAGCATGAAGTAGGCACTTGAAGTTTTGCCTGGCTCCCAGAAAATTCAGTATGCTTGGACTTGGTATGCTGTCAATGTTTCCTTAATATAAACTATAGAAGGGTAGTTCAACAAAGAAACCCTTTTTCTATCAGTTATTTTATTGCAGAACAGTAAAGGTGACAAGAAAAAAAAATGAAGAGAAGCAGTAAAGCTGAAACAGGTTATAAATTATAGTGGGTATACGTTCTGTTCTTCTGAATAGTCATATGGCTGGAAGGGATTTCAGGTGATCTTCTAATCCATCCTCCTGTCCTGACAGGATGAATTATTTACCATGTCATACCCGACAAGAGCTTGTCTAACCTGTCTTTAAAAGTTTCAGTGATGGGGTCTCTAAGACACCCCCACTCAGTCTGTTTCTGTGTCACTACCCTTAAAATTCGAAAGTTGTCCAGGCATCTAAGATGACCCTTTTTGCACTGTAACATAATACCCTATTTTCGTAATTTATTCACCAACCACATGGATAAACTTTATGGCAGAAAACCCTCGCATAATTGAAGGCTATTAATCTTAAGCATAATTTTGTAGAAAGCTACTTGCCTGGATTCTTTCAACCACCAATGTTTTCTAGACCTCTTACCTCCTCTGGACACCCATTTGGCCAACATCATTCCTGAACTACAACTTCTAGATTTTCTATTGGAATGGAAAAAAACCCAACAAAACACTTAGGAATTATATTCCTCTACAATTGATTTACACTATTTTGTCCTATTTTTTTTAAACAGCACAGTGAATCCTTTATAAATAATATTTTATACTCATTTATTTTGTATCAGTCTAGCACTTTCTGATAGTCAATAACCAGGGTTAAAACATATTTTCCGGCTGCAGTTCTAAACATTCTGCATGGATATATATTGCATTTTGGTAAATCAGAGCACTTTTCTAACCTCATGGTTGTAGTACTTGATGTTAAAGGGAGATATATTTGAAATATCTCTTGGATTTTCTTTTTTCAAAGTGATCTTGACACTTGTGACATTTAAAAACTAGACTGGTCAAAACACTTAGAAATACCCTAGAGAGACTGTTCTTAAACTGTCAGTGTAGGGGGGTAAACTCGGTGGATGGGTAATTTTCAGTGCCTAATTGCCCCAAGTCTGTGAAATGCAGTGCATGACATCAGTTAATTACAATATCAGCATGTGCCATTGTCTCAATGACCATTATTATGTTTTCCAGAGAGAAACTGCTTCCACTTAACAGTGGATTTTAATTCACTTCCTCAAACTGTCTTAAACAATAGAAGGGAAAGAAAAGGAGAAAAGAAACCAAGTGCTTGTGTAACATAGCTGTTCCGCTGGAATTAGTATGCAGAGAATATGAAAGGAAAACAGCTAATCTCATTTGCAACATGCCCAAAGAAGAATGCTTCACATCAAAAGTTAAACACTATCATTACTGCAGACCTTTTACTTCACAAATAACATAGGCTGTTGTACATCAGAAATTTTGCTAGAGTTGAGGAAAAATGAAATTAAATAAAAAGCAAGCAGAAAGATTAAAGGAGCATATGACGGCTGCTATAGAGCCTGGCAAAATCTGCAACACAGCAGGTCTCTCTGTGTCTGCTCTGCTGTACTCTGTCAAAAGCAGCTCCCAAATGTGGTGAAGGAAATGTTAACATTTCTAATCTTGGAAGCGTTCAGTGGTGCCATCTCAGTTTCATCAAAAACCTGTAATAAAAAGCATCCAGAACACTTTCTCTCGTGAGAGCTCAGCGAAACACAGATGTTGCTGCTCCATATTTTCCTGGAGACCCTCACTGACTCCTTTCACAGAGAGTCTGGGCTTCCCATAACCTCATCACCGCAGCTTGCCATTTCCATCAACATTTTGCTCTGCAGAACTGCTGACATCGTGCAACACCATGCTTTTCTGCACATTAAACTGGTTAAAACTAAGGCAGTAGTAACATGCTATTGCAGGGGAAGAAAGCAGATACTGTTCGTATGCATTCTAAGAAATGAGAAAAAAACCCAACACCTAACTGAAGCCTGTTTCAGAACTTCCTTACAGAAATGTAAAAAAGCAGAGCCCAAAAGGCAAGAAAATTACACTAATCAATATTCACCTTATGGCTGTGAAAGAGCGATTGGGATCCGTGCTGACATTATCAAAAGCTTGCTTTCTTGCTCACGTACTTTTCACTATCAGGCTTATTTTCCTTCTCTCTTGAGACTGGAATAGCCAATTAAGGTTTTTAAACATCTATGGATTTTTCCAGTAATCTGCACAGTGAATATTAATCATCTTCTATATCTTACTGTGCTGTTTCATGAAAGTCAGAATTTTTAGCTATTATGTTCTGTGACATCTTTCAGTTTTTCTTGAAAACTGATTTTTTTTAATCTCTATTGAAGTATTATTTTTATCTTAGTTTAAATAGTTTTCTCCCTCAAAATATTTTGCATATGAATATAACGCAATGATTCCTATTGAGCAACATTTTCCAATATTATATGCAATTACACAAATTTTGGGTATCTAAGCAAGTTATTAATTTAGAAGGGCAATCACTGCTTACAGAAAGTGTTTTGAAAGGTAAAAGTACAAGGCGTACCTTGAAGAACCTTCTTCCATTTGTAACTGAGCTCTGTCTGACCTTTCATAATCTAACCCTTAAATGGCAGGATGTACTAAGATGTATTATTGTACTTGGGTAGCTTTAATGAGGAATTTAAAACCTGCACATTATGGTTGCCAGCACTGATTGAGGATGTCATGGCTATCATGGTGACCAGTGGACTCTCAGGGCAAACATTACTTCCGACAAGTGAAATAAATCTGTCTTGTCAAAGGAAAAGACTGCATGCAGGAAGCTAAGCAGCAGACCTGCTCAGATTTATTAAAAAATGGTGTCTGTTCTGTTAGAGGAATTTGGAATTGGAAATTCGCAATATATCATGATAAAGTATGTCATGCCAGATCTGATAGCTCGAGGCAGGCAAGGCTGCTGCCACTCTGGGTCCTCAGGCCCAACTGGTGGTGAGGGTGAAAACGTATTCCCAGCAGGCACCCGGACACAGAGCACCCACATGCACCACACATACACATATACAGACAGACGGCTGGCCGTGCACGTCACAGGCGGACACTCAGGGCATTCACAAAACACAGGCAGCACCAACGGCCTCATCCTGCTTCCCTCTCTGGCTGAGCAGGACAGAGGACCATTAGTGGGAGTATATATACATACACACCAGGTGCATCCATCCAGCAGCAAGGCTTATTCTCCCCAGCTGATGGCACCTGGACGTAGGAGCTCACAAGACTGCAGTCCCATTCTAGTTGCTGGCACCACAGTCCCCAGACAGATAGACAGACAGACAGACAGACAGACACATACACACACACACACACAGAGTAAAGAGCCCCTTACTGGAAAACAGTTGAAGGTGGACTTTAATAAGAAGAGAGGCAGACTGTGATGATCAAGTGCAGGGCAGGGCCAGACAACTGCACTGACCAGCTCTTGCTTACTTGCAAATGGACCTTTTTACTCCCTTATCCCTCCATTTGTTCCTCCCCAAATTGCCTAAATCCTTTCCTTTTCCTCACCTTTCATTCCTCCTTTAAACATCCCACAGTAAATCCTGTGCGATCCTAAAATGTTCTTCCCTGCATCCCATAATGTGTCCCACCCCTAGACAGCAACCACCCTTAGTCCAAAAAGTGATCCATAGAGCTGTTCCCAATGACTCATGGTGATGGGTTTCACATCTGGACACTGGGACCGAGGCTCCGCTGGGGCAGCCCTGGAAGGGGACCAGACAGGGTGTCCTTCCCTTTGAGTCTTCAATTCAAGTTCCCCCCTGCCTGCTGTTGTGCCCCTGTGCTCCTCTGGGCTTTGATGGGCTGGTGGCTCCTGGGATGGATCTGGCACTGACTGGGCAAGGTTTTATTTGGACTACCCTCCACTGTGCCTCTGAGCCCCTTTGTGGGTGTACAGATGGGCTTATATCAGATAATCCAACACATTCAGTTTGTTTTTTAACTACAGTGACCAAAAATTCAGTAAGACTGAAAAAATAGCTCTGCTGCAAGACAATAAAAGAGATAGGACATCCTAACCACCTGCCTTCTGAGACAGATATGGTATCCCGTGGGCATTTGTTTTAGTGATAGATGATAACTATGATTATTCTATTATGGATATAATTTGCATGTTAGGCTAGTTTAATTCTTGTGTTTCAAAATTGTGGAATCATAGAATGGTTTGGGTTGGAAGGGACCTTAAAGACCACCTAGTTCAAAACCCCCTGCCATGGGCAGGGACACCTCCCACTAGACCAGGTTACTCAAATTCCCATCCAGCCTGGCCTTGAGCATCTCCAGGGATGGGGCATCCGCGGCTTCTCTGGGCAACCTGTTCCAGAGTCTCACCACCCTCACAGTAAAGAATTTCTTCCTGATATCTAATCTAAATCTTCCCTCTTTCAGTTTAAAACCGTTACCCCTCATCCTGTCACTACACTCCCTGATAAAGAGTCCCTCCCCATCTTTCCTGTAGGCCCCCTTGGAAAGCTGCAATAAGGTCTCCCTGGAGAGATGCGCTCCCACCACCACAGAAAATATTTTTTTCTTTATTTCTTTGAAAGGATGCAGGATGACAACATCTCTTGAATAAATTTTGGTAGATCATAATTTCATCACCAAATTACATCAGTTATCATCCTGTCTACATTTGTTAGTTTTGGGGGCGACTTACTGAGGAGATGTGATGATGGTGTGTCAAAGTGTGCAAAGGCAGCTTTTGATTCCTCAGTACTTCTTAAAAGTAATGTTCCTCCATGTAACTTCACAGCGTCATTCTTACCAACTCCATTATACTTTGTCCAGCTCATTTTTACTGCAAACAATGTGAAGAAGAAAAAATTCAATGATCCACTGCGTAATTTCAACGCGAGGTCAGTAGGTTAGCAAATGCAGGCTAAGACCATTAGTTAGTATACATTCATGCAACTCCAATGATTTTTCTACAGGCAGGAGAGGTAACTTGAGCAGAACTTGGCCCAGTGCATGACTGACATTTCACACAGCCATGGTGCCACATCGCCCACCCCCCAGCCCCAGCGGTATTTCAGCATAGCTTCTGAGCACCTAACTCACTTTCCAGCTTCCATGCACAGTTGTGGTGTGAGAGAGCTCAGTAAAAACCTCCTTCATGTTTGAAGAGTTTAACAGTTTCCTAAGAGGCAAATATGTTAGAAGTGGATCTGAAAGACACCTATCCCGGCTTGCAAAGTACTGTTAAAACCAATGGGTACGACATGCTATCGAGCACCTGAAAAATGGCCTTTTCTACTCTGCCCCAGAGCAGTCCATAGTAGTTCTTGTTTAACATTGTGTCTAGCGGGTGTGCAAATGCTTCATAGAAGAGTAAGCTGTAAGTCATGTTATATGCTGACAGTATTCCCAGCTGCAGTGCAGCTTGAACTTGTAATTGAGGTCCTCTGGCACAACTGAAGTCACGGTTCAAAAAATAAAGCTTGATTTGAACAGCAAGACGCAGGATAATTTGAAGAGATTGTAGAGATTATACTAAGAAAGTAACAGTCATAAAGTTAAGAGTTTCTCAACGGACATGTATAAAAGTGAGCTTTTGCAGTTGGTCATGACTCGTGCCCAGAACAAAATCCCCTTTCTTCTAATACAGATAGCCTCAACTAATTCTCTGAAAAATGCAGTCATAGCTGTTTTATATTGACAGCAGTTCTAATTTGCTCCTTTTGAAAATGAAATGGGAAAAAACAGACAGAAAAATAATATAATATAATGCAATTTCTTGAGCTGGAAGCTAGATGGTATCAAGGCTAGTACTGGAGAACATATAATAGGATTTTTGACTGATAAGGAACCGGTCTTATCTCTTATCTTCAAAGGAAATACCTCTAGCAAGCTGGCGTTTGCTACCACTGTGAAAGGCATGGATATAAGGAGCAGACCTGAGGGAAGCATACTGCCTAGTGAGTTACCAACACCTACACATTGCAGCATTTAGATTTTTTTGGAAGCTTCTCACCCAGATACTATCCAGCCCCATCTGTGCTCAGCTTGAGAGCTCTGCTGTAGCCAGAGCTCAAAGCTGCAGGCCAAATTGGAGATGCATGAACTGATCAAAATTTCCTCTAATCCCACCTCAAGAATAAGTGACTGAAATGAATTCCATCAACTCTATACATTTGCAGCAGTGCCACTGGCGCATTCAAGCTGATTGGCTTATTGCCATAATGGTTTCAGAAATATACTGCACTACAAATGCATGAGTTCTTCACAGGAGCGCATTACAATCAAAATTCCTGCACATCTACACCTGCTATAATTTAAATCGTTCACTGCAACTCCATTGAACATGGCACTTTATTACAATGGATGCTTAGCAAGAAAATCAAATAGGAGAGGACAAAGGGATAAAATTGCAAGAGAATGAGAGCACATAATCGAAGAAAAAAATATATAATGCTTTGGGATCTCCACTTTTATCTTCACAATATTAAATCATTCTCTTCTAGTCAGTAGGGGAGAATCTGAATGACTAAGAAGGCTAAATGCAAGTTTGCAATGCTGAAATAGACACTAACGGGGGAAAGAAACCACGTCTACTTAAAAATCATGATCAAGCCTCCCAGCAAATTCAGCATATCTAGGATTTCATCCCAAGTGACTAGAAGTGTCCAAAAAGGATTCCAAATAAGTTTAATACATTTTCTTACTCATAACTTGTAACACTATGCAAATCATACCCTGCTCCTAAAGAGGGAGAATAGATTCAAAAATATCATATGTATCTACTGTATTTTCCAGGGCTACACAGAGAAAATGTCTCTAGGGGGCCCATTCAGCAATCCAGCTGCCTGAAGTCTTCTGCATTTATAGGTAGCACAGGTCTGTGATTCCATTGCTACTTTTGTTTTTTCCTAATATATGGGCCCTAGTGGCTACCTTTCTTAAGACGGAACTTTTCAGTCAGAAGAGCTAAAACCTCTGAGAACGCACAGTTCTATCAATACTGAAGTTTCAAGAATTGTGTACGTTTGATGGTAATTTTATTTGAAAAGAAATCCATGAATTTTTTTTGATAGTCAAACATCCTTCTCAATATCACTGAAACAGGAGATCCATTTTTGTTTTCAAACCTTTTGTCTAGTTTTGTCTTTAACTTTATATTTTAATTGTGATGAGCACCAATATGAAGTAGCAAGAAGTAGGTTTGATTGATTCTTTCCCTCCCCCCTCAATGAGCTCTTTTACAGATTGTATTATAAAATGCTGTATTTCATTCCAGTTCAAAACAAAGACAATTTTGAAATTCTCAGTGAAACAGAATTTCCATATCTTGTACAGCTTTATCATTAGACTTCTCTTTCACTGATTCTCTAAATATCCAGTTTTGGTGCTCTCCTTACACCAACTAGCAGAGAACTGCATGTCTGTGTAATAACCTGCTGTATGCCTCTTCCTTTGCTACATTCATTCCCCTCTTTTAGGAATCCATCTGTATTCTCCGATATGTAAAATGAACATATCAGTTTGTCACTATTACATTTCCATGGCATTTTCATTGCTGACTGTTGTTGAAGACTCAAGGGCCAGAATCACTTTATGCCTGTATTATAATTCTTAGACTGAAAAGACTAAAGCTCAAGTTTTTGTATATTAAGGAAAACATTTTGTTCCTATCTGTGTATCAAATGCAAACAGCAGAATATGTCAGACTCTTTCTTGATTACTAAATGTAAACTCTTTCTATATCGTATACAAATAGATTTATATCTCAACCCTTTCCAACTCCTTCTCTATAGGCAATCTGTCTGGTATTGTTTTTCACAGCTTAAATTGCAGGCATTTATGTCTCAATAATGTTCAAGTAATCAACTTGAAAACTGGAGTTCTTCTCAGTTTTAGTGTAAGTCTCTCCAGGAGCTGAAGTTATGCTGAAGTTATATTGAAAAAAAAATTATGTGAAAAGTTGCCCTTCTCTTTGTATTCAGTAAAATTTTCGCTGCATCAATTTGCCCCCAGGCCTGCCCCCTATTTGTAAAGCACTCGTGGGCAAATCAAATACTTGATGTCTGAATTGTTTAAACTTTTTCATGAAAAAAGTGACATTATTACTTGAACAAATATACTTTGTGACTTGGCAATAAAAAGGGGCTATAACTGAGATCTATGAATTGCTAAACATCATTTGAATTACGCATGCAAACTTTATGGAACAGCCTATCAACTGATCATCTCCTTTTTGTCATTTGATGCATATTAATTTTATGCTCTACTGCTCCAGCTGCTATTTCATTAGAATGTTTACTGCTGTTTAAGGTATATTACTTCACTACAGAAATAAAAGTTGTTGTTACATGCAAATATTCTTTTCCCCTTCAGCATTGTAACCTGTGTAAAATTTATTTCCTTCAAAATTAAATACAAGAAGATAATGGCTACAATGATGTAAATTTTGTGATTATGCAGGTATATTTTTTCTTTTCTTCCAAGTTTTTTAAAATTAATTTAAAAATCAACAATGGGAAAAATCCAGGACCTCCTTCTTAGGTTAAGTTCTGAATAATTTTTTTTTAAAGACGGGAGGTAATGGCAAAGTTGGGAACCAACAGAATTGACTTGAACCTGGCAACACATAGACAGATGACATAAATATTTCACTCAGAGATCCTGGATTTTTTAGGCCTAAAGGAGAATTAAATTAGACATGTGGAATTCATATATATAGATATACCCTACCCAAACACAGTCTGCCTCCAATCCATCCTCAGACTAGTTTAAAATATCTTCAAAGTGATATTGCAAGAAACAAGTAATTTTGCTTTGCACCTAAAAATAACAAATTTCTCTCAATATGGTGCTTGATGTGCAGTCCTATTTTCAAAAAAAGAATTTATCTGAATGTCCCTGTGCCTTCACATATGAGCGGTCAACATTAGCCGTATCATTTCCATTGGGAGTGTACTTTTGAAGTGAGTTCAAAGTAAAGTATCTTTAAGGCCTATAGCACGAACAATAGGTCTTGAGCACAGTGTTTCACTCTACAGGTCCTCCTGTGCTGCTCTACTTCTAGTGTAGGCTTGGTCTTTGACCCTGTCTTAGCTTCTACCACAAGGTTTTGCTGCAGTCCTGGAGGCTTCATTCTTTCCTGACACGCTCTTGTCATCCCCCCCCAGCAATAATCTTAGAGAGCTGGTGGAGAAAACCAAACAAAACTGAACCTGGTGATAATTGGTTAGGTTAATGCTTTACTAAATCTGTTTTGGAGAAAACAGCATTTCACTTAGTCATAGGTCGAAGAGATTATTTCCCTCTCTCAGCTCTGATTTTGATGCTATACCAAGGAAAAGGAGAATGAAAGATCCTTTGATCTTTGTTATGCCCATTTTGTGAGGAAGGGAAGACACTCTTTGCCTCTTTCTTTTCCCATTGCCTTCTCTGAGTGCGTGCACTGAACAGTCCTTCCTGTTGATACCTTGGATAATCTTCATGACAGTCTATCTGGCTTCATAAACAGGCTGGGTCAAAGCACTTGCAAATTTGTTCCTTTAGTGTAGGTATGATCTCCTCCATTTTGTTATATCCTTAGACTGATGGATGGAAGCTGATGCTTCCAACTAAAAAACCTACATGCCCAGAGGGAAATGCAATTACAAAGTCTGCATAATGAGATGACATCTACATTTGCATGATTGCCATAAGAAATTAAAAGAGATAGCTATCATCTACAGAAAGTACATAAACAAGGTATGTAACCTGGAAAGCTGAGATGTCTTGGGGAAAGGAGGGAAGGGAATGCAGCTTTCGGTAATTGAGCACCACAAGTTCTGGTGGTTACAGGGCAGATGTGTGTGTGGACCAGGTCAGTGGCCACCTGCAGATCACCCCACGTTGGCCAAAATGGCTGGGTCACAATGGTTCCCTCGCCAGGAGGTCCACTGAAGGTCACACAGGCTCCCAAACCAATGGAAAGTGACATTTGTATGGCATGCTGAGGCTAAAGGTCCTTGGAGAAGTTAAAAAAATCCCAAAGAAACCTTATGAAAACTGTTTTCTTTTGATAGTTATGCCTAAAACTAGCAGTTCTCCGTATTGCATATACTTCTCTTAGAATATTAGGCATATTCCTGTAAGTGAAAGAAGATATGCTGCTGCCATCAAAAGATACAGAAGAAACGAGGACCATCTTGTTAAATACAATCACTACCCTCAGAGGAAATTTGTGGTATTTTACTGTCAGTGTTTAAACCAAGAAGAACATGGCTTCTCCTCAAGCGGTGCAATTTGTCCCAAGGGAGTTTAACTTTTTATTTTGTTTTCTCACGCAGTATTTCATGACCGCTGTTTCTCTTGCTTCAGTTGGAACACTAAATTTCATGGAAGTGTGCCTTTTCCTTTCCAGTTGAAATACTAGGCAATGTGCATCACAGTCTGTTTCACAAAAATAAGCAAGCCAAAGAGCTCAGAATGTATTGTTTTAAATATAATATTTTCAATTTTTAAAACAAAACTTGTATTTTTAATTTCTAAAGGAAAAAGTTGTCTGAATTTTCTGTTGTGAGAAAAAATCTTCTTGAAATGTTCCTTTTTATTCCAGTAATGTTAATGCAAATGGGAACCACAAAAGGCATGAAAGACAGTGAATCATCTGCATACCTGAATTAGGAATACTTCGGTTTTAATTCTGTATTCTATAGTAAATTGCCCAAATGATCAAACCTGACATGAAATAGTTCTGTCATGGCTGCTTCTAATACAGGGAAGTACTTCAAATACAGTTCATTAGATGAGTGTCCTATGGAGTATTGTTTTTTAAAGTATATGGAAAACATAGCTCTGAAATTTCAAGAAGTTATTTCAAGATAAGCATTTATATTTGTATACTTATATTTACTTTTTCTAAATAAAAATATGTAATGTATTTATGTAAAAATAGCTGTATTAAATTAAATTTGTATAAAGTGATGTGTTTGCCTACGTTTACATTTATATGATACTCTTGTAGTGGCATTTTATTCTAGACTCGGTTTGGACTGTAATGCCTTATAAATAGCAAGCGGCAGGACTAGGAAAACAACTGAGCTTTTAGTTTTGGCCTTTGCAGCCCTGGCCACATGCTGCTGCACTGTGATGAGAAGGTCTGGCCCCTCACAAGTGTGTAGTTGCAGCACATCCCATGCACCTCTCTTAATTGCTGAGGATATGCCAGGTCCTGTCCACTCACTCTCTTTAAGGTCCAAGACCTCTGTTTTAGCTGCAGTGTAAATTTGGCTTTGATTTCTTACTGGAGCATCATCTGTATTTTAGTTCCGCGAAACAGTGATGCAGGATAACGTCACTGAACACGTACTCAGCAAGTAAAACTAGAACAAAACTTATCGCCTGCTTTGGAAAAGTGAAGCCACGCGTTTTGTACACCCACACCTGAAATTTTCGACAAAAAATGTAGAAATGAGCTGACTGCATTCAGGTGTTTGCTGTTTAATTTTGCCTGAAGGGTAGAATAACCTGGCTTCATAACACGATTGTACTACATCGTTCTGGTAAGGATCTGTCAAACGGCACCTGCCTGCAGACAGGCTGCTGAGGAGCAGGGAACTCGAGTGTGTGTGGGAAGGGGTTAGAGGAGGTGGTTGGAGGATGCCTTTGACATCTATGTCTAAATTGTCTGAGGACTCATTCTTGTTTGGCATCCATTTATTACCATTAGCAAAGCCTCCCTGCTTATGGGACACTGCCCTCTCAAGTCCCAGGCCTAAATTCCATTGTCTTGCCCCCTTGCCAGATTTCAGACACTAATATACCACTAAGACACATTTAAGACAGTAATTGTCTTGTAAGCTCTCTGTAGCCTACTGAGAAAGTACAATGATCTTTGCTGCACTCGTAGTAAAGAAAATAAACATGCATTAAGAAGGTGGCAGGGGAGAGAACAGATCACTGATTTTGTGAAGTACAATTAAACAGATTTTCTTCTCTTCTGCTTCAGTGTGGCAGATGTGAAATGTGAAATGGGCAAAAAGCAGGTTTTGTACCTTAGGCAGTGCTTTGAAAAGTGAGCAGGTGAAAGAGTCAATGCTACGCTGCTAAAATAGTGGAACATGGATCAAGAAGTGGGAGGATTTGCGGTATCAACATGAGAATGTACTTGAAGGCCCTGTAAGTACAATTTTGAGACAAACTAACTAACAAATAAAGAAATATATCCCGAAATACGACATTTGCAGGGGACTGACAAGAAATGCTCATTGGCATATGGAAATGAGAATTTTGCAGACATGTTGGAACAAGAGCGACAGTAAATGGTATTATTAAATGGATTGTTTATCCATCACCTCCTCTCCTGTTCACCTTCCTCGATGTTTTTGGATGGCTTATTACAGCAATAAATAAGAGTTCTGTATGCTCAGGAGGATACAAAATGAGCCTTTGACTTCCAAATCTTAAGGATGTTATTTATTGTATGCAGTAGTATTCGGGTGCTATTATTTCTCAAGCATCAGTAAAATATTTGACTCCTCACAGGTAACTCTCCAGATTTTATGCTCATTATTGACTTTAATCTATCTTGTAGGGTAGGCAGGACAATTTTTGCTTTTCATTAGCTTCCTAAATCCTCAGTATTTTTTTTCCCACTTGATCAATTATTCTCATATTTTTTACAGATTTTATAAGAAACAGTTACTGCAAATTATTACAAGTTATTTTATGGTCTTCTTTATCATTTTGTTAGGGTAGATGAATACTTTTATTACTTTACCACAAAGCCATCCTGTTTATACTAGTTAGCTCTCCTTCCCCTAAGATAATATTGTTTCCATATCTACTTTCTAAGTCTATAATTTTTATTTTTTAAAAAAGCAGAATTTGCACATATCAGCAACATTTTCAGAACACAGTAAGCAAGTACTTCAGAGCAGTGAGGGAAAATGTCAAAATGTAACAGAAACTTAAAAATAGCGTACCATTTCAAAGGACAGAGAAGCAACCCAACCTATAGCAACCACACAAGGCAATCACCTTGCTGGCTGTTAGATTTAAAAGACACCCATGAGAACAGCAGGCTGGGAAAATCCCTGTCAGAATACAAAGCCATACTGAAACATTCAGTGATACCTGCAGGGAAAACTAATTAAAGATATGTTACTGGGTTATAGACAATCTAAGTTTGGCAAATTGAAAAATTTGAGATGATTATGTCACTTTGTTTCTAGGTGCTATTATGATTGCGTAGTAATAAAATTTAGATTATTTTAAACGTCTTTTTTGTACTTAAAATTCAGGAGCATAGTATATCTCTTGCTTTAGTATATGAAACTTGCATTCAAATACAGGATGTATCAAAGTCCTTACTTCACTATATGCTCAAATATAGCATAAAAATATCTACTTAAATACTGTATCTACTTGAATACATCATAAAATTGGGTTTTTCTCGTTTCTCCAAGAATCTTAAAAGAATATTTAAAAGACTGAGCAAAAATAATTTACTCCATTCTAATTAATTAAAATTTTATCATTAAAAGTCATATCTCTCTCTCTCTCTAATTTACCATAATTAATAACTTTAAAACCCAATTTCATCAGTTGTAGCCATGATCCTGGGGATCTACACAGATGAGTCTAAAAATTTGGAAGCATATTTGAAGAAATATTTTGGTAAAAAAGTAAGCTAAATAAAACTGAATCTTGTCATAGCAAGCTTACTTTTTCCCCCAGTAACAACAGAATTGTAAAGTAAATTAACATTTCTTCCACCATCTTATCTTTGAACTTTTGTTCCTAAATATTTCACTGTTGGTTAATTATGATGGTGTTGTTTTTATAGACTGTAGTGAACTAAAGTTTTTTATTATCCATTACTCCATACATTTAATGAATTTCTGTCTTTTGGCAACTGTAGACTCTCTAGCTTTTCAGTTTTATAGGTTCACTATACTTTGGCAAATTACTGTCAAATACCTAATCTTCCAGAGAAAAACATAAACAGCCAACACTGTATAATATCATTATCATAACAAGACTTCTATTTACCAGTTGACCTATTACACAGGCTTACAAGATTCATTGGTAAGTCTTTTCATACTGTAAATTACAAAAAAAAAAAAAAAGGGAAAAAAGAGGAAAGCTATCAGCAATGTAGATTTATTGTAGATTGAAAAAGATATAAATTATAGCCTACTAAGCTATCCAGAAAGATTGCTATATAGGAATATGTAATTTAACAATAAAGATATGTGATAATAAGGGGAAGCGTTGTCTCTATGACCCTCTATGACCCTTTTTGATTTCATCTTCAGTCAATTCCTTATGCACGTCTCCTTAGTGCATTCAAAACCTCTTCATGGCTGGCAAGGTTTCACACTACTTTCTGATTCAGAGCGGCCCAGCTTCTACCCTGTGAACCACAATCAGCGTATGAAACTGCACCCTTCAACCCATACATAGCTTCAGTTTTCAAGGGATGTATAGGCACATGCCAGGGAATAGTTATCCATTGCTCAGGTGGTGCCTAAAACCTACTTTTTGGACAGCCTCCATTCCTGAGCTCTGTTAGTACGTGGGGCACCACTGCATCCATATGAGAAGAACGGATGGTAAGGATAGTGTGTCTTGAAGGTGTTCCTAAAAATGCTTGTACTAGTTGTAGTTCCTAATAGTTCATACTGGGTGTTGTTCCTAAAAATGGCACCTAGTTCCTACTAGGTGTAGGTAATTACTAACGAATGACATCGACTTCTGTAGCCCAGAATCCACAGTATGCCTCATAAAATACAAATAGTTGCTTGTTCGTTCCTTCATATCTTTATGTTTCCAGCACAAGGAGGCAAAAACCTGATGCTGTTGAAGCCAAATAGCTGTTTTGCTTTTGCTCCAGCAGTGCCAGCTGTTAGGCTCCCTATTTCCCTTAGGAATGCAGCTCCATTCCTGCCTGGAACCAAAGCACAGATTTTCAATTTAAACTTTGAGATGAAATTTCAGAAAGAACATGCATTCACCCACACGCACACTGCAAACGCCCCCACAAAACTAGTGTATATTAAGCGTGATGGTGGTGTCATTTATTTCTGGATAATGAACAATATTTTAAAGAGGGAGATTTTCTGCTGTAAAAATGGAATTATAATAATGACAGGGGAATGGAAGTAAAAATTGATGACTAGTCAGGAACATATTTGGGTGTGGTGAAAAGATATTCAACTACCATTTATTTCAAGGTTAAACTATCAAATGTTCAAATATGACTGCAACTGACTCAACAGCATTATAGATGAACAGACACTATGTGATCAGAATACATTATATACCTACAGAGGAAGCCCAGGAGGAATAATGCTGATAAACATGCCCAGATTAAGAGGAGTGGCAGAAAGACTAAAAATAAAGGTTTACGACAACGTAAAAGTGCATTTTTCTAAGTGTTTTATTGAAAAAGGCCGCATTGCATCTGCCAGCATAAAAGATTATATAAAATTAATGGATTTCAGGTCCTGCTTCTTGTTCTGACAAAGCATCTGACTAAATTACAGCACCAAGCAAGTATTTCAGGGCAGAAATCAGGCCTCGAAAAATCTTAAGTTGTCCTGCAACGCTTGGTGTGATTCTTCTCACTCTTCCCCCACTCTTCCACTCGTTCCCAGGGAGGTTCCAGAGAAGGCTGTGCAAGGTTTCTTCAGTTGACTGTAGGCAGCTTCCATACGCTCAGGTTTTCTTTCAGTTCAGGCTTCCCTCAATGACACCTTGTGCTGCAAAGGCTCAGGAGGGGCAGAATCAACTTCTAAATTTTCACGTTTTCTGAGGCAGATTCAATAGTGTTGTCTCTAGCCTGACAGAGAGGATAAAATGAAATATTTATAGGTAGGATAATTTTTGGCTAGTGTTAACTTGTCTGGAAAGTGCAGCAGGAGGAATGTAAACTCCGTAAATTTTGTGTGGTTTTTGTTCACTCCTTTTCTCTTCTGGTATAGTTTAGTGTCTCATAGTTCACTCATGCAAATTTTACATAAACCAAAATGGTATTACAGTTAATTTGATAATTGAAAAAAAATTAAAAATGGAAAGGTATTAGATGAGAATGACTAGAGCAAAATAACCAGAACATCAGTGAATTTATAACGTCATCTCGGGATTACATTCTTGTTCTTCAGCGTCTGAGCTCTGGGGCTCACATAACAAACACCTTTGCCCCATTCCAGTTTGGATTCAGTTGTGACTGCAACTGTTTTTTAGTTTCAGTTCCAGTATAAACCCATCAGAACTTTGAAATAGGGTTTGGCCTTGTTCTGGTTCAAGACAAAAAGGAAAAAGAAAAAAAGACTGCTGTTTGCTCAACTCCCTGTTATTCATTGCTCTGAAATTTGACTTTTTTAAACACGCATATTTTTAGGTAGAATAGGTGGTAGGACACCTTACTGTTACTTTAAAATTTGTGTCTGTGGATTGTGTACTTCCAAAGAATACTTTGGGTGAGAGCCAGTGTGTCCCAGCATGGATGAGATGACTAGATAAGTAAAAAACTCTTCCATAAAGTAAGTTTTATCATATTTGAAAGTGGATGGCATATTTGTCAACTTAGATAATAGAACATCCATTCCCAGCTTCTGTTTATATCTCAGATTTTTATTCCTGCAGTAGATTGAAACACGTCCCCGATTCATCAATACAAAGTGTAGTTTACACAATTTATTTACTGTCAGTCATAATATTAGGGATTTACCTTTGCATAACACCGACAGCTTATAGTGGTACACATGCTACTATGAACCTGGAAGGATCTAAGCAATATTGAGGGAAAACACTGAGCTTTAGTTTGGTCAAATTCGGCAGGCTATTAATCATCTACTTCTGCCCCCACAGTCTGATGTCTGAATAGTTGGTTCTCCTGCATATCTCCATGTTTTAGCTGTCTTCGGTTAGCATTCCCATCCAGAATGGTTGCTATGCTGTCATTCGTAGCAGCCGGCGAATATGCGAACAACATTAAGGACAGCAGCAGGAAATGCAGAAATGGTCCTAAACAGAATGTAGACTGAGCACCTTCCTTGAAAAGCAGCGTTATTTTTTCAGTAACCAGAAACATGCATTAAGAATTGAACAAGTCCATACACAGCAAACACTGAGGTCCATCGTCTTTACTGATTACTACTTCCAGACCAGATATATGTAGTTCACAATAGAAAACATACCCTGCGTTACATTTCAATTTGCTCCTAAAGTCCCTAGCAGGGACAAAACGGTTAGGGAAGAGGATATATATAGTCTTTGTAATAAAAATGGCCATTCAGTACTTCTACTGTGCAATCTAATGATAATGCTGAGTCAAACATGAACATTATCGGTGATGAAGATAATAAGGAAGGGAAATAGGGTGGCAACTTACAAACAGAATAAAGCTATGAAATATTTCTACCCTGGCAGAACAAGCTGAGCATAACCCTTGTCCCTAAGTAGTAATCAGCCCTGCTGATGTCAAACCGAGATAGGGCAGTAAAATTTGCATTCTTTTGATTAAGAGCACGGAGATTAACATTGGAAGTCTCCTCTGATTATATCTGAGAAGAGGGGAAGTCAGATGAGAACTCCAGAGGGAATGTGATAGCCTTTAAATGAACACATTTTAAATGGAAGCGATCGGGTCTCTCACTCCTTTGAAGGCAGGAAAAAGAATAGCTTCAGACTGGTAGCAAGCAAATCTCATGCAGCTCATCTGATGTTCACTAACTATTTCAGGGCTGCTGCCATTCTAAAGGCCAAAGGACAATGTGATAGTAAGAAGCAAAACAAAGTGGAAAACACTGGTGGTGGGCAGCACACCCTTGTCTGCTCAGAATATGGAAGAATCCTGAACTGAATAAGAGAAAAATAGAAAGTCACTTTTATGATTAGTTTTGCTGATGTATTTCATGAGTAACAATGAGAATTTGCTTTTAGGCATAAAATGAAATGAAAGGAAATGAAAGAAAATATATAAATCCTATCCAACAACTTTTGATGAGAGAGGGTGTCTACATTTCTATCTCTTACAAAGCCAATTACAGACTCCTCACAACTTTAGAGTTGGGGTAAATGTAGGAAGACATCTATTTTGGTTTCCCAAAAAAGAGGTAATAGACTTATTAATGCAATTGCTTTTATCAGTTCTTTTTATCACTCTGCAATAGAAATTCAGAGTGACAAAATCTCTTTACTCATGTTCTGATATCTTCTATTGCAGCAGTCTTCTCAGCCTCCAAGCCTGCACGCCAATCTTTTCAGTTTTTTTTGGAGAAATAACCAGCAAGATAAACTGTTTCTTCCTGCACATAGAATCACAGAATGGTTTGGGTTAGAAGGGACCTTAAAGATCATCTAGCTCCGACTCCCTGCCATGGGCAGGGACACCTCCCACTAGACGTGGTTGCTCAAAGCCATGTTACAGTGGAGAAAGTTCCATGCATAGTCCATTATTTTGCTTAACATTAATTATAGTTTACTAGACCTTTATTGGCCTTTTTTTATTCCTTTGCATTTGAGATTTTAGTATTGTATTAGGATTAGTTCCTGCAAGTATGCTCTGCTTTTCCTACAAATACAAGTGTAATGGATGCACTGTTAGGAGAAAGTCCACTGTACTTGGTTATCATATCCTTGTTAGCAGCAAATACGGATGTCTAGAGAACAAATACAAGAAATAGTGCACAAGAAGTCACAAAGAAGCTCAGAAATTTAGGGATTTCCTTGAAAAATTGCATCTAGACTATTCTCTTTAATAGCGTTTAAGGACCAGCTGCTCCCATCTGTGAAGCGGCCTAACTGTTTTCTGAAACCATATAACCCTGGCTTCACAGGACCCTGTGGCAGTAAGTTCCACAAATCAGTTGTACTTTTTGTTTATTTAAATAGTCTTCATAATTATCACTTTGGTGCCTACCAGGGACTTTTTTTCTGCTGGTAGGAAATCCTGGATGCATGTTACTGATTTGACATCTCCTCACCACTGAAGATTTTTATTTTTTTTTTAATTTGTGTTATGGAAAGAATTATTTTCCTTTCAGCATTGAAAACTCTTCCTTTCAGAGCACTGTGCAGCTCTTCAAACAACTCAATTCGAAAGTGCAAAATAAAATGCTCTTCCTTCTTCAGAGAAACCCTCAGATTGCTGGGCATGCTAGAAAAAGCCCATAGTCAGAAGAAATAATGCAAACCACAAAATTTATTCTGCGCACCCCCAACAGGTATTCAGGTACATACTGCAGACTGCTGAGAGACACTGTTTTAGTTAGACATGGCTCTGCCTGAAGGAGACGACGGCGGTAACCAGCCCTGTTGAGGGATACAGGAACACAGCCTGTAGATGGCACTGCTCCCTCACTATTTCTCCTCTCCAGTGAGCCATGACTCACAGTTTGTACTGAAGATAACTATTTTTTTTTTTTTCTCCTAGGGAGATGTTTACTTTGTGCATTCCGAGCCACAAACAGAAAAATGAGCTCTCCTTCAATGTGATATTAGAAATGAAAATCCCGTTAAACCTTTAAAGATCTGTATGGGCCATGTTTCACTTACCTTTTGCATCGGGCTGCTCATACAGTTTTAATAGAATTGCTCTCCCTGGTTCAATGGACTAAAGCCCTTGCTTTCTGTGCAGTTTAGTGTGGAATTCCTTTGTTTCTTAAAAAAGAAAAAAAAGGCTTGGAGGAATCCACTTAAAAAGCTTACAAACCTTGCAGTAACATGAAGAATCGAGTGTTCCTTTAAGACAAGTAAAAATAATCTTTCAATTGATGAGCAAATAGGTGCATTAATGAAGGAATAAATTTACACACAGACAAAAAAAATAAGTAAAACTAAACCAATGTGTCCTACTTAAAGCAGCAGCTCATGTTTGATCAGGCTTTCACTGGAGATACAAAGCTAGCAAGCATCCAGTAAATTGGACAAGGAAGAGTTTTCTTCTCTGTTCTCTGCAGTGTGGCACCTCAGTAAACAACACTGGGTAAAATTTAACACTTGATTGTGGCAAGGGAACCAGCATACTGTAGTAATATGGTGGCTGCATGCTCTCCTTTTATTTATCATAAGCAGGGATAGCAGTAATGCTTGCTGCTAACATTTCATCATGTTTTCAAGACTAACATTAGATAAAGAGATGGTTTGCCTAAGTTACAGTATCTCCAGTTGCTTCTTCAGAAAGCCCTATTGTCTCTGTTTTTTAGACAGTGGATTTCTATTTTTGCAGAGGACTAATCTTGAGGACATAAAGGTGGCCATTACTTCTGCTTGATTATTTACACTGATTTGACCAGCTTATAAAGCCTTTCAAAAACCGTGTCCTTACATGCTTAGTAGAACTCTTTAGAGACTTGTTGTAAAGATCTTGGAGCATTCAATTTGCAGGTGGCATACACTCAGCTCTACAGCAGGCTCCGCAGGTCATCTATCTTGAGCATAGCTTAAAAAACAGGACAGAAGCTTGCCGATGCAAGTGCAGCTCCTAACACTGCACAGACAAAATTGCAAAATCTGACTGCCTTAAGTGAACATGCACCGGGAAGGGTACCAGGAGGGGATTTTTACACCATATCCAGATCCCAAGGAGCTGATACAAATAGTTGCATTTAAGGGCTCCTAATAAGGCAGTGACAGGTAACCCATTTTATAAGGAGCCATAACTGGAGAGGTATGTGCACTTTTTGGTCCTTATTACCTAGTAGTCAGTGCTGACGCTGTTGCTGCTTTACCATGCTGCTTATCACAAGCTGTTTGCCAAGTTCAGGCAAATCCATCACCGCTTCTGCTCCTTCCCGTACCCAGAAGAAGAAGGGGAAACCCAAATTCATGACTCCTCACATTTCTTTCATGTCCAGTAAGTTGTAAACCACTGGCAAGTTAGGGGGCCTGTCTCCTGTCGAAGACAGAAACTCTAATGGTTAATTTGCCCGGCATTTAGCCAACCACAACTACAGTTGAAGTTATACTAGCAGGGTAAAGCTGAAAGCAGATTGAATCTAAGATATTCCTGCGGAGCTGCTGAATATTTCCATCCTTTGCCTTTTCCCCTCACGCTCCTATTACTCTTTTTCTGCTCCCTGCTTGATTTCCTTTTTCCTTGTGTTTGCCTAATGATGGCTGCCATTTCCCCTCTCCCCACTCCTCACCATGAACAAACAAGCTTACCATTTTCTTTAATGTTCCTATTTGAATTCTCTCTGCGTAAATTCACCAGGATGATAGAAGTGTTATTTTGCTATCCGCCCCAACTGTGAGTCTTGCTGATTTAAACCCAAATACACTAAAATGAGTTTTAGATGATGATTCTTTGTTCTATCATCTCTACAGAATTCACTGTTCTAAATGTATTACTTTGGGAAGAAAAAAATAATTAATATTCTGTGCATGAGGCACTCTTGGAAGAAGCCAGTGCCTCATGTGTATAACAGGGAGATACTAATCCAAATGAAAATATGTCTGTTAGACATATGAAGACATTCTCTACGCATTCTCCTTTGAAAAGCTGTCCTAGTCTCCTCCACCCCACCTCGTTTGCCTCTGCCTCATTCTAGTTTGACTCCTCTGAAGTTTCCTTGACCCTCCCTTACTATGCTCTCTTGACTTTTCCATTTCACGTCTTTATATACCGTAAATGAACAGTTTTCTTTGTACCTCTGACATCTTTTTTTATAGCCATCCCTGTGGTTTTGAACAGCATTTATCTCGGGAAAAATGGCTTTTAACTGGATTATTTAAACACAGAAAAACAACAAAACAATTGATATGATGTTGCAAACTGAGGTTTTTAAGCAAGGAAAAGGAAAATATTTAGCAGGGCTGAAAGGTAAGCACTTCAGATAATGAAAGCAGATTGAAAATTACTGTTGTCTTTAGAGGGAACAATTGGACTGAGGTACTGGGAACTTAACTGATGCACTCACAAAGGTAAGTGCTAATTACCTTTCGAAATGAGTAGGTTTTAATACAGAGCAAAAGCAAGTCGACAGAGGACTTGACAAACTAGGACATGCACAGAACTATACATACATTGTTTTGTTAATGGTGTATCTAGGGTTGGCTTCAAGCGTACAGAAAAAAGGCAGTGGAGTGGGTCAGCAGACTAAGAGTAGGGAAAGAAAAGAATGGCGAAGTGTCCGTGCCCCACTGACCACTTTGCCTTGGTCAAGGTCTTGCAAAGACAAGGTGACTTCTACTGTGACTGTGAGAAAGCCTGCAGGATGCAAGGCTGTAAATATGGCTGTGAAGAAGTAAAATTCCTCTTGGAAGTGTCAGTTTTTCTTTCCGTCTCTCCTGCCCTACCTCTGGTTGCAGCAGGAGCAGCAAAACTAGTTCTCCAGGATCCATTCGAATCTGCTGCTTCCAGAAAGTAAAAAGTTTTTCCTTCTGCCCTCCTCTGAGACCACCCTCATAGCTCTGCCTCTTCCTCCGGCTTCCTCTATCCCTCTGGCAAAGCAGCCCAGGTTTGACTCCACCGCCTTGCAGAAGCACACCATCAATTCAACTTGACTCTGGATTTATATCTTTGCAACTGCTGTGAATGCATTACACGCTATATAGAAACAGATTATCAAAACTACCAAATCATAGGCTGTCAAATTCGTAGGGAAAGTTGTTAGCAATTTTTTGACATGAATTGTTGCATGTTAAAGTCCAGAGCTTTCTGTAGAATGGGGTTTGTCTCCTTCTTATCTCAGCCACCACTGCGATGATGTGAACACAGTAACTGTCAGGCATTGAGATGCTGTAATGCAGATAGCTATAGAAAACCCTGTAAGGAAAATAATAATGCTTTATTTTCATAGAAAGGATTTAATAACATGCGGTAAACAAAACACAAGGCCATCATTAAACAGTAAAGAGAAATATATAATATATAAATACACACAAATACACACACAGCACTCATAAATAAATACATAAATACATCTATAAAATAGTTGATTCAGTTAAAGACCACCAGTCATCTATTGCTGTTAGTGAGAATGGGTTCCTGTGGAAAAAAAGAAAGTGTGTGCAACATGTAAATAAAGATAATCATAGCTGCAATATCCACATGCAGTAGGCAAATTAAAGTCATACACGGTACCCAATTCTTACCCAATCATTAACAATGGTCTTTTGCATTTTTTAGTTTCTTGAGTTGAAATTGGCATTTTATAAAAAGAAACAAAAAAGAAAAATAATCATCTGGCTATTGCAGTCTGTGTCTCCGTTACAGAGACCTAGGCCCTCTGAGCTGACAGAATTTTGGATAGAAGAGTTATCCCCTCCTCGGCAGAGCAGCACTCAGCTTGGGGCAAGATCCTTTACAGCGGGTTTCACAGTTATCAGCTGACAGCAGAGGAACCTAAAACTGGAGTCCTGTTTTCTGTTCCAAGCTCTGGGCATATGTTCTGCTGGGTATGTGTTCCTCTGCTTGTTTTTCTCTAGTACCATCACCTCTTCTCTGCCGCCTTCAAAGTTTCCCTCCCCTAGTCCTGTCTCCTGAGATGCCTCAGCCTCCCCCTCCAAGGATTGCTCACCTTCCCCTTGCTGCCCTGGGCTTTCCCTCCCATCCCACATCCTGTGGGACCCTTCCTTGGTCCAGCCTCGGACTGCTCCCTCCTTCCTGCATGAGACCATTCTGCACCTGACTCCGTCACAGCACTTGTCAGGCAAGAGAAGGTTTGGGGGAAGAAAGCGCAGGTTTTTATATCACTCTCACAAAGTATGAGAGAGAAACAAGAGGGTAAGTTTTCCACATTTAATTTCATAACCTGAGTTTCCTCCAGCACACCTGGGAACAGTCCCTGCAGGAAAGATGTCCTCAAATCCTCATAGTCCTTTGCTGCAAGCTGCTTCTCTTCCTGCAGAGATGGTGCAGTCACTGTCTCCTCATCTGTGTGGGTTGAGAGGGGACGAAGTTATTTCCAGCTGAACAACCTAAGTAATTCTTCATATTTTCAAAAGCTTATGTTAGTCCAGATGTCAGCATATTTTCAGGAGAAGGCTTGTACAAATCACAAAAGCCACTCCTGATATTGTCAGTTACGAAACCACAGCATTTCAAATAAAATATTTCTGCATTTTTTAACATTTGCTAAATAATGCGTTTTCCCTAGCTGGGAATAGATCAAATTTAGAAAGAACACTACAAGCACTTGAAAAAGGGAATTCTTATAGGGAATAGTGAACAATTTTAACAGTAGAAGTTTCTACCTTCCCTGTTTTTGTTAATTAAATGATGATATATTGATTATCTTTACCTTCGTATCCTTCAACATTTTCTTTGGATTTGGAAGGCATATTTCTAAGCAGAGCACTAAAGCTATGTACTGGTGCTGTCCCATGGAAAGAAGAGGATCACTTTGTAGGTAAAGAACTGTAAAGGATCACAGAAAATTAAGTTTTTCAGCTCCCACAAATATAGACTTAAGAATCTCCTTTAATCTTTCCAATCTTTGTTGCCAAAATACAAACTTTCTTGTATTTACATCTTATACTATCCTTCTAAAATAAAGCCCCCCTGCTGATAAAGGAAAGAAAAGAGAAGTCATTGAAAACTGAGCTTGCTAGCCACAGTTAGATGTTAGGCACCTCATTCCTTTAGGCTCCTTTTGAACTTATAGATCTAATTTGCAAGCTTTTAACAGGAATTACGTTTGCATTTGCTTGTATTTATTTTTTTGGTTTTACTGTCCGCTACTTTTTGCATTCACAGTAGTAGAGGAATGCTAAGCTAAGCTTAGACTGACTCCTATTGCAAAATAAACAACAGACAACTTGCAAGTGCAAATGAGCATTTTGATGCACGCCTATATAAAATCCACCTAAAAATGGAGTTGTATATTTTCCCACAAGAATATATATCTCTTCAAATCGCTGTCACAATTTTAGACAGTCTGCTTGTAGTTGTCCTCAATATCTCAGGTCTTTCAGTCTTCCATGTTTCAAAATATCTTGCTTTTCTATCTTAAATTACAGTATGAAAGCCAACTGTACAGCATACCAACTAAGAAGGAAACTTTGCAAATTACAAATCAAATCACAATCTGACAAGATTGTAGGATTTAAAACACCTGATTTCCGTGTTTATCTACCTGTACTTCTGTATGCCACACTAGGTAATATCTGAGTTCCAAAACATTTCTATCACCTATTCAGTCAATTATACAATGTTCAATATTGTGATGTTGTCCTTTGTAGTTGTATTTCTGTATTATCAGCAAATTACTTTCTTTGCTGTGCCTTTAATAAACCCAGTACCAATAATGACACATACTGTTTCTCTGAGACAGGCTGAGGCTGAGAAATATGCAGAGCATGATTAATTAGCCAAGTGAAAGAAACTACCCAGCTGACAAAAGTAATCATTGGCCTAAATGACCTTTGATGTCTCAGTGCTTTTGGCCAGAGGGTTTGGCAACTGCATGAGGGGGAATGCTAAAATAATCTACAACTAGCACACGTATTAACATTCTGAAGACAGGCTATTTTCACTGCAGAAACAGAGTGTTTTCAGAGAAGCCAGTTCAGTTGTTATAAAGCCTGGTGGATTTAGTATTCTGGAAAAAGAAAGAGGAATTGGTACCTTAGTTTTTAAAAATATATTCTCCATTTCTACCGTAAAAAAGAAGGACCTAGACTTTTTATGACAGTCAATATATTTTCAGGCTCTGACACAATGTTAAGCCTGTGTGATGGTAAAATCCCACCATGTAGTAGTCAACTGTGAGAGTGATGCTCTTTAATAATGATAAACCAGTTTGCACCGAACTGAAATACCACATACTTCTAGAAATGATGAAGTTGAAAGACGGGATCTTCAAAAATGTATATAGTCAAGATACTGATCATTAGCTTCTATGGTTGATGAAACAAAGAAGCATTTCTGGAGAGTGTTTTGATGTACCTGTCTTAGACATAGATTTAAGGATGGACTGAGCACACTTCTGGTGGTGTTTCTTTTCCTCTCCACTGATACGGAGAATGTAGATGTCTCACCAAGACTAGCTACCTGACTTGTAGGCGTAAAGTTTGGTGGGATGAATCCACCCAGAATTGCATTGGGGCAAGGGTCTGTAATGTATACGTGTGTATATACACACTATATATAATTAGTGTACTGAATTGTTATTGCAGAAGGCCCTATGCAATGGAGTCATGACTCTTCGTTGGATCTCTTGTCACCACAGTAAAATGAACAGGACAAAAATATGTAGCATGTAGTGAGGCTAATATTGTGTCAGAACATCTTGAAAGAGTTTGCGGGAATAATGCTGGGAAATTGGCTGCTATTACCACTACAGGCACCTCAAACCACTACTGCGTGCTTCTCACTGGAGTTCAGTATTGGTTCGGGAGTGTGCTTTTGACTTGAATCTCATGACCATCCCCACCCACTGCACTTTTTTTTATAGCGCAGAGCTGTCTTGTCGCATGAATTAGGCTCCTTTGGGATGAAATTAAACAGGAAGGTGTGCTCCAGGACTGCACCCCATGTGCTCCAGCCATTACGGGGTGTTTATTCCATGGAGCTAGAATAGAGCTAGCCTGAAGTAAAACTGAAAAGCACATTCTGTGTGGATGCCATCCAGCTGTTTTTGCTCTTTTGCTCAATAGTTCTGCTCTTGTAGGGCTGAGCAAGCTGATAATGTAGGCACAGCCATAACTTACTGCAGATCATGCTTGTTCAGTCATGCCCATCCAAAAAAGGTTTACTCAGCACTGCATGTGTCACTCAAGCTTGTTTCATTGGAGGAAAGGTGATGTGTAGGAAGGTTATCATTCCAGTGATCAAAAAAGAGCCAGTTTGTAGAGCTGAACCAGTCACTGGGAGGCAAAGATCCTGCTTGCCTATAGAAGCATACCTGATTATCTCAATTTAATCCTGACGTGCATTCAGTGCTTGGCTATCAGCTCCTCTCAAGTATTAGTTATTTATTTCTTAATAAAGTATTTTACTCAGTAATTGGCTTAGCATGCTGCCCAACTAACACCATGTGTTTGGTCACGCACATGCCGTGATGCTCTGAATGAAACACTTTGGTCATTCCCTGGTCTGCACATCTGCCTTTAAGCCCTACTCTTTCCATGGCTGAAAAAAGACATTTACAGGCAGGCATCCTTATGGGATTGGTACCGACTCATCAGTTTGCTGTGCTCAGTGCCTTCCCTCCTCTGTCAGTCAGCTTTAAGGAGTTAACCACATAGATGACTTAAATCCTTTTCCACCCAATGTGTTAAGTCTCATCTCCTTTCTGCCAGTTCTCTGTTAAATCACAGTTGTGAGCGTAAAGTGCCCTGGGCCACTGTGAGTCTGTGTAACTCACCCACCGTATTAAATGAGAGTCTTGGCTTTTGTGTTGCTACTGGCCTTTGCCTTCTAGCCTGCATGGTGTAATGGAGCGACATCCTAATCTGTAAGTATTGAAAGATGAGAAAATGGTAACGTTTGTGACAAGTGAGATAGATAAAAAGTGCATCTAGCTTAGATTTGGACCGTGAGAAACAGGTGGCCACTGTTAGTACTCCAGCATCTCCTCCTGTATAAAATTCGTCCAGGAATGCATGTACCTAAGTGTATATATAATGACATTTGCAAAGTTCAACAGAGTTAACCTCATATTTCTTAGGAATGGCTGACTTACAAAGTGCAGCTCAGCATCATCCTTCCCTGTGACAGCTTAGAAACCTTTCTGCTAAAATAAAATTTAGCCCAAGCGTCTAAATCAAGCCTTGCTGAGGCAAATGGCAGACTTTGAGAGAAGTCAGGCAGTATTTTTACTACAACAAGTAGTTTCAAAAGACTACAGCAAATATCAGCTTTAAACTTTGCATAATGTACTGAAGGACTACATCACTGCAGTGCCCCCATTAAAGAGTCCAATGCCACAATTTTATACCCTGTGTCATCTTTGTTTTACCTTCCCCAAGGATATAAATGCAGTCTCAAAGCCAGCAGGTCCTGAAGATACGCAGTGCAGGAAAGGGTGCCCATTAGCATGCAGCAAAGAGCAACGACTCTTTTACTTGCTTTGTTGCAGAAGTCACAACTCATTAAGACTGAAATGTAAGTGTTGTATTAGGGATTTGCCAATAAACAGGATGTATATTGTTGCTAAAATCCCGAGTAGATCTGCAGGTATAAAAATCAGTAGGCATGACTTGTGGATGTTGTAATAAATCATGATTTGAGAAATTCTGTCTTACTTTAATATCATTAACTGACATTTTGTCTAAGGAGGATTTTTAATTAAGAAATCAGAGAAACTGAAAAAGCAGGGCACCAACTCTTACTGTCCAACACAAACATCTCCAATTCTTTGGAAGTTGACCTTTTTTTGATGACTTATGCCTCTCATTTGCTACCAGGAATGACATAGTGACCTCCTTGGTATTTAGATAAAGGCAAAGCATTTCCGTTTATGTGAAGAAGGTCTTCTCAAGACTATAACATTTTCATCAGTACTGTTGAAACTTGTGGCATAGCTGGCAGATCATCACTGTTAAGCTAACAAAGCTATTTTCTTCTCGCAACTTGTGTTGTCTTAGAACCACAGCCCTTTTATGCTGCCCGGTTGGCCTTGCTCCTTTTTTCCTTCTTAGAAAATACCTGAAATTCTTTAAATATTGAGGGTCAGAGAAAAGCCATTATTTCACTTACCTTAATTGCGTCTCTGAATGCCTATTAATTCCTTCCCTAAACAAACTGACCCACCTCAACCTATTGCTCAGATTTTTTATTTTTTTTTTAAGTTGTGAGAAGGTTCTGCAGAACATTTGATATTTTGCTAGTTAACCAGAGCAATACCTTGGACATACTTCATAATATACCTACAAAGTATCTACCTTGTGAAGCAAGTGAAAGAGCAGAAGGATAATTAGGGTATAAAGAATTCCACTATGCCGGTGTTATTCCAGACAGCAATGTCTAATGAATGAGAACACAAAGGCATGCAGCAGCTGTCAGTTGAATGCATGCCACAGTGTAGAGCAGCTCCATAAATGCTTCTGAAAGATTTATAGACTTCTATTTCTATTCTGGTATTCTGTGAGCGTATTTTATTTGGAGGATAATGCAGGGGGAGATGGGATAAGGGTGGAAGAAAATGAGATCCCAAATTAGATCACAGATTAAGATGAGGGGTAGAACTGCTCGTGAATTATCATGGGCTTCATAATAGAGCTACTGTCTATTCCACACCCCAGAGAATCACTTAATACCTTCTACTCAGTGCCAGGGTGATTTTGGCCAAAAAATTAAAAATTAGATGGAAATCCAGCTTGCCTTAGCTAAGTACACATTCAGTAATTAATGCATATTTGGAAGTGTTGCTCAGGGCTTCGTTACACTTGTGAAGCTGTTGGGCTGTTGTCCTGGAATCCCATATACTGGGATACACATACATGTCACAGTATGTGCGCTCAAAGATCAGAACAGGTGTCTGTGCATGAAGCTGTGTCTGCAGGATGATTAAGGCAGTGACTACGATTGGAGCATATGGCTATGGAAAGATGTACGTGCTTCTTTTCAATTTTTGTTCTCATTTCTGTCTGGCATTCTCTGTCAGGTTTCCGTGCTTAGCTTTGTCAGTCTTCATTTCCCTATTAAGGCTCGCTGGGAGGAATTCAGCTCTGGAAATCAATCTCTGAAACTTGCTAAATCAGAGCTCAACTAAGCCACATTCATCTGTACCTCATCCTTTTTGTGACAATCACCAAAATAATATCTTAGGAAAGGTTAGCAGGAGTTATTTAGTTTATCCCTCTGCACTAGGACAAGATTTGCTCTCAGGATTAAACCTGTACATGTTTTATCTAGTCTAATCTAGAGTATTCCTAGTGGTGGTCCCCCAATTACTCCTCTTGGCAAACCTTTCCATTGTCTAATTGGCTTTGCTTTTAATATTTTTATTCCTTACATGCAACCTAAATTAATTTTTGTTCTTCAAGTTTCAGCCTGTTACTCCTTATTATATTAACCTTAATCACTTGAAGTAATTCCTCCCCATATCTTATGTTACTTCTCCTGAAGTAGTTAAATACAGGTATCATATCTGCTCTTTGCCATTCTTTTCTCAGCTGTACACATTACTTTCCTTTCCTGTCACTTCATAGATCATGCCTACTGAACTATTTATTGTTTTTTGCTTCCTTTCTTGCCATTTTCTCTAATTTATTCCTGTCTTTTTATAGTCAGGAAACCCAACACACGTAGCCAAACTAAAACCTGTTAAACAAAGGAAAAGTGAACCCGGAATCTCATTTCGTAGCAGCCATTTTAAGAAACTGTTTTGAAGGTTTATCAAGGTATTCTGTACCTAATTGCTCACTTTTACGAGTACTAAATCACTGTGTTCTGTGTCAGTGTAATTAACTTATGTTAATGAATCTAATAAGTAGTCTGAATAATCAACCTTCTTAATAGTAAATATATCATTTAAGACGAAGTTTTTGTTTGGAAGTTGCTGGGTTTGTAATTATTCGGAGTTACGCAAATAGTCTTGGAAAGAACAGAAATTTCTGAATTAAGGAGGCTGTAGATGACACTCAACAGGAAGAGAGAAAATTCACAGGTGACAGAAGTCAGCTGGCGCCCGTAGAGATAACTGCACCTATGGCAGTGGGGAAGCAGCCCTCATTTATGTTGAGAGTGTCTTTCATGCAGCTTCAACTTGAGAGGGAGTCATATGTCAGAGAAGTCTCTATTAAAAAATAAATGTTATATAAAAGTAAAGCTTTGATAATCTTATTTTGTATGACCTTATTTTGTCCCGAGGCAGGCAATTTCAGAAACCTGCTTCATATTTCAGAACTGGTAGTCGTGTTTTAAATCCACACCGGCACTCTAGTCAACAAGGTATATGATAAGCAGCAGTTTAGACGGGGCCCGTAGCGGCACAGAAAGGCTCTGGAGATCAGGCAATTGTCTCTAATGCTTCTTGAGCAGTTTTGTATAATCCAGAGTGAAGCTGGGAAGGTTTCATTAGGAAAGCTGCAGCAATTAGGAGCCCTTTGATGTTACTGCTGGACACTAGCATCAGGACAATCTCTTCATTGATGAGTTTATAACCGAAATATAAGACAAGGGAAGATGCTCAGGAGGACATTTGGAGAAACTGCTCATTACATCTACTTTGTGTTCCCAGATTCCTGTGCATGTTGGATTATGTCTCTATGATGTGGGAGGAAAGACAGGTGAGTGTGCATCTCTTCCACTTATAATTTTCATTTCTACTGTCAGAGAGGGGCCATGGTATACTCACAGTATCCTGGTGCTGGAGCCTGACAGACACCATCCAGAGCAGGAGATGTGGCCTGTCATCTAGGAGAGTTCAGAACTGCCGCCGTGCCATTGCAAAGAGCACTTGCTAAATACTTCTTCACTTCCTGTAAATGGCAGTGAAATTTGTAAAAGAGACTTCAGGGATTTATTTTTCTTGTATTCCAGGAACAAGAATTATAAGAATGAATCATAGCTTTACCCCAAACTGTAGGTTCTAGTGACAGGCTCCAGGATGCTTCATTGCATGGCTCTGATCAGAAGAATGACTGTGTTTTATATTTTAAAGAAACAAAACCAGCAAGACATACTAAAGTCAGGCTGAGTTGTATGAATTTGCATTTTGATAAAAATAGATTGTGTCTTCATAAAAATCTTTTCAATGAAAGTAGATTTTGTTTTGGGTGTTCTGGTTGTGTGGTTTTGGGGTTTTTTTTTGTTTGTTCGTTTGTTTAGTTTGTTTTTATTTTAGAGCTAATGCTCATGGAGACTCCCACATTGTCTTTCTTTCAGTGGAGTCATGCCTTAAACATCATCACTTAAATAGGCACCTCTTATAGACCGGTGCAATTACATGGTCAGTCTTGCAGCTCAGAGAATTTGTATGTCCTCATTAGAAAATAAATTGTAGCTTTGCTCTCAGGGCCATTTAATACTGCATTAGTTACACTCCCCAACCGTTGGAAGGTGCCAACTGTATGTGACAATATGCGATTTCTTAATTGAAATCTAGAATATAGCGTTTGCAAATGCTACGCATGGCATTATAGCACATTATTTCACTGCTGTTGAAGCAGTTCATTCAAGAGACACATGCCTGTTTGGCTGCTCACTGGAGCTGGCCTGACCTGAAGCATATGCTACATGGACGAGGGAAACAGGATGAGAATGTGTGGGTGGGAGACCAGACTGAGATTTCCCCAGATTCAGGTCCTTCAGAGAAGCAGGGAGGCCATTTCATCTAATTTAATGGCAGTGTACCATGCTGGCAGCTTGCAGTCATTTCAGAAAACACAGTTGTGAGAAATGAAAAATCAACAAATATTATTGTCCATTTGAAAGCAACTATAATTCAGACAGAGCTCAGCAAATGGATTGCTGTTATTTAAGGTCTGGGGAGAGCTGCTCATAATGGAGAGCTGAGCTATACAGGCTGTTACTCCACAATAGCTGATGTGTTTCACACCTGGCCAGATCCAGATTTACTTTCCAGACCAGATAATTTTATCTAGAACCATCAGTCTGATTCTTCTTGCACATATACCATCAAAAAACCAATGCATCTCATCATTTCCATTGGAAACCTTCTGATTTGACTCAGAAATTTAGGTTACAATAATAATGGCCTAAGAACATGCCTGATAGTTCAAGTGGACATTCCCAATTAGTCTGAAAGAGAAAAGCTTAAAAGAGGAGCAATAACTCCAATATTCAGCAAATAGCATCAGTGGAATTTTAATCCACGTTAAAGTCAAGTTTCAGTAGTAGTAGTAGTATGGATAGAACAGAATGACTATGCCATCACACTGTTTTGAAAAAAATTCTCTACGTATTCCTCTATGTGTGAGTGTGAGATAGAAGAGTCTGAAGGAAAAATCCATAGTGGAAAGGAACACAGTGTTTATCTGACCAAGAAATGCTGACAATACTTGGCCTCCTCTCTGTTAAAAATAACTAATTTGGATAACTGCTTCATAAACTCGATACATGAGAAAGTTTTTAATAAAATATATTTGTAGTTTCATAATTTATGTGAATAATTTTACATGAGAGAACAGACAATAACTTCTGGATTAAGAAAAAGAGAGGAAGCATGTCTTACTGGATAATGTTCTCAATACTTCTCAAATTATTACAGTTAATTCCTTCTGTCATTGTCATCATATTGTCACGTATTTAACAGTGTTTCATTGTTTAATTTCTATGGCATTGGCCCATGTGTATTTAAAACATATCAAGCATATTTCAAAAATTTTTTATTTCGTCGTGGTTTAAAAATCATTTTACTGTTGATCATGACACAGTTTTTCTAAAATTTGTCCTATTTGGAGGTCCAAACTCAATATAAACAGTGTTTGGATATTTGAAAAATTTAGATGATGCTGTCTTTTCACTGGTATCAATAAAGCCTCATTGGCATTGGTTTCTTCCAAATCTTTATATTTATATTTTTATATTTATTTACCTTGTAGTCAACTGCTGTAGTTCTGATAAGTAACTAAATTTGAGTTTAAAATAATCCTTGATGAAGGCCTTGAGTTGGCAAATGCCTTTTATATAAAGTAGCAACTGCTTCAACTTAGGTTTTCATTATTTCTGATGGAAAAGAATTAGTAATACACTGGAACTATGATATTCCAAATCGAACAGATGGAATTGGATGAAAATGACATAAAATTCTGTTTAATTGTATTTATTCCTTTTTTCTCTTTTACTTTGAAAGAGTTTAGTTGTCTGTCCTTTAAATGAAAACAATAAAGAGGATTTTGTAGGAGATAATAAAATTTAATCATATTTAATATGAAATAAGGCATTGCAAGTAACTCAGATATTATTGAGAATAACTTGATAGGGAAGTCCTCCACTGTACTTTCCCTCAAGAATACAAATAGGGTATAAAAGCAGCAGTCTGTATTCTTGTGAAGTTTGTTGATATTTCCACAATAAATGTTAATATGTTCATCAGTCTCAGAATGAAGTCTCTCTTGTTTTCTTTTTCATGTTCCACAAACTTGAAAACATCAATAAACAGAATCATATTTTGATAGTAAACTCTTTCAGAATGATTAAGTCATGATTGTGCTCTCATTTGTGCCTTTATAACTGCAAATTTATAAATCCAGATATCCCAGTGTGCATTATTCCCAGCTTACATTACAGAAGAAAAATTAAAAAGATCTTTTACAGTTCTTCTTCTTCATACCGCATTAAGTAGAAGCCTTAATGATCTATTCCACGGTAACATCTGGAAGTCTCAATTAGATAAAATGCTGTTCTGTTAGGTCTTCTACAAACACACGGTTGGAAAAAGTCCAACTCCGAAAGAGCTCTCACTCTCAGAAATGCTTGAGGAAGGAAAAATAATGATTCACTTTTGGTAGCTGCAGATACGAATCACAGAAAGGTGATGTGACTTGCCCAGGGATATACATGCAACCTCTGGCAGAGCTGGGATTTACGCTTTCATCTTGCTGCTCAGTGCCTTAATCAGAAAAACCTTCATTCCTCTTGCAGCCTGAAAGTGACCCAGCTTTGCTGAAAAACATTTCTGTTTTTGAGGAAATAGCGTTGTCCAGCCCTTCTGAGCCCTAGTGTTCCTCGCGATCTGTCCGCGTGAGTTCCCAGTCTCAAAATCTCCCTAGCTGAATTGGGCAGAATGTAAATTTGAAGGTCGATTTGCGGGATTCACAATACACATTATTAGAGACTGAGGGGCTTTAGCCCAACTGTGAGAATATGTTTACAGCTGCCATCACATACATTAGCTGTAGGCACTGTCTGAGATCTCTCAATCTTTAAATTAGAAAAAGTGACTGAGTTCATTTTAAAAGCATTTCTTTGTTTATCTGCACTTGTATAGCTCTTACTCTGTGTTCTTGGCAAGCTATCTTGTTCTTTTGTAATTAATAAATTTGTATTCTATGGAATATAGCAGCTGGGTTTAGCTCTTGTTATTACAGTATTTCCATTGATTACCAGCCATTGTCCTACAATGAGGTTTGATATCATATCAGGGCAAGGGGGCTGAATTTCTCTGTGGTTGACATGCTAACAGCAAGGTTTGAAAGGGCAGATTTTTAAAACAGTGAGCAAAATGATTAACACGAGACTGAAGGGCAAAGTAATAAAACTTTAAAACCACTAACTAAGCCTGGAGGCCATGTAAGAACACTGTAGTAGAGGCACAGATGGTGTGCATACCGATGAGCGGGAAAACATAAAAGAGAGAGCAAAACTGTATGGCTAAATGGAGAATTACGTAACTTTTACTGGGGCAACAGATGCATTATTTTCTAAAGCAAAACCCCACTGCAGACAGCAAAGAGAAACTCAGATGGAAAGCTATAGTAGATTGACTACCAAAAGAAAATCAGGGAATGTAGCTGTGGAAAGAACAAAGAACAAAGTAATGAAGTGACAACAGGAGATTTTGAGACACAGAATGGAGTTATGCTCCCGGTTAGCACTTCTGGGAGCATACCTCTGAGATTTTGGAATCTCCATTGATGTTGTTGACTCTGTCTATAGTCACCTTGTTGGGTTGTCTTGGCTGAATGCTGAAGTATTGCAGACATCAGCCCATGATCTCTTTTCTTCTAATCTTCTGAAGGTAGTGAGCTGCTTGGCTTCTGCCTTTGGCTCTGAGCTGTATGTGTTGGTCAACTAACGACACAGTAATCACTCTGGGAGGGAAATTTCTAAATCATTCCTTTATTGTCAGTCCAACTAAAAAATGCACAACTCCATCCATGTTATAACAGTAACAAAACATTCTGCCCTCCTACTCTCCTAATAGTGGTATCTTCTCTATTTTAAGATGATAGCTCTTGCCATCTACAGAGATGAAGCTAATTACAGAAGGTAAAGATGCAAATTTCTGGAATTGCCTTGTAATAACTGCCACTGAGCCTGGTCTTTCATTCCAAAAATCTAAAGATATCTGCAACATTTACCATCATAAATATTCTCAGGTGATTAATAAAATGGTATTTATTCTGAATCTATGCTGCCAGGAAGTCCTGAGAGCCACATTATTATGGGACACACTTTTCTACTTGAAAGGCTCAGGTCTGGACGGGAGTACACCCCTGGGAGTCTCAGCTGTACATGTGGGAAGCAGAGCAAGGGGGAAGGTCAGTCAGCTACAGATATTACTGATCCAGCATTTCCCTTGTTTCCAGCAGATCTTCTGAAGCACCTGACAAGCCTCTATTCATTGGTTAAACTCTTAAGTGGCTACTGTCTCCAGGGAGCACCATCAACAGACGTTAATTGCAACTCTTGGGTTACTATTACTTTATCTAGCCTATCAAAGGGCCTGCTTCACAACAATAGAAAAAGATTTTCCATAGAAACGGAGAAAGTATCCCAGTCCTTCTGTACAACTTTATAGATACAGCGTGGCTTGCTTCACAGGCTTTCTTTGAGGCATCTCATTCTAGTCACCAGCTGTGTTCAGATCCTCAAAGCCAGTTCCTAAGTTTCCTTCATTTTTAAGCTTATTGCTAATCTCTGCTAAAATTTAATCAGTTCTTTCATCTCCCTCTTCACAGTTCAGTGCCTACACATGTGGAGCTCTTTTTGCATCTCCAATTTAGAAAACATTAAACATTAGCAATGTTACTCCTTCTGTTCTCAAGCTGACACAGTCAGTACTCCTTGACCCATGGGCATTTTCTGAGCTTCTCAGCTCTGCATCTGAACTCAGCACGGGGAAGTGCCAAGCACAATGGGAGAAGTAAGGAAAGGTGAAGTTAATGCAATTTCACATTTGTCTAATATTATACTGGTAATAATTGATCCGTGTCCTTGTGGATGATGCACTTGGGATCTGCAACTGGATTGTTACCTTATAAAGATGACTCCTGTTTTATTATCCCTTAGCTATCTATGGATGCAAAATAAATTATCTAACTATATGTATGTGTTGTGATTTAACCCCAGATGGACCACGCAGCCACTTGTGCGGTTCTTCCCCTTTCCCCAGAAGCGCAGGGAGAAACGGGAGAAAAAGAGGGGAAAGGGAAAAGGAAAAAACCTCTCAGGCTGAGACAAAGACAGTTTAATAGAATAATAACAGAAAAGGAAAAATAACAATGAGGATAATAATAATAGTAGTAATCATCATCATAATGGTAAAAGAATATACAAGACACAAGTCACTCTCACCACCTGGTAAACTGGTGAATTAGCATAGTCCCAAGCAGTGATTGTGAGTACCCCCCTCCCGTGGATATCCCCATTTGTATACTGAGCATGACATCTATGGTACGGAATATTCCATTGACCATTCCATCATTCTGTCTATGCTCCTTACCAGCTTCTACGGGAAGCTGAAAAAAAGTCCTTGAAAACTATAAACATCACCTGGCACCAACTAAAACAATATGCATTATTGACATTCCTTTCATACCAAATCTGAAACACAGCAACCACTAGAAAAGAATTATTAACTCTATCCCAGCTGAAACCAGGACACTAAGTGATAAACAGTACTGCTGAAATGATGCAAAAGCTTTAGAGATGTCATTACGATCTTTGTTAATGGTCATGTTTTCAGTAGAATTTTATTTTTATGTGTGGCTTCAAATTTCACAACACTTTAAAACAGATAAACAATGTTAGTAGCATGGGTGAAATATACTTAATGAGGCTATTCTGTGCCAAGTTACTCTGGCTGTAGCTTCTGCATGCTTTCCATGTTTTAGGCAGGAGGGATGAGACCCAGTGCTACGACTTGGCCAGTGGCATTTATGGAACTTTCTGCTATTTTGAAGCCATGTGCTAGTGTCTGAGCTCTGAACATACTCTCTGATCCCTGTGCTGAGAAAGTCCAGTTATCTATAGTCCTCTACCTTCTTATAGTCCTCTACCTTCCACATATAGTACAGCTCACTGGACTGTGGCATCAGTACCACTCTGGATGTTGCGGAGGGCTTTCAGCAAAACCAGAGCATATTACCAGAAGTCTGCTATGGAATATGGTAGAGAGCAGTATGAGTTGGGCTTAAATAGTGGAGATAATTATTAACAGTATAAACTTAACTACATAGCTTGCTTGGTCCTTCCACACAACATTTCTGAATTCACTAAATTATACTCATTGGGTGCCTTTTAATAGGCAATACAGCTCTGTTCATAAGCACTTACTTCTAAAAGGAAATACAAAAAACTTTCTTAGGAGACAAAAGTAGCAACAGTATACCTGAATGATTGCTAGGTGAATCACTCCTCTACCATAATACTGACAACAGTCTTTTCACGTGTTTCTCCACCTTATCACAGGCTTTCTCTGTTCCATTTATAAATCACCACATGCAAGCCTATCTCAGATGTCTACCACCTCAGCACCTAGTAATACATTAGGGCAATCCTGCTCTGTTAGAGCTCACTTACGTGCAGCGCGCAGCTTAGCGTGAGAGCCTCCTCCCTGCCGTCCTCCGACAGACAGCCTTCTCGCTGTTGCAAGGCCATTAACGCAGGGAGAGAGCAGTGAGCAGGATACTCAGTTACTAAAAGTCTCTTTCTTGCCACTTCATTTTTTCCTTCCCAATGCATTTTACTCTCTGACCAGTATACGGTGATTTACCTTGGCTCCTGAAGTGGTTTTGAGAAATCCTGGGTCAATCCTGTATGCACTGAGATGTGGGAGTAGTTCTTGGTGTGACCTGTCACTATCCCTGGCCCAGTTCTGCTCTTCACAGCAGGACAAGGCTTCGAGGGAAGGTCCCTGCTGTGGTCTGTCCCATGGCTCTCGCTGCTACCTGCCCTGGCCATGCTGTACCTCGACAGAACAGTCATGGGTTGCAGGCAGGAATCCAGAGTGGACACTGGCAGTTCTGTGCTGCTCATGGACCATGAGGCTCTGTTCACAGTGGGTCAGAAGAATGGCCTGTGAGACAGTCATATAGATTTGCTTTGTCTTAGCCTTCCTTTCAGAATTGCTCCTTATGGTGACAGGATGGTCTAAGCAGGCTAGCCATCCACACACAGAATAGCACACAGAAAAAATACCACACAGAAAGAAGAGAAAAGCATTGGGGGCATGGCGGCTGGTGGATATTTATGGCAAAGGAATGGCATTTTAGAGTGGATTTTGCTGCTTAGTTCATCCAGCTCATAACCTTCTTTCCCTGCGTATCTTTCCCAAGAGCTCCTCAAATACCATCTGCAGGCATGACAAACTGCTCTGCTGGCACTGATACCTCATTCTCTGTCTTCAGTTTTTCCTGGGGTCTTGTGATTGCTCTTGGTCATATGACATGCCCAGACAGGTAGTCATTAAGGAGAAAGGAATAAAGGGTTTTTGGAAAGATAAAGTCTATGAAGGAACTGCCTCTACCATTGCTAAAACAATTATTCTGGGTCTTCCTTGCATTGTGTCTCTGAGTAGTTCCCAGGACAGAGAGGTGCTTGCTGCAGATCATGTGGATTGCTCTGCTGGCTGCAGCTTATTTTTGGTTGCTCTCTACTCTGGTGCACCTCAGACATGGGCATGGATGGATACCAGGATGAGTGGACCTTGTATGGAAGCTCTGGAAATGTCATGGGGTTCCTGTGCACAGGGTTGTCCATGGAAAATGGTCTGTGGCTCTTTCAGATGAAAATTGAGCACACTCACCTCTAGCAGCCCCTAAGAACTACCTTCTGTTTAGACCTCTGCAGTGTCAGGCCCCAAAGACACAGCCCAAGTTCAGCATTTTCTCAATTTGTGAGGGGTCTGCTAAACACTTCATGTTGATTACCCTACCTGAAAAGAAACTGCACCCTAAAATGTTTATCTGCCATAATTTACTTCTCATTGCTTAACTATTTCCCAAGTACTTTTTGTTTCTGGAAAATAACTATTAGATTCCTACCAGTTTGGGGTGTTTCACTTTTATGAAAGGGATGGTTACTTTGCTTTCATAGATTGGCTAAGTGCTGAACCTTACTTGTTAATACAGGTGTTATTTAGTATATATAAAATTAATTTAAATGTAACTATAGTAAAAGATGTATCTTGCTGGTGTGTGTCTGTGTATCATGTATGCACCTTGTTACCTTACAGCAGGTTGTATAGTTTAATATGCAGATACTTTATAGAGGTCTCATATTCATCATTTTCTGTTTGAAGAGAAATTAGTGAGCCAAATAATAATCATTCTAAACACATACAGCAAAACATCTCAACAAAAGAGGTTTTCATGACTAGAGCTGATGAAAACGCAGGACTGTGTGGCTTTGGGAAAAAGGAAAAAAAAAAAAAAAGACTTGGAGGGAAAAATATTCCTGGATCAGAAAAAAGGCACAAGGAAACATGCTGATTAAAAAACGAAGCGTGCCTGCCTTTTGATTGTTCCAAATTCTTTATCAGCCAAAAAAAAATTACATGCCTAAAAATTCTAAATATTCCGCATTAGATAACATTATCTTCTGCAGAACACAGCTACTGTTTCCAGCTGGTGCATACTAGGACTTCCTACATCTTCATTTTTTCCCTGGATGAACTTGATGAAGTATAGTGAATAAATAGAGTTAAAATTTCAAATATTTTAAGCTAAGTAAACTAATTACCTTTGCTTAGTCAGAGTCTAGATATCGATACATAAAGATGTAATTTTTGGAACCAATATGAGTAGTGGTGCCAGGTGGTATATCTTGGAAAGCGCTTTCCTTAAATTTTATAGGTAACATTATGGAATTTCTTACTGAATATGTTACAATTACCTAAATATTCTGCAGCTGTAGAACCGAGAGCCTGAGCCTTCTCAGTTCTTGTTTTCCTTTGAACAGTGTATCTCTGCTTACAATCTTCTAAGATTTTGAAACAGCAGAATAAAATATTCAGTAGAAAAAAATCTTGAAAAATATTGGTTTATGATAACGATATTAATAATTCCAATACTAAACCAGATCTTTTCATCTCTTCATAAAGAATTTATAGGTGAAAACAGCCTTTTTGATTATGCAGTAGTTCTTAGTCCTGCCAATGAAAAATCAGTTTGTGCTTTCGTGTTTTTACAAGGTACATGCTGTGTATCCAAATATTTGAATACATCTCGTCATCCTTTATCTGCATCGTTATTATCTTTATATTTATTTTCAGCCTTCACCCGGCACTCCTTTTTTATTTTAAACATTGGGGAACTAATAAAAAATGTTAGCTTCTTCTATATGCTTAAGGACATTGTTGCTAACTTCATTAATATAATTCATAAAATCTTTAGCGTTTTGCCAAGAAGTTAATTTTTTAATTAATTCAGAAGCATTCAGGGAAGAGGAATTGCTTTTCTTTTAAAGTTGATGCAGAAATTCAAGCTCCATTTGCAAAAAGTTGGTCATTGTTGTCTAAAATTTTTCATTATCCCTACTTTTAAGTCTTGTAATTAGAAAAATCAAACTCTTCTCACACTTCACAAGCCAAAATATTATCATCTTCTGTTTTTTGTGATTATTGTGAAAAATATCTTCTATCCACTTCAAAAAGATAATGTAAAGCCACAGCAGGATTGTTGAACAACTCAAAAATCTTGGACACCTATCCTGCAAGGGGGAAAAATATTACTTACGTCAGTATGTTTTTTGACTCTTAGTTGCAGAGATAACCATCCCTCTTTATATTTTTCGAGCCACAGGGGGAACTGGTTTATAGCAGTTAACGGAGCTGTGGGGTTTGGGGAAGGAGTACCTATTGCCACACTTCCTTGCAGCTGATGGGAGCGACCCAGAAGACTGGCTCAAACTTGGCCTGTCTTGCTCAGCTACCGCCACAGCAACCTCCCAGCAATGGTTTTGGCAGTGGGAGGTTAAAAACGCAGCCGGCAACTGACCTGTTTTCATTGAAGGTTTGACACAACAAAAGGATGGGCTTGGTGAGGTTACATCCTACTGGACCATGGCTTTCAGACAGACTGTGTCTCTCGTTCCGTGTATCTTGCAACGACTGAAAGACTTATCCCAGCCCTGGCTGAAGACGGAAACTGGTGGTGTTTCCTGGGTTACAGACTTAATAGACTATTATAATTTCTGCAGATGCTTCCACCTGGGGATGGAGACTGTATCCAGTGACAGAGCCCATACTGTTATTTGAAATGGCGTATTGCATGTAAAGATTTGTCAGCGCTCAACCTGCCATGTGCTGAGGCAGGAGCTGAGCAGCATGTCTGGCTGAGTGGGTACAGCAGGAAGCAGCATCAGCTGCCAGGCTTGAAAAATACTTCTAGGAGTATCCAGTCTTTGTCTCCTTTGAAAGCGTGTGCCTTCTGAGGTAGGATTGTCTCTAGGGAAATGATTCTGAGCGGGTTTATGCAGTCCAAGGCAGGCCTTTCTAGCATATGGAATTTCATTTAGCAGTGAAAGCTCCAGATAATGGCGGATATTTTTGCCTGAGGATTCCAGAAGCAGACATTGATGGCCAAAATAATGCCTTGTGTGGATCTTATGATGTCCTAAAGACGTGAATCTAGCCAGGACTCTCTATTATGAAATGAACAACTGTGCTGCATACTGCAGGACCTCCAGGCCAAGCAAACTGTGGGATGCTTTCAGAAAAAAACTGATGAAGGCCTGTTATCACCCATATTCCTGTGTGTTTTTAAATGTGGGAAATAACAAAATAGAGCTGAAGCACAGGGCTGAACAGAAATTCCTCTGGTTCGTATTTACAGTCTTGCAGGCTTGTGCTGCTCAGGAAGACCAGTTACAGCTGCACAAGAGGGACTATTCATAAAACAGAATGAACAAGCTTTGATACCAGTGGCAGCTGCCACACAGGTTTTTTGATCTTGTCAGGCGACATTTCTTTGACCCAATGTCAAACTGAAACTAAATAAACCCATCTGTGAGGTCCTCAGAAGGTCAGTGGGCTCTCAGAAGTATTTTTGGAAAAGAAATGAGAGCAGTGCTGGACACGGTGGTGACAGAAGAGTTGGCTAGTGAATGGCAGGGATGACTGATGCCAGGACAGTGCGGTACAGCTCAGTCCCAGCTGAATGCCGATGACACCAGTCCACACCTCACAAAATCAAAAAATGCATTCAGGTTAGAAGGGACCTCTGCAGGTCATCTAATCCAAACACCCTGCTCAAAGCATGCCTCAGGATAGACGTCATATAAACATATGACTGCAGTGAAGATAGTTTATATGCCGAGCTTCCTAAGGAATACCTCCTCCTGTATTTTGTTACACACTACAAGTCTCAAAACAATTTTTACCCTACCTGTGGCTGTCTTGCAGGCAGTAACGGGCACAAACTTGAGCATAGGAATTTCCACCTAAACATGAGAAGGAACTTCTTTACTTTGAGGGTGGCAGAGCACTGGAACGGGCTGCCCAGAGAGGTGGTGGAGTCTCCATCGCTGGAGACATTCCAAACCCACCTGGATGCGTTCCTGTGCAACCTGCTCTAGGTGACCCTGCTCTGGCAGGGGGGTGGGACTAGGTGATCTCTGGAGGTCCCTTCCAACCCTTGTCATTCTGTGATTCTGTGATTCTGTGAAGTGGCATGGCACCATGCCAGGAAGTGGGCTGAGAAATAGATTGCATGTTATGATGGTCAGAAGCTATTTCTACCTGACAGCAAAACTAGTTACATGATCTCCCAAGTAATACATCCGTGCTGATCAGATATTTTGCATGATGTTGGTGGCTGGATTGCACGAAGGATGTGAATGACAAAATTATGAGCCGGCATATTCATTTATGGTCTGTCAGCAGGCAGCGCAGGCAAACCAGCACACTCATTATAGTAATTTTTCCTTAGAAGAGTGAACCTGACAACCACATCTGAATGGAGAGTCTGAGTCTTTGAGAGACAAGCCACATAACTCCATGCTTCTGGTTCAAACGTTGCTGGATGGATAGCAATTCAGGCTGCAGGTGGTCGGCTGGGCATACAGCAGGTGACCCTGCTTACAGCATCCCCCAGCCAGGGGGGAGCAGCTTCCACCTGAAATGGACTGACGACGTTCAGAGCAGGGAAAGGGCTGTTCAACTGAAAGGAGAAGTTCTGGCAGTTCTTATAAAAGGTTCCATACCAGGATACTAGGTTTCAAGTTCTTGTTTAGTTTTGCCAATATGCCTGTTGTGTTCTTTCTTCCTGACCTGTGGAAAACTGGGTTGAGATTGTCATCTTAAAAGGCAGAAATAAAATCTGTCAAATAGCTTTCTTTCCAAATTTCTGTAGCATACCTTTTGCATTCTCACAGTTCAAATCTGAAAAGCAAAAACAACTCAAACAAACGTACTTGTTTCCCAGGAGTACAGCACCTGAGTAGGTAAGCTGATGCAAAAATATCTGAACTTGAGTTGAAGCAACATCTGAGAGAGGAGCGTATTTCATAACACAAATCATCCCAAACTTCTTGCATAGCGTACAGAATTAGTATGCTTATGTCTACACTTTCAGTTTTAGACTGAGGTCTTTCATCACCCTTCTGATGCAGGTAAAATCTTTTCTTTATTGTGTGTTAGGACCTAAAGTATGCCAGAGTTTTGAGGTGAGTCCATGCAGATCTTTCCCACAGAGACCTATTTTGTGTTCTAGTAAAATAAAGTATTTTCCTTTATGTTAGAGGATGATTAGAATGATTAGCTAGAATGATTAAATTAGAACGATTAGCTTTCTGAACAGAGAAAACTAAAACTAACTAGTAAGAAAAAGCAGTGAGAAATGTCTTAAACATGATTATTCCTCTATCCATTGTGTCCTTGCTTCTAGTCTTATTTTCAGTCAGCTCATTGTCTTGCTGAGTTTCAAGAAGCTCTACATACACAAGCTTCCTTCATGCCTTGAGAAATTTGACCTTGAGACCTGGTTTGTTTGCTTCTTGCTGAGAATTTTATTCTCCTGCCACACTCTGCAGCATCTAGAACGGTTTCTCTCCTGAGCAAGTTCATCTGACCTCCAGGGTATACCAGCTGCTGATTTTTTTTTCTCTTCTTTAAGGGAACCTAAAGCAAACAATCCAGACTCTGTTCTTCCCAGTCACATTTTTTAGGAATAGAATTAATTTAACGATGACTGCTGAGTTTATTTATGTTGCATTAGGTCCAAGTGACTTCCCTATTAAAACAAAAATATTCCTATTTCATTTAAGTCTAAAACTACCAAAACAAAATTTCAGCAACTAAGATTCCAGTAAATTATCACATTATGGTTTATCTGTGTTGTACTTAAAAAGTTATAATAAACTGACAAACATACAACTAGGAGTCAAGTAAGGCCCAGGCCCTCAAAACCACTTACAAAAAGCTGCAGAAGAAAGAGCAAATGAAGCAAGGCAAAACCTTCATTACAACACTCCGGGTCTGAATACAAGCATAAAACCCAATCATCCTGCGTTTTAAATCTGTAGATTTTGGTATCATGCCAAGATAATTGAGATAATTGCCAGCTTATTTTTTTCTAACGTTAAAATAAAATCGTTCAGCAAGCTTCTTCATGGTAATCAGGAGCACCTCACATCTGCATTATGAAATGGACAATTTAAAATATTTAGCTTAAAGCGACAATGCAAGGCAAATGGCATCCTGTATTTCACTCATTGAAACAACAGGACACCTGACTGCAAAAAAGAAGATATCATCATATCCAACGAGACAGCTGGCCATCTTACTCTATCATTTGAATTGCAGATATGCTTCTCACTTCAATTTTATCAGGTAAAGGCCAGGAATGCCTTCTCTTCCTTACTTTAGTTTTGGAAATGAGAAGACTTTTCCAAATTTCTGAGAAGAAATATTTCTTGATATCCCCTTTAGGGATGCTTCAGGATATCGTGTGCTTGTGGCTGTGTGGAGGCAGAGAGTGTCTGTTTCTACAGAAAGACCAGGGGCAGGCTCTCAAAATGAGGGCACCTCCTCCCAGTTGGAAGCCGCCATCCCAAGTTGAGATGAAATCTCTAACCTTCTCCTGGCCAAAGGGGCTTTCCTTTGTATTATCAGATAACGTTAGCTCTTGTTGAGACATTACCCAAGTCCTGTTTCTGGAGTTGGAGAGTGGTGTCCGGGATTTTGTGCTCATCCAGATCCCCTGTCACTAAAGGACATATGAAAGCTCCACCTGTGCAGGAAGGTGGTAAAGTCCCTTTGGCACTTTTCCATGCTGCCTAAATAATTATTTCTTGGGTTTGAGAGGAGCTTTTAGTTACTCACTCCATATCCTGATACACAAAATAACCCCTGGATGTGGATGATCTGCGTTCAAATCAGCATTCCAGACCAGAAAGAAGGATTCAGTCCCAGCCCGTGTCTTTTACATGAATGAGTGAGAGCCAGTTGTCAGCCACGCCGGAGTTGCCTGAAGGCTTTTTTGACAAATGTTCATCACACCTGTACCTTTCTCATGGAAAATTTTAACTGTTAAAAGTCTCCACATTTAAGAGGCTATCAGTGTGCAGCATGGCTGGGACGAACAGTGGTGCGGTAGTGGGGCAGGGACCTCCTGCAGTGGCCCCATCCCACCAGAGGTAGTGAGCAGAGTTGGTTCAGGGATGGTGACCAGGGCAGGTGAGGCAGGGGCAGGCAAAGGACTGGGCTGAGTATAGGGTTGACAGTGTCGTAGCTCAGGCCAGGACCAGAGAAAGGCCTGAGCTTAGAGGCAGCTCCTGGGCAAACAGGACAAAGGAGCATGAGAGGAGGCCACTGGTGAGGCTGCTCAGGGTCATCAAGACCAATTAGTGTGCTCAGGATCCTGACAATAAACTTGGTTTAGAAATATTCGTCGAAGTCAGCACCAGACTAAACATCATTTCGTCTCCTACCAAAAGGTGATGGTGTCAGTCAAAGGAAGAGTGCAGAAGAAAGACTGGGACCTCTTGCCATAAATGCAAATTAAAATATGTTCAAAGCAAAACATGTGCATTAATAAAACATATCCTACTGAGATAATTCAGCATATGAGATTATCTGTACAATAATGCAGCTAACAAACTGTCGTCTTCATTTTCATGTAAAAAGAAATAAACTAAAATCTTTTCAGACCAGTATGTAAATCAAAACCTAAATAAAATCATGGAATTGTTGGCCATCTGCTTGCAGAGGACGTTTTTGACTGTGATAAGCTATTTAATGATGTTGCCCATGCTAACAATGCCTATGAATTAAAGGAGTCACGTGCCTTGCAACAGTTTGCCCTTAAGTGTCTTTTCCTAAATACCTTTATTGTCGCTGTTAGACCTGACACTGGAATTTATCCAAAGTAGGGTGTAATTAAAGCTGGCTGAGAGCTCGGTTCTCAGAGCAGAATGTCAAGCTTGGTCAGATGAATGCTGTTTCAAGCTCTGCCAATGACCACTGGCTGATATTTCAGCAAAAGGCAATATTTAAAGTAATATAATGTACCTGGTCATGTTTTGCGGTACTGCCCATGGCTTATAAATTCTTACTTGAACCCAATGTGGTTTACTTTATGCTCTGTCACATAGAGTTTGACTATTCAGCTTACCACATGCAGCTGCAAACATTGCTGGTAAGATTATCCGCTTCTTTTTAAACTCAGCTGTAGCATATGAAGGCTTGAGCTCCTCTAGCAGTGGATTGTGGAAAGCCTATCTGAAAATCATAAGTTATATTCACTTTAAATACACACACTTGTTATTAAATGTATAGCATGGCTTACATGATTGCAAGAGAAACTGAATAAGAGATTTTGTATTTTCATTTCAGGACACAACATCAAAGAAGGTGATATTACTGCCAACACATGGCAGCAGCTGAAGCGAGCCCTAGGCTCAGGGACCTAACTCCCAGGGAAAAAGAGGAATGTCGACTCAACAAAGCAGGATTTCTGAACTTGTGGATAGTATATAGGATGACGTTCTCCAGACTTACCTCTAATCTTCCTAGTATACTTGAGTTTTTACCTGTGGAAGTCAAATTAGTGGGTTTTATTAAAGGGCTGCTTCAGTCACCACATTACTAACAATGGGGAAACAAAACAAAAAGGAAGGATCCAGCAAAACTCATCTCCAAAAGGGTTCTGGGCCTAACACCGTCTCATGCATGCTGCGGTCAAGTCTTGTTGTTAATTACTTGCTTGGCTTGCAGCAGAGCTGAACAAAATGTTCCCAGTAATACTCCAAATGATGTGAAATATGCTTGTTTCTTAGGTTTCATTGCAAATGAAATCATTACAGTGGTTTTGTTGAGATTCACAAAAACCTTTTGAGTGAAAATGCGTCTTTGTTGAGAAAAGAGGAATTGATATTTATAGCAAAAGCACTGAAAAAATGCTAGTCTGCCATTCTGATATGAAAGACAGTAAAACTTGCCTGAGCTTTATTTTGTACTCTCTGATCCTTCAGATGAACCTCAGGAGTCATAAACATAGGTGGAAAAATGAAACATGAGACTTTAAATCATAATTTATCACATTTCACCTTGCTTTATTCCTACTACTTATAACTAAATTAGTAAGAGAAGAGAATTAACTCATTAAAGGGGTAGAGATGTTGCCTTACAGAACTTGAAAAATCTCATTACTTGCATGCAAGATAGACTGGGCTTAATTTGCATTTATGTAAATCTGCTGGAAGAAATGCAATTATACTAGCATAACTTCATGGGAAGATGAATCAAACTTGATGTCTTTCTTTATAGCTTTGGGGAAAAAAGCTGGGTTTCACAAAGACCCTTTAAGGTGAAACAGGGTTTCTAGTTGATGGGTTATTTCAATGTTTCTGCCTCAGGAAAACAATTTAAAAATCCTCTTTTTTTTTTTTTTTTTTTTTTAAAGGTAAAATGGGGGATTTACTGGGAATTACTTTTAGGTTATGTGCATATTGGTCATGTATATTTTGTAACTGAGCTAGCCGGTCAGCAAAGCTCAGGTTTGGTTGGGCTACCCTGCAAATTCTGCCCTTTGCAGCCAGTGACATCGGGCTCTTTTTCGCAAGGGCTGAGAGATATCTGGCCTGCCTGAAAACCACCACATGGTGTCACCTCAAAGTCCGATGAGAGACTGCACAATGCTGGGACTCATCCCAACAGCAAATGAGTGACGCACGCATAAAGCAGGGATCACAACCACAGTTACCCTCACATACTGCCTATGGCTTAACTGGACCAAATGTCACCTCTGAAGGGAAATAACCAAGGACCTGAGTCCACCCTTGGGCTGCTGCAGCCTAGCAGTTGAGCTGCAGCCTTTTTCGGGGATGATAATTCCTGGAAGACAGGGCAGTGCCGTGCCAGCGCGGGGACCCAGAGCCAAGGGTCCTGGCTCCAGGCTGGGTCCTGCAGAGCTGCCTTGTTTCCCACAGCTGATCACAAAAGCAAAGCAGTCAAGGTTTTGGGGGACTAGGGGAAGGAGAAAGAAAGACTATCTAGTACCCACTAGCAATTAGTGGGTAGGTAAATGTGCTCACCCTCTGATAGGATGAGGGGCAGTGGTTTTAAACTAGAGCAGGGTAGGTTTAGTTTAGACATTAGGGTGAAGTTCTTTACAATGAGGGTGGTGAAACACTGGAACAGGTTGCCCAGAGAGGTGGTGGAGGCCCCATCCCTGGAGACATTCAAGACCAGGCTTGATGAGGCTCTGAGCAACCTGACCTAGTTAAAGATGTCCCTGCTTACTGCAGGGGGGTTGGACTAGATGACCTTTAAAGGTCCCTTCCAACCCAACACATTCTATGATTTTATGATATTAGAGTCCCTGTTTGACAGACTTACTCACCAGGAATAGGCAAAGATGGACAGATGCTACCACAAATGCCCCTGATCCCTCACCCAGCACTCCCTCCCTCCTTACAGCCCCATTTATCCCTCTGCCCAGAGTACCTTCCCTGTTGGGCTCTCCGAGCATCCTGTCTGAAGCCCTTTGCACCCAGAGACCAGATAACTATTCATTTCTGTCATTCTGCTTATCCCACCACTGGTTCTACCACCCCTCTCCACTCACAGGGTTTTCTGGTGGTCTCCTGGCCCAATTCAGTGGCTCACCCACATTACATGTCACTTGACTAGATAAGCCCTTCTATCCTGGAGGAGTTTACAAAGGTCATAACACAGGTAATTATGCAAAGTCTTCACAAATAAGACAAGAAAAAAAAAGTTTCCCTCACCATCATTAGTGATTATATCAATGCATGGATGGACAACCATCCATGCAATTTTTTTTTCCTAAGTAAGAACACATGTTCTATATGCCTAAAATAAAAATTTTTGAGAACAGATGTTTGAAAACACCAATCTAGGGAGGTGCGTCTCTCTTCCCTAAATTATCATTGTTAGGGAACAGAAACATGGAAACCTTAGTCCCTGTTTACTGTTCTAAATCTTATAGAAGACTAGTTCTTTAAAAGAGGAGCTCTTCAGGACATTCCTACATATTTTTTGCTTGCTGGAGTTATTATATGGTGTTCTTAGTTACAGCCAGTTCTCAAGGGAATTTTTGAGATGGGGGCAGAATTGAAAGAGCTGTCACTCATTGAAATGACTCCTTAGAGTCAGCAAGGAAGTAGTTATCTGGAGCTATATTATTTTCTTCATTTCAGACCAGACTTCTAAACCATCATTTTGCAGAACAACTATGTTATCACTCTATGTAAGAAGCAAACATTTCAGTAAGTAAATTGGGCATACTGTATTCTAGAAATTAGGGTCAGGAAAAGGATGCATTGTCTCCAATAGACCTAGCCTGAAGTCACACTGATGTGTATCTGTCTGCCTTTTATATATATGTCTAATCTTTATTTAGATACATATAATATATATATATATAAATGTATGAAGAGAGACATATCAACATATATCAACAATCAAATACATCAACATTTATATATATGTGCCTATATCAATATATCAACAGAGATACAATAGTATAAGTGAGAATAGAATCAGCTTCTTGGAGCTGGTTATTTTACCCAAACAGCAATTCTAATGTTTCATTGATTTTACGACCAGAAAGAAAGGCTGTTAAATAATCTCCAGCATAACACAAGAACATTCAGAAGCCACCTGTGAAACTCAGAAAACATGATTGCAACAACAAGCACTAAGAGGCTACTTCTATGTTTCAGTGTAGTCAGCTTTATATTAGTTTAGCTCAGGTACCAGAAACAATCTCTTTGTAAGATACCGATCACACTTTGGGGTTTCCTCAAGGTTTGTGTTGATGAAGAGACACTATTTTTATGACTCATACTGGTGTGTTTATAACTATCTCGGTTGTCTCTAGGTGAGGGTGAGGCGTGGACAGGTTCCATCCTTTGATATACTTGGTTTAATGCATTAAGCCAAGAAAAAGGAAACCTAATTGGCACTCCATCCCAATCACCACAACACCGCAACAGCATCCTTGAAGGTGCTGCAGAATCCAATTAGAGCTTTCTTGTCTATGTATACTAATTGAGCCTCATTTTTTTCAGGAAAATTTTAACAGGTAGGTAATGGTAATCCTGTACATGGTTCGTACATAATGTCAGAGACATAATAATGTGTACAACCATAACTAGAAGAGTACTGTAGCTTGTTGCAGTCTGAGAACTAAATGATGATTAAATTAAGTAACAACAAAAAACTCAACAATAGGAATGTACGAGTCACCTGATCATAAATTGAGTTTCTTACTACATTACCTCTCAGCATAATCCATACACAAAATGCCAGATTTAATCAAGTTAGACTAGTTTAAAACCTCTATCCATTTTATATGTCCTCTTAAACTCATTTACTACTCAAATATAGCAAACATGGTTATGAAATTTTCATAGACTTTCATGTACTGCCTTATACAAGTAAACACTGTCTCATTGTTTTGACTGGTGAAATAAGAAAATGCAGTGCAGAAATCATGGTGGGAGAATAAATGTAATATCCTGCAATGCCATTTTTACTGCCACTTTTCTATTACTGAGCTTTAAAGATGCCCTGGTTTTGATCTGTGACAGAAGAACTGTTTTAAAAACAAACTTTATTTCCCCAATGAAATTACAGGTTTCAGGCAATTCTCCTCTGGCTGCCATTCTGGCTGTCCATATGTAATAACATGTGATTAAGGTAACCTGGAAAACCTGTATTAGCAGATGTAAAGGTCTACTGTTTTTCATCTTTTCCCATTTCTTGTTTCATCTCATCTCAGAACCATTGATATAGTATGTAATACAATTCTTGCTATTGAACCAACAAATATAAATGTGTTATAATACTCAGGCTGTTGGGGCAGAAAGGTTTCTTCTCCAGGTGTGCAGAGAAGATATGAAATGCACAGGGGATTCAGAACACACACATCTATACAGCTGTCTCAGGAATGAATAAGGAAGGTGTTTTTAGGATAGCTGCAATCAATGACAGTTCCAGCTACAACTAAAATGCTGAAAGCAGGGAACAGAAAATGATTTTATATAGCTATACTACAAGAGACTGAGTATAGGCTGATTGGGTTGATCATCACACACTAACCTTGTGTGTGGATGAAAACACCTTCCTGTTGATACAAAGACAAGACTCTGTGGTATGCAAGTTAAGAGCCGACCAGAACATTGATTCAAATACAGCTGCTCTTTTCTAAATAGCTCCACCAAGTTGCCGTGGTCAAAGAAACAACTTGGAAGTTTGATTGGGGGACCTCTTGCTTTCAAGGGCAGGTGGAGGGAAGGGAAGCTGACAAATCTACTGTTCTCCCACTCCCCACAGAATGAGTTGTTCAAGAGGAGAATAGATAGCTACCAATTTCCTGACTTAGTGTCCCCTCTTAGTGACAGTGTGTATGCAGAAGGAACGTTACGTGTCCCACTGTGAGAAGTCTCTGGAAGCCACTGCATCTCCATAGCTGTAGAGCTGACTACTATATCTGTACTTCCACTTACATAATAATTACTGTACAACCAGGCATTGACAATTTACAGCTCAATCTCAACAGCAGACTAAGCAATTGCTTTTGCAAACAGATATTTTTAGTGAAATTACTGTTTCAAACTGCCTATTCAGTCTTCAGTTTGAACTGAAGTGTGGGATATTAGATGGCACATTAATAAGCAGTTGACCAATATTGGCTCCAAAACTTAACACAAAATTAAGTTAAATATAATAAAGAAGGAAAGAAAATGAAATTTTCTAGAAGTAAATATAATTTTCTAATTGTATCTGATATCTGTGGCATTGAGTTACATTTTTTCCAAGTATAGTTTGTTGCAAATTTGAGTCTTCTTGAGTAGGTGTGCAAGAATTATATAGAATTTCATTGAATTATCCAGGCCTACTAAAGCATGGCTCTTCCTACAGGTAATTTCCTAGTGACAAAGAGTACGTGCTACTTCTCAAGGCAGTAGGAAAAGATTAATATAGCCTGTCTATGGCCATGATTCCTGTGTGGATTTGATCTCTGAAGAATCCCTACAGGCCTGTCAAGATCTTAGAGTGAAGCACCACTGAGACTTAATTTATAATTAAACACGTGCATTCCAGTAGTAGCTTTGACCTGAGATCTATCATACCAAAAGCTGTACAAACACAATTTGAAACAATTAATGGAAGAGGTAAACTGAACATACAATGACGGAGTGTGAACTGCATGGTAACATGGTGGGTTTGAGGGCTTTCTTCTCTACGATTCCCAGGGCTCTGCCACTAGCCCAAGTATGAACCTTTCTTAAATTCAGTGTCAGTTGGGGATGTTTGTTCAATTTGATATTCCTCCTTCCCTCACTCACTCATTGTCTGGGTGATTTAAACGCCTAGTTCTCCCTTGCTAGCTTTTCCATTTCTCCTCCTGCCACCTAATTTCCTCAGCTCCTCCTCCCTCCTGCAACCTTAGCTTTCTCAGAAGTTTGAAGCACACATAGCTGAGGAAAACAGAAAGGGAAAATGGAGATAGGAAACACTAATTTAATATCATCTTTTGTCAACTTCATCATTTTAGAAACTCATCAGGGAAAATCATATTGCTTAGGCAGAGATTAACATAATTGAAATAAACTACCCTAGCATAAGTGAGCTGCATGATTTATTCTAATATCTCCAGAGCCAGAAAGAACCCAAAAAAATTAAAGGCCCAGATGGAGATCATGGCTTGGTCTCGAGATGGCTGTGCTTTGAAATGTGGATCTTCACAAATTTCGGATCTTTTCTTCGGCCTGAAACTTGATAAGAAGGACACCCACCAGCATACTGTTTGTATCCCAGAAAAGATTTGAACTTTCCTTGCATCCCACCAGGAAGCTGCGCTGCTCCAAAAAACCTGGATTCCCAAGATATTCAGTTCACCTTAGGAGAATATACTAGTCAGGAGGAAAACCTGAGTTCATACCACAGTATAATACAAACCCCTGGTGCTTTCAAGTTAAGAGTCTGATCACAAATATTTGCTGCTCCCTACCTACAGAGTTGACCATTGAGATTTGTTAGATGAAGGAGAGCTAGCACAGGCAGAAAGCTATAGAACTCATGGTACTCCTTCACAGGAGGAACAAATGGCCAGCACTGTTTTTTTTTTGCTGCAAAGGATGCTGAAATACCATTTCTGCTCCTCCAGAAATCCTCCAGCAGACTCCTGCTCAGCAGAGCAGAAGAGAGTTTCTCTTTTTTGGTAAGCAGGAACCAAGCGATGAAGTGCTGTTGGTGTACTTTGTTTGACAAGGCAAAAAACCTCTAGGGAACCTTGTAGTACAGTGCCAGAAGACAAGCGGGAACTAGCTTCAGAATAACTTTCTCTGCCCTCCATCTCAAAAAAACCTATCCCACAATCCAGTAAGAGGAGACTGTGGGAGGAAGGAAAGGTCTGACTCACAGCAGAAACAAAAAAGTAATGCAAAAAGAACAGCCTCCATATGCCATAATAAAGAGACCTCATATGTCTTTAATTAGCTCATTATAGAAGGGTGTAAAGCAGATAAAGGAACACAGTATGGAATTATTAAATCAAATGGTATTTAAAAAGCAGGGAGGAAAGAAGTTGTTCATGAAACAAGTTGTAGTGTTACTGTGATCTTTTAAGCAGAAGGGAAAAAGAAGCGATCTGTAAAGGGTAAGGAAGAAGAAGGATGAAATGGAATAAAACAGTTTGGACATAATCTGATGTACTGGAAGTGTCCATAGGAAGTGAATGGGGAGATTATATTACTGCCACCATAATTTTGCATGCATGTCTGTATCCCTGAAGAGGACTTCTCTTTCCATACCCATATTCACTTTCAGCTTTCCAAACGCCGTAATACCACAGGTTAAAGAAATGTTAAAAAATAATGTGGTGTAGCACGATGTGTCAGAATGTAGACATCAAGAATGTAACATTATCCTGACATTTAAAGATAAATGACACTAATTTCATGCTGTATCTACCTAGCCTCTGCTGTTGTATGATCTGCAATTCTGTAGCAAATGAAAGGAGATGAGCACTTTATGTACTGTAAGCGTTCTGGCTGCAGCACACAATCAGCATAAGTTATACTTTTCAGCTCTACTCTCACAGAAATGACCTGCTAGATATTTTGGCACATGCATGCTTCGTGCTACTTTATATTACTTTGAGTTGCCAAAACAAAGCAATAAGGCAAATAGGCTTTAGAGAGCATGGAATAATGCATTTAAACAAGTTCAGCAGCTTTTGCAAAAACAAGCAATCACAGAATAGTATAAGAAATGCAAAGAGCTGCCTTTGAACTTACTCGTCTCTACTCAATGCAGATGGAGTGGGAAGGTGGTGTAGTAACCTCCTCTGTGCCTCTCGATATGAGCTATGCTAGATAGTAGTTGGCTTAACTTGGATCCAAGATGGTAGGTATTTACTGCTTTGATCCTTTCGTGGCTACATAAGGGACTCCAGGGTTTGTACTGTTTTACTCCTTTGGCCTGCTGAGCTCCTGCACAGGGGAGAAATGCAGGAGTTCCTTCTTCCAGGCAGGAATGTCCTACTCATGAGTACGTATAGGACTTCTTACAATACTTCTACTATGTAGTACTCCCTGCTGTCTTCATTAGCAAATTACAAACAATACTGAAAAAAATTACCTAAAAAGGGGAAGATGTAAACTCTTAGTCTACGGCAAGGGAAAGCAGGGGAAAAATTACAGTTCTCAGCTGGCAGCATAGCCCTGGGTGCACCAGATCAAGATGGATGACACAATGCTAATCTGTCCCTGTTGTACCCTTTACTAGCTAAATTACAATGCTGACATCCTACTGGAAGGAAACATAGAGCTTTCCACTCATTTTGGGTGTGCGCTTTAAAATAAATAAATGCTGAGGACATTAGTACCTCAGAGAGTGACTTGTGAGGGCCATCTCCTACCCTTCAGCATCTATGACCCTGTCCCTGTGATGCATCCCATCTTGCAAAGGGGCAATTTCTGGTTAGTTATTGAGAGATTAAGCTACATGTGAGCCAAGTGGTATCTGATGAACGTACGGTATCCATATCAGTAGCGCAGGGACTTGGTATGCACATAGATCTGAAAGTATGTGACAGCCTAACACTTCACGTAGATCTCCAAGTACCCTACAGGCTAACCCTTCACACTTGCTCTGCACTGACTGGAAGGAGCTGGATAGTGAATAGGCAGTTGCTGAGAAACGGTGCACTCGATGTTACCCATACATAAATAAGTGAAAGGATGCAGTGCAGATGAGAAAAGGATCTCACAGTCCACAGTCAGGACTCGTGAGTCCCTTGCTACTCTCTACACATTGTGTATCTAAAGAATTAAGATAGGCAAAGCACCGCTTACCTCTTAGCTTCATCTCTATTTTGGTGACTCTCTTTCCACACTCCCTGGTCTCATTAGACAGTTTAACCAACTGTAAGAAGACCCAAAAGAGGCAAATTCATCCTAACATAAAAAACATACAAATTTCACACTGCACATAAAGCAGTTATTTAAATTGTGTGTGTAGCAAAGTATTTTAAAACCAATTCCAGTTATGAATTCAAAGTGTTGTGATTAAAAAAAGCATGGGTATTATATTTCAGAATTGAAACATGATCCATTTGATTTACACTAATTTACTAAAATTTTAGATCACTGTATTTTGAATACTGAATTTGAAAGCTATTATATCTTAAAATTCCTGTCTTTCTTTATTTGGATAAATTTTTCTGATGCTGCCTGGATAAATCTGGAACTTTTTATTCATTCCTCGCATAAGCAATTTAATTTAGCTTTTAACTAAACTGGTTACACATATTTCATGAGTCTCAAGAGAGAAGAAACTCTTCAAACAGGAAAACACAATCTGTGGAGCTGCCTATGAATATGACTTTTTGCTCCCTTCTTTTTCTCCACTCTTCTATCTGTCAGAAAATGGAGATGAAAGGGACTTCCAGTTTCTTCTGTCACTGGGAACTAGTGTTTAACCTGTGTCCAGCCATGGCTGAGAGTTTCACTACTGGTGGTTTCACATCTAATTACTAGATTGGCCCGTCACCCCTCAATTCCCCCCATTCATCTTAGTGCAGTCAAAACCACCAGCTCTTCTTATATAGAACATTATAAACCATTGCCCCCAATTATTGCAGCTATAGGACTTGAAAAACATACATGTATTTATTCGCACAGTTCAGTGCCAACAGTGAAGACCCAGCTTTGCTGCAGCCCACTGCCACTGGGCAGTGAGAAAGCCCCATTTCCACACCCCACTGAATGAGTGGGGGCACAGCCCCATACCTACACATCTTATAGGTGCTAACTTGCATCCTCTTCGTATGGAGCCTTATTAATGCTAGCGTGAAACTGTCTACACATGCCTTTAGGGAAGAAGCTTGTTACGCTTCAGTGGCTCTTACCAATATTTGTGCCTTGTTCTTCCTCCCGTCAAACAGCATCACAGACCTCAAGGTCGGAGTAGCCCGTAGGAGGGTACCTTGCTCACTTCTCACCTGTCCCAGGCTATAAGTCAATATCTCATGTATGTTACAAAAAAAAAAAAAAGAAAGAAAGAAAGAGAGAAAGAGGCATAACTACTTCAGAACAAGAAAAAAGCCCAGATACTTTTAGACATCCAGGAAAAAAAGAAAAAAACATGCTTTGGTATGTCAACTTCTAAAAGAGCTCTTCTTTAAAATGTGCGTATCCTGGGGAAATGCTAGGAATTTGTAGTGTCTTTCGAAACCATGGCACACAGATATATTATTTAACTACATGTGACATTCACAACAGCAATATGGAAAATGTGAGATAAATATCAAGGGCTTGATCCTGCCCTTTGGAATAGCAGCTGAGCATCATTTCCAGTTGTTTAAAGTCAGCTTCTGACTGTATATGCCCTCAAAATGTGGGAGGCAAAACTGGAAAAACTCCTTTGGCTGTGCATATCTCGGCACAAAAGGTGATGGCATTTTATTCGGGAATTGCTGCAAGTGATTTTACCTTATTTTGTTATGTGAGAAATGTGATATTCAGTTTTAATTTACACTGCCAACACAGAGCAGTAATGCCACCACAGCAAAAATCTAAGAACAGGCTTTGTAAAGAAAACAAATCCAACCAGCCAAATGAACACTGCCCACACAACACAGTATCTCTCAAAACCACTGGCATTGTACTTATTTTCTCCCCAGCATTTTTCAGAGATGTTGGTTAGGCTTCTTTTTTTTTTTTTTTTTTTTAACATGATGATCATTCCTGGCACCACTGAGCTTCACAAAGGTCTGTATTTTCAGAAAAATAGTTTTAAAATAACTCATAAGCACAGTTTGGGTGCAAAACAGATTTATCCTTATGCCTGGAGCTTCCGTCTGTGTCTGACTCTATTCTCCAAAAAAACTCCAGAAAATTACGTTTTTCCTACATGTGGCCAAAAATCCATAATATCTCTTGTAATGGAAGAAATATAAAGGGAGGGAGGAAAAAGGAATGAGTGAAAGGAGAAGTGAGACAGGACAGATTCAGACAAGTAACACTAATAAAATACCTAAAGAAAATGTATGGGAACGGGATGAACAGAATAGTGAGCAGAACAAATGATGTACTGAAACAAGCTAAGCAAAGGAGTTAAAAATCTAATACGGGAACAGAGGTGACAGAAACAGAAAAGAAAAATGAAAGAATTAAGTAAAAAAAATCCCAGAGGAGAAGCAGAAATCCAAGTGCCTGTTCGTTCATTTGTGACACAAGCACTATTTTTCCACTTACTTTGATGAGAATGAGATAAGACTCTTAATGAAAAGTAGAGAAATAGAAAGTTTTCTTGAAGATGAAGGAAAGACAAGAAGAAAATGCTCCTAGAGAAAAATAATAAGAATTAATTCAACATTTTGAAGATGAAAAGTACTCTAAACCTGATATATATTTTTATTGGGAATTGTAAAACACAAAACTTGGGAAACAGAGTTTATCACTCTATTTTAACAACTTACAGTGGTTTCTCTTTCTGTCATAGAAAAAGGTCTCTCAAGAAGAGCTGAAGTGAAAGGATTGCAGCTTACAGTTCTACCTCTTGTAAAGTTTTTGCCTTTTGTGTCTTCTTTCTTCTCCCTCTCCCTGATTAAGATCGACGGAAAATGGGTATCAGTCTATGGAATTCACCTGGTACGTTGATCAACAGGGTATGTGTCCTTTTTATGCTCTTAAAGTATACTCAGAGGGCACAGGAGAAAAACTTGCCAGTTAAAGCTGCTTCCCTGTAGCAAACCTGGAAAAAAGACCAGTCCCTGACACGCCTCCTGAGCTGAAAATACTGTTTTTATGATTACCCTCCTATAAAACAGTGAGGCATGTGAACGTGATGAGGAAAAGGTGTTTTGTTGCTGTTACTGTACAGGCGCTCCAAGTGTCAGTGATCCAAACATAAGGGACAGTATAAGAATAGGAGAGAGAAGAAGTAAAGGGATACATCTAATTCAGTCGTGGAGTTCAAAACACACCCAAGCACAATCCTTCCACTGACTCATGGATGTATTTGTATATGTACGTTTATTTATATTTTTGTATTTTATATATTTATATGTGTATGTTCTTATATGCATATGAAACTTCTGTCCTGCCCTTCCCATTGACTTTGCCTCTCCATAATCAGGGTTTTCTCTTTTTTCATCTTTTGTAACTACTTTATTTCCATCATAACGGGTGACAGACCCCCAGAAGTAACGGGGGATATAGCTATCTGACCACACTGGGGAAAACACAACAACCTGAGAAGCCCTGCAGGATTGCCTTGAGAGGGGAGGAAAGCAATGGACATTAGCTGAAAAGGCAGAAGCATGAAATGCGGCAGGGTCTGAGTTGCAGAACGAGACAGAGAAGACAAAGAGGAGTTTGGATCAAATCCCTTTGCTGAGAGGAATGACTATGAGCTGGGTTTAATGACAACACTACTAAGTGAACTGTTTCTGCTGCAGCAAAGAAGCAAAATGTTGTGGGAACACATGTTTTGCTGGTAGGGACAGAGAGGAATGACTGGATTTCTCAGATGTATAAGAAATAGCAGCAGGATTTAATGGCAATACTGAGGGGAAAAGAAATGAAGAGAGAAGTTAAAAAAAAAAAGCACCAACTTTGTGACACTGATGACTACAGGAGATGAGAGAGTTGCCAGCGGTGACAAACAAAGCTGAGGATTTATGTGAAAAATATGTAAGTTAACCTCCAGCAAACTGTGAAGTATCAGCAAAATCTGGGAAAGGAGGTATCTATTGGATGATTTATCTTGCCGAGGATCATCTAGACGTTGTGGTAATTAACTTCTGAGGTCCTTAGCTTCAAAACGTTTTAGACACCTACATTCCTGGGTTTTGCATTATTCCCTGTTTAACCAACAAATCTGTAACTTGACTAATTTTGGTTTTATCTGTGTGACTTCCTGGGTGCCAAGTGAATTGATGAAAGGAAAACAACATCACAGAAGGTTGAACTTGAGAAAGTTCAGTCTCGTAGCGAAAGCAATCATTTTAAAATAACTCCCACTGTTTTCAGTACTTTTTAGCCTAACTTCTCCTTACTGACTCAGTTTTGCTGTGTTTCAAGTGCTCCTTTTTGTCTTTCAGCTGCCATTATTCCTATATGAACTGCTGTCTCGTGATAGGAGGGAAAAGCAGCGATATGGGAATGTCTCAACATGGCATTCGCCTTACTTCAGGAAGCATTTGTGAGAGGGACTTTGTGTTCAGTTTGGGTAACTAGAGTCTCACATAACGAAACCACCTCAGATGTGACCAGTGCTCTGGGCTCTGGTCCCTTTTGTAGTATGCAGTGCTGGAGAGGTGTGAAAACAGTCTAAAATATTATAATCCTTCCTGGGTAAGATCCCCCTAGAGCAGCTAGAAAGAAATAGCAGCTCAGTGGAATCAGAAGTTTTAATGACTCCTTCTGCCTCAGTTTACCATTTGAAAAAAAAAGAATGCTAATTTACTGGCACTTTAGAGATACTGTGGGAGGTGACCTACTTGAAGTTTGCAAACCATTTTCCTTTATAATTTTTAAACAGTGTTATTTAGCTACGGGGAGGGCACTTATGAACAATTGCAACCATAGGCTTGAAATCATAATTGTAAGGTATCTTTTGTTTAATAAATTCACACTGAGAGCATTTGTATCACCTTCACTGTTTTCAAGTACCTTAGTGAAGGCTTCAAACCAAATATATGCTCCCATCTTAGAGAAAGACCCTTCTCCTCTCATTGGTAGCCTAAAACATGAACAATAAAAATAGTAATAGTAATAGTGATAGCAATAGCTGTAGCAATAGCCATAGTAGTGATAAGAATAATAGTGACAATAATAATAATCATCATCATCATAATAATGAAGGACTGCTTTTGGTGACCAAAAAGCTTCCCATTGGTTTCAATGAATACTAGATATAAGCTCAAGTAATCTAAATTTAACCTCCTTGACTGGATGTTTGTATAAAACTTTATGTAGTACTGTTGATGTCACTATTGTAGCAGGAATTCACAAAATATATTTTTCAAAGTCTAATGACGTCTAATGATACTAAAAGCCATAGATTCAATTGAGATATTGGTTTTGTGGCACACTGCAGTTTTTCCCAAGCCGTTTCCCCATACCTCGGTATTCCATAGGTGATAATTACTGATTTCTCTTTTCATCCCACAGGAGCCAATGACCTTATAATCTCTTCCTTTCCTAACAGCCCCTTTTTCCTCACTGGTGCCATCTACGTTTTTCTCTCAGATTGTCTAATTGAGTAGCATAATTAAATTAAACTCAAACCAGTTATTTCCACTCTAGAATTGCTTTGAAATTGCTACTTCTATTCCAGACCTAAAAAATACCTATTCTTTTCCTCTGCTTTTTTTTTTCCCCTTCAAATTTAGCTATGTGGTAGTTCAGATACAGTTATCATCTTTCTTAAAAATCTTGACTCGCTGAAGTCATTATCATCGTAACAGTGTAAAAGAAGAAAAAAAAAAGTATCTATCCATGTTTTCGACTGTATACTTTTTCAAAATGTTTTCTATAGTCCCAGTTGCATTCTGAGCAGTGTTATTCCGGAGAAGGGTGGGAAGGCCCTGTTCTGTAAGTAGTCAGACTTTATATAATGCTGACAAAAAAATGAAAATGGAAATGCCTGGAGATGGTCAATCAGGGCACCAAGTTTCTGTGGAAACCTTCAAAACTCTATATCTCAATGGAGGGGTTTTTCCCTATAGACAAGTACAGTTGTAGAAAGAAAGAAAAATTAGGACACAGATCTAACCCAAAAATATAATGACATTAAATTTAAGTCCAATGAGCACTTCTGATAGAAGTCTAACATGTATAAATGGAGGTATCATATTATTATTATGCTCTATTACATTACTTGTTGTGACCTGAAATAAACATTTGTGAAACTGTCTACTCTGGCTCAAGGACAGGACAAAATGAGAAAGCAGGGAAATGTTAAGTCTTGTAAAGGAAAACCATGTTTTGGACTAACAACTGTTTTCTTGTTTGTTTGTTTTCTCTAAATCACATAGCATTACAATTTTTTTGCTACTATCGTATATCAATTTCTGAGTTAGTAAGTGATCTGGTTTCCAAGCTATGACATTTACATTATTGGTCGTCCTGGTTTCCAGGAAATATTCTTTCTCTACTGTTCCTCAGGGAAGTTAAAGAGCAGTAAAAAGAGAAGCCACAGTTACACTTTCTTTCTCCCTGCAGCTGGTGGAAGGAGCCTGGCTTGAAGTGAACCTCTGGGAGCAGCACTGGGCCCCAGAGGAGGAATTGCCCAGACCCTGTTTATGCCCTGGGCTTGGAGCGGTTTCACGGCAGCTCGGCACTGCTGCCATCCTGGCAGTTTCTGCTGTCAGCAGATCTCTCAAGACTGAAATACAGCCCCATGATTGCTCTCATTATATCTGTTATCCCAGATCCAACCAGATCAACACAGGAATAGAAAAAACACGGTGCTAATTACTCCCTAGTTATGACTGTGGTGGGGTAACAGATTCTTTCACATAAAAAGCTGTATCAGGAAAGCTGGTGAAAGTTTATGGGAATATAAACAAAGTGCTGACTTCCTTAGCAAAAAAAAAATATGTCTCATTCCGCTTTTTAAAGAGAAAAATTAGCAAGAGTAGAGAATATCTCCCATGAGTCTTTATGCCAACCCCATTTATTTACTTTTCTGTCACTGTTGAATGTCCACTAACCCTGCTTCTGAAAGATGTTTTATTTTGGAATCAGACTCTAGATCAAAAACTTCATAATAATTTTTCCAGTGTACCATGAAGTATGGGCTTGATATGCTAACAGGTTAATTCAGACACTGGTAAGCCCACCTATATCAGCTAGGTAATGATTGCCTTCTCCCTTTTAATTTTATTAAATTAACATAAGAAAGAAACTGCGATGCAGAGGCATGGGCATGTGCAAAACATGCTACAGTGTATGAATTTACAGACAAGTAATTAATCTATAGTAACTGCCCTGGGCAGATTCCTCTCCCAAAATGTATTTTGGGGTGGCAAATATATTCACTCAAAGGCCAGCAACTTAACATGAATTTGCAATTAGCACTGAATAATTGTGCAAACGACCCGACTTTGTGAATTCACTCTCTAGCTTGCTTTGTGATAGATTGTTCATAATTTCACATGCTAAAGCCTGACTACGAATGAACCTCCACATCTTCATCTCTCTTAGCAACACAAAAAGTTGCTTATATCGGGAAAGTTTGTATGAGAAAGTGGGCAAGTCATGACAGTAGGAAGCACAGGTACACTGGTATAACTGCATTTTCACTGGAATTGTAGCACAGTATTACTAGCCCTTTTCATGTTGCAATCAATGCAGACTAATGCGAAACTTGTCCATAGATCGGCACTAATATATATGCTAATGTACAATAGAAAACTGCCCCTCCTCTGCTTAAAATGATGAAATAATAAGCACACAGATAACCTCTCTAAGCAAACCCCCTCCCCGCATTTGGCTTTTGAGTGAAGTAATGATGACCAGAACTAAGATGGATCAAAGTTCATTTGCACCTTGTCACCTTCATAAAACTGACTGCTTGTATTTTTCACATGCCAAATTTTTTTTTGTAGATTGAAATACAGTTTAATTTCAAAAAAATTGATCCACAATGTATGACAGTAAATGAAGAAACAACTAATGAGCAGGTAATTTTTCCTCATTGAAAAGCAAACAAACACCAAATAAATATTTTCTTCATTATTTGAAGAGTCACTAACGAACCAGTTCCCCTCAGCTTATTTGAAATGCAAACAAACAGTTTTACTTTACATGCACCAAGTACCAGCAATTTAATGGTATACACAGTCCTAATTTCAGCCCTGGTGTTTTGTCAGTCTAGCACAACGTTCTCAAATGCAGGATTATAACTTTTTCTGGCATCAAGTAAAAATGCGGAGAGCTGCAAAATGTTAGAAAAAGCAGTACTTTTCTATTTGCCTAACGCCTACTTATACCACAAAGAGGAGATGCTGCTGTCATTACTAGCTACAAATATTTACATAAAGATATATCAAGGGTACTGCAAAGTGCCTTGGAGTGCTGCCCCTAGTACAGATCCCATAGGGCAGGGGAATGAGCATTTACACCCACACTGAATATCTGCAGAGAGTTCTCACTTTCCTGCCCTGGGGAAGCTGATTTCCAACCATCCCAGAGATTAGCTGAGAAGGGACTGCACTTCCGGAGAAGTCAGAGATGTTCTAGTACATCCAGTGTAGCCTGATACTCAAAAAAAGTCAGGTGCACGTAAGAGCAAAAAGTCAATGGCAGTGGCAGGTACTTAGGACCTTGGGCAATCAGACCAGAAGGCGTTCAGCTTCTCTTAATCTTCCCACAGGGGGATCAAGTGGGTCAGAGGCCATGAATGGTTCAAAGCTCTTAGAGGAATGGGTGTACTTTGTCACTTTTTCGGTTCTGCACTCTCCCTCACCTCTCATTTCTGACATCTTTTCTAACTAAAACAGCAAGGGAAACAGCCTGCCCTGTAGCTGGTCTCTCTAGTTTAATTAAAAGCTTTATTTCTGCTTTGTACAGATTGTGCTAACTGGCATCAGTTTCAGCAAAGGAGAATACTGTCTTCGGTCCCACCAGTCATCTCCAGGTCAGCAGCAGAGGTACAGTCCAGTGGAGGAACAAGGACAGCTGAGATTACTTTCCATACTCACATACTTCTGTTTCATCTTCGTTTCACTTCTTCCTTCTCCCTTTCTGTGGAGGGTAAAATCTTTTGCTCTGCACGTTTTTTAACAAGTGTAGTGCTTTCTATATGAATAAACACTCATTTCCCTTGTTGCTGCCCAACAACATGTTCTCTTTAGCATGAAAATGATGCAGTGGTTAAGTAGAATTACTTCTCCAAAGTCTCTCAAATGGCTTGGAGTGGTTACAGTCTTTGATGACTCTACAGCTGTTTCATACTCACCGTAACTCTGGCATGCAAAGGTGCTTCTTCCTCTTCTGCATCTCTGAAGGTTTAAAAATAAATTTACCAGGAGCAAATATATATATAAAAAAAGCCCTCAATTGTCTTACCATCGTAAATTCTGTTGCATCCTAATGGAAGCTAACTGGTGTGAGACAATGCCTCACATGGACTGCATGTGTTAAGAATATCTGAAATATTTGCAACAATAATATCACAAATGCCAATGACAGTTTCACGTTTCAGCCCCTTGCCTTCAATCCATGCTCCATTGCAGCTCCATTTTTTTCTGGGCCATGCCAAAGCGCTCATTTTGCCTTACCTAAAGCAGGATGCCAAGTATCATGGACTGGCTTTCTGCTTGGATTTGATATTTTCTCTCTCATAAACATTCAATGTTCACTGCTAGCTTTGAACAGTAAATTCAATATAAAATGATAATTCTTTTTTGGGTCCAAAAGCTGTTTACTTTCTTAGTTTTAAATATGCAAATTTGGCCTCAATCCCACAGATTAATTTGAATAGCATTTATCTTCAGGTTGAACTTCCAGTATGCAAAAAGACTTTTACGATACATAATAGATTTTACAACAGGTTCATGTAGATTAAAAATGAATATTTTTTGCTGGACTAAGAATAAAATCAATAATGTGTTAGCTATTCAAGTCTCTCTGTTTCGTAATCCATTCAAAAGTCATCTAGACATGGTCCTAGGCAACCAGCTCTAGGCAGCCCTGCTTGAGCAGGTGGGTTGGACCAGATGACCCTCCCAGAAGGGACCAGATGAGGTCCCTTCCAACCTCAACCATCCTGTGATTCTGTTATTTTTAAGGATTAAAAGGCAGCACAAGAAACGAAGGGAACATCTCAGTATTCTGAAGATTTTTTAAAAGAAATTGTCAAGACCACAAAAATAGTTGGTTGTTAAAACAGAATCACAATTTTTGTTGGTGGTACCCAGATATTGATGGGTTTTGTGAAGAAGAATGATGTTAAAAACAGGCAGATTAGGGTACTTTTTCTAATCAATGAGGATTTTTAACATCATGACTGTTTCTGTTCTTATCTCAAAAAAATCTTTTGAAGATTTTCTCCCAGACAACCAGAAAGAGAGAGACAAAGTAAAGATCCTACTGCTTAGGATTTTCAGCTGACATACAAGCACATGTAAGTTCTATGCCATATTAGGACTTCCCACCTTTCTTATAAATTGATATACTGAGGGCTTCTTTTGGGTTAGCGATTTCTTTTGCATGACGCAGAGTACACTGAAGCGGACTCTTTCTTGTGATGCAAGGTTAACTGCAGGTAATGGTTCACAGAATCACAGAATGATAGGGGTTGGAAGGGACCTCTGGAGACCATCTAGTCCAAGCCCCTGCTAGAGCAGGTTCACCTAGAGCAAGCTGCACAGGAACGCATCCAGGAGGGTTTTGAATGTCTCCAGAGTTGGAGACCACCACCTCTCTGGGCAGCCTGTTCCAGTGCTCTGCCACCCTCAAAGTAAAGTTCCTCCTCATGTTTAGGTGGAATTTCCTATGTTCAAGTTTGTGCCTGTTACCCCTTGTCCTCTCCCTGGGCACCACTGAAAAGAGCCTGGTCCCATCCTCCTGACACCCACCCTTTAAGTATTTATAAGTGTTGACAAGATCCCCCCTCAATCGTCTTTTTTGAAGACTGAAAAGACCCAAATCCCTCAGCTTTTCTTCATAAGAGAGGTGTTCCAGTCCCCTAATCATCTTTGTAGCCCTCTGCTGTACCCTCTCCAGCAGTTCCCTGTCCTTCTTGAGCTGGGGAGCCCAGAACTGGACACAGTACTCCAGGTACGGCCTCACCACGGCAGAGTAGAGGGGGCAGATAACCTCCTATTCATCCTGTTGTTTCCTCGCATCCTTTCTTTACACTGAAGGCTGCTGTACAAAGAGTTCCAGCCAAGAAAGTCTTTGATTTTTGTCTCCTGAAAAAATGAATGGGATTTCTTACTAGCAAAATTGGGTCTTGCCCCTAAAGGCTTTGGGGACATGGGGCACTTTATCATGGGGCACTCGAGAACTAAAGGCTGCTCCTGGATTTAGTTAGGTTAAAAAAACAGGGATGGAGGACACTGAGGTTCAAGACCCTGGTTTGAATGACAGAATGACAGAATTGATTTGCAATGTCAAACCGTTGGTTTCCTCTCTTATCACTAACCTACTGACTACTATGGAGGTGTCTACTGGTGGGTGGTTTGGTGGGGTGGAATTCCAGGAGTCCAAGATCCAAATTGTGACTATTTTTCATGCACTTTGAAAACAGCTAGATTGTTTTTGACACATCAGCATTTTCTGATTAAAGATTTATTCAATGTTTTCTAATTTCTTCCAAAGCTAAACATTTGGGACTTATGGGATATTCATATTAGGAGATTTTTACAGTGATCATCAGTGTTAATTACTGTTCTAAAAATTAAATGTATGTGATTACCATTCAGAACTGAGACAAACAGGGCATTTCCTACCAGTACATGATATTTATTTTAGACACCAAACAGGTAACTTTCATAAGGTATTTGAAAGGATATTCTTTCTAAAGATAAATTCTGCAGTAATCAAGAACAAAGAAAAGGATTCTCTCACAAAGAACAGATTTTAGGGCAGCTGCAAAATCACTAAGGACAGGGGTAGACACACATTGCAAAATTAAACAATTAACAGTAATTATTTAGAATAACTTTGGAGTACTCTTTTCTGATTTCTGACTTCACTAGTGATTTTGTCTGGGAAAAAAAAGAAGCAAATAAGGACTGAAGAATCTCAACCACCTGCCGCCAAAACTGCAGACACAAAGACTCCATAATGAGTTGCATCTTACTCGCATCTTCTTCAATGAAACTGCTGTAGCTGAAAGCCCTGACTGCAACAGGTCAGCAATCCTATCCATTTAGCCTTACTGGCAATAGCTGAAGAAAATCCATGATGAATACCTCAAAAAAGGTCATCTCTTGTGCTTTTGATGAGCTGGTTTATCCAAGTCTTACCTATGCTGAATAAAAATTTATGTTAACTATGTCAGGAGAAATCTTGCTGACCACTCAAACAGTGCTGGTACATGTAGTAGAATATGGCTATGTTGGTATGTGCAGCTCCTTGCAGAGCAAAGGGACCATGACAGACTCTGCCTTAACTAAAAAAAATAAAAAAGTAATGTCTGCAGCTGCATATGAAAAACAGATATGTTTCTTAGGTAACAGAGCGAAGGGCAAAAAAAATATAAAAACATATTTGTGACTGAGATTGTACCTAACCTCAAAAATTTAGTCACAGATGTATAGATATGTTTCAGAGAAGTCAGAAAACCAAAAGCTGACATTACAGCTCGTTCTGTCTCCCAGTCAGCCATCTGTCCTCGGCCTTTGTTTCTGCTGAAGCCTTGTTGTCAGGCCCTATTTTGCCACTTGAGCTGTGATAATCTGTTTTAGTTCTACATCCAAGACAGCGGTATTTCTTCAGTTTCAATATCTCCAGGTGAGCGAGTCAGTATTTCCGTTCCTACTTATCTTCTGTCTGTCCCTAATACTAGCTGGAAGCTACCTTGATAGCAGTTTTCATCCAGGGCTTGGAAAGCAATTTTCTCAGCACACGGGCCTCTTCAGGGCCGTAAGAATTTTAACTGTGAAAGCTTTTTACCTCCTGTTGGCTTTTTCTCCCTAATGAAGTCCTGATAACATTTATGTGGTGTCCCAGAATGACGCACCTATTTCATGAGATGGATGGGGGTGAGGAAACTACTGAAGTCCTCTCTTGTTGGCCCCTGCTCTGCGCTACTGGCATAATCAGATGGGCATGGTGACAAGTGCACTCCCTCCCTCCTTACAGCACATTTGGTCCCAACATCCCTGTCTTTTATGGGGGAAAAGTTCAGCAAACAGGTGATCTACTCCCGGAAGAAGAGCAGCACGGAGATGGCCCTCAGCCGAACCTGTAGAAGCCAGTCAAGGAATGGGGAAGGAGGGTGGCAAGACTGATGCCTCGATGCATCATTACCAGGGAAGTCCATTTGGGGACACTCTGACTCTGTGAGCATACAGATGCTGATGTAATCGGTGACAAATGAAGGCTGATAATAATGATTATAATTGCATTCAGTACTGTTTTGCTCAGGTGCAGAAGCTTTTAACTTCCCAAAACAATTGTAAATGACTTTATTTAATTAAGTGATTAAAAAAGTCCTGAAAAGATCTGCACATAATGTGAAGCTGTGTGCAGCGTGTGCTGGTTTGGAGGGCTGCCTGCAATCACAGACGGGTTCAGTCCAAGACAAATCATACTGAAAAGTCATTCTGATGTCATCTGATACTTCTCACAGTGTTTGGGGAGACAGAAATGACTTTGGGCATTGAAATAGACATTTTTTCTCCCTTTGCAATATAATTTATTATTCTCAGCACATAATCAATCTAAAGGCTCGTTTGAATACAGGGAGACGTGCCATTGCTCTGCATCAGGAATAATTTCTTAGGCTGAAACATTCCCCCTTGCTACTCCCCTGCCTGAAGGAAAAAGTGGGTAGAGCAGCCTTCGCATGCCTTCTTTCTCTCTCTCCAGCCAATTATTTCACATAAACCTGCAGAAAAATGTTCTGTCTCTTTTCTCTCCTCTCCTTTCCTCCATTTGTTTTTGCTCTGGACTGTATTTGGTGCCTGAATTACACAAAGAGCCCGAGGATGGGGGAGGAAACACATCCTGCTGTGGGGCTGCCCAAAGTCCTGGGTCTGCTCTCATCATGGGTCCAGAGTCCACGCACCACATGTGCTCCAAAAGCAAATTAGCTTTGGGAGTGGAAATGCAGTGGTTTTGTCAAAACGGTACTGCGCTGACGAGCCCTGCACACTGGGGCAGGGCTTTTTGTCTCATGGTTATGCTGCTTCTCTGACTAATATTTCTGCTTGAGCACCAACAAAACTGCCCTTACAGGGAATTTCCAATGCAATCTGTGTTGGTATGCAAATGCTGTTAGTGATCATAATTGTGATCACTGCAAATAAATATATATATATAGTATATGGATAAATTCATGCGGATCTATATGTACACTTATATGTACGTACATATGTACACATTCCTACACACATGTACTGGCATGCTCCCTATCAGTTGTGCTGACACAAGCAAACCAACTTTATGATCAGTGACACAGATTAACCATATATTACATGAACAGAGGCATTTGCCTGATCGAGTGGAACAAGGAATAAAGGTAAATTTGCCAATTCGAGGAGAGCATCTTGCTGCACTTAGTATATTAGATAGGTATTTTTTTCCACCATCTCTTCTATAATGCAGTTAAGTCTCTCATTGATTTGTACTTGGAAGTGTCAGAGTTCATCTAAATAATGGTATAGAAGTTGCGGGGGGGGGGGGGGGAATCTTTTCAGAGATGGTATTTAAAAGCATTTACAGGATTGATTCAAGGAGGGTTTGTTGGTGATCAGGATCTTCTACAAAGAACAGTAATTTCAGTTCAAACAACAACTCCCATAATTGTGAAAAGAGACCACTTTACAGAGGGAAAGCTTTTCTATAGTCCACAAAATCAGTTTTTAAAATTGACTCTAAGAAGTTGAGTGTTTTGTTCTGGGAAAGTTGCTTAGTAATGTTTGAGGTTTCCCTGACCTTTACTTGCCTAAGGGAAACTTGAACTGGAATAAGCACCAACTGTGCATGTGTGCATCGCCATATATTATGAAATAAAAGCTTCCTTTTATCCTTTTATTTGTGCTTGTGAATTAAACATTTATGAAAATATATGCTACTTGATCTGAGGTGTGATTTGTGTTTTGTTTCCTGAAAAAGACTGCAGCTCAATTCATCCTCCATAAAGCTGCCAGATTTGTTAATAGAATCAGCAAATATAAGACCCTGGTACACGCCAGCAGGTATTTTTTATAGTGGCACAGGAATTTGAATGATAAACCCCAAAGAAATCCTCCTGTCCTGCAGATTGAGTAGATATTGCAAACAAGCTCCTTAAATGCGAAGACCTGCTTCTCCCAGGAGAACTGGTGGAATCCCCAGTGGTCGACCCACATCAGACGTCGTCAGCAAAACACTGGAAAAGGTTGTAGTGTAGGGAGGAAGTCTGCACAGGCCAGGGAATAGACTGGTGGACTGAATAGTCTTTTGCAACTCTTCTTTGATGAGGTACCATCAAAAATCTGCTGGAGAAATCATGATGGAATTGGTACCAAGATAAAATTTTAAAGAAGTTTTAATGAAGAAAAATGTAACAATGGAGTCTTTAAATACTCTTTACCTTCTTGGCCTATGGATGAAAATTCAGTGTAACAAATTAAAGTCTTCCATTGGACAAGAAGTATCTTTGAGAAGCATGTTTTGGGGAAAAGAATAAGAATTTCAGATTCTATCTTTGATTTGAGATATGTGCCTTGGGTTGCATCTAATGACTATTGTAGTCTAAAGGAATAGTTTTATTCCATAATGTTTAGTCATTCCAAAAGCTATATGTTAAATTTTCAATCTTTTATGCTTCAGGTTGCATATCATATCACTTGATTTCTATGAAGATGAGGGTTTTTTTCCCACTTTGCTCATTGCTTGGTGAAGGAATGAGAGGGGTGAAGTTTACATACAAGTACTTGATGAAATTAAGACTATGCACATGAAAAATAATTACCCAGATACAGAAATGTTTGTGATGACTGCTGGTACTACAGTGTTATGAAGGTGTGACTAATGTAACAGCCACCAACCTGACCAGCAGAATCACAACTGGAAGAACCACATGTCCAAGAGGAAGGATAAGAGGTCTCAGGAATAGGGTAGGGGATAGCAATATAAGCCTGGTAGTGGAGGTAAGGGAAAGAGTGTCAGGCTGTGTTTCTGCCATGAAAATAACCTCTTTGTTAACATGCCCAGGTGGGAGCGGGAATGCTCCTTTTGCCCCAGAGCAACCCGTGCTCCTACATCCAGCCCTTCTCCTGCTACCACCTAAAAAGCCCATAATCCTTTCCAAAACACTCTAGACCAGCACCCCTTCCCCCTAGAAACTGCCTGCATGACCTGAGCTTGGTCATACCCTCACGGTGCCAGGGGACCTATCACATACTGTCCTGCCCTCTTCCCAAAATCTCTCACACTTTCTGTGCCAGTGCCACCATCTGGAGAGCCCCCTCTGTAACTGTTGGCCGGTGTCAGACCTCAGTGCAACACATAACGTCATGGGTGTGTGGTCTTCCCTGTTTTATAACAACACACACGCAGAGACACAGAGACTGACGGGGTGAACTGGAGGCTGGGAAAAGGAAGTGGTCCAAGTAACATGGGATGTGTGCCGGCTCTGCTCTCACTGATGCTACAAGGCTGCAGACCAGACTCTGTTTTAGTATGCTCAGTGTCGTGGCTTTTAACATTCTGTTATGCTTTTGAAAACTTTCAGTCATGAAGAATATTAATCTGCATTTTCAGACTTTGGTCTGAGAGTCCAATGCAGTTAGACAGAGGGAAGGGAGAGGAGGGGAACTGTGAAGCATCAGATACAGTCAATCACCGTATAATGTGTGACACAGTCCACTGGAGAGGGAACGATAAATTACAGCTCTGTGAGCACCTCCACACCTTGCAGTAAGTTTGTGCCTGCTTCCTGATGAATTGGCACAGCTGCTTTGTACCAGGCTAGAAAAAACCACGCGACCTAGTCCCAGGATATTTTTCCTCATAATCCAAAGGAATTATCATATAAATTCCACTCTAAGGGTAGGGATTATATCCTCACGTAATGTCACCCTTTTCCTTTGGGATTCCCCTGAGTCACTGAAAGGATGTTAAGTATTTTCTAGTAATACCTTTCAAAATAAAAGTAAAATTTTCTTGAAAGAAGCTTGCTTTTCTAAAAAACATGGTGGAATAGCTGGATCAAAACAGCCAAAACCCCCTACTTTCTCCTCTGCCTTAAATCTTTGTACTCCAATTATTTCAATTCTTCACCTTTTGAAATTAAATTAAAATAAATAAAAAAAAAACATGGGAAAATAAGTAAATAAAGACAATAACAATCAGGAAATAATGAGTTGGAAAAGTTTGAATTAAAAAGCATCGAAGCATTATTTTTTAGTTTGCTTCATTTCTCTTACAAAACTGACATTAAATCTTTCTACTGTAAAGGGAAAATCACTACAAATAGTGAAATTTTCAGCATGTTTGAAAAGTTATTTTCCACCAAAGAAAGCATTGGTGGAAAAGCTATAAACTATAGTCTATACCACTTAGTTTGTACCACAACATGAATTCTACAGATTAGCTGTAAATTGTCTAAAATAAACATTTCCTTTCACCAGTTTAGAATCTGAAGCTTTGCAGTTGCATAAGTTGGAATAAAGAGTTACAAAATGATTCATTTTATTTACTAAATACATACATTTTTATCTTGTTCGGTTCATTTCCACAGTAAACAGTCCTTATCTTCTTAATTAATCTGTTTGTGACTTTTTTATGCTTATATAATTCTTATTGTTTGTCACTGAACAGTCTCAATTTCTACTATGTTATATTTAATTTGGATAACCAGAGCCAAATACAGCATTCAGTGTGTGGTTGTACAATTTTATCTGAAGACTTTATGGCTTCAGGATTATTTCTATACCACTATTTATGCTTCTTGCAGATTTCCAGGTGCATGCATGTGATTTTACTGCCACAGCCACAACTGGACTGAGGTTTATTTTGAATGTGAAATGGTCCTTTACATTTATCTTAGAGGTTTGTTAACTTAGACTTCACCAAATCTACTGGGGTATGTCCAATTATTGTCTTGCATTTACCGATATGGAACTACAGCTGCCTCCATACTCTCTACGAGATCTAGCCAAGCAGCTTGGGGGTGACTATTTTTTCTGCTTTGTTTTCTGTCTTTAGCTTTTCCTAATCCCTGACAGTACTTTATCTTTCATATCATGACAAGTTAAGTTCCTTAATAGCTTCTTGTAATGTACTTTTTCAGAAGCTTATGAATAATATCTGATGAATCACAGATTCAAACTGCTCTCTGAACGTGCAGGGGCCAGGAAACAAAAAGGGAATCAGTAGATGAAAGTAATTTTGAATTGTGCCAGTAAATCCAAAACTGACTAGGCTGCTTCCTTAAGGAAATACTCTGCCCACTGCAGAAAAGACATAGGCTCTGAAACATGAAATGGAGTCTGAGGATTTTATTTTGTCATGGGCACTAATGCACCAAATTGTTGATCTCTTTAAAAGCCAATTGAAAAATATTCCACCTAACTGTCTAAGTCGTGTCTCTGGTTTTAACGTGGCAGACCTAGGTCTGTGTGTCTGATGGGTGATGCTGGGAAGGGCATGGAAACAGCATGGGAAATTGAAGAAGGGAGATGAAACACAGTCCTCATACTATCTAAAGCTTAGGTCCACAGATATTAGTGACTGAAAGCCTTTGACAGGAGGAGATTTGTAGAAACACAATGGGAAATATGATTACTGCTAAGGGCAGTCATGTGGTGAACTGTTAATATTCATGTTATTGCAGTGCTTGGGGGGGTCTATTTAGAAGCCAAGTGTGTATTTTGCTCTGTGCCTGCACATAGAAAACAGGTGTCTCGAGGAATGGGTCAGCCACCTGAGGTTTGGAGCCATACCTGGCACAGAAATGGGAGCCAGGAAATGGGAGCTATGTACACCACCGGGTTCATCAGGAAGCTGAGGGTCACCAGAAACTAGAGTGACAAATCAGACTGATTAGGAAACAGTTATGTCCTTCCTTCATCCTCTTCTTTCACAGTTCAGAGAAACTATGACCTTTTGCTAAAAAACCAAACACTTAACAAATCCATGAGGAAGCAAGCGTATTTTACCTTAAGATGATATCACCACGTAATCTGAAAGTTGTAGTTCATGGGCTTGAAAGCCTAGGTGTCCCTCAAGGGATCAGTCAAATATTAAGCTATATGTACCCAAATCCACTGTTGTTTCCTTACTGTGATGGCCTCTGAGACATTGTCAGCCCTGGGGTGCTACAGCCAGCGTGTGGGAAGGAGCGGGAAACCCAGCCCAGAAGAATTTGTTCTGGGAATACACTCGTCTTTCTTCTATTTATACCTCAGGGCAATTTAAAATTTCTTTTAAGCCTTGAAAATGGTATTCATCTCCCTTTCACTGTTCCTTTTTCTTTTTAATGTTAATTCTGTAATGAGATCTTTTAATGCTCCAGCTCTCCTTGAAGATTTTTTTCCCCTGGTTTCCCGAGTATTTATCAATGCAAACTACTAAATGAGAAAAATACAGATATGGCTGCCAAAATAACGTCTGCAGTAGAGACCCTACAGTAGCTGCAGATTACATAGGCATACCCAAAGTAGCTCTAAAATTTGCAAGTTTGGATGGTAATAACAGCTTCTTCAGCTGCTGAGTCTTACTGAGCAGCTTTTATAACCCCTGCAGAATCCGCTGCTGCTGCTGCAGACTCACCCTTGCCCAGTGCTAAAACCGTAATCAGTATTCACTTGGCCGCTGTGACTACACTTCTAGGAGGTGCAATGGTACCTTTGACTACAGTGTAGACATAACCGAGAGAGAGGACAAATCACCACAAGTAGTAAAATTCTCCATAAGTTAAGAATACAGAATAAAGCTGTTCTCACCTGCAAATTTCCATTACAAGGATGAGAGCTTTTCTAAAACATAATCTTCTTGAAGGATAAAAAGACAGTGGTTCGCATGGTGATGAGAAGAAGGATATTGGAATGAAAATGTGGAGATCTCTTGAAATAACTAGCAAACAAATGATCAGTAACGTTGATGTGAGTAAACACAGAACTACGGAAATGTATAGTTGAATCCAAAAAACAGGCACAAGACATGGGCTGCTCTGAGGGTCAGGAAACAGTTTATTTTGTGCTGGTTAGATATATATGACTTCCTTTTGTGTGGAAAAGCTATGTTAAGTTTAAAATAAAAAACATAAACCTCATTTTTATTGCTAGATAGGAATGTATATTTTTTACTTCCAAGTATATTTATCCTGAATTGTTTTGGTTTTAAAGAAAAAAAATCTTAAATTTTACATGAAAGTAGTTTATATTATTCTATTAAAGTCCTATTTTAAAAACCTTTCAGCAATTGCCATAATTATATTGCCTTTTCGAAGGTCATCAAATATATTGAGTCTGAATTTACACATTTGGGATTTCTCGAGATCGTAGTAGTGGTGTAAAGTTTAAGATCAATTCTTGAATCTGCTAAAATTTTCAATATAGTTCATCCTGTAAATGTCTGTAAGCAGACATGTTGTTAACAGAATATTTGTGTAACATTTCTCCCCCCGGTTCTGCCCAAGGAGTTAGTGCATATTAGAGATTGTATGTATTTGGACTTTTAAATCATTTGGCTGTAGCACGGTAAATCACCACCTAAGTTTCAACTTTTCAGATATGTTCAATGACCAGATTTGAGGCGTAACGAAAGAATGTGATTTTGGCAGAGAATTCAGACAAATCAAATATAGATACAAAATAATTTGGTAGAAGGAAAAATGTCTTTTAAAGGAAAGATAAAATCCCTTCCAGTGTAGGTGAGAATGTGACTGAGAAAAAAACCCAGGGAGCTAGAAGAGAAGAGCAACCTGAGATCACATATCCATATCCCTAACTGGTCAAAAACTTCATGGATTAATCTGGCTTTCGACAACATGAAAGAGAACTGTTAAAAACATGCATCCTTTCTTTGAGTCTCCAATAACCTGGGGAGAGCACTGCAGGGATTTGGGTTATCAAGGGTGACTGCAGCCTCTTTAAAATATTAGCTGCTTCCTTGCTTGCCTTATCGTTCCTCTCCTATGAAAAATCCACCTGATTTTGTCTTGGACTCTGTCAGCTGTTGATGTATTTAACCAGCCAGCCTTATTCACATCTTCCTGCTTGTCTGTTCTCCAGCTTTTAGGACCTCATGCAATTCCTGAGAGACAGTATTTAGAACTAAATCTATCAAATGACCTCACACAGGAAATAATCCATTTTATTCAATTTCCTTTGCCATGGATTTAGCTTGCAGACTTGATATACAGAATCCTCATTTTGGTGTACTAAACAAGATCAAAGGTGACTCTGACTATTCCAAATTCCTTTGAAAAGCTAATCTAAATCATTATGCTTTAGACAACTTCTCTCCTAGAAGCCTTTTCTTTAAAGAACCATTATTCTGCATAGCACAGGATCCGCTCAACTAAAATAAACTGAAACATCTTAGAATTTTACAGCTGCTGCAATTAAAGAGACATTGTCAGGCCAAACTTTTCTAAATCCATGGAGCAGAATATTTTTTGTTAGATTTTTATATATATATATACACACATATAAAATTTAGTGGATCAGTCAAGAACATCTTCAGAAATATTTTAAATCCAGATATCATTGTCTGTTGCCATATGCAAAAACTGAATAAGGAACCTAATTCAGTGTTCATTATGACTAAAAGCACTTTCGAGTTCATTGCTTTGTTCAAGCAGAATGCAAGAAACAGTCTTATGAAATTATAGGCCCTGATCCAGTGGATCTGAATTAAATTGAATTGACAATTAAAGTGAATTGAAATCTTTAAGCTCTTTGTCTTTCAGCAGGTGATGCTGCAGGTAGTGGTAGCATTAAGAGCATCTGATTTCTTCTGAAAATATCTCTGGGTAAGAATATCTCTTTAGTACTCCAAACATGGTAGCCGTAGGTACTAAAACATTCAAAGTATTGTCATGAAAATATTCATAAGACTAGTGCTTGAAAAGACAAGAATCCATTTTCCATAAGAGAAGCTGATTCCATTATCTGATTTCCTTTAAGAAAATACATGGATAAGTTTTCATGTTTATTTATAGCTGTTGCTTTCATTATATCTTGCCTTCTTATGTGCTATTCCATGCATTATGCAGGAGTGAAAATGAAACAAGACCCAATGAAAATTTGACTGCAGAATAGCCCTGAATTTCACCAACTTAAATCTCCTGAAAGTGCCCTGTCTTTGAAAAAGGGTGTACTTTCTGTGGCTGGTGAGAGAGGTATGGGCTGAGCCAGGGCGGTACCCAGGAGCTGGCTGGGCTTCCCGTCGGCAGAGAAGGCCACCAGTGCCCCGTCCTCTGGGGAGCGTGCTGAAGAGGCACCACTCGGGGGTTTCAGACAGAGCAAACCCATGTCTCTGTGGCAATAAACGGAGAGACATGTCTGAAATATGTCTGTTTTTCCATACACGAGGGAACATAGCATAGTGGTTTTCTCTCTTGTTACCCAGATAACCTTCAAGTATTACTGCATCTAAACCGATGTATAGAATTTCCAGTGGTGGGTAGTTGATGCCTCCTTGGGCACGCCATTCATGCAGTGCCACTGACAGGACGTCTTCGCAGATTAACAGTGCTGGATATGAGTGACCAACTCTTACATCCCCTTTAAGAGTCTAGGGATACCCTTTGTTTTTAACAACTTTTAAAATATACATTTTTCTCCATTTTTTACTTAGCTGGACTTCCAGGAATTTAAAAAAAACCCACAACAACATAAATCACACCCCCTAATTCACTTGACTATTTCTAATCCTTTTTAATCTGGCCAGACTTCAACCATGAGAAAGATAATTTTATTCTTTTAACATTTGGTTTCACCAGTCTTCTGTAACTTTTCTGTTAGCTGAGAAAGCTCCATAAGGCATTTTATTACAGGTATTAATATGACATCTGACTAATACAGTCACCATTATAATTACAAAACCCTTGTTCCGAGAAGATAATTACATTTCATTTTCTTTTGATTCAATTATATTAGTATATTACACTTGCATATTAATTTTCCATTTTAAAGTGTTACATTATGATAAGAAAGTTTTATTTCTTTGCAATTTTGAATGTTTTTAAAGATTATATTTGATCTCAGTAATTAGATAATCAACAGAAAACATATAGCTGTATATAGAACCTGCTGTTACTGATATTAATATATTTTTTTCTGTAATTTTTTACTTCCAGACTTTGGCCAAAATCCATGAGAGTAAATGAAGTGCCCAATAAAATGTTAAAAATGAGTCACTTTCTGCTATGTGGCAACTGATATTGAGCTGGCCAAGAGACTGTCTGAAGTTATGGCAACCTTCGGTGTAGGTTCTGGGAACAGAATAGGTCTAAATAATCATTTGGGTAACTTTCTGTTAAATACAAGAACATTATCATTAACATTTTAACCTAAGCAAAACAATAAAGTTACTGAGAATAATGTCTCTCATCTTCAGCTGATGTCTTCGCACCGTAGTTACATGTTTGGGTAGAAGAATGATGCTAGTCTTGAAAAGGCACATGCACACACAAGAAATTTGGGGAGAATCCTTTACATAAATAACCTCCCACGAAACATGTCAAACATACAACCTTCACTTAAATCTCAATATCAGGCACTTCTGACTGTGGCAAAGCTTTAAAAGCCAAAGACCTCATGAGAATTTCTCTGGGCAGAATTAACGATGTCAAGATTTAGTAGCAGCAAGTAGCAGCAAGATTTAGTTAAAGTAGCAGAATAGTTAGAAGATTGATGAAATCAAGGTTGTAAGCATCATATGCAAGTTAGGTATTTTTTTAATAACTTGAAGGCTTTTCCTTTTCCTTCCTGCCCACACAATAATTTTTGTTAAAACCCTTCCATAGGGTGTTCTGGATAAAAGCCAAATTGACATTTTGGAGACATTATGGTCTCTGCATCTGCACAGAACAAGAAACAGCACAGAAACAAAAGTACAAATATCAATGTACTGCCCCAGAAATGAAGTGTCGGTCTGACTCTGAACATTTATAAATCAAAGAAGTGCGAGATTACTATCCAGTTGGAGGTTTCCCCTCCAGGGTACCCAAAAGCATGCCAATTAGTGCCAGTTGTGATGACAGCTATTCATTAAGTCTATCAGGAAACCGCTCTGAGATTTAGGGCTTTCATTAATTCCTCTAAAAGCATCAGAGCGGGTGCTTTATCCATAGTGGGAAACCCGAATGCTTCTTTTTAAGATAGCTCATGTATCAGTGTAGTCGATAGCAATTTTGGTGAGGGTCATAAATGGCAGAATATGCTGCTTGACTTGCTCTTGCCTGCTGAACTAAAGCAACTGGCACTTACTGGCAGTTCTGGCCCTGACAGCGAGTCCTCTCTTTGTCTGAACTTCATAGCAGAATCTCACCATGCACACACTGCGCCCCAGCATGGGATGCGATCTGTAGTTTTCAGGCATAAGTTCAGATCATTCAGGCAAGCAAGAAGAGTGACAGGAAGGAAATTTCCACTCTTAAGTGTTTTCCTATACTCCAGGGAAAAGTAGCTGGTATTTTCCTCCCTCCCTGCTTCCCAGATGGGTGCCCTTAGCACCAGCTGGCTCACCCTACAGAGCCTCTTCTCTCGTGAGGCAGCATTCATCAGTGCAGACCTCGACTACTTTGTGTTCTGGGATTCAGCTGGCTAAATTCTCCTTAGCAACAGAAATTACTATGGATGATTTTCCTCTTTAGCTTATGACATGAAGGATGGAAGTTTAACACTCAATGCTTTTTCCTGGCTGACACAGTATGGATGCTATTATTATCCACATAAAGCTCAAAGTTTCTTCTATGCCAAAGTGTTGAGCTTTGAGTCCCAATGATTGCATTCTTCTCTAGAAGTAAAGAAACTCTGAACACTGTATCCAATTTTTACTTATTATCTTTCCATTTTTTTGTCACCACTTTCCCTGTTTTATGGAACGTGTAAATTTGCAATGGCATCTGCTATTTTATGTGTCTCTATCAATGTATATGCCTTGTATGTATCTCTGTCATATAGCCTTTGTCGCATAAGCACATTAAACAGGCTTGGCCCTTGAAATCCTCACAAATAATTAATTTTTAAAAATTATTTTTATTTATTTTCTCTTAATTACTTCTTTTTCTGTGCTATGGCTTAAGGCAGGATGGTAGAACTGAAAATACTACTGGTACTAGGAAAGCAACAATAACAGATAAAGTCTAAGCATATTCATCTAAGATCATCTCTATTTTTCTTCTTTCTTTCTTCAGGTTTGCAGAAAATTTGAGTTAAGACTTGAGAAACAGAGAATAAAGTTTGCCTCAATGGGAAACAATGTATATATGGGTGATAATTTTTTCTTCTCATTTTTTTTTCCCTTTTAACAAAGACATTTCAATTTACTTTTATTCATTCAAATCCCAAGAAATGTGTATTAGACAAAATGATTTCCATATTGTAGTTTTATATTCTCATATTTCAAATCTTTCTAAAAAGAACCAGCATATTTATTATTAATAACGCTAACTTCACAGGCTCCCCATTTGCACGTTGCCATGGTCTTACATAGCTTTAACTGAAATAAGTGTATGTATACACATATACACATATACACATATGGATTACATGAACTCAAGAACTACTTAAGAAAGATGGGCTGCTTCCCCGCCCCCCTCCTCCCCCGCCCCAAAAGCATTAGATAGAAGTATCTACTTTGATGCCATAGTTTCAAAAGCCATTATGTAACTCTTCAGGATACACTGTGAAGTTCCCGTTGACACTAATGGGAGCAGAATTAGTTTCATGAACCAACACTTCTGAAAACTTTGTGAAGAATCCACGGGTACAAATGCTTGCATGAACTCTAGAAGGGACCCAGGGCTTTTATTTTCTCCATCTACAAGTTGTTAACGCATTAGGCTGTAATAACTTTGACTTTTTTTTCCTCTTTCTTGATGTTTATGACATTTTTCTGTAATTTTTCCTCAGCACTGGAAAAATAGACGACTTGAGAAATCATTTAACATTCAGGCAAGTGTAATTGATATCTCTTTTTGTCTAGAATTTAAAAAAAGCTTTAGGTTGAGCTGCTTAGCTCCTTCTTTCTTTTCTTTGTTATTTTGTAATTGTTTATGCCCTTACTTCTTTTAAGTGATTCAGAAAATGACCTTGAAAATTGAGAGAATAAGGATTTTTAAAGAAATAAAAGCACTATATAAGCAGTAAAGCCTTGTATTACTATTTTGAAACTGTGTAACCACCTTACTGTCAGAGATCTAGACTGGCCCGTGGGGACTGGATGCCAGGGAGAGCTCAGCCACTGAGGGTGCATTCTCCAGGGACCACTGCTTTAACTCTTTATTACCTCTGAATCAGATTGTCCTCACAGGCTGCAAATAACCTTGCTCAGGAAGGACTCCCAGGGCAATGTCTTTGACTTTCTCTATGTCTAAGGCCAATTAGGGTCTGTTAACGACATTTCATGCCTTCTGGTCTCCCGTCCCCAAGAGCGTTACCGAAGTGTGAAGTTAGGGACAATTACACACAGAATTCATCCCTTGCTTCTTTGTTTTCGTAGAATCATAAAATAGTTTGGGGTGGAAGGGACCTTTAAAGGTCATCTAGTCCAACCTCCCTGCAATAAGAAGGGACATCTTTAATGCGATGAGGTTTCTCGGAGCCCCGTCCAACCTGACCTTGAATGTCCCCAGGAATGGGGCATCTACCACCTCGCTGGGAAACCTGTGCCAGTGTTTCACCACCCTCATTGTAAAAAATTGTTTCCTTATATCTAGTCTAAATCCACCCTCTTTAGTTTAAAGCCATCACTCCTTGTCCTATCACAACAGGCTCTGCTAAAAAGTTTGTCCCCATCTTTCCTGTAGGCCCCCTTTAGGTACTGGAAGGCTGCTATGAGGCCTCCACAGAGCCTTCTCTTCTCCAGGCTGAACAACGCCAACTCTGTCAGCCTGTCCTCATAGGAGAGGTGCTCCAGCTCTCTGATCATTTTTGTGGTCCTCCTCTGGACCTGCTCCAACAGGCCCATGTCTTTCCTGTCTGGTCAGTAAGACCTAAGTAGATGTAGTCCAGGGCACACTTTCCTGAGTGGTGCTTTCGGGTAGGCTTTTCCACATAGCAAATGCCTAAAAGGATTTGGAATGGGACTGTGGCCGTTTTTGTCTAACTAAAGGTAATTTATGTCCATTTCTTGCTGGCTTTTGTTCAATTGTATCTGTGTACTCAGGTGACATCATGTATCCACAAAAGACCTCTTTATTCTTAGTTGAAAACTGCTTTACTATTGAGAAATATAAAAGCAGAAACTAGCTGTGGGTCTGGTAATATTTTGTTATAACCCTGTTCTTTTCCACTATAGAACAGTGAATTTCAGCTGATCAATTTATTTGTGAAATGCTTCCTTATGCCATAAAGTAGTATAGGGGAGGATGGACTCTTTTCAAGATATGCATGGAAACTGCTGCCAAAATGTCTTTTACTTAAATAGAATTAGAGTCCGCTTTTAATAATTAAAGTGCTTACATGTGACAAAAGGGCATCTATAGTTGCACTGCCTTTCTGATTAATGCTTCCCAGCTACAAACCTAGCTGACCAAAATTATTATAAAAGATAAGATTTACAGTGCTGTAAATCTTTCCCCTTCTCCTAAAAGAATGAAACACTTTGTCTAAAATACTAAAAGCAATAATTTCTTAAGTTCAGTTGATAATGGGCATTTGAACAAAACGTAACCAGAAAAAAAAATTAAAAAAAAGAAAAAGAAGAAAGTTCCCATGAGAGATGTAGGTTTCCATTCTTCTAGGAACCACAGTTCTGCCTCAGATGTCCACATCCTGAGGCCCCCTTGCCACAAAGGGTAAAGGAACAAGCAGAGCCGCCCAAGACAGCTATTAAGAGATTTTGAAAAGCAGGCATCTCATTCTGACTGTGGTTCTTGCTCTTGAATCTGGTTTGAGCTTATGAGCTTGTGTTGCCCTTGTCCTGTAGTATATGGAGAGCTGCGTATCTTTTGAGGTAGAGAGAGCAGAAGTGGAGACGGGCAGAAGAATGACAAATTTAGGAACCCACACCGCCATGGTGCTGTTTACTCAAACAGGGACGCCTTGCCTGCCTGTGTGCATGTGCCTGACTAAGTCATTTAAGAATAGTCGAAGTCTCGGCCCCTTCGTAGCCTATGGGAGTTTATGCACTGACTTTAATGGAAATGGGTTTTCAGTCAGAACTAGGGAACTTTCTTCACAAGGACATTTATTAGATTGGAATATAGTTTCCCATAGGAAGTGTCAAAGGCAATAATACTAATTCACTTCAAAAGCTTTTTTCCATTCAGCTTCTGTGATCCTATGAATATTTTGGTTTCCATTTCACTTACACTAATATATTTTTAACTCCAGCTTTGAGTCTGAGAAATTACATGTATTATATGCCCTATTTGGAGACACTCTTCCTTACTAAATACCACCAGATTAAACGGAGCAACATTTTGTTTAATAATCATGTGAGAATATCCGTAGTGTATATGGTTAAATATATAGCTAGAGCACTAGACCCAGCTCATAGTAGAATATAGTAAAATGGCATTTAAATTCTCAGTCTTATAGCGAATTGTGGTGACATTGCTCAATAGTTGTTACTAAATGAAGAATTTCAATTTACACTCAAAAAAAAAAAATCAAAACTTTCTGTAGAGGAAGTAATAGGTCCAATTTTCCAACTAGCACTGCTTCAGAAAACTTCAATTATGAAGACCATTAGCCTGACCTCATTTACCATTACAGAACTCACATAAAACTGATTATAGTAGCAACTTATCTGTCATGCTCTTTTTAAATACAAAGAACAAGAAAAATCGAATCAATGTAGCAATTATACTAAAATATCTTCATTTTTCATAGTTGTTTCTATACATTAACAAGAAAGAACAATGTAACCAATGATGTAATTACTTGTTTTTATCTGATCCCCATTTTTGTAAGAAAAAAATTAAACCCCTGAACTAATTATTTTTAAATTCTTCTTTTACCCTGCCTTACTTTTTATATCCTGGAGGAGAACAAAAATTGATGTGTTCAGTGAAATAGGTAACCTAAATGCTCCTCTTTTCTGCATATATTCTTGTAACGTGTGTTGAAGAGAGGAAACAACAAACAAGTCAATGAATGGACTACTGTAGGAATTGAAATCTTTCTATTCTTTCCCTCTTGGATGACTTATCCTAGGCTGAAAGGAAGTGCAATTTGATGCCTTTTCTAACACAGTTTTAGGTAGGGTTGCAGCTGGGCCTCACCAGCAAGGCACTTAGAGGTGTTTGCATTCTGCTCCCTTCCTCCTCCTATGAGCTGGTCTGAGAAGAGCAGTACTCTGCAGACAGTGCTTAGACACCCATGTGGGCATCCACACAAATACTGCTCAAAAGAAGTATCCCCCTGAACTGGAATGGCTGCAATTTTATAGGCCGTCATTGATTTAAGCTGAGTTTAAAGTCAGGATTTTCATTAGATGTAGGTTAAGGGAAGTAACCTGTTTCAGGAGGATGCGATGCGCAGGGCAGGATCGAAGTTGGCGCTTGTGTTCACTGGTTTGTTGAACGTTGCAGTTCTCTTCTGCAGTGAACACAAGTCTCCAGCTATGGCTAAAGGTGGTGCTGAATTTTACTGAATGTACAGCTGCAGATACATGTCTCTAGCTGAGTGCTGTACAAGTCAATGTCAGAACCAGGGGATCCCTCTTTGGCTTCCGAAGTGTACGTAACCTGTTTCTGTCTCAGAGACACGGTAGGACTTTGAGAATCCAGCAACAAGTCCATGTTCTGTGAAGGCTGCCAGCTTGAGTCCTACTTCCGCACTTAATAACACAGCCCACCTCAAAACCACTCCTCCCTTCAAGAATTTAAGGAATTACAGATATGATACTCACTTATTCATCTCCTTCAGTTTGGAACTGTTCCTGAAACTTAACTTATATTCAGTCCTAAGTCAAGATTTAACTGTGTGAATGCATACATACATATGTATATAGACATTTATTTTACACATACATATGTCTTTACATATGAACACACACGGAAACACACTCATGCAGCACAGTGACCACTATTACCCTGGGAATGACAACAAAGTATTCAACTTACTGACAGTTGCCCTCATCCAGTCAGGAGCAGCAATGAGCCTAACTCATCAGTCCCTGGTCCTCCAAAATGAATCCTTAATGCTGAATTTACTGCCATAGCCTTGTCACTCCACTCACATGTCCCTCCCTTAAATATTCCTGTTGTCACTAATCCTCATTCTAGTATTAGAATTTAGAGTATTATCCATGTAGGCACTTCTGGCTCCAAGCTTGACTATAGTACACACTACAGTAAAATTACCATTATAGTAGAGGACCTCATTATCCCCTTAGTTAATGGTAATACATCTTTACAAACCCTTACTCTTGTCCTGTGGTACTTGGGTAAGAAATCAAGCATTTCAGGTTCTGCTGAGTCCTAACCCTCGAGTCTAATACCAAGATCAGTATGAAAATCGATTTTTCCAGAGATGCAGTAAATCCTACCTGCTGTCAGAACTATGCCACAACTTTTTTCACTTTCCAACGATGGGCTTCACGTGAGCCCTCAAGTCCTTGCACTTCCCAAAAGGAGAATGATGTCTCTTGCCTTAAACTCGAGCCTCATCCATAATGTAACTTTAAATATAATCAGTCTATAACTTTCCATAGGTTACTACCATACCCCTTGGAATCGGAACAGATTTGAAATTATTTGGTCCTGCTGATGTCCCTGATCCTCGTATTATCAGCTTGAGAGGATCTAGAAATTAATGTGCCTGACCAGCTGCTGCTTTCAGCCTGAGATCTGACCCATGACACTCCAAAATCATAGTCTAGTTGCACCAATGCAAGCTAGAACCATAAATCGTAATCTCAGCCCCTGCTGACACCCAGATTCTCAACCCTATAAATTTAGAAAGATACAGAAAAGAACCTAACTCCTAAACTGTAACCTATGTCTGAATGCCAAGTACCATCCTTTGCTTATTCATAATCCAGCAACCCTTTCTTGTTCAGGACTACCCTTCAAGATGCAACTACACCACTGCAGCTCGGCCCAACCCTGCAAGCCTTCTACCTTGCTTCTATCAAGAAGAAAACACTTTTTCATCTAACCTCTGCCTTTACACCTAAGATTATCATATTCCTTGTTACTAAATGTAAGCCTTTGTTTGACCACAGCAATAATCCTAGCTATTCATTCTTTCCTGACCTGAACCCTAAACTGAAGCTGAGCCACATCTTCCTCATCCAGAAATCATTAGTGATGCATTAATTTTTTCTGTACATTTTCATCATCTTAACCACAATAATATGATTTAAGCAGTAAAACCATTTCTTTAGACACTACTGCCTCAAAGTTTCACTCTGATATGCTTTGCTGACAAGGGGACCTTTCCTGGTCCAGACAACAATATGACACCTATTCCTCTCAACCAGAGCCTTCTCACCAGCCTAGCATGACCCTGTTTATTCACTATTCTTCTTTCTTTGGATTGTATTCAAGACACAAATCTAACTGCAATATTTAATGTAGCCCAGTGACCAAAACTCTCCTAAAATATAAACCTAGGGTAATCCTCACCCAGAAACAATTGCACGTCTTAAACCATTAATTTTCTTTCACATCTATGAACGCTCTTCCTTCCTGCTTTGGCCCTAACCTTCAAGTTAACCAACATCAGAGCCTATCTTAGCCAGTGACGGTTACTTGACTACTACCTCTAATAAACATGCTTGGCTCCTGCTTTTATGAATGCTAGCTGGGTCTTCCCTGAAACTGTGAAACTGAAAGCACATGTTTCTGATTCTGGTAACCTGTTTAATTCTATAAAGCTGGTATGACTGCCTCTGGGCTAGCTGAGGGCTGTGGCAAACAAGAAGTCTGAGGATTGATAGAGAACTGGAGATATTAACAGTAACGCTAGGATTTCATCGGGCAGAATTTCTGTTAGAGTTCATTATTAAGACGGGGGTGCTCATGACTGCTGCCCCTCATGAGAGCAAAAGCTGGTTTTCCCCTTGGGGTCTGTAAGAGCTATGGGAAGGGACTGGTGCTATAAGCATATAAAAATTATATCCTGACTCTGTGTGTCTGGCATGATATAGAAACACTTGGTTCTTTAAATCCTGTTACTTCTAGTCTTAACCCTAATGAAATTACAGTGCCACCACCCATCAGTTCCTGACAGTGTCTTAAAACATTCACTTGTGAAAAACTCCTACCCCAACCTCACAGGAGTGAGCAATAAATCTCCCAGTGCCTTCTTGCTCTCCTGTCCCCTAATTCTGTCTTAATCTATCTGTGACAGTATACAGCAGAAACTGTCACTAGCTCAAGAATTAACATTAAGCCACCCATGTTAGTGCCATGACTGACTTCTGTGAAAAAGCCCGAATACTTTTTGTCAGGCCAGGACCTGGCAGGAGATATCTGCTACTGCTGTTAGAGCTGCAATAAGATTTAGAACAGCAGAGCCGGCTGTATATTTTGGTGCTGCTAAGATCAATAAAGTTTGTTGCTGACATGGGCAAATACCTTACGCAGGAGGATGAATTAGAGTGGTTTTCATTATGGCTGGGGTTAGGTGTGGAACAATCCCATGCTTCTGCCTCCAAATGCTGCACGTCTAACTACGATGAGCAATCCTGTAGCAGGGAAATTAATCCTGGGGTGTTTGAGGACTTCCAGATCATCCCTGGAAGGGGAAGGAAGGCTGGCCTTAATCCTGCAGGACACATGGAGAGATTTTTTTAACCCAGGGTTAAAACTAAGTTATAGCAGAGGCTGAAGAACTAGATTAATTCCTGGATTATTGCTGCCAGATTGAGTTTATAATTGAATCTGAGACTGTAAGGGGTAAGTGCTTCATTGCGTTAAGGCTATGTTTAGGCCTGTGGTTGGGGTTTGGGGCAGCTGAAGTAAGAGAATTAATGTTAAGTATGAATCCTGCCTAGCACACAGAGCTGGTAATTTTAGAAATATTTCGTGGTAAGGTCTGGGTAAAATGGAGATAATAGACTACTATATTAAATGTAGGTTTGGTATTAGGCTTTAGGATCAGAGGGAACAAAAATTATTGTATTGTATTGGGCTAAGTAGCAGTGAATGCCTACGGAGGTAAACGCACTGTGATTTCTGCCAAGGGGAGGGTCGCTGGTCAACTTTGTTGAAGGCAGGGTTACATTAGAGTCAGACTTAATGTCAGTCTTTAGGAAAACAGGCTGAATTTAACTAGGGGTTAGATTAATTGCTTGACTGTATGGGAATAAGCTAGCATCTAGTGAAAAACACGTTTGATCTTAAGATCCAGATGACTGCCACTGGAAGAAGAGTATGACTGGAAAGTACGGAATAAAGGGGAGCTGTGTGTTTGTGATTACTCTTTGGCTTAATCAAGGTCATTAAAGTATTATGTTCTTATACTAATGTCAGAGTTTGCTTTAGGATTAGCATCAAGTCTGACCATTGTGGTTCACTAACAGATCCTACAAAGCCCACAGAGCTAAGATGAAGGCCAGTGTCAGCCGTGGCATTTGGCTTTTGATTGATGCTGGGGCTCAGGAAGGTCACTGCACTTGTGTGTTAATGGTTGTGTTAGGACAGGCATTTGAAACAGCAGAGCTAGGTTTATTGATCGAATTCGTAAGATGACCAGGGCTAGGGTAGGTCATACTTAGTGCAGGGACTAACAAGAATTGCTGTTTGCTTGTTAAGTTGAATGTTAAGTTTGTAATTAGAATTTACTGTGTCAAGGACTAAAGAGCTGAGGCCAGCAGGCTGGAGAGGAATCAAACTGAGAAGATAGGTTTGTTGTTTGTTCTGGACGTAATTATCCCTGGGCTGTGGGATACCTGATAGGATAACTATGTGGATAAGTCTCCATTAAAAAAAAAAAAAAAAAAAATAGGTGGGGTGGGATAGTCCAGGTGATGGAAAAATTCTGATAATACCCATGCCCCGAAACTGATTGCATAACCTTACTTCTAGTCTATTACAATTTATAAAGCTCAGACTACCCTGAATCGCTTTCACTTCAGAGCTGGAAATGTTGCCTAGCTCAAGTATAGTGTAGCAAAACCACATTTATCCTGCTCAGGTACAGCTCTGAATTCTAGCTAATAAGCCTTCTGAAATTCAGAGCAGTGGACAGCTCTGGCTGGGCACAGGCTCGTTCTGCACCTGAAGCACATCAGGACTTATTATTTCAGATGTAGCTGAGATTGCCCTGAAATACTTTTCTGTTCTAAAGCCTAAAGTTCTGGTGAGTTCTGGAGCATATCTTGGGGAAAAACAAAACAACACAAACCACCCAGCCTGTCCCGCCTCCCTCCCTGCCCCCAAAAAAACCCCACCACCACCCAAACCACAAAAAAACCCCATGATACAGAAGTTGAGAACAATTTTTCAAGTAATTTAAGAATAGGTTACTTTGCAACCATAGTGTAACTGTTCTAACTAAAATACTACACCTGTGCAGTACTCAGAGTTGCCTTCTACACATATGGATTTGAAAGAGGATTTCTTTCCTAATGGTTTTTGTGAAGGTAAAATAATAAACAAGAAGAATAAATGATATTCATAATTCCATTACTGGAAACACTAATAAAATATTACTCCCTGGTTTTGTTTCAAAATGAACTTGCACTTTAAAAAAATAAAATAGATATTGCTAAAAGCCTAGAAACTTTTAATTTTGCTTCATCATTAATACGCAATTTGTAGCCATATAGCAGTTGAAAGGATCTGAATTAAACTGTGAAATCAGAGAGGGAAAAAAAGGTCCCAAATACTTTGCAAAATATTTTTAAACACTTGTTTTAAAGAGAGGCAAACAATTAAGATGAACTACTTGCTATTTCTCTCCACTGAAACAAAAACAATTGCTCTACATTAAGAAATAAGGTGATGTAATTTTGGGAAGGTTTTGCTGCCTTTTACATACGCTCAGTAGCTGAAGCCACACTTCCAAACCAGAAAAATTCAGATGGTTAACCAGTAGGGATTCTCCGCCTTTGATTCTGTGGCAAGTGACAATGTACATTTGTACCAAAGCAGCACAGAAAACCCTCATTCCCCTCCATGGTGAAATGATAAAAATACCGGATGATCTCATGTTTAACATTCCAGGTGGGGCAATGAGGTTTAGTACGATGTCCAAGGCAGCAGTTATTACGCTGGTTTTATCTTTTCCCTTTACCATTGGTACCTATGGTGTTGCAAGAGAATTAGTAGAGCAATGAACGTCATGCAATGATCTGAGGATTATAACACCGTAAAAGACACTGCCACCTGATGGTCCACTAGTAGCCCAGAATACCCTGGTTCTTCACTGACTCTGGTCTCATCTGAGCATCAGAGAGCAGCTGACATGAGCATTTCCAAGCAGCTCAGTCAGATTATGAAACAGCATTGATAATCATGTTTAGTTAATGAGGTTTGGGCTCGTTCTAGCTGTAAATTACAGGGACGAGGCTGGGAAGGAAAGAAAGCCAATGGTTAATGGTGAACGGCATTGACCTGAGCACAGAAATCTGGCCAAATGCCCGTTCAAGTCAATGGAGTGATATCATATACTTGCGCCCCTTATAAGTGAAAAAGAGGAAAGAATTTGGGCTGGAAAACAGAAGTTAGCACTGATAGTAAGATTTTTAAGGAAATTTTTTCATCTGCCACAAAAAATTTAAGTAGATGCTGAGAATGCGAATTTTCTTACTGAACTATGGTTGCCTATCTATTCAGCATATATTACAAGTTATGCTCCCTTTTCAACTAGAAGAGAGAGATAGGCATCCTCAGAAGGGGATTAATTCTTCATGTTTTAGCTATTGCATTACATTTGGACAGATTACTCTCTGGAGACACCTTAGCCTCCCAAATTTGTTTAAAGTAATAATGGAATAGGGAAGACAGTGTGTATGTTTTTACTTGGAATTGCCTGTTTGATTGCTGGAATTGAACCATAATGTTGCAGTTGCAAGCACTCCAATATTAGCATCGTAACAAGTTCAAAGAGGTCATAATCCTGTCTCAGACATTTGGATAGTTTCCAAATTAAAAAAAAAAAAAAATAATCTGAGGAACAGGATATATTGTTTTGATCTTTAGTGTAGCTAGATCTTCTGCAGCATGCTTCCTTTCTTGCATTATTAGTGCATTCATCATCTTACAAGTGCATGCAAGTACTTTTGAAAATAACATATGAGGGTTGATGGGGTCTGCTGCCTCTATAAAACCGTTTTGTCTGACATTTTTATAAAACCTGCATCAAAAGCTCTCCCATTACGCTGTACCCATTTAGGTGAGGTCAGTATGTTCCTGTGGCTGTATGGTAAACCTACTCATCTTTCCAAACATGAAATGATTTTCTAAAAAAAGTCAATTGTAAAACAATCTTAACTGAGGTAGTGCAGGGCATGGTAATGGCGGCTGTTCTCCAAAAGAATTTGTGTCATCTTGTTCACTTACGTGAAAAGTAACAGGTACATATATCGGCTATAATCCTGATGTTTCAAAAATACCAGGCCAGCAGATATTAAACAGTACCCAGTCGCACTAATTTTATGAACATATATTTCATATGTATGAACTGTATTTTATTGCACTTATGTTAGTGTAGAACGGTTGGCACTGGCTTTTTCCAGAGTTCATGTTTGCAGGCAATTTCATTTCCATTTCGTAACAACTTTATTTTTTAAGTACAAAGAAGGAAAAGGAGCGGTTATGTCTTTGTTTCCCAATCAGGTGTATCAATGCAAGCAGACCTGGAGAGCAAACCAGCTGGTGCTGAGCTCCCCATGGCCACGGTATTCATAGTTCAGGCAGGGGGAGGGGCATGTTTCAGGCCAAGTCTTCTCTGGTTCCATGGACTGACCTCCCACTCGCATGTGCGGCGCTTCATGTGAACTCCTGGAGAGTTCACTGATGTTAAGTTATATCCAAAGGGAATTCAGATCAAGTGCTCTGAGCCACCTCTGTGATGAGCATCAAAGCATAATAAACAGGGAATGTTGGAGGAACACTTTGAAAGAGTACTCCTGACCCAAGTTAAATGCTAATGGAGACCCTCAATGAGAACAGGCCTCAGGAAAGTACTAATGAGAATAAAACAAACATTGTTTTCACCCACTTTCAATTTTGGAGACGTAAGAGTCAATTTACCTCTCACCGTCACCAGCTGGCAAGTGAGATGAAGCAGACAGATTCCTTGCCTGTTTGCCTATAAACATCGAATTATCTTAATCTTCTTCTTAAATTCCGCTCCCTGGGATTATCATAGGAGATTTTGAGGCTCAGACTAACACTTCTAATTGCAGGCATAATACCAAAACATATCCAGATGTGGAAAAACAGTCCTTATTAGGTAGACAGCTGTAGAAATAGTCACTTTCTTATTGAGAAAATTGCTGATGCAGAGAGTCAGGTTATCCTCTTCTTTGTTTATCATCATGAGAAGAGCTAGGTGTAGCAAGGCACTCTGGTACTCAGGTACTCAAGGCAAGGTTTTTCCATTGTGAACTATTGAAATGCTAATGCTTCCTATTCTATCTGTTCTCACAAGTCTTTGGTGAAATCATCAAACTGGTAGTAACTGAAGAAATGTGTGTTATAAGAAGCAAAATGTCATTTGAGCTGGGTATATAACATCTGACCTGAGGACAAAATAAAATATGAAAAAATGAATTAAAAATATGTTAAGCAGAATAAATAGAAACCATGGAAGATATCTATATGGAAAAGTCTTTTTCTGATTAAAAATTTAATTGAATTTCAAAATGTTCCTCTCCAGCCAAATGCTGAGGAAGCTCTGTTGTGTATTCACAGTTTCCTGGATGCCCTAGAACTGATTGATGACAAGCATGTTATCATTTTGTCACAAAAGATGGTTATATATGAAAAGAAAAAGGAAACATTTTCTCAGCATGAAAACTGCAGGTGTATTTAGCAAGAAACTTGTTTTTAATATAGTGCCATTGCATTTTCTTAATAGGTAAGAAAGACATCTGTAATCAATCACTTTGGCCTGAACACTCAGATAGATTTTGAAATGCTCACATTCAGCAGACTAGCCCGTAATTACACTGGGGATATGAGTTTAAATGCTCTCATTTAGTTAATAGTAACATATTATGGTGTAATCAATACACACAAGCAATTGTTTACTGTTTGTGATAGCTAATGATGTTTAATTCTGAGAACTAATGACTTGGATAAAATGAAGAGTAAAAGCAGAAATCTAATTTGTGAGTAAAGCAAGTTCCAGTTTCATAAAACTACAAACTTCAGAGAGTGAAAGACAAGAAAATGCCACTTCAATCACTACACATACATAATTTCAAATTAGAGGCCTTTAAGTACTGCAATAAGCAGCAAAGAATGATGAAAAGAATATTTATGTTAGCCAGAGCACAAACCAGGTTTTTAACAAAGTGTAACTAAGTCTCATAGAAGCCACTGGAAGGTTGTTTAAAATGTACAGTTTTGCTTAATGAAATTTACAGCTGTCAAGGACATTTGTTTTAAAGGACTACATGTGACTTGCAAGTCACACAGCCAGACATAGTCCATCATGAAATCTGAAGTATAAGCATCTTTACCTGATTTGAGACAGAATCAGGGGGTTTATCATCAGCTCCCTTATTTTTTTGTAGGCGGGTTTGTTTGTTTCTTTTTTCTGCTTTGGGAAGATATGCTGAACAGACCATAACCTCAAATGAAGAAGCAAACAATAGTATTGTTTTTATAGTTACTAAATCATACTTGCTATTCCTCCCGCGTCAACTTCCATTTTCTTTCCCACAATCTACTGCATTCACTTGTGATTTGCTATGAACTTGGTTAGCTATCAAAATAAATCAAACGTGGTAACTTATTGGCACTAGATTGTCATTGTAAATATCAGTTAGATGTGCACTATTTTTAATTTTAAAGGGATAAGTCAATAAAAGCCAACTTCATATGCTACAGTATGTCCAGAAATATAGGCAAAACAACAACTTTTTCTCTCTAATGCAGAAGAAAAATGTAGGGTGCCATTGTGGTTAGTGACTACTGATACACTCTGTGCCTGTGCTTTTCGGGAACTAGTAGATCTGAACCTTTTTGCTATTTTAGGTTTAAACTTTGGAAGAATAAAATCTAAGGGACCATAAACAAACACCAAAATGAGCACGATTCTGATTAACTTTCTCTTTAATAAAGACGTTAACGTCTCTTTACAACAAGCGCACCATTGGAACTTGTCAAGTCAGCTTCCTGTCAGGAAAAAACACAATCGGTGACATGGTACTGGGGTATGTTCTCAGTGTCACTTGTTTCATCTAGATGCTGTGCATGTCCTTTGTAACGTGGATGGTCATAAATGTCAAATTCCACTGTAGGTTGCCTCCCAGGTTGGGTAGGCTGCAGAGGAGGACGGGTGGCTGTGGGCAGCCCGGCCGTGCCTGCCAATTTGCCGAGATGCACACGGAGCGTTCTTCAGAGTCCTCAGCTTTGACAAAATACCCAAGGACTGAAAATAAATACCTCTGAAATTCCCTGTGTTCTAGGAAATTAAAGCAGGTAGCCTTCCATCTTCCCATATCTACCTTAAAGAACTAACTATACAAAATCTAGTAAGGAGAAACATTTTTTTTTCCCGAAACCTTACATGTAAACGCTACGTGCTTTCATGTAAAAGCTATATAACTATTGCCATCACAGTTCTGTCTTCAGGAGGAAGAAGGAAGTTGTGAAAATGAGTAGCAATCACATGACTGCATGATGGCTTTCACGATAACCAGCTTATTCGTGCTTTTAGAGACTAGTTGTATCCACAGTGAACACAAATCTAAGCTGAAAACGACCATGGACAAGAGGAGAGAAGGGAGGGGAGAGCAGCACTGTCCCCACTGCTCTTCCCAGCAACTTCCCACATCCCACCAGTGGCAGAAACGTGTCTCGTGCCTCTCCATTACCCTCGGGCGGATATGTACTGCCTTGGCATGCAGAGAGAGCAATCAGACTTCAAGACCTTCAGGGACACCAAGGCAATCTATGCAGGCTTCTGTGCTTTCATATTCGGATGCTTCTGCTCTAAATCATAAGGATGAAGGCAATGGGTTAAAAGCATCCTTCTTGTAACTGCTCTGAAGTGGAAGCAAATCCTTAGCCAAGGATTTGAAATTACAAATATTTATCCTTTATTCATAGTCTAAGTTCCTCCAAAAATCTGGAAAGTTATTTTTTACCAAAGATTAAAGAGAAGCTAGTCCTGGTGACAAAAAAAGAAAACAGAGGAGGCAGACTGAAAGGGGCAAAAAAAATGAAGATTGGCATGGAACTGGAGCTTCCATCCTCTGCAACATGTATTTGTGCCTCATCTTATTTTTAGTTGGTTTTTCCATTACTTATCTAGATGTTCCTGTTATTCCTAGCAAAACCAGAAATAATACCTTTGCCTCAGCTGCATACTTACCATTAGGGGTTCTTGAGGGATAATTCTCTCTCTGAGCTCTCCATAGCGTATAATGGAAAGGCACTGCCACTGAAGCTTAATTATCTTCTATTTTAAAAAAAGTAACATATTTAATCCAATTATATCTATGATACACTAGGATACATAAATTAACCAGCTTCATATACAGGCTCATTTTCAAACAGATTAAAGAAAGTACTGACGTATGCCCACTGTTGTTGGGATTGTTCCCCAAAAGACCTGTCACATTAGATCATCGGTCCATGGCATGCAGCCTGAGTTCAGCTGAGTTCCAGCTGCTGACTGGCCCAATGTTGCTGCAGCTGATATCAGGGGGTTTCTAGGAAAGGATATAACAGTCTTCTGTGTTGGATGCATCACTGCAAGGGCATTTGGAGGTTTCACGAAGGGTCAGGAAAATCCATTTGGTAAGCGTGTGCTGGAAAACATCCTGAGGGGGACAGAATACAGTGGAGGTTTTCCCAAGGAGTTACTAGCAGGGGTTACTCCAGAATGCAGCTCAAGAGCACTTGTGAACAAACCTGGCAGCTAGCCTGCCTGGAAGGCAAGTCACAGCATTTCCAAAGTATGACCATTAAAATAATAATAATAACAGCCAACCCCCTCCACACACTAGAGACTGCTTGTTTTAGAGCCCACGTTATTCCATTTCACCTAATGCGCTGGCATAGGAAACCATAGGCAAGACATGATAAAAAATTAGTCTATGGAATTATGTGCATATTTCACCTGAACTATACTCCCCGACAGTTCACCTGCGTGTTAGGTTGGACCCTGAATGGCTGCATAAGAAGTAAGGCAGTTTATAATCAGACCCACTGTGTTTTATACATAGTACAATTTTTGTTATTGTTTTATATAGCACAACAGGTGCATCTGATGCTTGACAAGCAGGGAAAGAGCTACTCTGTTAAACCTGTCAGCATGTTCCATACAGCTCTTTTAAAAATTGTGTGGAATTAAGCCACTAAAAAGCAGAAGTTTCAGAGACTTGGCGGTGGGTACAGCCTCGTGCTGAAGATGGCATCCCATTCCGGATCCTTTGAGTGCTTCTGGAATGGCCCATAACCAGGCTGCTCACAGCCCTCCCTTTATTTCTCCCAGACCGAGACCACAGTGTTTTAATCTAGATGGTGACATGGTTTATGGTAATAGTCTATCATGATGTTCATTGCTTTTCTGAATTTAGGCTCTCATCAAAGTTATGCCATTAGGGTCTAGCGAATGTATATCACATTTCCTAGTAAGGATCATGTCTAGGGTATTACAGTGACTAAAAAGGATGGGAATGCCTGTTCTGTTGCCTCTCTCTGAATACAAACGAAATGACAACCGCAAAGTATAGTTTAGTTTTGTTGCTGTTTTTTAAAGGATTACATGCACGTAAATAGATAACATCTAATACCCCTGGCTACTTAAAGGTAATAATTTTTAGAAATATTCTATGTCAGTAACATTTAAATTCAGTCTGGCTTTAGTTCCATTTTCAGCACTGCTGAACTGAAATTTGGATTCTTTATTTTTATTGAAAACAGATACAAACTCTGACAGAAAGTGATTAAGCTATTTGTCTAGGGTAATTTAACATTTTGGAATTTTAGAGGGTTCAGGTTTTAAATAACTATAATCACTTCAATTCTTCTTAAAGTTATATACTTTTACATTTGAACTTCTACCAGTGCTTAAGTTTAAAATTGTGAAAGCAATTAAGTTTTATTAATTTATTAAATGGATTAAAATGTTATATTGTAAAAGATAATCTTCTAAATAAACTCTAAAACCATGAAGTTTGCTCTTCAGTTAGTTAAGTGGGACTACTGAAAATTGCTTAGGTCACGTATGCGTTATAATTTAGTAATTACTGCAAAATTAGTTTGAGACATTGTATTAAAGATGCTTCAGAAACACAATGTACTGGCCATTCATGTGAACACAAGAATGATCACCTAAAGAACTTATGGCTTTGTTTATACTGCTTATGAGGGTGATGAGTTAGGTTATGCTTTCTGTTGGCCTGAGAATCACTCTCCCTCTGTTACCAAAATGGAGTTTTTCCTACCTGCAAGCAGATGACATTGGCAAATATGGAATAGTGAGGGGGCAACAAGGGACAGATCAGTGTTATATAAAAAATCATCCATCTGAAAAAGGAATGAACACAGTTCTCAACAATAGTCTCCTCTGAATTACCTTCAAAGTACATAATCTCTTGTGAAATTTCACTCTGACCGTCCTAATTGGCAGACTCCAACGCCAAGCGTGCTCCTGGGAGGTGCGTTCATATTCATTACAGCTGCAGCAAGAACTGTCAGAAAGAAGAGGGAATGTGGACGCTGAGGCTGAATGTGAACCATGAGGACTAGAAAAACAAAATCATTTAAATACACGTACACATGCATTTTCAGATTTAGTTTTGTTGCTGACTTTATCTAACAAGAGATTATGTGTCCATACATAATGCTACTTAGAGCTACTTTGTAGAGTTCTTTTTGGTATTTGGACACTTACCAAATGATCGTTTCATGCTTACAGCGCTTTAGGTTGATGCTGCATTTGCTCAAATCAGGGTCTGTTCTTTTATTCCCTTGGATTTTGTCATTCTTTCTGTGAACCTTTCATATTTGTGCTACAATAAGCTACTCCTTTACAAGGTATGCCATGTATTCTGCACCCGATAGATGCCAGAGAGCTCCAGCTGAAGGATGCTGTTCTTGGTGTAAACACTGCTGAAATCACTGTGCCTTACTCATGCCAGATAGCTGTCAGATCTGAGCTTGCTTGATAGCACAGAGCTTGGGCAGAGTGTGTTTTACAAGGCTGTGTACAAAAGATATGCAAAACCTAACATAAGAAACATAAGTCTGAATGCAGACTTTATTTGATTTTCAGTTCTCTATTTGTAGGACCAGTACTGTGGTCACCATTAGTGTCAGTACAGTATTACCCAAGAAAACAAGAAGCTAAGTGTGGTAAAAATTAGGGGTTTTCTGAAGACAAATATGAAGTCAGAAGCAAGACTTTTTGTCCTATTCTTACAGTCCATACCATTGTCTTCTTTAGTGCTTTTGCATCTGTGTCACAGTAAGCCTTAATAAGTTATTTCTTCACGTATCTGAACCTAATAACAATGAAAAGCTCATTAAAATATTTATCTGACTCACAGCAAATTACAAATTATTATGTAGTCATCTCCCTCCAGTTTAATATATCAGTTCTTGTGTTTGTTTGCATTATTATTCCTGTCACATAGTTATAAATTCTTTGTTCCTGTTGAACATACTTTTTGCTGTTTAATCTTTCAGGAAATTCAGGAAGGGAAAAAAATCCAACATTAAAACTAAGTCACTTCTATTCAGAGAAAACAGCTAGCAAGAGATTCAGAGGCATTAGAGGCAAAAGGCAGGTATGTCAATAAATGTGAAACGTTCTTTAAGGTAGGTAGTCTCAGTATATGTATATTTTTTTTTAATGCCTGAACTACAGAATTTTTCTCAACTCTAAGGACACTAAATTAATGAATAAGTAAATTTGCTAGGTTTTTATGAAAACCCTCTACCTTTTCATAACAACAAATAAATCAAATGGAAGAAAGCACAATAAAGTAGTATGAGCAGAAAAGAAGGACTCTTGGGAGTTTGTAACCTTTAATCAAGGCTGTAAGAAATCCCTTCTGTTTGAGACAGATTCTCAGACATGCTTCTGAAGAGGTAAAAAGTCCCACCTGTGGGATTTTCTGTATCCTTACCTCCCTCTGAAATCTTTGCATGCTTAAGTATCTCTTCTCAGCTATTAATCTCGTAAGTTGTCCCGTTCAGGTATATATTGCATGGATTTACAATGAAGTTATGAGGAACTTTTGGTAACTCAGCAGTAATCTGGTGTCAAATCATTAAAGTAATTGTGTCTAGGTGTCTTAAACTCCAGACAGAAACAAATTAGGGAAAAAAAACACCAACCCAGCAGTATTTAGCATCTTGTCTTACAGAGCTAAAATTTAATGTTACTAATTTACTTAATTGTTTAGGAAAAGTACATGTTTTCCTATGAAACAATAAGTGGATGAAACAAAGAACATTGCAAAAAAATCCATTTACAAAACAAAATGAAGGCTAAATTCACTGAAAAAACCCCCAGTATATACTGCGATACAATGCCTCTTGGCATTGTCCCATGTTGCTTGAGAAAAAACAAATAGTTAATTTGCTAGGGAGGGTGAACCTGCAGACTTTAAGCAAAGTGGGAATGGAATGAAGGGAGAAGGTATATGAATTTAGACATAAACAAGCTCCTTACCCATAGGCTACAACCCCATTTTTCTTATGCTTTCTTTGGACTAGTGTATATTTAATTACTGTATGTGAAGTAGAACAGCTTCAATGGAAGGGATTTACCCTGCCTCAAAAATCCTTACCTGATAATGCTTAAATGAGTCCCATCACCCTAGGCAGGAACGGAGGAGGAAGAGAACGAAGCCTTCACAACCCTTGTTCCAGTCTGAGTTTGAGAAGTTTTCACAGACGCTCTGCTCAGGGGCTGAATTTCTGTTGAGGTCAGACAACCTGTGCTGGCCTGAAGGGAAATGTCTAACTCTGAGGGAAAAGTACACTATATTACTTGTGTTTGTTCTGATTGTTTCGTATCCTCTGGCGTAGATGTTCATTACTCCATGTTCTATTTTCTGTGATTCGCCTTCTTTAACACAAGGTTTTCTTCCTGCACGGTGCAAAGAACATAAACCCTCAGGAAGGGCTGTGAATGTCAGTAGGTAACTGTGTACTGTAAAGATGGGCAGTATATTGTCAGTCTGCACTCTGAGACTAACTTCTCTTGAGCAGTCTCAAATTCCTCCACAAGGACACGATGTACACCTGTGTTTTGACAGGTGGCAGTGACCCTGGCACTGAAAGATCCAGTGATGGGCAGAGCATGCTAACAAAATTATACTTCTGTTTTTCCTTCTCCGTCCAACTTGAGGTACCAAAATCAATCTTTTCCGACCTCTTTCTTCATTCTTTGTAGTAAGTGTTCTGCAGGTCACATCATACCCCTGTGTATATTTTTGCAACCCCGCTGATTTCCCCATTCCCTTGGTGACAGCTGTGTAGTCACATTACCTTCATTTTATGTCAGCTGTGGCACCTAGGTGACCCGAGGACATCAGTAAATTGGATCATTGCCTCAGATTGTCTTAGACTCCAGTCAGTGATACTTTGGTTATTTCTGTGGAGAAGCCTCCACTTGTACCCAGCTATAGCTGGCTCTGCAGGACTGATAACAGCAGAAGCAATAACTACTACATTTGTTACCACATTTAACAGGTATTATTCTGAATAAGCATCAGAAATGATCCTGCTTCATAGGAAAAAAGAAACATTTTTAATTTAGGCACTTTGCAGAGCCACCTCCCTGTTCTCCGCCCCAGTACATTTCAAGAATTTGATTTAAGCTGACAGAAGATAAGAAGATTTAAAATAATGCCTGACACTTCATCCATAATCCTCACTGTGGTGCCATCTTCTTGCCCTCTTTTAATTTAGTTTAATACAGTGGCAGGTGGCAAGGACATGTTAGGTGCCTTCACTTTAGATTTCCTGATTCTGTTAGACCGCTGCGGTCATTTGCATGTCATTGGTACACTTCATAACAAGAAACATACTTCCACCTGTGTGGAAAGACAATAAACATCGCCACACAGAGCAAATAAATCAATTCTAAACTGTCGGTATGGTGTTAAGATAAGTAGGAAATTAGGTAGTTGAAAGTTGCTTTACCCAGGTGAAGCAAAACAAGATAAAGTTGTATGACCTGTGCACAGATTTTGCAAGAGAAGTATTGAAGAGTTAAAATTCACTTAAAAGTACTTTAACTGATATTTCTTTGCCTGTGATTATTTGGTCAATATAAAACCTAGATAACCAGAGTAGGCACATTTTCTGCTTTCTAGAGAACAGCAATCATCTTTCAACATGATTCTGACTATATAACAACTGAACCTCTGTAAATAGGCACTGTTTTCCTTGATAAATACACAATGACAGTTTAGAAAAGAAAAAGGAAAGCTTCCAAACAAATGATCAGATGGTCTCATTGCAGATCACACTAATGGAATGTATTGGGTGTACCTGGCAAGGTCTTGGTAGCAGGGGGGCTGCGGGAGAGGTGGCTTCTGTGAGAAGATGCAGAACCTGCCCCTGTGTCAGACAGAGACAGTTCCAGCAGGCTCTAAGACGGACCCACCGCTGGCCAAAGCTGAGCCCATCAGTGATGGTGGTAGCGGCTCCGTGATAACATATTTTAGAAGGGTAAAAACTGCTGTGCAAGAGCAGCTGTGAGAGACAAGTGAGACTATGTGAGAGAAACAGCCCTGCAGGCACCAACGTCAGTGAAGAGGTGCTCCAGGTGCTGGAGCAGAGGTTCCCCTGCAGCCCCATGGTGAAGACTGTGGTAAGGCGGGCTGTGCCCCTGCAGCCCATGGAGGACCTCAGGGCTGAGTGAGTGGATGTGCCCTGAAGGAAGCAGTGACCCTGTGGAGTGCCTGTGTTGGAGCAGGCTCCTGGCAGGACCTGTGAACCTGCGGAGAGAGAAGCCCACACTGGAGCAGGTATTCTGACAGGACCTGTGACCCAATGGGGGACCCATGCTGGAGCAGTCTGTTTCTGAAGCTTCTTAAGAAGCTCAAAATTCTTTTCAACATAATCAAATGGTATTTTTATGTAATGGGAAGCAGAGAGGCCACTCATGTCTTGGAAAAGCTTGTTGGATAGAACAAAGGAAAAACCAACCCCAAAACCCTGCTGACTGTTTTTTCAAATACAAAGTGCAAGATTTACTAACATGTGACAGCTTTTTATCTCTTTTTCTCATATTATACTACTAATAATATATCTTTGTTTCAATCTGTGAATTAGCAGAGTCTGAATTTTAGATAAAATAAATCTCTTGTTTGGCTTTCCAGTTTTTTTTGGTTGTAGTTGGCTGTTCTTTGAAACCCAAGAAAAACATATTTCACAATATTACTTGTGTTGTTGCTTTGTGCTTTCAGTTAATCCATAACCTGTCACATTCTGATATTTCACATCAGAAGATGCTGCAGGCTTTGAGAAGTATATGTGCTGGTTCATGTCCTAGTTCAGTTTTCTCTGTAAAAAGCTGAAGATTATAGTTAAATTAGGTCAGTAGTTGCACTGAAAATGCAGAAGAAACTACTGAAAACACTTTTCTTGTTTCTTTGGTCTTGATTCAGTCCACTGGCATAGAAATTAGGAGAAAATAACAAGCAGAGTTCAGAATACCATTCATGGAAAGTTTTGTGTGTATGTAGTAAGTGATAATTCTTTTTCTCCACTGGTAAATTTAAAAAATAACCAGCCTATCAATGACATCATACCGTTGAGCTGGAGGCAGCTACTTTCTGTATACTTTTGAATATAACATAACATTAATTCTTTCCATCAAATCGAAATATGTTGAAATTTTATTGCAATACGATTTCAGCTCTTATAAACAAGGAGAGTGCCAAGGGTTCTCTAGGCTGTTCCAAATTCCTTGCTACCTATTTGGGGACAGAAGATACTACGGCCTTCGTACTTGACCCCTACATACAAAAGAAGGTTGACTGTCGAAGAACTCATCTGAAATCTGCTTGGTTGCAAGATGGATGATGCTTAGCAATGTTGAAGTTTTATGAAGTCTGTAGTCTCAAGTGGTTTACAGTCTCAAGTATTCAAAGTTGTAAATTAGACCCCTCTCATCAAATTCACAAGACTTTTACTATTATATTGGGAAATATTTCAGTCTCTAAAGCTTCAGTATGTTGCTACTTAGTGTTTTCCAGATAATTTTTGAAATCATGAAGATTGGGCATTTTTTTCTAAAAAGGATAGTAAAATTATCCCAAAATATTTCTTCCTGAGTGTTTAAGCTTTAGGATATACTCCAAAATGTGTGAAGCTCATTATAAGATTGTGAGAATTAACAACTTTCTGCCCTCGTTTGCAGTGAACATGAAGGAAGACCTGGGGAACACAATGACTCATCTGCACGACTTAATTAAACATTGCCTGTGGTGCTCTATTATCTCACTCTCACATTGTTAAAAGGTTCTCTGGCATGATTTTGCTCTGGGCCACCAAGGGCCTCTCCTAGTCAGTGCCTGAGCAAGTCTGCGTGACCATTCCTAGTAGAAAATTTGGATAAGGCACCTCTTTTGCATGCCAAGAGAGTTTGAGTATTGATGCACCCATTGGCCCCAGGGCCAAAGAATGGGCCCAGTCACTCTTCAATTTGCTAGTTTCAAGGTGACCAACATGAGGAAGACTTGTGAAAACATATGTGGAAAAAGTATAGGGAAGAGCAGTAGGCTTATTGGGAAAATCCCTTCCTCAAAAAGAATAAACAAAAACCTCACTAAGGAATGGAAAAAAGACCTACATACTTGCAAAGTAAACTTAGAGGTCTCTACGGCCAGATAAAATCAACACTGGCAAGAGACAAGCTGAGTTAGAACTTGCAGATGAACTTATACAATAAAAATAGTAATATAAATAAACAAGAATGAGACATCGCACCCCCACCTCTGCTACACAGTGAGGATGGAGTAAAGATTAAAGGCAGTGTTGGCAAGAATTCAAATGCAAATCAAAGCTTTTCCTTTTTTCTGGTATGATTGATGAAGGTGACTAGCCAACTATCCCAAAAGATAATAGGAAAGACAGTAGGCAAATGGAATTGCTAAATCCAAGACTGAAGTAAAACTCAATTAGAAGATCTCCATCCCAGAGGTCTAAAAAACCTGCGCATTAAATCAAGGTCAAATAGTAAGAGTTGTTAATACAGTCGAGAACTGTACCTCTTGGCTAAAGAATTGGAATTGTACTACCTACATTTAAAAAATGGAGAAAAAGTGACAAACGCATACAGACTCCTTTATCTGACTTCAGGATTTTGAAATATTTTAGAAAAGACTACTGAAAGTTATGGAGGCAAATAAAAAGGAAGTTGAATAATGTGGGTCTATCATCTATGCATTGTGCAACACTGTCCAGGTAAGGCCTCAGTTTTTTCTAGAAAATGGAAAGAAAATAAATCTCATCAATCCAGATTTCAGTAAAACAGTTAGCATGATGCTGTGTGGGAAATTATTGGTCAATAAAGATAAACTGATAAAAGAATGGATAAATGAGATTATGTTAGATTATGTTGAAAAGCAAATCTTTCTGTCAGGAGAGGCTGGTAATGGAGCTTTTAGATCAGTTTTGTGGACAGTCATCAACAGTGGCTTTGCTCTTAGCTGTGCTAAGGAAAAGTTCTGATTCACAACTTTGGGATGCATTTTCAATAAATAAGTCTAACAATAACCTGCATAAGCAACAGAAGACTTAACTAAAAGCTGGAAATTGGTGAGGGATTATAACAACTCCCTCCAAAAAAACAATGCCCAAAACCAACCCGTAACCCCAAACCCCACTGTAAATTCATTTGTAGTTCTGGAAAGAGGGTGAAGTTCTTCCCCTCCTACAGTTAAGTCACCTAAAAGTAGGAGTCAAGAGGAAAACCAAATTCTTTTCTGCTGTTTCTGAGTGGATTTTTTTTTAATGAAGACTAATATAAGGATGAACAGTTGCATAAGTTCCTGATCTGTGAACATAATCTCTCCAGGAACAGAGCTCTCTCTTTCCACATTGGAATAAAAACTCCGTAACACTATCACTTGTGCTCCAGATTCTGCTGATGTACAAAGCATATTAGGTGGAAAAGCTTAAAAAGTATCAACTTAAAGTTAATTCAGCTTCAGACCACAATAGTTTTTGTAAAGTTTTTCCTGTAAGTTTGAAGGCCAGACCTCATTTCTCAGCCCCACAGGACAAACTCTGAAGGGAACCTCCAGCAAACGGCATTTTATTTTAGCAAGAAAACAGAAATCAAGGATGGAATACCCTTCTGTTTTTTAAGTCTGATGGCTTTTGTCACTTTTGAATAAAATTCTTGGTGATATTTAAGTGCTTATTTAAAAGAATTTCCACTTCCATTTTTAATTTAAAATTATAAAATGCATTATTTACTCAGGAGATTAGATCAGAGCCATTCCATCCTATTTACAACAAAGAGAGCCTGTAATAAGTCCTTGAAACCCCTTCTAATCTATTATATAAATATTTATTTAATCAGTTTAAAAATGCTAATTATTTACCAGAGAGACCGAGGCAACTTCTACAAAGTTACTATGGCTGAAAAGAGTTTTTGAGGGTTTTTTGAATGTATCATGTACTTAATAGCTTGAAACTGTTCCTTTACAAGATGTTAAAATCTTTTTGGCAAATGCATATTTAGGTTGCTATCTTTTTATTGTGTAGCTATAATCTAAGGAGATTTTTTTTCCAGGCATCTATTGTTTACATTAATTGCTAATTAACTATTTGCTTATAAGTGTATGTTCTGTGATTTCAATCATCAGAGGAAATGCTGCTCTTCACTGTTACTTATATTGCAAACTAGCCTCTGCTTTCGTACCACCACACCCTCACTTTTGTATGCTCAAACAAATGTACAGTCCTTAACTTTACAACCAGTTTTCCATGATGAGAATGTCCTTGCAGATGTATTAAAACAAGCAGGATATCAAAAGCAAAAACCATCCTCCCAGAAGAAAGCAAAGTAATGCAGTATATTTTTAGTACACGAAATGCTGCGGCCAAGTGGAGTATATCGTTAGGAGGTACATTCAGATGAGTTTTGGAAGTTAACTTGGAGGAGGTCACCTCTTGTGGTAGGGAGTGTACGGGTGGCTGAGCTAGCACTGTGTGGAGGAGTTCAAATGGTGTGGCTTGGCATTGTCTCTGTCTCTCATCTCTCTGGGGCCAGAAACCTGGACCAAGCAAGGCCAGGTAGAGGCAATGAGGAATTTATCACGTGGGATGAGATGTCAACAAGCATAGGAGGAATAGCTCTTTTTCTTGCATCCCCTTTTGTGGTATATTCCTCCTTTCATGCTTTGGTATTCAATCCAGTACATGTGGTGCTACTGTAGGGTGCAGGACGACACTAGCTGGAGTACAAAAAGCCTATGGTTGTTGTTGGCAGCGTACCCAGTGCTGCTGACAGAGAAGCCACAGTGTATTCCCACATCAAATATCTGGGCTATGTTGCTTTTGACAGCTGTCTCCACCATAGCCAATACTAAATCTGATGATAGTCAACACCTAATTTCTCAAGACAGAAATGAGAGTGCCATATAAAGTAATCATAAAGGGCACAGGTTTTGTCCTAGATTCACCTTGCTCAGTGCATATTCCTCTGCAATGTAAGTAGGAAGAGCATACTAAATTGGTTAAGTTTCATCAGCGTTCATAGCCTAGAAGAACAGTTATTTGATTTTGTGGCATGCATATTGATTTAAAGGAACGAACTGGATGTAACTGGAAGTAAATCACTTTAAACACCTCTGACATTTTCTGGAGCCTATTTTTCAATCTCTAGACAATGCATTTAGACATCACTCCTATGTTACTGTTTTATCTCCTCTGCTAGCATTATTCTCAGTACCGTAGCTCCTGTTCTGTTGAAAAATATGCTTACTGTTCATTTTACTTCTGACATTTGCTTTCACTGAGATTTAAAACTAACCTGTGTGTAATCCATGAGCCTATTTCAGGTGAGGATGTGTTTCGCAGATATTTTGGAGAGATTTTGAAAACCTAAACTGCAATTACAGATCAGTTTGCATTGTAACGTTTCTTTTTCTTATTCTCAGCATCACCTTTGGTAGCATATGACTATCAGGCTGTCTTTTATGATTCTTAGCAGGTTGTTTAACAGAAGACCTTGTATATAGTCCTCCGGTTGAAATAAAACAGCTCTTTACTTACAAACAGCAGCTTTATTTGCACTTCAGTGGATATGTTAAATACCTGAGGATTCAATTTTCAGTTATGTACGTATTACTTCGAATGACATTCTGAGGTCCCTGATGCAGTAATTAACACAGGCTCGCAAGCGTGTGAATAGTTGCATTTCAGATCTCTGTTCAAGAACCCGTTTCAATTGCAGATAACGCACTGAATTCTTAAGAAGGCAAACCTAGTACTTAAAAGATGCATATTTTTTCATTTATTACCAAATTCAATTATCTATGCAAAATAAAGTAAATATGAAAAAAAAGCATGTCGGGAAAAATACAGTGGGAAAATAAGTACTCGTAAAGTAGAAGGAAAATCTATAATCCTATCAATGAATGAAATTGATTATAATAATAATTTGGTGATCCAAAAGACCCTTGAAAGCAGAGGTAGTTTCCTATGCTCCAGAACTTTGTTTCCAGTATTTGAGTTACAGCATGCTGAAGAGGAAGACTGTGAGAGGACGAGAGCTCATAGCAGAAGAAAAGAAAATAAGAATGACTCTATGTTTTTGTCAGGAAAAAGCTAACATGAAATGTAGAGTTCCAGGTAACCACTCTACGTGGTGCAGCTCAGGAGTTTCCAAGGAAGTTTTCCAGATGTACTCGAAGTATTTTGATCAGTACTGCAGCTTGTTGGTGCTTTTTCTCTTTCTGTTTGTTTGCCTCTTTCTCTGCCTTTTTCTCTCTTTATTTATTTATCTTTTGGAACCAGGACTCTCGAGTCCTTTTCCAAGCAATCTTCTTGTTTACTTACTTTTTCCTGTGGTTGTGTCTCTTCAAGCATGCAGCCCTATGTGGCTTCCCAGTATGTTTACATATGCATAATTTTGGGAAGGAATACCAGCAACTAATAAAATTTTTGCATTCATACTTGTCTCAGTCACGAGTCTAAGAAATGCAAGGAATGCAGAATAATGCAGTAAAGAATAGAGCCCTTTGTCTTCTTGATTTTTTTTTTTATTAATGTGTATTCAATAGCAATATTTAAAAAACACAACTAAATATTCATAAGTAGTTTTTAAGTAGACACTATATTTCTGTGCACTTGACATGCTGGTAGTTGAGTAATCATAACTCTTATGATGTCTAACAGAATGCCAAATGCATTTTCTGCCACCATACCAGGCCAATGAATCGTGTCGATATTGGCGAAACCATGGTCATTTAATCAGATGATCTTACTGGTTTTTCGTATCACAATGATAAAAATCTCATGAGAAACAGGGCAGCACACAGCTTCAAAGTTCAAAAAAGTGGCTGTCTGTAGAAACAATATTTTGTAATATAGGTCATCTTGACTCCAGGCTCCAGACTCCAGGTACAAAATACAGTGGTTGTATTAAAAATCTATTTAAATATGAGTCACTGCAGGTAAACTGATCCATTTGTCATGTCTTAAAAGTCTTGTGATGCTCATGAGCTACAAAGACACAGGGTGGTCTATGGCCTGAGCCTCCAGGGAAGAAGATCACTACCTCTTTTGCCAACTTAACCTCTAGCTATGGCGTGTGATCAGCCTTTGTAACAGCTGCTGTGCCCTGGTGCCTGTTTCTTATTGCAATGTCCCAAATTCTTGTGTCACAGAGGTTCAAATTTGGAGCAATTTCCCTGGAATCTGAGGGGATACACAATTAAAAAAAAATAATGAAAAAGTGGAAACACGTTAAGTGTTTCTCGCTTCTTTCAAGGAGTTGAGGAGATGAGGGTCTTGATAGAAAAGCGAAAAAGAAGGTGATTGCAATTCATGTGACTGGTACAACATGTGTATAAACCCATTGCCTTGGATAATGACACTCCTGATTTATGACGCTGCAGTTGAGAACCACAGAGCTTACACTCCATTCAGAAAACCAAGGATGGAATCTGTCCTGACCCAGGCATGATGTCATATTCAACAAACTTAGAAAAGAAAAGCATTCATACAGGTTTTCAATAATGCCTTTCTGCACATTTTCTTGTTAGCTTTCATGTGTACAGTGATAACATTACTGTGATTTGAGCTACTTCTGTTCCACTACAGTTCCTGTACCAGTCGGTGTCTTCCACTCTGCTCACACACAGCACACACACATGTTGCTAAAAAAAATTACTCATTACCATGTTACTCTATTCCCCTGTCACCCTGTGGTTCCAGTGGAGCTAAACAGTCATAAAACTGGAGCAATCCAATAGTAAATCAAACACACACGCGTGCACCCGCACACGCACACAAAATCTTTCCCTCAGAGAGTTACGAGACTGCACTACTTGCTTTCCTATGAGTAAATCCAAAACACTTCATATTTTTAAAAGAAAAATAATATGAATAGAATACATATGTCCTAAAGAAATATTCTTAAGACACTAGACAGCAGAATAAGAGGAACAACAAGAAAGACAATATTAATAGAGGGATATTTACTGTTAAAAGTATTCTTAAGGAGAAGGTCAGGTTCTCAGCTGGTGTAAGCTGGAGCAGCTCCATTGCCACCAGTGGAGCTGTGCCAGTTTATCCAATGCGTATGCTCTGGCCCAGTAGGTCCTGAAGGTCAAATCACTGAACTGGAATCTTCAAAGCCTTCTCTACCATGCTATTAAATTTTTATTGCTATTAGCAACAATTTCTCTTAAAAAAAGTTTGCATACGCAAATTATTCACATTGCTTTATTTTTTCTTTGTCAGTTCACAAAAAAAGTATTTCAAGTTGTCATAACCTTGCATTTAGCCAGTGAAAGAGTAATTTGAAAGGAGAACATTTTTTTACAAACTGGACACATACCCTGTTTATTACTCTCTAAAATTTGCACACCATAAAGCAAGTAGGGTTTTTTGTTTTGTTTTAAAACTTTCTTCAGATATTATTATACAAAAATATTCATATGCAAGTAATAAAGATTTTTTTTAAACATCCAACTTTTTTAAACCTAAAGCAAAGTCACACCAAAAGGTTTTTTTGTTGTTGTTTTTGTGGTTTTTTAATCTAGACAAAGTACACCTTGTGCTTTAACAAACCTACGGCATCATGTGCTCTTTACAAGTATTGTGAATATGCTCATGTGTCATTATTCATTAAATAACGCAAAACTTGCCTATTTTGTGGATTTTATTTCCCTTAATCTTCTTTTTTTCCCCTCTGTGTGTCATTTGTGTTTGTATATATGTGTGGAAAAGTTAAGGCAAGTGCAATTAAAGTTACAAAAATCAATATTTCTATTGCTAACATGTGCAGCATTCGTATTTAGTGAGCGATGTCTTTTCTCCTGTAAGAATAAAAATTGATGAAAATACAAAAATGTTTAATATGTTATAGTCGTTACAATAAGCTGTTCAGTTTTATATACCAGGCTTGGTGATTTTTTCAAAGGTTAGGATAACATAAAACATATTCTTTTTAAAGTAACATACACTGAAACTAGGTAACATTTTGATCACGACTCTCTTGTTTCTCAGCAATGTGTATAGTATTACTACAAAAATGCAGTTGCTTTTAGCTATGACCCATCTAATTTTTTTTAAAAAATAAATATAAGTTAATCTCTTTAGGTAAAATATTTAATATATAGTAGGCATAAATATAGGCTGATGCATCTCTACTTAATTCCAGTGCTTATATTTTAACTTCAGTGATTTTGCACAAAGTGTATAAATGAAGAGGCATATTTTCCAGTTTTCAGTCATATCTGTAACCTTAAAGAAAGCCTTGATAAGAATGCATATGTTAATCTGTGGATTATACGCCAATAGTAATGAACATTTGGAAAAGGTAATGATGCTGGATCTTCAATTATAGAATAACCAGAAATCCATATTCACAAATTCTGGGCCTGATTCTGCTCTTTTTTGCACCAGTTATGCACAGCATTAATGATGCTGACTTGAGTTGAATTATTTTTGAATTTTATCAACCATTAAGCAAACTAAGAAGAATGATCCCAAAGCCTAGCTAGCATGGCACTTGTTTGCTTCATTCCATCAATGCAAAATGTTTTAAACTTGGTAAGTATACATTTATATCCTCTGTGTGTGTGCACGTAGTCGATAGGAGCTACAGAGCGTTGCAGATAGGGTTGTTCCCAGAATAACAGATGAGAGTTTTCGTAACAAAGCGCTTTATCGAGATTCTTATCCAGCTATTAACTTTGAAAAGCAGGCTCCCAAGAAGGGAATACTGCTACTTGAGTTGTGCTGTGCACTCTGCTCATGGACAGCCAGCTCCTCCTCAGCTGAGTAAAGGAACTGAATAACGTTAAAGCAACTAAATCCCCTAGGCAAATTGTGGCTGGTAAGAAGAGGCTGCAGTTGACAGTAAATCAAACATTTCTTTACAGGTGCTTATTTCTTTCTTTGTATTACCTTTGCAGCGTTTTTGTAAAAGTGAAGGCAGTGAAATTTTTCTTCTACTATTGCAAGTAGGCACATGTCCTTTCTTGTAAAGGTCTTTTTGGTCATTTTGTTTTCTTATCTTCTGAATAAAGTGCAGTTATGTACAGTTAATAAAAATATTTATCTATGAAATGGTGCATAAGTTTAAGTCTATATATTACAAATAGTCACAGGACACTAGCAACTGCACAGACTTAATAGTGTGCTTTTCTTGCAAAATTCAAATGTGACACAAAATTGCTGAATCACAGCAGTGGATTTTAGATGTAATGCTAGGAAGATAATTTAATTCCATTTTACTGTAAAAGCTACGAAGAATATTTTGTCTTTTAGGTTCCTTAACTCACTAAATGTGTTGGCTCTTTCACCACTGCCCAGCACTGGGCAGCTGCCTACTTTAATTTTATTTGCTGCTGAACAGGGATAAAATAAAAGTGATTAACAAGTCTGCAAACTTTTATGATGAAGCCAAGATGTTATATTAAACTATTTCTGAGTTTGCTGACTAACATAATAATAGAAAACCTAGATTCTATCTTTACAGAACATTTAGAGTAAGTCATAGCTGGTGACTGACTAGGGCAGAAGGACAGGAGGAAAAAGAGGAAAAAGGGGCAGATTTGTGTGTTCTAGTCAGCTACTTGAAACAATCAATGATTGAAACAATCAGTGATTGAAACAATCCATTGATTTACCTTGGCTTTGAAATAGCCAATTTTATTTTATTTTTTGAGTCTTAGGAGAATGTTAGCAAGCCAACAGATGTCAATCAGAAGGCCAAAATGAGAAGGAAACCTCAGAACCTCTCACAGAAACCTGGTCTCTCAGTGAGCATGTGGCATCAGACTCACTGTGTCTGAGACTCCATGTATTATGGCACCTGAAAGCACCATTTTCCCTTTCCAAAGCTCTTTGTTGGAGGGTCTATGAAGTGGAGAACTGACTGAAGTGGGAGCTAAGAAAATCCAGTAGCTCTTTGAACAGGTGCAATAGGGACAGGTAGGAGATTTATTCCTCATGTCTCTTTCTTTATGAAAACAAACAAACAAAAAAACCAACCAAACAAAAAACCAAACCAAAGCAGTATGAGGAGCTACAAGAAACAAAAACATCCTTGAAAATAATATGCACATGCAGTTCAGTCTGTCTCCAACCCTTTATACTCTAGATTGCCTTTTACCAGGGTCTTGAAAGAAGCATGGCAGGTGCGGTGCTAAACAGGGAAATTTTCTGCAAAATTCCATAAAGAACAACTTGACAGGTAGTGTCTTTGCCGCTGTTTCTCACTCTTCAAATATCTAACAGTAAAAAAGAAAAGTGTACGAATGCTGTTTGCTACATGGCACTGAAAGCTTTTCACAATCTCTTTTGTTTAGGAGAGTGAAAAGGTAAGCAGAGAAAACAGATGAACTGTACTGACACTAATTGTTATTTACAATGATAGGAACTCTGGCAGATATTCCTATGATTCAGGTAGATCCTGTCATCTAGAAAAAACATTTCCTACCTCTAACAAGGTTATACAAATGGCTTCAGATAGCACCCAGCAGGTGAAGGAAGTACCCCGTAAATTCGGCTATCTAGTGTCCTACAGGCAAAGGATGTCTCTAATCTCCTGTGGCAGCAGGACTAGCAGAGTGCTAGTCATGTAACACCTACCTGGTTGTGACATGACCAGGAAACATCTTATCCATACTTCCACTCCATGTCACCCCTAGCTACCTACCTGTGTCACAGTGCCACCTAGCAATGGCCTGCTTGCAAGTTTGTCTTCTTGCAGCAGATGGAAAATATGGTCCTGCGAACTAACCCAGGTTTTTGGGACTTCCTTGAACTTTGTGAGACTGCTAATTATTTTATTTTGTTGTAATGTTCTACGATTAAATGATTACAAGTTGAAGTATCTCTATATAGGTATTAAAAATATATAAAGTGCTTTTTGTAATGAAACTAAAATTTGAGAGTGCTTATTGCAACAGTTTTTCCCCAGATACCTGCACATTTTGCAAAGATTCGTGTGTTTTGCTGGGGAAGGCATAGGTGAGTGATCTCAAAGAAGGAGCCTGATGCCACTGAACCGTTTTGCTAAAATAGATGGAGAGACAGTTGTGTCACTGTTTTCCTCTCTGCTTTGTATTTACATAATTGTTCCATTTGACGCTGCCTGGGTTTTAAGAAGACAAATGTACAACCTTCTAATGTGATGCTGAAGGTACCTGTCTAATACTAATTGTTTAAATTTTCTACAGAAATGTCCCTAAGAACTTAATTAGGGCTGCAGTGAGCTGTTCACCAGAGAATATAAACTCTGGCAAACAATTTCTTCTAAGTCTGTAAAGTCATTGCCATTTGTGTTTTAAACTTGCAATGAAGAATGGGACTTTCTAAAAAAACATAAATAAAATCTCCCTGTGATTTACCTGTCATGCAAAGAATGAAAAGAAATTCTAAAACAGCGTCTCACGTAATTTCCTACAAAACAGCAGGAGAAAATAACCTTCCCTGAAAAAAAGATGTTTTAAATAGGTTTTAGTAATTGCATTGCTATTTTGCCTTTCTTTGTTTATTTTTGCTTTTCAAGTGTATTTGCAGGCCCTGCAGTTTAATGGCAGATGCACGAGTGAAGGTACTTTGAGCTCATGACTGATCTTTTTAAGACTTTCTTTTTGCTTCAGAGAAGGTAGAGGACAGTAGCGGGATGTTGCCTTACACGAGTATTCTACAGGGATGTGAAAACGGTGTGTGAACTGAGAATAAAAATAAAATAGTTTTACCAACTAAAGCTTTGCTCCTGTAAGTCTCTTCTCAGGAGAGGAGACATCTACTCACCCTAAACACCTCTGCAAAGAGTTTTCACATGTACCCCAACCTGAGGGCTCACAGGAAGCTTTGCATGCTTGTACTTTTAATACAGCCTGCAAGGTAAATGGAGAGGAGAGGATGGGACGGGATGGGACGGGACGGGATAGGATGGGATGGGGTGGGATGGGATGGGATGGGCTGGAAGCTGCTGTGAGGGAGCTCAGGTGGAGTGCTAGTTGATCAAGATGGCCATTTTCTGTAAATGTCATTTAGTGGATTGCACACTAGCCCAGCTAAGCTAAGCTAACCTCTTTCTATGCCCAATGCTGGCTTTTGCTTTGCATACCAAACAAATGGGAAACATTGTCAGCTCTTTCTACTTTTCTGTCTGCTTTGCAATAGGGTATCTGTGCTCAGCCAGCTGATGGCACTCACGTTTACTGCCACTAACATCAAGGCTCACTGCCCACCTTCTCTGCATGTTGCCTACAGCAGGTAGAAGAGTGATGGTGTATTGAGCCTATAGTTCCTTTTGCACCCACCTGACATAGGAGTAACTAAACACGAAGGCCAAAGGGCCCTGTGCTCCCCCTGCACGGGTGCAGGTGGTCTGCCCACTGTAGAGCTTCTCAGTCGTAGCCATGTAGTGCAGCACCTTCCTTTGGCTTGCACTTCTTTATCTGCCACCAAACGTGTTTGAGAGTATGGGCTTGGTAGGTATTCTTTTTTCCTGGATGATTTTTTATTTTTGAGGGGGATAGAGAGAGAGCTAATATTCGGGTAAACAGAGATAGAGAAAGTTAAAAAGCACATCCATTTTATTTTTGGAGTAATTTGTGTGTTCCTTCTGTCATGCCTTGACGGTTAAGAAAGATATCTTTATAAAAAGAATCAAGAATACCTCCATCAAATTCTTAGCTTTCAAATTTTGCTTCAAATGTTTTTCCTAATACTTTTGACCCAGCAAAGAGATGTTTGTACTTTCTGTAAGTTCAGTTCTAGGTAAAGATTATCTATTTTATTTAACATTTCAATCCTAGAGAATCATGTTACTCTTAATCCATCAAAATAAAAATCTTTTAATTGACTAATAAATGTTTCTGAAATTACATTATCTAGGATATTGGCTATTTAATGTAAGAATGCTGATAAGCTTTTGGAATGTGACTGGTTGTAATAACAAACAGAATACTTTCCTCCAGCAACCCTCAATCTCAATTTACTCATCTTTTAGTAATCTGAGCAGCTTCAGAATTTATACATTTTCCAAATAAGGCATCAGGCCTGCTTTTGTAATTTCTGCTCTAACTACTTCATGACTCTGTGGACTCTTAACCTCCCACCCGCAGAGCTTATTAGTCCAGAGCAAAGCTCAAACTTTGTCTTAAATAGAATTTAAACAAACAAAAAAGCATAGGAAAACTCTTATTAGTTGAAACATTCCTATTAGTTTCACTCCCCAGGGCAAGAATTCCAAGTTCTGGATCTTCAACCCCAGGCCAGCTGGAGAAGTGCGATGCTGCCAACAGTCTTCTTGGAGGATATAGCCAGAGTCGATGGGAAATCGCCCAGCAAAATTACATCACAAATGAAAACTCAGTATCCATACTAAATTCAGTGAATCTCAAAATGAAAGACATAATGGTGTTCTCCAACCTACAATCAATGGACTATTTAGGACGTGAAGAGTTGTGATTATACAGAAAAACGCAAGGGAACTTGCAGCATTTATTACACGAAGAGACTCACTGCTATGAAATTGCTTGCATTTTTTCTGATGCCAGTCACATTAGTCTCTTGCTCAGATGAGAAATGGATTAAAAAAAGTGTTCTAATAACAGCAAACCAGACAAGGGGTGGGTGTGAAGGAATATAGTTACTCTGGATAATAAACTAAACCTGTTATGGAGAATTTTTTTTAGTGCTGACAGATTTCTGCCATCCTCTGTATCACAATAGAAGACACATCAAAAGTTCCCTGTGCTCGACTACCAAGTACAAAACCATTCGGCAGTGTATTAGACATACAGGGACATATTTGTGTTGCTGATCTGTCTGGATGGCCCCCAAAAATCCCAGTTGCTCCATGTAGGTCAGCCAGAGTACAGAGCTTTGCATGACAAAAAAAGCCACAATACAGTCAAAAACCAGGTGATTATTTTGACCTTTCTTCTCCATTGGCCTTTATCCTATTTTTGAGCTTACTTAACTGCTGTGATTTTTTTTCTTCTTTGGATTTTAATTAACCTCTCCTTAGGCTTGCTAGCTTTGACATTTTCTTCTTTTTTTTTTTTTTTTTTTTCAATTTAAGAATGGAGGAAGCCTGTTACCAGGCCAGTTTTCCCCAAATCTTACTGCTTTATCTATAATTTACATGTGTCATTAATGCACAATATCCGAGTAAAATTTTTTGAATTTTAATCAGGCGGGTATAACAAGCTTCCCAATTATTTTGAAGCTGATTATCACCCATTATGTAACATACACAAGGTTTTCACAGCTGTGCAGTAATAGAAAAATCTTACTTTGCATCTAAGCCTCACAGTATTTAGCTCTGAACCAGATCATATTGAAAGTGTTTGATGTTGGCTGCCAGGTGAGAACTGGGTCCGTACTAAAATGCAGAAGATATTTTGCTGCTGCTTTCCTTGCAGCCAAGATTTCAGCTTGTCACAGACTGCAAATATGAATTCCTTTTCTCTTTTCCAATTTTCTTCTCCCACAGAAATCAATCCTGCACTCATTCACCTTTATTAGATTTACTCTCAAATCATACTGCTGCAACTGAGAACAGAATCAGACCCAGCAATGCACTTTGCCTTCAAAATAATTAGCTGCATACTATACAGTCCCCTATTTCTGTCCAGCTATATGTGCTGTCCGGAGAACCTATATACTGAATTTCCACAGGTTGTGCAACAGAGTCCTTCAGTTTTATATCAAGGACTACCCTGATTGGAGAGAGCCTTATAAAGACTAAGCACCACACTTGGATAATTCATGTGCATAGAATCCACACACACACCCGAAGTTATTGACCAGGCAGGGTAAGTTTTTCCGATCATCACGCTGTGCAGTTTTTAAAATAAAGTGCTATCTGCTTATGGCTAAACCTTATATGTGGCTATTGCATGCACACTTCAGGCTGCATTGTCAAAAAACTGGAACACCTTCACCAGAAAAGGATGGAGCCTAAGCACTAGGGCAATGACAGGTTTAGTTGTGGTTTGTTTTTTTTTTTTAAATTTTATTTTGCGTTCCAACAGAACTTTTGTCAAACATAGAGCACGTGAACACACAACAGTTTCCTTCACTGTTTCCCACACAGCTGTTCATAGAGGAGGAAGAGTAAGGAGGAATGTTTCTAAAGCCTTAGACAGCTTCTCCATTTATTTCAGGTTTTGTTTTGTGGTCTGTTTCTCTTTTTTTTTTGTTTGTTTTTCTTTTTTTTTAATATTGTGACAAAACATTATAAGAAAAACTTTTTTTTAAGTAGTGTGAATATCAAATAGTATCCATCAATCCCTGAATCATGCTATTCAAAGTGCTTAAATCTACACTAAAAATAGAACAACAGAAAAGTACTCCCCATGTGGCTAAGGAAACACCTACCAATCGTCTAAATGTGACTGTGGTCAGACAGTTGCATTCTACATTTATTCCACATCCCAGTCTTTACTCCAGGGCATGTAAAGGAGAGGGAAAGGGGAAAAAAGAATGCATTGCTTTCAGAGGGTACTGGGGTATTTGGCATCCAGTTGAATGAAGTTGAATGCCATCAGTGCATCCAGTCGAATGAAGTTAAATGCCATCAGTGCCTGACAGGTGTCTGTAGGAGCAAATAAATAAGAGTGTTCTTACACTATGAAGATAACCAAATGTGCAAAGCCCTCTTAAATGTTTATCATCTGGCCTGGCAGCTTCATTTCCATTTTGTGGATGTTTTTGGCACATGTCCAGAGGGAGACACCATAATAAAGAAGAGATTGTAGAAAAGGACTTGAGCAAATTGTCAGAGGAATAAACATTTTTAAGCAAATAAAAATCAGTGCACATCCCAAAGCTCTATTAGCTTGTTATGCAGATACTGAGATTTCTTTGCTTTCACAACAGGAGCATAGTCATTTCCTCCCACACTGTCGGTTCTGGATTACTCCCACAAACATCCCCCAAACTGCTGTTTACGCACTCTCTACCCATCACTTCTCATTTAGAATACCAAAATTTTATAAGCTGTACTTCATTGTGACAATCAGGATGAACAAACCCCACACATCCATTATATTGGCCAATATCATTCAGCTACCATAAAAATACCTAAAGTTAATTAATTACATAAATAGACTATAAAGGCTGTTTGCCAGGATACCAGTTACATTTCTGCCAGGGTAAATCAAACCCATGACTATATGACAGTGTGCTGCAACCAGTAACTCTACCCCAGCTCCTCTGCTTCTGCTAGCAGAGACTAGCAGAGAGCTTGGCCTGAATATGTTGTAGAGCTACAACACCAGTCCTGTCTCTTTCTAAAACCAAAAGGGACTTCTCCATTATTTAAAACATAAGAGTAAGATGCTTATTTCATTTGTCTTAAAGATGTGCAGATATAAACATAATGGGTTGGTTTTTTTCTTCCCTGGCAGCCATGGTACACGCATTATTTGCAACTTCTCAAAGATAGAATCATACATAAAAAATAAAACTAATTTATTTATTCATTAAAGTGAATAAATTGTTTGTAATACTTCCAGGTCTGATTTAAATATTAATTTTGTATAAATAAAGTTTATTCTGAAAACAATTATATTTGTTGGCAATCATGTCATTTTTTTCTGCCTGAGTTCTTACTGAAATCATGTTGAAATTAATAAAGTTTTACTTATTGTTACAAGCTAAAACCAAATGAAAGACGACTTCTTAATCCTGAATATAGCATTTTAAAGCAAATACAGGTTTTGGAACATTAAAATACAAGGGGACTCTGTAATCCACAGCAAAATAATGTTTTGCTATTCCTTTTTAGAAAATAACACTTTCTATAATACAAAGTGACAAACCATCTACAATATTGTCTTTTTATTCCCCTTTGGTTTGGAAGTCATCACTGTAAATATCAGCAGGACTCTCTGCACTTCAGTGCCTATTGCCTCACTTGTCTTACTTGCCTGATGATTGCAAATGATCTTATTTGCAGGATTTTGAAAGGGGGAGAAGAAAAAGTTAAATGCTTAAAAATAAAATCCACAACCACATTAATACTTTTCCAGGAAGTGTTAAAAATAGGGTTTGCTTTTATATTTATAAAAGGGATACAATCAACTCATTCCTAAAATAATAATTAAAAAAAAAACAAAACAAAAAAACCCAAACAAACCCAAGAAAGCAAAAACCAAACCATCTCTAGTTTCTACACACTCTGTAGTGACTACTGTGAAGCAACCGATACAGATTGGGTATATTCTGTTGTTCGACAGGTATCTACCACGTTACATGTTAGATGATCAGACTGTAGTGTTACCCCAAATGGGGGTCATTGTAAGGGCAGGGAAGGAGCAGTGCACATTACGGGAGTAGAAATGAAACTGGAGCTCTCAGTGAGGGATGGGGTCCTTCTAAGAACAAATATTCTCCAAAAGAGGTGAACTGCAGCAGGCATGGCCTTCAGGAATCAGGCTAGGCAGGCCAACAAAATGGATGGTGCTTCTGATATCAACATAGCTTTGTCCAAGCATTCCCAAGAGAGGTTAAAAACAAACAAACAAAAAGTCTAAAACTATACTAATGAAGCAAAAATGTTTCCTATCTATACAGCAGTCTTTTCATTTAAAAAAATGTAAATATACAAACTCCAATGACATATAAAACAAAGTCGAAAATGTGAATGGGAAGAAACATGGGTAAAACAGGAAGACTGATGCTACAAAGAAATTGCAAAAAACATATGTACAAGACCCTGTTTTTCCTCGTATGTTATCGATTGTAATGCATGTTTAACAGCAGCAGTCGAGGATGTAGTTCCAGGCACCGGACTGCAGACTCAGCTCCTACTCAAGGGGGTTGATGGCCCCTTGCATTTCGGTCACCAAATGACACTTGATATACTGGTCTCCCGTGGCAAGAGGGGCAGTATCGCACTGTTTGTGTGAGCCTCTTCCGGATTCTGCTCCCTGTTAGTTTTTGTCTGTGGCCGCTGCCCGTTTATAAGTGTCATAGGGATGTTGCAGTAGGTATGCTGGTTACCTATTGAGGTAAGCGGCAGGGTGCCAGTAGGAGGTACATCGTATTCATAGCTTCGATAATAGTGTTTCTGGCGCATCTGTGAATGATATGTGTTATGAAAGGTGGAGCGCAGGTCTGGATGGGCAGTGGCAAGAGCAGTGGAGGTGGCAGCAGCCATGGAAATTGCGGAGACTGTCTGCAGTTCCCCAAAGGGCCCCTGCTCACTGACATCTAAAACCTGCTCGTGTGTGATGGGTTCAATCCTCTTAAAAGGCATTTCGTACTGTAAACGTTTCCAGAACTTGGAATTCAACTTGTTGCATTTTGGTCCGTGCCATTTAATGACAGTGAGGAGCTTGATGGTATGTTTTAGGGCCTCCACCTCCTGGTAGTTCATAACTCCCCGTAGTTCACTGCATTCAATCAGTATCACTTTGATTTCGCCCGTGACTAACATGTTTCGAAGCCTTGTTTCCAGTTCAAAGATGCTCCATCCTCTTCTCACCACATAATTTGGAGTCATGACGATGATCAGTCGCTTGCTTTGGTCTACACATCTCGCCACGTCTTCAATGTAGGCTACAAAATAAGACAATTGCTCAAAATCCAATCTAAGAAAACACTCTGCTTCCATAGACTGGGGAGAAACAACAGAGGCAAATCCCTGCTCCCAGAAGAGCTCACTGAAATACGCAAAAACATCACGTGCAAATGTGCCAGGTTGGTTTGCCAGGATGCGGTCCTGGGCAAATTGCTCTAGGTGGCACTGCTTGAGCAGGGGGACTGGACAAGGTGACATCCAGAGGTCCCTTCCAATCTCAACCACCCTGGGATCCTGCAAAACAGCTATTCCTGCATGCACTATGGATTGTGAGTGTTTGTTCATGAGCTGTGGTTTTGTATCAATATCTATATCTTTATTGGAACAAGTGTGTCCATCATCATTTTTTCCTTTAAAAAGGCGAAGTAACCCAGGTAGGCAACAGAGAAGCAACTATGCGCTTCAGGGACTCAGTCTGAAACCCAAATGATACTCTAAGGTATACTATAGGCTTGGATTCTTCTTTTCCTTTCATGTCCCCACCACACATGTTCACAAAAACAGTGTTGGCTCCTGCAAATTAGTGTTTAGTTTGCTGTAGATTTTAAAAATATCCATGTGATTGTTTGATGTTGTGCTTCGCCTACACCAAGCATCCTTTCTTATCATTAGTCAAAGATATTGATCTTAGCGGCTGTATATATGGTTACACTGAAGTTATGAAGAATACTGCAGCAACTTACAAAAAATTATTGTACATAGGTTGGAATATGTGAAAGAAATAAGAAAAAGATCTACTTGTACCAGCTGGAATCAATTCTTGTTTTCAGCCTCTGAGAATGATCCAATACCTCCATTACACATTTATCTGCAGCGGACACTAACAGCTCTGCTGTAAATATTATTACTCAACCTTTGCCTTAGTCCAAACACAACTTTTTCCTTCCTGTCTGAATTTCTGTAATACATACTTAGAATCATGGATATCTTTCCGGGCAAACTCTATGCAATAGAAAAGAAAGATCTCTGTATTCATTCCTAGATATGCAAGCTCTCAAAAAAATCTGTGTAAAAATGCTAGTCTCATTCATTTCCTTTCCTTATGCATGTCCTTTCTGCACTGTCTCACTTTCGATCAATATAATACAATTACTAAAAAATAATCCTCTTATCTGAGAAATGCATATTAAGTGTGTTTGGTGGCTTATCTTCACCATAATGTAGGAAAGATGAAATTCTGAAGGAGCAGGTATAGAAATGATACTAAAACAATCACCGCAATCACTGCATTTGCTGTTTAGAAAACACACAAGAACAAAGACATGACTCACTTCCTGTGGGAATCAAATCTCTGTCTGGTATGAACAACTTGTATCCGTAATGCTTTTCAAGCATATCTGGTAGGATCTCAAGAGCAAATCTTTCTTCTTCTCCCGTTTCTTGATTCCACTGGTCAGGATCCACTTTGGTATAAGATAGATATGCATCGTAGTCTTTGTTGTCTAAGGAAAGAGAGGAAGAAAGTAAGTTCATTTATTCATTATTCTTGCAGATTTCCTAGATAATTCCTCAGGAATTATTTCTGGGAGAATTCCCCAGGAATAGGAAATTGTTTAGATAAAATGGCAAGCTTTCACCCAATCTCCAGATATGAATCCATTCACCTTTCCTCTTTCACCTGGTAGAGGTAATCCTTATTTACACATATGCAATGGAGAAGGGATCCCCTATCCATAAACCGAAGTCAGTTTGTGCATAAACATTTGTGTAAGAGGAAATCCACTCAACTATGGGGTGACAGCTTGTGAGCACAAAAGAAAAAAGTCACTGAAAAGAATTTGAATTCTTCTCTAGCTTTAAAAGGGAAAATAAAAGCATGGAAATATCTAAGCTAATGTGCAATTATCTCTGTTGCACAGCAAAAACATTTCAGTCTTGCCAGATTTTTACTATAAATTTAGGGCCTGGGGCTGAAGTGTTCTAAGCGTATGTGTAGCTTTACTTGTAAAACTTATTGGCTTTCCAGGTCTGAAATTATTGCCAAGCTGAAATCTTTGCAGCATCAGCTCCTGATAATGCAGTTTAAATCTCTTGAATTATGTGCACTTAAATTTGCAAATTTAATGTTGCATTAATGTACATTTCGTTACTTAACAGTGTGTTATTTCATTTCAATATGAGAAATAAATGTGCCTGTTTCTTAAATGTACTTGGTGTGCCTATTTGAAAGACTGAATCAAAAGAGCCATCATTAATTTTCATTAGGAGGTCAATAATGCCAAGTGCTCTGGAACTAATTCAGTGGAATAAGAGGTCACGTTTTGACTTTTGTTGTGAAGAAAGCAGAAAAAAATCAATGGCAAGAGTAATGAAATGTTAACATTCTTCTAACTCTCTCGACAACATTATGCACAGGCTACGGAGAATATCAATTGCTTGTAAAAGAGACCTGATTGAATACTCGACTGTGTGTCATATGTAACGTTCTATTCAGTCAATGCTGACTTCACTTATTTACTGACCCACTCCTTTCCTCATTTTACACCTTCTTGTACTCTGGTAGCATTATTTAGAAAAGCCTGCCAAAAGTAGGGTGGGTGCAAAAAGTATATATGAGATTAATGAAATGGTGTTAACCTTGAACAGTCCACTCTTCCTTCCGAGGAACCATACATACTATGCTCATTAACATTTGCAGATGACAAAATTAAAACTGGTTATACTGTTACTACTTTCAAACTTTCCAAACCCGTGAAATCACCGTGTGCTCATTCTCTCCCCTGCATGCTTTTTGTGCGATATTACCTATTGAATTGTTGTACCTACAGAAAACAAAATAAACAAACAAAAACTACAACAACAAAGAAAAATAAGAAAAAGAGCAGAAATGCTTTCTATGGTTGGTTCATTTTCCATTACTTTTCTTTGGAGTATTTGTGGAATCATGATCTTTAACAACAGACAAGGACCTAATGCCTTTGACAATGCCTTGAAATAACACTGAATGGATCAAGTATGAGATAGAGGGAGATTAAATAGCATATTTTTGCTTCTACAGTAGGACACTGTTAACCCAGCAACTGAGTTAACACACAGAGAGGTCAAGAAATATATGGGGAAATAATGACAACCGACAAAATAATGATGTGTTAATGCCATTTTCTCTTTCACCTTAGTAATGGTCATAACCATAGTACATGCTTGAGAGCACTATTGCTCTGTTGAAAGACTTTGAGTAAAGATGAGAATGTATCATTTCTCAAAGGGATAAATAATAAGAAATAATGCAGTATTCAAACTGTTTTAAAGGCTCAGGGTATTGTCTGTTAAGATGGTTTGCACATTCTTACTTAGAGGGAAAATTATTCATGCTATGCACTGTTTTCTTGCATATGTAAATATTGCACTAATGCATTTATTTGAAATACACATTTTTCATACCATGGAGGCTCCAGCAATTCCACTGACTACAACTCCATTATCCTGTATTGTAGGGAACATTTATTACCACCCTAGTTCCCTAATTTTAATAGCATTTGAAGCGCAAAGAATGTCCAGGATCTAGGGTATGTCTACACAGATGGGTTCAGGCATTCATGAATTTACTGAAACTCCAATCCAGCAAGATGTGTAGTCCAGTTTGGGAAACTGTTAGATCCATTAGCATTGTGGTTTCCCTGAGCTATTATACTCCCCATCTGTCAGTTGTTTTCTTTTTTTTTCATTTTGTTTGATGAAAAGTAAAAAGTTCAGTTTTCAGCAGAATTACCTTATGTGGTAATTTTGTTATCCGATGGTCTCACATACTGACATGAGTGGACAAGTTGCAAAATTTAAAATGCCTGAGATACACAGGGGATGATCACATATGCCTTTGTTTTAGTTCTATGATATTTATGTATTAGTCTGCTTTTAGTTAATTAAATCTATTTGGGTTGCATTGTCAACTCTGTGAAACATTTTAAGAACTACAGCAGGCAGATAGCTATGCAGCTATCTTTTCTGTGATGTGATCAAAGGGCTATGGCATTATTTACTGTTTTATCTAATTGTTTGGGTAGTCAAATAATATAGAGCTTCAGCTGTAATGAAAAATGGGAAAACCCATAAAGTTTTTGAAATCTCCCATCTCGGGGAAAATATTTAAATACACAGTAGATTAGCGTCTCTGCCTGTGTTTCTTCTCAGTTAAATGGTCCCACCTACTCCTGCTTGTAATGGGTGGGACTGATGCCTACATTCTAAAGAACATTTCTGATCTTAATTCATGTTTTTTGATGTGCTGTCCCAGTGGACTGAGAGGGAGAGATGGGAACCTGCAGACATCCAGATCTTACGGCTGGGAGCTGGGGTTCGCGTCTTGCCAGTCTTTTGGCCACGTCACATGGAAGCAGGAGGCCCTCAGCTTTGCTCTCAAGCTCTTTGCTCTCAGGCTGTTTTCCACATAAGCCTTCCTTCGAGCAACACATCCAGGAGTCCCCAGACTTACAGCAAACATGGAGGAAGTCCACCACAGATCTGTGTTTTCTTGACCATTCAGTGGAGCTGATATTTTACCCATGAAAATATTTGGTGTCAGCGCATCTGTCTTCTCCAAGAAAAAAGCCACTCTGACAGAAAAAACTTTCTAATCTGCTCCTAATCACAAATCAATTCATAAGGGACTTGATATTACTACTTATATTATTATGTAGTATGATAATTACATATTTGACTATGCAATAAGTTCAGATACTGGCTGGATCTAATACTCAGTGTCAGAAAAAAAGGACAAAACCCCAAATTGAAAACTAATAAAGCTGGTAACAAACTAAGCTTTTCTTTAAAATGAATATTTCCCTATTTCCCTTCATCAGCAAACAATTAAGTCTTCTATCTGAGAATCCTCGGAATGAAAATGTGATTGACTGTTGTTTGCACTTTGGCTTCAGATATAGATTATGCCATTTCAAAGATTTGTTTTTGTCAGGCTCCTGTGCATTAGCAATAAACCTGAATATAGTTACTCACTACCTGTTTCCTCCCACACTTAGGAAGAAAAATACCTGCTAATAACCAAAGGCAGGGATGTTGATCATTTAATCTGAAACTTTTTTTCTTTCCCATGAAGATTGAAAGCAATTATCTACATATACTTTGGTACCTGAAAGCACTCTTATTCCCTTAACCATTTCAGGATTCTTATTTTAGAAACATACCAGAATAAGTTCATCTCACATTGCCTCCAGGTACGTTGCAGAGCTGTATTATGTAATGGCTGTCCTTTAATTTAGCGAACACAGCTGAGTGTGACATACAATATCATGCAACAGCAGCATTTTGAAACATTTTAGTGTAATAAGTTTCCTCTTCCCATTCTTTGTGGATAGACAAGTAATCCTTTTCAGTTATGTGGCTTGTAGTTGCTTTCTGCTGACTACAGGTAGTGTGCAGCTAGGATGGAGCTCTTCAACTCAACGGCCTCCAGTTCTGTGAAGTTTTGTTGCATACATTAATTGAAAATATTGAAACAAAACCTAAACCAGACCTTGCATGGCCAAATTCAACCAGACTTGGTGCAAAAAAATGTCTTTGTTATTGTACTGTAGACAACCATGAGAGCTGGAATAGTTCATCACAATGGGGTCAAATACAGCCTGTGCTCAAGGTATGATGCATCCAGTCCACAAACTTTTCAGTCAGCCTAAAATTACTCATACTGCAAGGCTTTGGTCAAAACAGACTGTGAGGTACAAACTTTGCCATATGATTTTGACCATTCCGTACCATTGAAACCATTGAAAGCAAGGACACTGAGTATTGGTCATGGAGCTGCGCTCTGCCATAGGTCTGACAAAATTGTTTGGATCCCTCTTAGGGGTAAAAATTGAGGGTGAAATCCCAGCTTCATTAATAATACATGGAAACATTACTTCACTTAGTAGCCCAGGATTTTAGCCAAAACACCTGTTGCATCATTGCATCATGAATTCTTTAATGCTGTCCATTCCTTTCGGTACTCATCTAAATGTGGAATATGGTATCGTACTTCCTCTAACTTTCTACAGTGTTAATCCAGCAGAAGGGATATAAACTTTTAGGGGATGAAGTTGCAAATGCTGCTTGTTATTCCAAGGATGTGCTTAGCAGCAGCCACTTAAAGGCTCGATATAACCATAAAATGAAATCCAGACTCTATACGCATCTACTTTGTCACATGCAAATGGGATCTTTGGGTAAGTAAATTGCTATCAGACATCTAAGAACTCATCTGTATGCATGCTCTTTTAACAGCTACACATGAAGAAATGGTAAGCTGGTGCCTACAGAAACATAGATAAAACTTCCTCTTCTGCAGGGACCAGCAAACCGATTCAACTTTGAATTTGTATTATAGATGTACATGTTTCCTAATGATTTCCATGTTGTCCTTTGAGAAGCCAGCAGTTTGGGCCTTTGAGGGTTTATTAAGCCTTAAACATTGCAGATATTTATGCTAACGGGGGACAGAAAAAATATATATGGATGAAAAATTAAAAATTAAAGAAAAACTTCATAGAGTTGTTTTTTTCTTATCAGCCACGTTCAACTAGATGGAAAACTCTGATTTTCAGCTGGCACGATACGCTTTACCGCAAGACAGATTAATAGATCAAAACAAAGAGAAATCCCACAATGTCGTATTTCATAGTGAATCTTACTTTAATGAAGCTGTAAGACCTAGACACCAGGGCCAACCCATGCCTCTGCGCATCCTGAAATCCTCCAGAGTAATTAGCAGTGCCTTCAGAAACACTCAGTGCACTGAAGGCAGCTGACCATACGCAGGCTGCTCTGCAGCTAGGCGTAGCCAGCAACACATCTGGCTTGATCTGGCTTTATCTTCCATTTCTAGATGTCCTGGTTTGAGGGCAGATCTTCCCCCTATGGGGAACTGGACAGCTGATTCCCCTCCTTTGCCAGAGCACATGCCAGCCTAGTAAAGACTCAGATACTCATTACTGGAGTCCAGGAGCAATGAGCTGATTTAACTTGGAGTTTCAGGATTTCAAGTGGGTTCTTAGAACTGACAGGCTGACTGGATCCTCCCAGTGCTGCAGGGAGCTGGAGTCAAGCTGACGCAGGAGGCCTTCCTCTTTAAAAAACGTGCTGTGTTCAGGACAGTTTGCAAAGTACTGGGCTTTCAAAATTTCCCAGACTGTCATTGCTTCAAAATTACAATGACTATGGCATTTCATAATCTGTATTTGTTTCATTACTTGTGGGGCGACATTTAATGTACACATTGCAATAGCATTCATCATCCCTAATGTAATGAAAAATGTAATTTAAATCCTTAGTTAAGTAAAATGCCCAAATCCTAAGACTTTCAAAATGCTTATACTTTTTCTCACACTATTTACTGTTGCTTATGAAGCTCACCTTAACATTTTCTTTTACTTTTAAATGTCAAGCCCTTTTACTGTTAATAAAAATTAAGAACTAACAGCCCTAGCTTCTTCTACGGCGAGGTATTTGTTAAGTGTAGCATTCGTAATGATAGTTCATATCCTTGTGCAGAGTGGGTAATGGTGAATTGAAGGGAGGTTTTGTAAATGCAACACTGGGGAAGAGGTTAAAGAAACGTAATCAATCCCAAATAGATTCTGGAGTATTCTCAGCACAGTGTAGACCGGGAAAAAAAAAAGGTCCTTTGCTCGTAGTAGGCATATTTATTAAAAAAAAAAAAAAAAAGCAATGGACGTGTTTCTTTCCCCCCCCTCCTTTTCCCCCCTTTTTTCCTTCTCTCCGCCCCCCCTCCGCCCCCCAATAAGCCATATTAAATTTTGGAAGCCTAAAGACCATGAAAAAATAAAAGAAATACCAATTTAAAAGTTGATTTAAAAAGAATATTATTTAAAAAGAGTATTTATGAAAACCCCAAGATATCAATGCTGCATTTGACATTTCATGAAATTTGAGAGTGGTTCCTGGCAGATAAAAATTCATCCAAAATATAATTCAATGGCATGATTTCAAGTGTAAAATAAATTCTCTCTGTAAGCTATATTTTCCCTGGTTTTCTATAATTACAGGTAAATTTTGTCATTGATAGATACATAAGATAGAATATTACTTATTTAAACTGAATAACCTATTATTAAAGTTAATTTTTTGTCTTACATTTAGTTTGATTTTGTATTCCCAACTAAATGAAGAGTGCACTTCAAATGTTTCTCAGTCGTTCTCATCAACATGGAGGTTTAAATTTATTACTACTATTGAAGCCATTCTACTTTCAATATAAAAAACTGATGAAGCATTAATCTTAGAAGTTGCTCTTGACAGATATGAAATGTCAGAAGTCCTTATAAGAGTTTCAGCATATTAAAAAATTATGAAATTTAAAAAATAGTGATAGAAATTATTCTCTTGGTTGCTATGAGTTATTTGCAGGTCAAACACCAAACGAAGAAAAAATGTATTATTAGTAGACATTGAAAGACTGAATGGTGACTACCTAGCTGAAAACATAGCATAGCATAGTAGTTATCTATGAAAGACTGGAAGAAACTAGCTACTATTTAAAAAAGAAGAAAGTATAAAGAGGCACTAATAAAGAGTGTCTTGTAAACCCTGAAAATGGAAGAGTATAATTCTTTTCTGTACTAAAGAAATTTCTTAAATAAAAAGTGTCAAGAAGCGATGGTATCATTATGGTCCTAATTCAACAAAGCAAGTAGTTACCTGTATAAAATACATGTTTATTTTTTGTATATTACTTAGTTCTGTTGAACTCTGATGGTACCTATATCTTATCATTAGGTTAAATATTTGAAAAACTGGAGTTAAGACGGCCTTGATCTAGACAAAAGCAGTGAAAAGTTAAGTAAATCATTATAAATACAAGCAAAACTCAAGGGAGAAATGGTTTGGAAACTGACTTTCAATCTAAGAGTCTTGACATCAGATGCAAATAAGCTGTGTTCATCTCACCTACCTCAGAAACCTGCAATGTGCCTTGGGCTTTGATAAAAAAAACTTCAAAGCTTAAAATGATTTGACAGAGCTGCTGGTTGAGGAACAGGAGATACCTCAGTCTTCATTGTTTTGTATATGGTAGTCTCTTTTTTTTCTACTTTACATCTGGACTTTCTAACCCATAACAATCTTTTAGTTTGGAATCTAAAGATGTTCTTGGTGATATTTTATTTTTTAATATATATATATTACACACGTACTCTAGATGCTATAAAATAGGAAGAGAGAAAAAAACCCAACAGGATTTTTTCTTTGAATTAACAAGTTTCAAGGACAGGACCTAGAAAATCCCATATTCAGTGGAGACATAAATTGAGATTTTATTGTTTAATTGCAATTCAAACGTAAATAAATAGCATAAACAAGAAGAGTTAAGAGAAGCAGTTCTCCAACAATAAAACTGTAATTAAGTAAGAGGAAAATCCCTTTTGTAACCAGTAATATTTAAAAAGATCAATGCTGCATTTTTCTAAAGGTAGTTTTAATAGAATTTGAAATTTGTATTCATAGAGCAGGATTTCTTATTGCCATGATTTGCCAATAAGAATACATATGCAGTGGTGAGGCTGCTATTGCAAACTTATTCTATGGGTCCCCAGGGAAGATTCTGTAATTGCAAAGTCACTAACTTCAGCAGTAATTTCAGTCTAGCTATACCTGCATAGCATAATCATTAACACAAGTGCTTTGGCAGTGCCTAAACCATTGGTAAAAGTTATATTTGAAATTATCAACTAAGTCACACTGAAACATAAAGAATCTCAAAGTGTTGCCTTTCCTTGCTGTGTAAGAGGTTTACTGGGACGAAACTCAGGAAACCACCAAGAGGTTTGTATTACCTGCTCTTGTAGAGTTAATAAGATATTATGTGGGCAATCCCATAGGTCTGTCCATGAACCCTGCTAGTGTTTTGCAGCTAACTAATAGTAAGGACAAAAATCAGTATTACCTCAGGGCTCCCAGGTGCAACAGAGACTTCAAGGCAGAAACTGTTTCATCAATCTCCTAATCTGAGCATTGATTTGCTTCCCCTCAGCAAACAGTAGAAACTCATCTCTTAAGAAAGTGCAACAAGCACAGCCAAGAAACTGCCACTATAGACATCATGTACCAAATCCAAACAAGATTTCCTGAATTTAGAGTGCCCAGCAGTGACACATTTTAATCAAGTTAGGAGCACTTTGTTTTATTTCAGGTGCCTTCCCTGCCTGCCCCGCAGCTGCACAGAGGCTGTGTCTTCCCTCAATTCACCAAGGTTTCCTTGGCAAGGAAAGCTGCGAATAAGATTGAGGACACCACGCAGAGCTCCTGTCCCACATTGCAGAAACAGCTGATGGGACCTACAGGCATCAAGGGTCATTGTGAAGGTCATCATATCAGCTACTCAGCAAAGCTCTCACTTTCTAGTTATCAGCTGCCTATGGGGCTTTTTTGTTCTTGAGCCTAGAGCTTACCTTCTCGTCAGCCTAGCTGTGAGAAAGGATATTTATGTAAATTTCATTAGAACTCTATTTACAGCATATTTGTTCAGACTTTCTCTTTAATTGATAAATTAGATTTTTTTTCTTATCAATTTTAATGCTAGCCTTTTAATTCTACCTTTCTTCTTTTTTATGATAGTGTTCACCCCTTGCTTATTAATTCCTCCATACAAAAGCTTCAATCAGTTTAAAGGGTTACTAATGTACCCAGGTAATGGTAGGGGCTGGTGCCTGCAGAGTGTTTCTACTGCTAACTATACCATGTGGTCTTTTCTCTGAAACTGGGATTTGGAATGTAAACGCGTATATAAGTTCATGATTTTGAGTAATTTTGCCCATCTGATTATGTCCAATGATTTTCAGCCTTTTATCCACAGACTTCTGGGTTTATCCTTAGTATACCTTAAAGCTGAAATACAGACACCTGCACATCCACTCTCAGGTCTTGAAATGTCAAGAAAAAGTGGAAAATAGCTGTTTTGGTGACTTTGAGCCTCCTGGCCACTTTAAGGCAGCATCATAAATGGTGCTGCTTAGAGAAGTGCTCTGACTCCCCTCTCCACCCTCCCTGTGCCTGCTGGTGAGGAGGAGCAGTAGTCTCACAAAGGAGAAAGTTGGCCCAGGTGAAATCCTGGGAAAATTTCCTTAGATTTTAGGGGGCCTGGAAGTCAGCTTGTATGTAGGCAAAGAGCAGATTTCTATATAGTAGTACTATCTCCTCTGATACAAGCAGCCTTTTAAGGTGCAAGGTAGAAAAAAGTTGGGGCATGTGTTGATTACGGGTACTTGTAAATGTCTACTTGCATTTTTACTCTTCTTTGTTAGTTAAAGTACGATACCTGGTTTGTTCACCAAGTCATCTAAAAACTGGGAAAGGCAGCAAGAGGAGATCCTTGGAAAATAAAAATTCATAAACAGTAACTGCTAAAACGCTACTCAGAGGGTGAAGGTGATATAAAATATCTTGTATTGGAACAAAATAGAAGATATCATCACTTCTAAAAGTGGCCTTCACTAATAATGTGTTAGTTCATAAAGTGCACTTTATGGACAAGGCTTTTTAAAATAAGCTTTTAAGTTTAAAGTTGCAAACCTAAAAAGGTTGACAGACATTTAACAATGATCTGCTCTCAGAATTTCTTTTTGTTTGTCAACTTTGATGTTTTCAGAATAATACTGGACATTTCTTTGTTTGCATACCACTTCAAGGTACCATCTTCATTGTGTATGTGGAGAGAGATTGAACTGAAATGCTCCAGTTAAACATACTTGGGATTTTCTGCCCACAAAACTGGTAGGGGCAAGTTATATCTCTGAGATGCAAGGTCTGGCCAAACACCTTCTTTTCTTGTCCCTGTGCTCCAGCTCACAGGGGAATCTGTCAGACTTTCACAGCGAGGTCCCCTGACTGAACACCAGCACGTTGTGTTGCTCCACACTGAAGGACACAACATGGTGTCCATCACGCAGTCTCCTGGGATGGAGTCAGCTCCCAGGCGGCTGGAAAGCAGGGCCACTGAGAGGGAGGAAAAGTGGTAAAATGTGAGCTGCGTTTGATTATATTCCCATTTAGTAGGAAGGGAATTAACCATGAAAATGAAAAAGGGGGCTTCAATGCCCATTCCCAGGAAACAATAAAGGCAACACTAAGCTAAAGTGCTTGCAGGAGAAAGAAGAAGAAAAAACAGAAGGATAGTCTAGTCCCCAGGATGAGAGTAAAGATGGGGAAATTCAAAGCTGCAAGTTAGAGAAATGAGGAATCAGCAGCTGTGATCACTTGCTTAATCTGCAGTACCCATAAAGAAAGTAATAAATTAAGTTGCATTAGCTGTAAGGGTTAAATGCTTTGTTTTCAAATATTTCTCACAATTTACCCATGCCTCCCAAAGAAATGCTTATGTTAGCCTGAGAAAAACTGATGTGTTTAGGGCTTGGAAAGGAAAGAGGAATTGTGATGAGATTTGACATCCTGAAGGGCTTGTTCTCTGATCAGGGAAGAAATGAAGCGTTGCATTTTAAAAGAGATTTTCAACTGAAAATTTTAATTGGACCTCACCTTTAAAGTGTTTCAAATCCTCTCTGGGTACAATACAGTGCACACAAAAAAAGCCTGTGATATTTTGATGTTTGCTTATCTACATGCTGTCCCGAAGTATGACAGAACACGGTGTAAATTATGAATAGCGTGTGGGCGCTCTGCTATTGCACTGCAGGAGATGGGGTTAGGAGAAGATTTTAGAGTTCAGCATTTTGTGTCTGTCAATAACAAACTAAGCCAAAGGAAAGAATCTGGATGTATGTCCGCAATTTATTTCTGCACAAGCCTTGGCTTGGTCTTCTGTGGGGCCTTTTCTCTCTGTTTTCTTGCTTTTGCAAGTGTGTAAGTGAAAGAGACAGCGTAAAAAGTCCAGCTGCAGTAACTTCATTGGCACAATGGGTTTTATCCATGTTGCTAGTATACTGAATACAGTAGATGCTACAGGGTTCCATTAGGAATCTGCAAGTAGTATTTTTCTTCATATATTACTGCGGATAAGTACTCAAGCTATCAGTGTTTGCATTGGTCATCTAAGGAGAATCCATTCTTTATCTTCTTTAACAATGATCATTGGAGGATGAAGGATAAACTAAATGGATATTGGTTTTCCTCCTTTTGAATCCCACAACAGTATCCTTTAGAGGTCACTTTTGTTGTTTAAAATGCGTGATTGAAGTACGGTTGTTCCCAGGTGACCAGTGTTTGGGATGGGAGGAGGAGAGGCAAACGTGTAACACCTGGTAGAGTAAGTTTGCAAATGAATTGAAATTATTTGAGATAACAATAAATGCAATAAATGACGGCCGCAAAAGTAAGAATTACTGATCCCTGAGAGTGCATTGAATTGCGTCTATTTAAACAACTATTAATGAAACTGACTTTTTCTGTGTAATGTAATACGACTATTATTAAATTCACACAATTTATGCAGGTAAGCATGAGCTTTAAACCGGGCACAGCTTTGTGGAGAAGTGAGGATCTCAGCTCCTAAAAAAAAAGGTGTATGCCAAAATCTTCCATGAGTCACAGTCCCTCTGGGCCTCAGTTTCTTCCTCTGTAAAATAAGTAGAATAATCTGATTTTTTCCCCCACTGAGCTGCTATATTAATGCATCCTTTTTGTAAACCCAATAGAAGGATACAAAATGTTCTGGGGCTTGTTGTTCTGAGCATTTTCTATTTTGAATCCTTGTGCATTTTTAGATGGGAGGCAGAAGTGGGTCATTCCCGAGTGATCTTATTATGGAAGTCTTTCCCTTATATAAGGACCTCTAATTCTGCTGCCGCTGTTCTCCCTTATCGGTGACAGATTTGGCCAGCGCTTGTTTATCAGTCCGCATTTATTTTAATGTCACAGTGGCTTCTGCCCATAGGCTATTACCTTGAACTGTAAAATAACTTTTATTAGTATTTCAGTAAAAAAAAAGGTCCTGTCACCAAAGACGTAGTGGTAGCACAGAACATCAGGAACTCTGACCCAAGAAACCAAACCTAATTAATCAGCGCCTGCAGCTCAACCCAGTTCGCTGTTCAACAGCAGTTTTGATTAGTAGGGCTAGAGGCAAAGAAGACTTTTTCCTTCAGTGCTTAAAAAAGAGAAGAAAAGAAAATGCACGTATACCTTTGAAACAAGCTGGTGCATACTGTAAGGATTACTTTTGTTTAGGCTCGCTGGCCTTGAATCACAGAACAACTGTAATGGCCATTAGCCGCTTTCTCAGTGATTAAGTAAATGAACTCAAGAACATGAACTGCTGGGTACATTCCCAAACACTCGGTACAGTTTATTGAAACTGATAAGTTTAAACAAGCAGTAAATTGAGATTCACTTCAACCTCTACCTACTTGGCGAATACAATTAGGGAAGACACTCCCTAGCTTACGGAGAAGTGAAGCTGGCTCTCAGTACTGACAGAAAGCAAAAACCTTTAATGCATCAATATTGGTAATTTACATTCAGTGTCAGGAATAAAAATCTAAAAGACACGTGTGTCTTCTGGAGCTCCAGAGAGCAGCATTCACATCAGCTCAGCTAATGCTAATGTGCTGCGTGAGGATCGCGTATTCAAGTCAGTGCCTAACGCAGTGAGAAATAAAAATTGCAGTTGTTAACACATCTTGAACTGAAATGAAATTTGGCCCTTAGTGGAGAGAAATAAAAGACAGGCATACTTTGAAAGCAGGAAACATACCAAGAAGCTGCCTTACCTCCGTCTAGTTCTTCAGCTCCAAAATGATTCCTGTAGAAGAGCATAATCTCTATCTTGTAACACTTGTAGATAGTCACTAAACAAACAAGCAGCAGCAGAATAGCACCAAGCCCACCAGCAAGCTCAACTGTGTACATCAGCTCTGCAAAGAATTACAAAATGCAATAACAACCACATTCCAAACCAGCGAAAGATTAGCAGCCGACCTCGCGCTTACGTTAAACATTAAAATAAAATAATGAATGATAGGTTGTTTATGTATTTATTTAGTTATTGGGCCCTTGAGGAAATATCTAATTAATAGATTTTTTTTTCATTAATAAACTAGTGTTTCCTCTAGTACGCCATCTGAATTGCTCATTTAAAAAATAACAATCACTGGGGAGGGGTGTGGGGCTGTGTATGTGTATGAGAATGTGCATATATCTAAGAGATATTTGATAACTCCGTTTTTCCTCTCTGTAGATAGATCATAGTTTGCTTTAAACAGATAAAAGTTGACATTCTACTTACAATAAAAGCAGAGGTGAATGTTTCTTTTTTGGGGACTATAATGCAAACAAAACTCCTCCCTTATTCCACACACACATAAGATGAGTTTCAGTCTACTGGATAAGTTTACACTAAGGGGTTTTATTTTTTCCAAAATAAAAATATTTAAAACAAAAACCAAAAACTGAAGAGATATGAAGACAAATTATCCAAGGAACCCCACAGTCTCACATCTCCGTTATGTGTTAATATCTTTCATACAGTTTCCCAATGATCTGCAATTCGTCTTTATTCTCCCCTTTTGCCCATTGGGCTCGGCTTATGTGAAGTCACAGCAAACCACTCCGATTTGCCCATTCTGACATTCCCCTTCAGACCATGACTCCCTGGTGTCTCTGCTCCACTCTGACACTAGAGACTCACATGATGGATTGAGATCGTCGCCATGTAGCTCCGTTCTTGAGGATGAGGACTCCAGTCAAATGTGGCCACAACACACCACAAGTGTGGCCACAACTGTGTCTACCACCAGCAGTGTCTTCTGTGGGGCCACTTACCAGTGCATAAGTAATATGCCGTCATGAGCTTTCACCTCCCCCAGCTCAAGGAAGCTCACACAGGTATGTGGCATCCATTTTGTTGTTACTTTTCATTTGCTTATTGACTGAAAACAGGCAACGTTAAAAAAAGGAGGGTGGGAGGAGGAAGAGCGTTACTAACAATTTTGTAATTTGAAATGAATAATAGATGGCAAATCTTAAGACCACCCATACATTTCCATTATCGCTCCATTTTGAGGAATGCCAAGAAATCAAGTCTTCGAAATCTAAGACATACAGTTTGTTTCTGTAAAAAACCTGTACTGGAGAAAGCTCAGTTCCATGTTATTTTCACAATACCCTCTTACAGTGGGCAGCTTCTGTCGGAGTGCAGCAGGGTAGCCCTGAAGTAACCTTTTTTTTGTGTGTGTGGTTATGCAGATATGATACTCCAGCACAATAGAATTCAATTAGAGGAATAAAAGGTTAGAGGAAAAAGTGACAATTCCATTTATTTTGACTGTGTCTACTGAGAATCGCATACTTTTTTTATTATTTTGAGGCAACTGTAAGAAGATTTCATTGCTCTCTGGAAGACACTAAAAGTGTAATAAAATAAAATAAGGCGGCATTTATATTCCATGTCATTCTCTCCAAAACTGTGCTGGAAACTCCTTTGTGTTAGATATTTTTAAGACCGACATGGTTATTTCAGACTTTCCATACTTTTCTGGTTCAGAGAGGGGAATGTTATTAAAAACACCCAACAAAAATTTGTTTGCATAGACAAGTAATACAGTATTTTAGAATATAAGTGGAAATGGAAATTACTCTGCACTGGCTTACTATACCCTGTTTATCATTTTGTACTGCAGGTGATGCAGCTGTTCAATGGTTACTAGAAGAAAGGCTTTAATATTTTGGGTTGCTAGGCACAAAATACTCTATTTATGTGCCTGATGTTATGACTCATTAAAGGCAAGGAAAAACTTTACAGATGGAAAAAGAAAGTTTTTCCTAAATTAATGATTTTGAGATTAAAAGGAAAAAATAACTGCAGGTAGTCATCTGTTCTCTGTCACTGTGCATGAAATCAGACTAATGCACTGCATCGCTTTACCGTCAGAGTCCCTCTTAGTTATCTTTTTCCCCTTAAAATAGTTCAAAATTATGCCTACATTTTTTACTTCAGTAACGTCAGTCTGAACATGCATAAAACTGTCCTGAATTAGTCAACCAAAGGAAACAACTAAATTCTCTAAGTCACCCTGAAACCTACTAGAAATTACCTTTTCACGTGCTGCTGCTGAGCCCACCATGATCACCTATGAGCACAAGGATAAGATGGTTCTTTCTTACAGCAGATCTGTTTGCACAGTAAGTTTCACGCCCTATCCACCTAGCACAGCAAGCCTGTATTTTCCTCTGTGCTGAGCAACGTCTACCAGCACATGTCCGCTCTCCGTCTGGGGTGCTATTAGCCAGGGTTCAGAGGCAGAGGGGAGCAGTGAGGAGCCCGGCAGACTGCTGCATCCTTACCCCGGGCCCCGCAGATGCCCGAGGTAACCCCCGGAGTGCTGGCAGGGGGACGGCCACATCCGTGCAGCGCGGCGGAAGGCGGGAGAGGTTGGCCTGGGCACGGCGCCCCGCCAAGCCCGTTGCTTTCAGGCCCAGCGTCAGTGTTCCTGCAGGATGCTGAAGAGCGGGCAGGGGCTGGCTTCGAGCCGCCGGCGGGGATTTGGTGAACAGCCTTGCCCTGTGTTGGGCCAAACCGGAGGTGCGAGGAGCGGAAGGCTGGGTCCTGCTGCCGCTGTCGGCCCCTGGGGTGACCGAAGCCATTCACATTTCTGTGCCTCCATTTTCCCAATGGGAAGAGGGGAAGGTGCTTCTGACTCCTTGGTAGGAGAGGTTACTCCTGAAGGTGCTCTGCGAATGCTGAGGGCATTGGTGACGTGTACGTCAACAATGACGTAGTGACTGCTAAAGCTAAGCTGAAGTGTAACAGCAAGGTTGGAGTGTAAGGTTACGTTCACAAAAACAGTTTTTCCTGCTGCTTTATTCTGCCTTTTGCACTGGGATTTGAGCACCGTTGCTGCGGCGGGCATTACACTCCCTTTGAAGTGTGATATGTTTTTCCTGCTGAAATTCAAGTTTCCTGTGGTGGCTCTACACTAAAAAGATTCAATTTCAGCACAATTCCACATCAGAGGGGAGAGACGAAAAGTGCAAACCTTTTAAAATCTATTTAGACCTTGTGTGAGCGTTGCTCAAATTACAGACCTGGCCCTCCTTAAGGAGCTGAAGCTGAATGTAGAAAATAGTAGAGGAAAATTACTTGGCTAACCCTTAGGGGGACAGGCATTCTGTTAAACACAACAAATGAGCGAGTGCCAGGGAGTTACATCCAGAAGCACAGCAATCATTTAGTTACAGGCAATTAACAATAGTTCTCCAGTAGCACAGGAACAGTTCTACTCCAAGGAAAAACACATTGATTACTGCTGCAGTAGTAGATTGGTTTCTGAATAAATAGCTTCAACTTAAAACAAGATTTGTTACAAGCATTTTGACCAATGGCTACAATTTTTATTTTTTTTTCCTTATCGGGAGGCTTTGGCCAAGCAACCCAGTGAAAGAGACAGCTAATTAAAACAAAGTACGCGTCCTCTCCAAATATCCGGCACGATATGGCTGGTAATAAGCGCGCTCTTTTTATACTGATTCTATCCTAATTATTGGGCATATTTGTAGGATATGTCTTTGATCTTCACCTGGCTTCTATATTTGATAAACTTCCTTTCTCAGTGTCATGCAGGTAATTCACTTGTTGTAGCTGGAGTTGTAACAGGAAAGTAAACAAAAGGGTGCCTTCAAAGATTCATATCTTTTGACTTATAAGACATGCTTCAGGGACTTTACATTTAATGATCTGTGATAATTTAAAATTAATCTTATTCTATTCATTAGTCCACACACAGCTGAGCTACTAAGAAAAAAAATTATGTTTCAAACATTCATTTTTTGTGATTTATAACTCTTCGAGGATGTGTGATTTATATCTGTGTATTCAATGTCTGAGCCTTTTTCAAAATCCAATTACAGTCTATCTAAGGTTTCAATTTTGCAATCACTTACGCAGATTGCTTAACTTCACAGACTATAAGTAATCCCTCTGAAGTCAACAGGACTATTCACAGAGCTTCAGGTTAGTGCATACATAAATCTTTGCAACTTTGTGGTCTACAGTCTTTCCCATTCTCTGCTTGTCTTGGACGATTTAACTCACAAGGCTACAAGGTTTGGTTAGAGACAGTTCTCAGTTTGTCTAGGTATACTTTCATAGACTTAAAACATTAAATGAAACATAAAGGTAATTAATATAATTTGGAAGGAGGGCAGTTGAAGACAACACTAAAGCTCTCGTGACAACACCTGAGAGAAGGTAAAGAAGGCAGATACTGACAGCCAACACGTCATAACATGCAGCTTTGGTTATAAAAGGGTGTGTTTCTTCTAAAGAAAGAAGGAGTCTGTCTAACACAGCATTCCTCATCTGAGTCTCATTTCAGACATCAGCAGTAAACCGTAGGCAGAGTTTAGGTTAGGAAGAAAGAAATCTATACGCACAGTTTAAAAATGGAGGAGTACGTGCTTTTCTTCTCTCCCCCCACCCGCCCCCCGCACCCCCTTAATACAGTATTCATTATGGCATGGCTGTAAAACAATTTGTCTTTCCAAAGTATAGCATATGGAACCACAGCTTTATACAGCATATGCATATCTAATATGCATATATAGATATATATGAAATCTATTCTCTATTTTTTAGGATTTGTATTTGTTTGTTTCAATGTGCCAAACAAAATCTGTTTGTATTTAAGGTGTCTTTATGGATGCTGTTGCAGACAATTACCGATTGATATTGTAGGACAATAATACTTCTGATACCAGTAGAAACAAATCTGGGATGTTCATTAGTTTGATTATGAAGCCATTTCTTAGCATAAAGTATATGCTTCCTGCCAGCATAGGCCACGCATGCCTGTAGATGTCTGCAGAATTGACTTAAAGTGGCTAAATTTAGTTACAGTTTTTAATATGGTTTTTAATGCGGTAGTTTCGTTTTATTTATAAGAACTATTGAGACTTAGTTATCTCATTTTATTTTTTAGATCAATATGTAATATATATTCCCAATTCATCTTTGAAAAACAACTAGTCGGCTTCAGGATTCTGTGTACATAGTTGTGCAAATACTAGAAAGGGAACTTGTTAATCTGTTCATTAGTATGTCAGGCAGTATATCTGAGCCTTGGTGCTGTTGGATTTCTCAGTGTTATTAGAATAGAGATAGTAAATTATTGTAATAGAAGTATATTCTTACGAATGACATTTTTATTTCTTCTGAGAAGTGTGGGATACCTGTTTCCAGCAGATGAATAATTACACCATCCCCAACAGTATGTTAGCTCAAAAGAGGATAAGGTTGAAAAAAATATAGACGCTGCAATGTTACTGTAGTTTACCACACTTAAATACAGAACACTGCATTTTTAAGGCAGTTTATATTTCAGGTTGAAGGAAAAAAGTCATCATGGTGCAGAATTGCATTAATCTCTGGTTAGCTTCCCTAAATAAATGAATTGTGTGTGACTTAAAACCTTACTGATTAGGAGAACTTCTATTTGCTTATTGAACTACAGAAATCAGACAGCCCACACAATTACTTCTTTTAGATCTTCTGAAAGAAATGAATGTAAGAAGAACTGGGAGGTGCTAAAATGTTGGAAAAAATGAAGTACCAAGTTCCAAGGATGTAAGATCATCAAACATACTGTTTACATTTTTTCTGAGGATAGCATTAATGAATAATTTAACTCTGCATGGATTATGGGAACAATTTGTGACATTTTATTTTAAAATATTTTCATCCCTGCCAATCAAGGTTAGAATTGCACTTAGACATTATATAAAGAGAAAAACTATGATAAAAGTGGTACAAAACCTGTTTTAAAAAGGAATCTGTTAAACAAACCAACTTGTTTGACACTTTGTCAGAGGAATGTTAGATTTAGGCACCTGCTAAGCAATCTGACTAACCTTTGTACTGGAGATGTCTTTGTCCATTTTTCTAAAAGATGAGAAAAACTTCATTGATGAGGAAAATGGTCTTATCAAGAGTTTCTGTCAGGCAATAGTCTTTAGTATTCTACAAATTTACTGATTTTTAGATGAGATTGAGTGTAAAAAGAACAGTCTCTTTTGGTTAGGTTTGGTTCAGGAAGGGAGGTGATATAAGACTTTTGTCCCAATGTCATAAACCTCTTGGGTGACTGAACCTTTGCACTGCCCAGCCCAGTGACAACCTCAAGGCTTCTTCAATGGCCACAGGGGGATGAAAAATCGATTTCCATCAAATCAAATAAAATTTCAATTTCAATTCTAAAACCTGGTTAGGAACTCAGAAAAGCTTTTTCTGCAGTGCAGAATAAAAACTGAATGCTTTATACACTGGAAGATATACATGTGTAAGGTCTTAACTGACCAAGTGTGTCAGAGTTTTACAACAAGTTTGTTTCCACTGAGACCCAGAGATTTGCTGGGAATGTTCAGGTAATTAGGACCAATTAACAGAAGTTGAAATATAAAGCTCATTGATCTCATTTCTCACATGACGAGCTCCCATTCAGAAACTTCAGAAGCATCGTGAAGCTTTGTGGCAAAGGGAGCTATAAAACCTGCAGTTTCTTTGCAGAGGTTAGAAAAGAACTAGTGTCTTTTCTCTTTTAAGTCTCAGTTGTCACTCATCGGTATACCACTGATGGAAATCGTGTCCTAATGACTGAAAATGCTCATGAGATCAAAAACTTAACTTAATCAAGTCCTTAAGTAATAAAACAGATTTACACTATTATGTGAATTTCACTGTAATTTAAGGTGCTTGTCAGCAATTCCGTTATTGTTAATAACTGTATGAAGAAAATTCAGAATTACTTGCTATTCAGAATTTGCTATTAAATTGTACAGGAAATAAAAATATGGTGTTTTTGCGTTAATAAATTATGAGTTTAAAGTATGCCTACTCAGTTGTATGTTTCCTCAAGATGCACTTGCTATAGGAAATATTAACTTTTTTCTTTTTCAAACATATATTCTCATGGCCAATTTCAAACAGAATAAATCTCTTCCTCTAAACAACTTATTTCAGTGAAAGTCTTTTTTTGTAGCAACAGAAAAAAAAGTTGTTTTAACCATCTCTCATTAGCTTATAGTCAACAAGACCCATATACGTCCATTAAGAACACCTATGACAGAGGAAAACAAACTCCAAACATAAAAGAGGCCCAGGACAGGAAATTAGACAGCACTGAGAAAATGGGAAGAAAGGGAAGGAGATACTTTGAAAAACGCATAAAGTATGTTACCTGCACTTAGTTCTGGTGTCTGTCCCATTAAAAATACAGGTATATTATTAAGCTTTTAAAATCATATCACTAACATTAAAAAAATAATGCCAAGATAAAATTTGAGCATTCTTTCTCCTTATGCATTACATTTTTGTCTGCTACATTGATAGACCATGGGCTTGTCTTCTTGCATTAAAAACCTGTGAAAAAAATGGGATTATAGTGTGTGATCCACCCCTTATATCATCTGCAATTTGTGGTCTGTCGTTAATAAATTTGTGCTTAGCTGCTGCCAGTACCACTCTCAAAATTAATTTCTATAAAATGCCTCTACCTGGCTGGAGATTAACCTGTAACTGCAACAGATGATCAATGATAGCTATCACCAATAAGTAACAAAATCAGCCTTGGATTATAACAAGTAGATTTCTCTTTCCTCACACAAAAGAGAAAATAACTTGATTATTGTAAAGGTGATAGAAAGAGATTGGGCCAACAGATGGAAGAAGAGAATGAAAGTTAAATCTCCTGGGTTCTGATCCCTCTCTTTTTCTGATTATTTATGGATAAATTTTGTAGGAATGGACCAGAAAAGGAAACAGCATTGGCATTGTCATGCTTAAAATGCTCTACTGCCTTTAGCTCTGAGTTAAATGCTCCCTACGCACAGCAACTTAGGAAAGTTAGCAGCCTAAAAATGGTTCGCTGGCTGCACAAAAACATAGATCATAGGTTTTCTCCGCTGGCAGTCAGAAAGTAAAAGAAGCTCAGAAGAAAATGGGGGCTCAGCTTCCCGAGATGCAGAGTGTTAGCTTCTGGGCTAGAAGGAGGTGCCAGTGGCTCCAGCTTTCTCCTGGTGCTGGATGCCCAAACTGGGTTCACTATTCGTGCAAGAGTAGCGTTGGAGTCTGAGGGAGCAGTGTTCTGCTCCCCTCCCAAAGTTCCTCTCAGGAAAGGGCAGGCTCTGGGTTGCCATTCATGTGCCATGTCAGGGAAGGCGCAGAAGCCCCCTCTCCCTGGCAGAGTGCGCCAGGCACTGGTTTGTGGTGGGGACAACCATCGGATGGACCCTGCTTGTGTTTTCTGTGAGGTGAGTGTGTGTCCCTGTTGGGCTGACCGGCGGGAAGAGTGAGGAAGACACATCCAGGTTTTTGCTGATGATTTAGACTCTGAACTTCTTGCCCTTTCAAGGCCTATGTCACTGCAGGCATATCCAAAAGCTCCCCCTGGAAGTTTAAGTTTACAGAGAACATATTGACCCTGGTGAAGCAGCAACTGCAAGGGTGTTTGAAAGGATTAAATTGTGTACCTGAATCCCCACTGCAGCGTTTAGCCCCAAATACCTCTTTTCCCAGGAATGCTCTTTGTTCAGTAACAGAGCTTTCTGCTTTCTTGTCCCTTCTGAGATCCTGGTGATCACGGACCACATGTGAAGTTTAAGAAGGATTATAATTTCTTTTTCAGGTATCCAGTGAACATTTGAGATTCAGCATTTTTGTTGGCTTATACTGCTGGAAAAAAAGATCACCACCTAGAAAACCAGCCAAAACTAATACGTCTGCAAATGCCTCAGTGTTCAGGAAGAAAATTTACCTAACTGTTAGGTCCCAATTGTTCTAAGTGAGCCAATAATCAGAAATTAATAAACAGCTAGCTCATTCCTAGCAGAGGCTAAATGTGGATCTAAACAAGGAAACCTAAAATGAAATGTTGTCATGGTGATATACAGGAGACTAAGCAAGTGGTGCAAAGCTCCTCTTCCTAGGAGACCTGAGAGACTAGCTCAAATTTTTCTCTGTCATGGTTAATTTATCATTTCACTGAAACAGTAGTCAACGTGCAAAGTATGTAGAAGGCCTGTAACAAGTACATTTTGTTTTTTGAGGGCACAACAGATTTTGTTTCCAAATCACAATTTCAGATTCAGCCTTATTTAAAGAGGAAGAAAAAATATTTGGGGGGGTGGGGTGTTTGCTATTTTTAGCTTTTTACCATTTGTAAGGGCAATTAAATATTGAGATTACTTCCTCTTAAGCATGTCATCATGAGGCCACATACTGTGGTGTGTTTGACATACTGATTTCTCTAAGAAAGGAAGCAAGGAACGTAGACCCTTGCAAAATTTATGCATGCACGCTGTTAGATTAAAAAGCTGTTGGTCACAGAACAGAAAAGACTTACGTGCTGGCAGTCTTGGAGCTACTGCTTCTATGGAAGGGAAAATAAGGACTCATCATCAGCATGTGACTTAGTACATGCCGGTTAATTAAGTATTGGGTTTAAAGTATTTTAAGCCTTAAAAAAAATCTTTATTCTCAGTGTTCCATGCACTAATTTCATTATTAAAAAACAAGACATTAGATTTCAGTGTTTGTGCATTTAAGCTCTGGGTTCAAACATCTCTGAATTAGGAGTATATGACTACTAGCTGGTAAATTGTTGAGGTTCAATTACTTAGTAAGTCAATTTCCCATCTCAGTAAATTCTGGAAAATATGGCAAATGCCAGGCTAAGCAGAACATCTGGTTATTTACATCTGCATGTCTTAAGAAGCAATGATAAGAGTTCAGAAAAATGTCTAAAAATTAGTTCTCTTAAATTAATTGGAGGTAGACAAAATACATTTAAATAAATGAGTCACACTACCTTGATTTACAGCTTCCTTTTAAACTTAGCCCAGCTTTGCATGCTACAAGACTAAAACTAGGGAAGATATAACTGCTTTGATGTAAATTGATATGCCACAAGTAGTTCAGCACCACAGTAAGGACCTGGTTTGCTCACCTTTGCAAACAGTCTAAAAAAAGCACAGTAATGACAGCGAAGTACAGACCCTACTCCTGATTATTCTTTGCTCTCTTAAGCCAGCAGGATGCTGCGTGAGGGTGGGGAGCATCAAGCCGCGGCATGTGGAGCACCCTCTGGGAGGTAAAGTGAACAAAGTGGATCCGGGAACCTTGCTTTGCAAGACATTCTCCACCTCTCCATAATTATCTCCGTGGGAGATGGCTGTGGCCGTTAGGCAGGCTGGAATCACAGGATGTGAGTGGTGAGTAGAAACAGGAAGGTCCTTAGAAGTTTCTGTTGTGATACTTCACTTCAGAAACGTTGGTGTTAAACAAATGTGTTAGAAAGAAAATGCCCCTCGTCAGACTATGCAGGAGCTCCCCTGGCATGGGGTTTAGGTGGCATTTCTGATAGGAGTGCATTTTGGTTGGTTTTTCTAATATTTGATTTTATTTCTTACAGAAAATTTTTACAGTTTTATTACCTGTGGCTTCCTATTTTTTTTTCTCTATTGAGCCTTTATGAGCTTTAAAGTTCATGAATTATTAAATGCATCTTTTATATAAATATAATTAAAAGGTATTACTCTATTTTTCCCAGTGACAGCCATAGTTAACAACAACCTTTCTGTTTTATTTTGGAAGTTGTACAAATGCTTGGGGGAAAATAATCATTACATATTAATATCTCAGGAAGTCAAATTGCCTGCTTGTATCAGAAGGAAGCTCTACAAACTGACCACCCCTATAATGTACCATTTCATGGAGAAAAGCTGAATATTTACCCCTTTTATGTAGAAGAATACTGGCATGTCGGCGTCCATTCCCATTCTCAACGTAGCATGAGTAATTCCCCAGGTCTGCCTCTTCCACAGAGTCAAGGATCAATGAGATGGAAACCTCCTGTTCCCCAAGATGTTCCTTGAGAACCCTGAGAATAAAGCAACCAAAGCTATTCTGCTTGTATCATAGCAGAGCATTAGATAATCATGACATAATAATGCTACTTACAATTCACAACTCTCTGTCTTTAAATTTGGCTATGGTTTGATGAAATCTTAATTAAATTATATCATGCCCTTTTCTTCCTCACTTCTAATGAGGAGATTTGGCTTTGTAAATGTTAATGAGAGCTTCAGTTAATTGTCTTTAAGCAAGATGATGTGCACACTGATAATATATTATTGCACACTCTGATGGAGACCTTCATCAGTAGTGTGTGAAGTCTTGAAATGTTAGAAAAGAAAAAAGTGCAAACAGTTATTTTGGGTGACACTAGGCGTCTGGGCCAAACTATTTGGTGCACTATTTGTGCACTTTCTGAGGCTTTTCAACATGTCACTCAGAAACAGCGTGTTCATGCCAGGGTCTGAAAAATTATTTTGAATGTATTATAAAATTTGACTGTGCATTATAAATCATAGGAAGAACTGCAGAATCCCTGCAGATAACACATCTGTGATTATTTAGCTTCCTTTGTAATGCACACTTAGATTTGCCTTCATTTCTGGGTTTATCCATGATATATAGGCACAGTGATACACACACATGCAGAATTATAAATGAAAAAGGAATCTCTTCAGATCCAAGTAGATACTTCATATTGGAAAGGAGTTGGTGCACTATGTCAAGCATGTAATTCCCAATACAAAACCACTTCTTTCTTAATTTGTAAATGAGGCAGCACTTTCAGGAGCAGTAAAAGTACATGATGTGAATTGCCAGATCCTCTCCAAAACAAGAATTTCAGCAGATATAAGCAGCCCACGTAACAGGATGCTTGGCTCTCACAGGCCACATAACATCCCAGGGAACTCAGTTTTTTCCTTGAAGAAAAGAAATCAAAACATTTCAAAAAAGAAGCCAGACTTCAGCGTTTATTTAGGGCTCCATGTTTTAAAAGACTTCTTTTGAGCTGTTTCCCTTGATGTATTTATTTTTCTTTGTTTCATCTCAGTAGCTGTCTTAATGGTTCTTATTGTAGATTGCCACAGCTGGAAAAAGTCACTATGCAAATTCCAGTCGGTTACACTATGGTACTTGTCGAGCAGCTATTCTGCTTTTGCAGCTCTCTAACATCAGGTGTGGCTGAGGCATGCATTTTTCTGTTCTCTGCTGGTGGAGTTGAAAAGGTAAATAATGTATTTTGCAAAACCAGGGATCAGACCCAAAGTGTTCCTGAGTTAGTCCGTGACAACAAGTATTACATTAACTATGAAAAAAAGATATTGACTGAAAAAACCAGAATATTTTTTCTTTTACCTGATGTCACTTTCCCAGACTCGACTGTCATCCAAATCTTCAATAAACTTCTCCCCTTTCATCCAGTAGATTAAAGGACTGACATCTCCACTATATCCAAAGAAAGCTCGGCAGGTTAGATTAGCAGAACCGCCTGTTACAAAGAATGTAAGAAAAGATGTTATATTAAAATTTATAACAAAAGTTTCAGTTTTGAATCAGTTGCTTTTGTTGATTTAAAAAAAAATAATATCTGTAGAGACCCTCAATTTCCAGCTCCTGTTGGAAACATCCAAAAGTATCTATTGTCTTGCCACTAGTGTTAAATATATTTTCTGAAAATAAATACAATAAAAATGAAATTAAATGTTGCATAAGGATTCAACTTTGTATGGTTTCACCAAGTTTCTATGCTTGGTAAGGAAATTAAAGACACTGTTTTTTCAAAAAAAAAGCTAACTTAACCAAAGATTTCCATGTTTTCTCTGAAAACAGATAAAGGTTAGGTAAAATAGACATGCAATCGCATTTGTGATAGTTCAACCTCGCAATGGTTTCTGCAAAGCGGTCGGTAGATTCCTGTGGGGTAACATTGCCATGGGACAGCCAGTAGAAGGATGTGCGCTCATGGCTACATTACCTTTGCAGGAAAGTATTAAACACTGAAACCTGAAAAAAGAACACACGCAAACTCATCCTGTACGTTGTGGGACATGTGTGTGTCTCGCTGTGCGAATGGGAATAACCATTAGGAACATGCAGCAAGGAGCAGAAATTCTGTATATGTGCAGCATTACTTATTTAATTGTTATAGTGAAAATTAAAAATGCAATACGCCTTCACTCTGGTTTATTTTCATTGCGTAGTCTTATATTGTGTTAGTACCACTTGGCTTTGGGGTTTCAGCACATACAGGGATCGAAACGTTACTTTGCACATGTTTTGTGTGTTGGTTAGATCAGATAAAACTAACTAGAGGACAGCCTCATAGTTAAAGATCTCCCACTCACTGCTGTAAAGATGTTTTTCTCAACATGCACTAACTCTTCTACACTGCTATGTGTGTTTCTTTAGTGGATAATTACGCAGTGATTTAAGGAAGTGTTGTGATTTAAGGAGTGTATTTTTTCCCCCCTGAGGAGTGTATTTTCATGGAGTTTATATTACTGCTGAGACCGAACTCATATTTTATTTACACTTTCAATTTTTTTGATCTTAGGATTTTAAAGCTTACTGACCACAGCTCCTGGGGAAAAAAAAAAAAAAAGGCAGAAAAAAAGCGTTGGTGACACTACTTCATTCTGTACTGAGATGACATGACAAGTCCACGTGGGTTCAATGAATTTCCTCAAAAATACACTGCTTTGGGTCAGGACCTGGTCCTTCTCAAACATATGACATTAATATTTGCAAATTCTATTTACTTTTTAATACAGAAATAAATGCAGGATGCTGTATAAAAAGAAGATGAGAATTATTAAATAAATGTCTTATTTATCTGAAATGCTTTTTGGGTTTCTGTAAAAGCATCTGACTCCTCTATCTGGCTTGAACTCTCACATCCATGCCATAAAGTGTGCAGAACCAAATATTCTGTAATCAAAATGTGCAACATCAAGGCAAGTACCACCTATGTTGCTTTCACAAGCTGTTTAGGAACTGAGTTGCTTTTCGTCATTTCATGAACTTTTGGTTGGTGCCACACTCTGCCAGCAGCGCCCGCTAGAGAGACAGGAGTAGCCCAGAATTTGAAACTAGGATGGAGAGGACAGTCTTATTTGTAATTAAAAGGTATGAAATTGAATCTCTGACTAATGAGACATGTTGATAACCTCATCTCATTTAGGCCAAAGTCACCAAATGGAAGCTGAAAATTCTCAGTGAGAGGGCAAAAACTCTCTTTCTAAAGACAAGCACAGCTCCTGTTTCCACACCCTGGGGAGAAATGGCCAGGACACCTCCCTGGAAACCGCCTCCTCAAGCTCTACACAGCTGAAGAAGTGCCATTTAGAAGCACTGGAGAGAAAAATTTTTGCGATCTTGAAGCCATTTGCAAGGAATAACATGAGCCTTGGGACACCGCTTAATGTGGGTCAAGTGCATGAAAACCTGTAATGGAATATGGTAAACTTCCTGGTTGTGCCCAGGACATCTTAACAGATGCAACCCCATTTTCTGACAGCGGGTGCATAGCAGATAGAAATGAAATAATTTTTTTTTCTTTTTTTTTTTTGGTTTTGCATCATAATTATGATAGATGAGCAAGTGAAAATGAAAATACAAAACGTTATAGGATTATGAATATCTCAGCCACAGTCATCCAATCTAGCATGTATTCAGGGCTGTGAAATGCGTAGTAACTGCAGAATTGATGGACTCTGATCACTCTTGAAACAGGAGAAGGTATCTAACGCAAAAGCAGGCTCCTGTGAGAATTGGATAACCCCTATGCCATTATCTACCAATCTCAGAGAAAAGAGTGCTACCTAATACATCACTGTCACTTCTTAGGCTTTTTCTGGAGCTTTCCCACCAAGTCAAGGCCCAGTTGAAACTTTTTAGCTTTTAAGAGCTGGCAAGATCACAAGTAGAGGGACTGTAGCTTCTGGCCAACTTATCCAAGAATCACAGAGATTAGGCACCACAGGTGCTGAACCATCAAAGCTCTCCCGGCTCCTGCAGCTAACAGGCATCCACTGAGAGCTGATTTTTGCACTGTGCAGGCCTCTGAGCCTTTTACAGCTGAATATTAATGTGCACATGTTTTTTTATTTAAAAATAAACATCTTTTGTTAAGGGCAAAAAATGCCAGAAAAAACAGAGTTTGTAAGATTAAGGTTTTTTTCCTCATTAAATTCTTAAGTTTCCCGCTCAATAAAATATGTAATCATATTTTTAAACACAGAATCCAAATTTTCCATTCAACATGAAATATTTACACCTGAGAAATAAATTAGGAAGGATGTAATGCCTCTTAGTAGTACTGTGTCGATTGCGGTCGCTGAGCAAAGGCCATTAGCACGCTGGGTGTTCAGCTATAAATTACCTATAGTGTCTACCTTGACCAATCTTCACAATAAGCCAATGGGAAGTTCATTAGCGGGTCATCAAGAAAGATTCAGTGACCAGCTAATGACCAACTGTGACCATTAATGAGGAGGTCTGTTACTCCAGAGCTCACAGCTCTTTGCGGAGGGCAGCGGAGCTCCTTTGGTGAAGGAGAGATGCTCGCAGCTGCAGGCACATGTAAGTAACGGGCAAAGGCTGACTGAAGGGCAATATTATGAGTGGACAGAGTAGTTTGGGAGCGCAACTTGATCTCTGCTCCAGAGCTGCCCTCATATGAGTGAGCATACTCTGTAGGGTGGGCTGTATTTTTCCCTAGAAGTGCACCTTTGAATCGAGCAGAGAGGATGCCCAGTTTGGCACAGAGCGGCTGCTCTGCATGGGCTGTCTGTTTTTAAGAAGTCTGCAGATTTTTAGAAAGCATGCAAAATTTAAGTAAATAAATACAACAGCTGCTTTGCTTCATGTTTAAGCTGATGTGTAAAACAACGTGTCAGCCAATTAGTAGAAATCACTCACAATTAACCCTACAGAACTACATCCCTCCATGTGTTTTCTGTGCTGAGAAAAACTACCAAAGTGATATGAAAACTGTAAAAGTTTGATGAATGGATATGTAATGCTTTCTATGCCATTAATTTAAATTTTCCTGTAAATGCTGGATTATTACAGTTTTATAGTCTGTCTTTGAAGGACTTTAAATACACATTTTAGATTAACTACATGTTTTAAATTAAATTACTAGCGAAATACATCTCTCTCTCTCTGTCCCCTTTGCTGTGAGGTGTCGTAAATTCTTGAGAATGTTCTATCTCAAGTTATGTCCTGGGTAAACTGATTTTTTATGGACCCTGGAAAAGTCCAAAGGCACGAGATAATTCTAATCTAATTAAGTGAAACTCATAGTGTTGGTGTTTTTATTAACACCTACCCCCAGAAAAAAACCCCACCCCAAAACACACTCAAGAAAGGATAAAAATAAAAATGACGCTTTTGACTTTTCTTAATAATTATCATATTTTACTGTGAAATAATGCAATAGACACGTAGAAGAACACTGAAATGCATATTTCTCCATCACCCTCATTTCTGAAGTTGAATATGCTATCATTGCATTGAGCTGATTTTTGTAAAAATTGGAATATACATATTCCTGCTGCTCGCTGTGATAAAGTCGCACTGCCAACTCTTCCCAACTGGGTTCAAGTTAAATTAATAAAAAGCTCTTTGCCATCTAAACTGACAACAATTTTTGTTACACAGTGCGCTTTCAAGTAGAGCAGAATGCAAGGAGGGACCACAACAAAGTGTACTTCCTCGAAATCAGCAAATCCCTTCAGCAGAGCAACACAGCGTTTCTGTGTCCATTTTCTCTGATTGGCCACATTTGGGGCACTTTGCAAACTACTGCTATGGGAGCCTACGTCCAGGAGAGGGCACTGTCTAACTTCTAAACATTTTTAAAAAAAAGACAAAACAAAAACCAAACAAACACCTCAAGTAAACTCCTAGTGCATAAGCTCTAATTAAAAACATCAGCCTGCTAAGAACCTGCTAGTTGTAATTAGGAAATAGTGAATGTTTTGTGGTTAGTGAAATGTCATCTTGTACGGGCAGTCTAAATTACACTTGCACCGTTAGTCATACAAGTTAGCACACACCATGATGGCACCTGTTCTAGCCTTTGGTTTGACAGATGCTTCAGTGAAGGACAACCATTTTTGTTGGAAGCAATGATAAGTATCAGACGTCTTCTGCAACTGCTTTTTAGAAGAATCCTCAAAGACATATTATGGAAGTGAAGCGCTTGAGACCCACGCTCAGCATCCGGTAATATTGAGGGCCAAGAGAGGGGAAAGGCTGCGTACTGAAATATGGGACTTTCTTTTACTGCACAGTGTAAACCATATTATGCACAGACAATACCTACACACTTATGAGTATGCCATTTATTTGTAATGTCAACACCTCAAAATGAAATTATAAAAGGCTGAGGCAAACACAGTCAAAACGTCTCACACACAAATTAAATACCATTTTTTCCATTCACATTAGAGAAAAAGCACTGAAAAAATGTCAGTCTTCCAAGTGGAGGGGTGTAAAAGCTGTTAGCTTCCTAGATGTGACGGATAGGTCGTAATTCCTCATAAAGTCAATGACCCACTTGCTTTGCCAATGTCATCTGCCGAGTCCAGTGGGCAGATAGGTAGATGCTGCTCATGTTTTCCTAAAACAGTTTTAACAGTTCTTGAAAACCTTCTTGTAAACATGATTAAGAAAAAAAAAAAAAAAAGGAAAATAAGGTACCATGTAGTTTTAGCCATGACTCTTGGTCATATGATCATATCTCGGAATCTGTAAATCTTCCCTTAGAGAAGGATGAACCACAGAGATTCCTCTTGATTCCTTCCTTGCCTACGCAAAGCATAACCTACTGCTGTGCTACCTTCCAGTTTACATACATATTTTCACATCTTGATATCTTGTACGCTCTTACCAGATTGCAACTGTCTTGCTGCATGTTTCATATAGCAGGTAAGGCCAAATTACAATAAATAAATGCTGTTTTCAGAAATATAACTGCAAGCTGGGAAAGGCTAAATTCTAGTCTCATTACTGAGCAGCAAGTTGTGAAGTCTTTGGCGAGGCATCAGGTCTTGCATCCATACTATTGTGAAGACACAATGTGGAAATTCCCTCTACTTTGAATTCAGTGGGTGTAGGTTTGAAAGGGCTGGGTATTATCATTCCGCTAAATATTATCATGCAAGCATCATACAAAGTGGTTCAATGTGATTACACAGCTATATTTCTTCATTAATAGACCTGTCCATATTTTGCTGTGCTGCAGAGCTGAATGTTGATTGCACAGGACTCTGAATCACATATCGAATCAGTTCTTCAGGCCATAAACGTGTAAATTTAGAGTATACACAACCATTCCTCCACCAAAAAAAAAAAAAAAAAGAAAACCAGACATCAGCAGAAGGTTTGTAACAAGATCAAGGAGATATTGTAGCTTTTGAACTTTCACTGAGTTTGTAAATATCTCTATTTATTGGAGAGGTTAAAAAATTACTTTCTTGAATTTCTGATTTATATTTTTAGTTGGGAAAAAAAGCCTAATTCTGCTTTGTTAGGTTTTTTTTTGTTGTATTTTTACTTAGAAAATAACCCTCCTTCACCACAGGGCTAAACTCCCTTGCCCACTCATAGCCATTCACTGCCGTATGGCATATGAAGAGCCCTTTATCCTGCAAGGCTTCCAGCTGCTGAATTGCAGTTCAACAGCGGGACACTTAATGGAGGTGTCTGTATGTTGCTGCTTACATGTTCCCTGCTATCAGCCCTGAGATATTTGAGTCTGCAACGCTTACTAAGGTGCTATGCTGAAACATACATCATAAGATCTAAGATTAACCCAAGAATATTAAAATTTTTTGGTAGACTGCTTCATAGCTTGTGAAGGAAAAGAAACCCAAATCCTTTCTGCTTTGAATGGGCTCTTTAGCAGCAGGGCTGTCGGAGAGAGTCAATGAAGACAGCAACCACTACAGCAGACTGCAGAAAAAGAAGTGATGTATGGGACTTTGGGCTCAAAATGCCCAGGACATCTCTCAGGTATGGATATTGTTAAACTAACCTTCATTTCACAAGAGGTAACAAAACCCCTGAACCAATAATCTTGATTTTCCTAACAGCGGGCCTCTCTTCTTGATAGATGGTAATGTCAGGCTGATAAATTAGTTGTTCAGCAAGTATTTTTCATTCTTTCCTCTTCAGAAGTAGAGGCTGGAGTGGGAGACGACAACTAGCACAAAGCATAAAGCAAGAGTTGCTAAAGAAAGGAAAGTCACTGCAATTGTTTTACAAGCTTGACTTAACTTTTACTCTAGAAGCTCATATTTTCTCATGGGTTTTCTTAGACAAATGCATTTCTCAAACACTTTTTTCCTGTGCCCTCTCTGTCAGATCAAAACCTAATATCTGTTTTAAAAGTCTAGCTGCTTTTAGATATAAGTCACAAGAAAATATCCTAGGTAACAAAATAACTCCAATGGAAAAAAAAAAAAAAAGAAAAAAAAAAAAGAGGTGGATCTAAATGTCAAACTTCACATGGTTTTTGGCTCTTTTAGACTTATGACTTGGGAGCTTTAAATTTGTCCACACAGTGCCTAGCTTAATAATGTTCAGTGTTTTGTTTCGGGATTCTTTTTTCAACCACACTGCCTTTGACTATGGTGCTGTGGCTTTTGCATTTTAATGATGCTACATGGTAAAAAAACAAGCTTAGCTAGCAGCCTGAAGTTCCCTTTGCCAAAAGGAGTCCAGTAAGGAGTCCCATATGGGAGACCATGCTCCTTATGGTCTCTCTCTATGCCTCAAAAGCGAGGCAGGTAGGTCACGCACCCAGGGATGCCACTGCCCCTCAGCAGACTCTGAGCCCCAGAACTGCCTCTCGTGGCTTTAGCTTTGTGAAGTTCTGCTCTGGGTCACGTTTTGGGAAACTCCTAGAAAAGCAGGAGGGGGTTTCCTGTTTATCTTTTTACACTTCAGGAAGGTTAGATTAGGAAAAAAATTAAACTAATTCAATGTGTGTGTCTGTGGTAAAGAATATTTGTTAATAATAAATATATTAAGAACAGTAAACTCCTGAAGTTCTGCAGATGACCCTGGGCCCCAAGCAAAGCTGGAATAATATCTTTATTAGTTAAGGAAGACAGTTTCAAGCCATTGCAGCTCTCAACATTTTCCTCCTTCCCATACAAAATCCAGAGGCAAAGCAGCAGCAGACTGAAAGTGGGATTTAGGCATCCCCTCTGAGTTATAACGCAGCTGTTGCTAAACTTGTTTTGCTAAATGTAATGATAAATCCAGTCCACCCATGCCTACAATGACAATAATTTTCTAATACAGTATACTTGCAATAGCACAGCTCCCTTTTCATTTTGCTGTCTTTTACCTGTGCAAGCTATAGAAATAACTGGCCTTTTATTTTATTTTTTTAACCTGAAGAGTGTTGGCCCAACGGATGAAAACATTCAAATCTCTTGCCACAGAGGTTTTGTTATAAATCCTGTTTTCCCGTTCTTTCTGAACAGAATATAGTGGGTTTACAAGTGGGTCTCTTGTGGGTGCTAGTGCGCGTCAAAAAACCCTGCACACAAATCATGGCAACCAGCTGGAGTCCCAGTACCTTTTCCCAGCCTCCCCCTCAGGTGCACCACACAACACTTTCTGTACAAGGGAAATGCAGACTATGTCCTCGATTCCAGATAATGACAAATAACACACTTTTTTTTTTTCCCAAAGAGGTTAACTCTGGGGAGCTTTAGCAAACAACTTACTGTGTCAGATCACATTTAAACGAAAAATTCAATAATCATAAAGAACAGATTCGGCAATTCAGTTTACACACAAATTAACGGCTATTCAACCTCTTGTGGTTATTGCAGCCCCTAACTGTTCAGCCAGTTTATTTCTTCAGACATAGCACTTAATAAGCAGTGTTAGAAACTGTGTTTTACAAGAATGTCTCGTAATACCTGCTCTTTAACTGCTTTGGGAAGAGGGATTGTAGTGTTTGTGCAATCATTAGATAATTCGAGTACATATAGCAAATTCTCAGCTTTGGAGTCACGCATATATATTAAATAATAAGTTCTGGTTTTATTTTCCATTGGCCAGCCTGACTAATCCTTTCCCCCTTTTTCTCTTTCTTCATAAACAAGCCTACCATGGATTGACTAGGTTGCTGGGAATTATTCAGGCAAGGAAGTATTCTGAAAAATACTGTAGAGATGGGATGCATATGGAAGAGTTTTTATTAAAGTAGAGCTTTTGGAAAGTAGCACACACAATGTCACCTACACCTGCTAGGTAGGTGTTAAGGAAATTGAGACTCCAAATAACGAACAACAAATAGTTAAACACTATATCTTCCTCTGGTGATCTTTACTCTTGATCACACACTGGAAACATTATCAGTTTCATGATTTTCATGAACTAACCAGTTTTATCAGCTCCTACCGTATGATGGAAAATGTCATTTGGAAAGGACCCAGACTAGTTTGTCAAGCACATGGATGGGAAAACTGCCACTCTCATGAAGCAATATGACACAATAGTATAAACACAATTGAAATAAAATGCATCTTTTACATGAATCAAAATATTTCAATTTGGTTCAAAATTATGTGAAACCACTTTTCTGTTTATATTTTCACTAGGAAAGCCATTAAGCACCACTGAAAATTGGAGCCCTGATGAACTGAACCTGTTGATTATTGATAAAACAGATGAATAAAATCAAGGCCAACTTTCCCTTTTACTGCAAGAAAGCCTCTGAGGGTAGGAAGGCAGTTCATGCTTATTCATACTGGGTTTTTCTATGTAAACAAAAGAATGATGTAAGTGTAGTTTAGATGTGCTTCTGCTTTAAATCGTGGTGTTCCCACCTTATGTCAGGAAGATATGGCAAAGGACAGAGAAAATGCTCTTAGCATATCCTCAGAAATAGCTTGTGCTTGCTATTTAATTAAGTATCACATGAACTAATATCTGCTTATATAATGTAAAAGTCCTAACACATCAAATATTTCTATTGCATAAACACGCGAATGCATGCGGTTTCGAACAGCACTAGGTTTTCCATTTTTATATCGCAGTCATTACACCATGTAGTCTTGCTATTTCTCTTGCATGTGTGAGTTAGTCCGCTGTTTTCCAGAGAACCCTTGAAACAAAATCCCTGAAAACAAAACCCTCTCATTCACAAAGATGCAAATGGAGAAATTCAATTGCTTGTCTGTGACAAATACGCTATACTCTTGGACTACACACGTGCTGGAATCTACTGCTATTGATCAGCTTCCTTTCCACATGAAAGCCGACAGCCTTTTTCAGTATATACCTCTATGTAATTGCATATTCATAGATAACACTTACTGAGAGCAGCTACAAAAATGCCACCAATGGAATAAATAGAATCCAGCTAGCACTGCACATGGGCTACTTGACTTTAAAGTGAAAAAGTATAGAAATGGCAGCAAGCTTGATTTCTTGATGTTGGACCCTGCTTTCTGACCTTCAGGCTCACAAGTGGAGTCGAGGACCTGTGTTATAGCCAGAATTCCCACAGGAAAAGAGATGGATCTGTCCAAAAGCAAGATTACTGCCATGCTTTCCTGGCCACATAGCACCTTCTCCCTCCAGGTCCTTGCTCTGCATGAGCTTCTGCTCCATGGCAGGGCCTGCCCGCTGCTCCCAGCCCCAGAATCCTGCCATCTCTCGCTCTGATTTTGGGGTGGGTGAAGACCTGTGATCCCCATCACCCTCTACATATAATAGCTGTTCTTGCACCACATGGCTAAGAGTGGGAGCGTTGTTCTTGCAGTCCTTGTCCTCGTAGGAATTAATCATCAAATTGCTTTGGTTTCTTGGTTCTTTGGTTTCTTGCACATATTTGTCAAAAGGAGATGTTCTTGAGTACTCAGGAGTCTGGACTACAGCAAGGCTTAAATGATTTATCATCTTGCAGCAGCCATGTGGGCCTCATTTCTGTGGTCCACCTTCATCCTCCTCTAGTTGTAATTTCCATAGTTGCACTGTACAGGTTCCTACCAGCAAAACTCCTGAGAGATTTAGGGCTCCTGTATCTGAAGCCAAATACCTGAGGTCAGCAAGGAGAATATCAACCCTCATTACTAGCATAATCGTGAATTTCCCGATCAATTTACATGACCTACCCTCCCCCTACTGCACGCCCACCAATACTGTAATCTTTGTTTTAATTTTCTAAGTGTTCTGAGAGGCACGGGAGTTGTGACATTTCTTAAAAGCGTTAAGAAAGTGAAGGGAAATTTCACCTTTCTTCATTCAAGCCCCAGCAATGCAGAACGTTGTCTACAATGTTGTTTGTGTTTTTTAACAGTTTTTGCAGGTCTCAAAGCAAGGACTAAAAGCAGAGTTTGAGTGACAACAGAAATACAAGGTACGACAGCTGCTGGTTATGGGAACAGAGACAAATATTCGTTATGCAATATTTATGATACAAACTGTGCAAGGAGAGAGGTGACAGGCTGATGTTTCTGACAGCCCAGCTCTCTGCAGAGGTGTGGGGTGCCACCCCCAGCAGCAGCCCCACTGCTCACACAGTCCTCTGCCTCTCCACAGTTGAGGCTGCCAGTCACTCCAAGGTGCACAATGGCTTTTTAATGTGGACCCCTTTTCCCTTATGTCTTGGAGCTAGAATTTTTAATCCAGGTCTGGGGAAGATGAGGAGGGTGTGTTAACCCTTACACTACGTAGCCCATCATCATCAGATCTAAAGAATACCATTGCAGCTACAGGCTTTGATTTTTATTGATGCAATAATTTGTAAATGCTGTTAAAAATTACTGTGTAATAAAACAATGATGGATTTTCAGAAAGTGCTTAGCACAGTGTTTACTTTCAGTCCTTTGGCATCTAAATGGCATCTCTTTAAAAATGTGTTATAATTGCAGACATATGAAAATGAATATTGTTTATAAAACAGTACAAAATGAATGCCCTTAGGCATTAATTATTGCATGATTACATATCCAGCCAGTTTCCTAAATGTATAGTGTACACTCACAATAGAGTTTAAATCCATACTTATTTTAAATGAAGTCATATGGATTATCTAAAGTGAGAACAGTGGGGGGGGGAAAACCACTTTAAAATCCTCCATTACAAAAATTATTTTTAAATGTTAATTGGGGATCATTAATATTCAAACACAAAAAGTGGGAAAGAGTAAAACAGCCATCCATACTGAATCAGAGAAAGATCCACTCTCCCAGCATCCTTTACCTGATAGTATTCAATAGCAGGAGGGCAAATGTCTAGATACAAGAATCATAGTCCCTGAAAGTAGCCTTAATTTTTATGATGAAAACGTTGTCAGACTTTAAGCTACAGCAATGCCAATAATAAAAAGCAAAATCATATGGCTGTCTTCTGTAGGCAATTAATCTGTTCTAACAGGATGCACATATAAAACAGGACTAGTAATCAGCTTCATTAGGAGACAAGAACTGATAGAAGTTCAACAATGTGTTTTCCAACAAAAGCATGTGCATTTATGTGACAAGTTAAAAGATGGAAATGTATTGGTATGATAAAAAGCAGCTAGGTGAACTTATCCAGTTGAATGCTTTGCCCCCAACTTGCTATCTTTTATTTTCTCCAGGTTTCAGGATAATCAGAGATAGTTATGACTAAAGCTTGTTTGTCTTGTTTTGTTTTGTTTTGGTTTGGTTTGGTTTTTATTTCATTAGATTTTGGCTAACAAGTATATTAAACTTTATTTTACATAAATTATTCTCCTAAACCACTTTGTAGTGTGAGATGATAAAGTTCAGGTGTTAAATAAGAGAGAATTCAAGAGGTGTGAAAAAACAGGAGAAAATAATAAAAGGCAAAGGGAAAAAAGCAAAGTTGTTTCTACTCTAGGTGGTCATTTGAAGATGAAGTGAGGATTTTTTTCAGGACTTTGACGGCAGGTAGTGTTTCCTTGGTGTCCAAAGCAGGTAATGGGATGACATGGAGTGGCTGGTCCTGTAACTTTTCTATTTTCTCTGAGTCAGTGTCCAAAATAAATACCTGTCCTGATGAGTGTGAGAGAAAAGCTAACTCAATGGGAACCCTCGTAACTTTTAAATGTCCTCATGAGTTGTATCCCCTTATACTACAATAAGGGATTCTTGTAAAATCTATTTCCATCTTTAATGTTTAAGTCAGTATTGTGTGAAAGGAGTAGCTGGGAAGCAGAAAAAAACTGTTGCTGTTGAGACTAGGCCATGACCTCTTTGAGGGTGTGTATATGGGAAGCCAGAATATGGTAATGAGAAGATATCCTCTTAGAAATGGGTGGCTGGCACCTATCCAGTGACACTGCCATAGCCGAAAAGCAGGCTGCAGTAAAAGGCTGAGATGAAACAGGTGGATATAGTTTTTCCTCCTCAAAACAAAAGCCCACAACACTCCTGTTGCCCTGTGTTTACACAGTCACCCTTTCTCATTCCATCTCCTCCTCCTCATCCTAAGACATCCCCTGCAATCGCCAGCACCTTCCTGCCTGGAGACAACTCCAAGACCTAGATCAGGCGAGAGGCAGCCTGAACACTGTTAACATCGAGATACATCTTACACCTCTGTCTTCACACATAAAGTTATGACGGCTGGAATCTGCTAGGCCCCTAACATAAAAGATCATCAAATATTACAAAATTATTTTGTCTGAGGATTGATCAGGAAGGAAAAAAAAACACCCAACAAAATAAAGCAGAACATTGCAAAAGAGATGTGGGAGAACTGGCTGACGGCAGCTACTTTCCTTCATCCATGAGAAAGATTCTTCTGCTGTAGGTTTAAGAGTGGCATTACGAACAAGAACTAGCTAAGAGAAGCAGTTTGCCATCCTGAACAAAATGAATCATTCCTAATATGATTAGCACATGTTACATATTAGAAAGAAACTGAAATGTAAGCTTGAAAAGAGCATTTGTTGAAAAGGTAGAAGAAAAAGGTTGACATGACATTTTCTTCATCATAAATGAAGACTTTGAAGGAAAATAAAATCTACTTTTTATGTTCATTTTAGAGATATTTCTATTAAAAAGCTATTAGTTACTCAAATGTCACTTTTATGAATAAAAACTTATCTTGGTGACATGGGAGATATTGCAGATGAGCTGTTGTTTGTGTAAAGAGCTGCAAACCCCCAGGTTTTCACTAAGAAAAAAAATGCAGAGCTATTAGCTCACTCTTTCACTAAGTGGGAACATAAAAAGCTACGATAGATGATTTAAAATTACCAAGGCAAATTGTTAGACTGGTTAGACAGGAACAAAACCATATGTCCCATGTAATTTTTACAGTTTTATTTATGAAATGACCATAAATGAATGAATGATTCACATACTGGACACACTGGGTTAAATAGGATTAAGTTTCTGTAGTTTAGACAGTGGGATGGAAAAGCAGAGGTTTCCAGGAGACAGGATTTCTCATAAAAAACACTTGCCATTCTGTTTTCTTGGATTTTTCTTCTGTCTGTTTATTTAATTTGAATAGACTAGCACTTCAGAACTGCTAGCCCAGGATAGTCCCAAGAGCAAGGCTGGCCTCTTAAGCCAAGATGCTGGGATCTCTCCCAGGACTTGAAGGTTCTGAATTCAAATGCTGCAGGAGGAGACCGGGAAACCCTGTTGGACCTTGGCTCATCTATGTTCCAAAAATTTTTAAACTCTCTGTTAAGGAGAGTAACTTAGTTGGGGCTGGGGATCCAAAGGCTTTACTGTTATCATGGTTCACTTCAATGTTCTTGAAAATTCTATGTCTTTCTGCCTGGGAACATGGACCTTGGAAGTCCAGCTCGAGCTTCTTGAAGCTGTAGCTTCTAGGCTGCCTCCTTGTTGATCATCTCAAGACCAGGGATGCAGCAAGATCAGTGGCATACCAGTCATGTTGCACAGTAAGTCTGCTTCTGAGATGATGGTCATAGCCCACAGGAAATTCAGACTTCCAGCCTTACTGATCTGGTGTGAAAGGTCCCACGTGACTGTCGATATTAAAGACTGGGGCATTGTAAGCTTGGGGATCTCCACTGACTTGACATAAATCTAAGATGTTTGATTTGCCAAAATGCTGTGAAGCCCATTTGTTCTTGATAAGACTATTTTTTACCAAAAAATTTCTCACCTTGACATTTAGATGCAATTCCAGTGCTGCTACATGTGTTCTGTATGACTTTGGGATAGTTACTGACACTTTCTATTCTAATTTACCTGCCACCAGGGCTCATAGAAATTTGTCCTCCCATCCTCTCTTTTGTTTTTTGTTTAATTAAACTGCAAGGGCAGCAAGTCAATGAGATTCCACAATCGAGACTCCCCAGCATCAGCTGAATGAATGAGTAGGCCTCGTTAAATTACATAGTGAAACAATATGCAGATATAACAGCTGAAGTCCTGAAAGAAATATAGCTGTAAAAAGCTGTATTAGATCATCCATACTGCTTCTGTACCAGATATCACTCATTCCAAACCACATCAGTGTTATAACTGTAGGATGCATTGCATATTGGGGATGTTTGGCATGGAGAAAAGGAGGCTGAGGGCAGACCTTATCGCTGTCTACAACTACCTGACAGGAGGGTGTAGCGAGGTGAAGGTCGGTCTCTTCTCCCAAGTAACAGGTGATAGGACAAGAGAAAACACCCTCAAGTTGCATCAGGGGAGGTTTAGATTGGATATTAGGAAAAATTTCTTCCCTGAAAGGGTTATCAAGCATTGAAACAGGCTGCCCAGGAAAGTGGTGGAGTCACCATCCCTGCAGGTTTTTAAAAGCCGTGTAGATGTGGTGCTGAGGGACATGGTTTAGTGGTGGACTTGGCAGTTAACGGTTGGACTTGATGATCTTAAAGATCTTTTCCAACATAAATGATTCTATGATTCTGTGATTCTATACTGTGGATCTATCATTACTCTTTATTCTGTAGGAACCAGATTAAAATGGCAATGGGTCCTCCTTCTGGCGGAGGTCAGTAAATGTCACTGTGATAACAAGTATGGCTAGTTACATCTGTGATTGTTCATTTCCTCATCCACTATTTCTTCATCTGTTCCTCAAAGAGGTTACTTGTTTTGGCAGGCTATGTAAAGAAGTGTGAAGAAAGGGGAAGACTTATTAATGCATTTATATACAGTGTGTCAAGTTTAATTCAGTATAATCTGCAGGGCAATATTACTTGCAATTTATTAGGAAAAGAAGAAATAAAGCTTGAATGGCTAGGCACTGGAAAGAGCTCTAAACAAATTGCTAGTGAAACCTTACCAAAAAGCACCCTTGTTATCACTGTGGTCTAGGCTACACTTCTGCACTGAGGAAACTGCTTAACACTCTGTATGCTAGGAGATGACTCATATGCTTCAAATTAAGCATTTACATAACTGTTTATAGGCTGGGGGCGTTGGATCATAAGCTTCATGGGGGAAGAGAATAATTTCTCTCATGCTCATCACACACCTAAAACTTCATTCCTTTTCTAGAAATCTTCCTGCTTCTAGTGGGAATATCTTTGCAATATCTAACATCCCAGATACCTTTTTATGTCCTTTCCTTTTCAGTATTTACTTGTAGCAAACATAGTGCTTTCTGGATGCTTTTGGACTAGAAAGAAAGGCTTGGGTAAAAAGAAAAAAGGCAAAGTAGTAAAGATAAAAATCAGCGAAAACATTTTGTCATTTAATTCAACGTGCTAGAGAAGGAATTATATGTGGAATAAAAAAAAAAGTGTGCTGGTAACTAGTCTGTTAATCTTATAGTGATACTCTATGTTATTAACCTACAATCAAGATGAAAAATCTAGTTGCACGTGATATAGAAATAGGCATACATTCTTATATGGGTGTTCACGTGCTATTCAATGGTCCAGGTACTATGATTCCAAGTTTCTTCAGTCAATACTTGTGTAAGTCTTTTAAAATACAGCCTGGAAGCATAATTACTGCTGTGAGTGGTTTTACAATAGGGATGAATTTGGACCCTAATGATATAATCTGATGGAGTTTTACTGGTTAGAGACAGTATTTGCTAAAAGATGCAGATGTGAAGAAATTGGAACATTCATCACAAAGTTAGAACAGATATTTGTGTGCTCCATATATTAATTCATAGAATCATAGAGTAGTTTGTGTTGGAAGGGACCTCCCAAGTTCATCTCATCCAATCCCCCTGAAATGAGCAGGGGGGTTTCCTATTTTTTCCTGTTTTTCCTTTTTTCCAGTTTCTGCAATCCATCTGGAAAATCTGGGACACCCAAATTACATGAACTTTGACCTGTTTCTTTTCACAAAAAAATTCATTTAATCTCTGCTTTTATGGATAGCATTTTGTATTTCTACGCTGCCTTTGTACGGACCATCCAAGGTATGCTACAGTGCTCTTAAACAGCACAACAAGTTCTCTGATACAAATGGCTGGCTTTCTGTTTTCTGCCCAGTAGAACATAATTAATACACTTTTATGATTGCTAGCATGATGAGAAACCAATTTCTGAAGTACTGCCCAGGCTGACAGCAAAACTCCCATCCTAGTCTGGGATTTCACCTACTGTCTTCACAGCACCGCAGCATTTTGCACAGTAATATGCCATCTGTTGATGGCTGGCAAAATAACCCTCATCATTACCACTGCCCAGCTCAACAGCTGTAGTAGTGTAATGAAATATAAAACCATTTAAGGCTCCAATTGCTGTGAGATAAATGCATGAGGACAGTCCATATTACTCCTTCCATGCAAAAGTGTATCATCTTGCAGTCTTTTATTATGGGTGAGCAGCAGGCAAATGGAATTTGAGTGTTTATGTGAACTAAAAAGAAGGGGTTTAGTCAGTCTTTCATGCATGGGTCACTGAACAATTTTCACTGCTCGCAACAGTTAGTGATGTGCTTCTTTTATTTTTTTCTCGTGTTATCAAGGAGAGCCCTGTCAAATGCTACCTGTCTTCTACCCCTAAATGCATTTTTGATGACCGCACAAAAAAAGAGCGTGGTCAACTGGGAAGAGTAGCTCTATTGAGAACAGACTAAATCTTAGTCAGCTGGAGAAAGTGACTAATTGTGAGGAAAAAAGAACAAAATCAACCCATACCTTTCAAGAAAGTATTTTATTTCTGGTGTTAAGGGGTGAACACTTACTGTTAATCCGAAAGTAGTCATGGAAACACGGTGGTTGCAGCAGAGACCTTTCAGACCACTGAGCCCACATCCTTACTGCAGGATTCATACTTCTAACCTACTTAGTAGATATTAAACTGATGTTTCACTGGAGCTTAGCCAAAAGACCATCAAGAAAGTTGCATAATTATGTGAGAGATTTGGACAAAAGCCAAGTCAAGTGCTTTTGGATTAAATACTATATAATTAGTTTTTATTCACTATAATGCTTTAAAATTCTCTGGACTGTATCTCCTTTATTGGTAGATTGAAATATGTCCCCTTTGGGAGAATACTGGAGGGAATATTTGCCCTCATGAAGTAAATACTTAGTCTATTCTCAGCTGCCTGATAACACAGTTGTGGATTGGTTTGTTTGCCAGCTTTTCCACTAATCTCCGTGGTTTTCTTGGATTCAAGCTGTATCTTCTTGGAGGGGTACGGATAATAATTCAGTTTAAATATTAATTCTTTCTGTGTCTTCTTCTGAATTCACAGAGAACATAAGGTTTCTACACATTAAAGATGAGGTAATAAAATCCTTTGTTTTTTAATGCATAAAAAGGAGGACTATCTAGAGACTATAACATCATGAGAATTGACCTATTTAGTATCCTCCTAAGAAAAACATCTTAAGTGGGTTAGAAGGTTCATGTATATAGATTGCCTGGAAGCATTCAAGGATGATGATAAAAATAAGATGAAATTTGTAATTCTGTTGGTAGAGAGGGGAACTTCTTTACAGATGGGAGAGACCAGAGTTGGTAGAAGGAAGAAATACCTACTAGTCATGAAAGGTAAGACTAAAGCTCATTCAGAAACAGAGAGAGGCAAGGTTTGTCCAAATGCTAAGCAGGGTGCATTAGCTCTCATTCAGAATTTTGACAGTTCCGGTTACTCAGGAGACCGCAAAGAACAAAATTCCCAGTAAAAGACCATATAGACCATGACTAGGCCTCCTTCCTTGGATGTACACAAAGGTTTTATCCAATTCACTTTGCCTTGACCAAGGCAACGTGTTTTCAGTGAATATCCAGTTTTAGAAAACAAAGGAAGAAAGATGCAAAATTGTTTGTAAACTCAGATGGGTTTTAGCTGATAGACTAGAGAAAGGTCGAAAATATCAATAGTGTTCTTTTGACATTTTCAAATAAACTTAGTCAATATTTCTTATTATAATTTATTCTATTTTGAGAAATTACCTAGCCTAACAAATGAAAGATTTTTCAAAGGGGATTAAAAACTGTAAAGGAAATGCAACTTATTGTTTTGTGTTGAATGAAAGAGTTGGCTATTCCAAAATGTAATTCTGCATGACATCGTTGTCGCACCAAATATTCCTGAAAAGATTATTTAATTTCAACCCTAAAAACTGCACTTTTATTTCTTATCCATGTATTGAACCTTGACAGATTGATATCAAGAGGGCTGAACTGTGCTCACTAAGGTGTTAAGCTCCTGTATCTAATTTGTCCTTTCACCATCTCCTAGACTTTCAGGCAAATGGTATTTGGGAGAGCAAGAGGGAAGGGAGAGGTATTGTGTCTCTAGATGTTTGAGTTCTGTCAAGAGATGAAATATGTAAGCAAAACATAACACTCCACGTGCTTTCAAGTGCCTTAGACTTGTACAGAAACATGAAGAACTTTACTAAAAAACTGTATGGGATTTTTTTCTGCCAGCCTTCATATCTCCAGATGTGACAGAATGGAAGTGGTATATACCTTAATCTTGCTCAGAATACACTTACTGGAAAGACCCCAATCTGACAGTCAAGAAATCTGCAGAGCAAGGTTTGTCTGGCAAAACCATCATCTCGTAGTTCAAATTGGCTTTAAAATATGCCATGCAAGTGATTCATAACAGATAACACGTTTGTATGGACATTTTCGTGCTGCTGGGATGAAGAGCAGCATGTGGACATTAAATTACACAGAGCCTAAGAAATCATAGAGGAGCCTGCATGGATTTTACTTGACTGCTCAGTATTCTAAAACAAGAGACTGAACCAAAGGACTTGGAAAGACAATATGGAAAGATTTTCTGTAGGTCCTGGTTTTGTCTGGGCAATGTATCACCAGAACAACAAAAATTTTACATTATTTTAAGCAAGAGAATATTGTCTGTTGCTATCTATAACACAAAAAAAAACACATGAGAAAAAAGCATTTTGGTGATGTATCAAAAGCGAATTGGACTATGAATCCTTAGGCTTGGAGCAAAGCGTGCCCTCACAGAACATTTTCTACACAGCTTACTGTGCTTTCAACACTCAAGCAGAGGTCATTTTGACCTTTGTTTTATCACTTCTATTCTAATAAAAAGCCAGGAGAATTACTTGTAAATACCGTAAGAATAGACCAAAGGTGCTAAAATTTCCTGAGCCATTGAGACAATGGTTTGTATATGGAGTTTGACTTGCATTTCAAATAAAAAATTGTTTTCTGACCTATTCCATGCACCTCTGTCATTCAGATTTAACCATGTCAATCAGAGTATTAACTGGCATGAATGACTAATGCTCACCATGTGGATCATTCTATCTGTTTGTGCCCCATGTACCTACACTATATGAGCTAGATGATAGAATGATATTTTTAATAAAGTTTTGCTTGGAGATTTTTTTTTTAATGTTCAGACTACTTTGGATTCATATTACAGAAGCTGGGTTGAAGAATTGTCCTAGGCACTTGGAGTGCGATGCTGGGATTTCTGCCCTGTCACTCATCAGAAAAGTCTCCACCACAAAATGAGGTTACTAAGAAGTTTTCCGTGTAACTGTTGAACTAATGAAGGGCTTATCAAAATTCTCACGTAATCACATAAACAAAGAGATAATTACTAAAACATGCAGCTGATTTTTTCCTGATTCCAAGGTGCTATAAGGATAACCCAGTGATGTGGTGAAACTGGCAAACAGCCATAATTAATCACAGATGTAGGACACTACCTTTCACACTGATCAAGTCTAAATACTCTGCAGATGAATTCTTGTTTTACAGCTGATCAAGGTTTTGATCCAAAGATGTAAGGAACATGCTTTTCTTTAAACATCTCCCTCCCATCCCTTCTGTACTCACACATATGAAATAAATTAGGCAAAAATCACAGTTTATAAAAGAAAGTATATAATTAGGAGTTAAATTGAACTGTTAGCAAACTATCTTTATCTAAGGGGAAAAGGTAATTTCCATCCACATCTCACTGTTGGTGTAATAAACATTGTAACAACACTACAGAATTATTAAAAATACATTTCACATTTTTGTTGTTGCTTGTAACAGTCCTTATTAAAGATGTTAAACTCATTCATCAAAAGGTTAGAAGTAAATTATAGAAACATACTAAAAGATGTACACAGATGTATGTGTTTGCTTAAATTTAAGTACCCGGCTGCCCCTACTGAATTATTCAGATTCTTTAGATTGAACAATGTTTTATTTTGTTGGTCAGCTATCTCACAATTTTGAATTCTCCCAGTAGAGACTCTCTATAATTAAAGCTACACTGGGCTTTTCAAATTCAGTTGTTCTTAACTTCTGGAAAAATCCTTTCATCCATTTTTAAAATCTTCCAACAGTGGTCTCAGTCCCACTCATGACCATTACCATTGCCTAATTAAGAACAAATGAACTTTATACATTAAGACAAGAAAAGTTAATCCAATAGAAAATTATACTTAATAAAAATAATTATAGGCTATTTCTAGCATCATGAGAAGAAAACACTGTTTTTAAATCAAACTGAAAATTTTCATTCATGACCATTTCAACACTTTTCACTGTGACTTGAATTCATATAGTGAGAACATAGCCGTGGAAAACAAATTTTAAGCATAGTTTACTGTATTAGACATACCATATATCTGAGTATAGCAAAGTAGCACAATCTTTCAAAAAGAATGAATGTCAAATATTTGGTAAAAGTTACCATTTTAATGATGCTCAGGTTAACTAAAAGTGTTTCAGATAATCAAAATACATAGGATTAAGTATGTAATGTAGGGTAGACTCCACTGTTCTTTCATTAAGGATATTTAGGTCGTTCATGTCAAGGAAATACAAAGAAATACAGTTTTATGTTCTAAGCATTGGCTTATTTAATAAAGATTTTCATAATAACAGGAGACTGTCCTTGCTAATCATGAATTCCCTCCAAATCTGTAGTCTAATAATGTTCTTTTTTTCTTGAATGGAGAATAATTAACAACAAAAACATACCTCATATAGCACAGTAAGACTTCTATTTTAGAGATCCCAAAGACAGGAACTTAAAAATAGTAGGCTCAGCTGTGCTTACATGCCTACCCCTTGGTTTCAAATGGAAGTTGTAGGTGAAGAGAGAAAGACAGAGTCTGCTCACATGCAAGTTACTCTGAAATTTTTAATTTGTATAGTTCTGGCTTTCAGTGACTAAAGGCTAAATCTTCGGGTTATTAGTATGTCTGTATTTAATGTGTCCTTTATTAAAATGTGAATCATTTCAAATGACTGAAAAAAGTGTTATAAAAAGCCATTTAATCCTCCTCTATCTTTCCATCACATCCTGAAAGGTATGAGTCTATTCAGATACTATTCACATATGACACCATCTCTGAAAATAGACAGCATTAGGCTTGAGGGGTACTGTCATTAATAAAATTCTGAGCAGAAGGTGATATGTACCCTATAAAAAGGGGATTTCAGGCAAATACATCTGAAAATTTTCCATTGCTTGGAAGTTATTAGCTTTGTTGTTGCTCTGTTAGAAAAAAATAAATAGTTGATTTCTTCATGACCACAATCTGTGTATGACATTGGTTTTATATTGTTATAACAGGAAGTTTGAAATAGATTGACATACTGTGGTAGATACTACCACAATCTTCCTGGCACCAAACACTTGCAGAAATGGTTCTGTTGCTAATGCATGCCATAATTTCATCTGAACACTGGGTACCGTTTAAGCAGGCATGCACTCACTGATTCCTTTTGACTCCTTATCTGTTTTTTCTGAGTAACTTCATAAAAGAGTTTCCCAGGGAAGAAAGACTACAGGCAGCAGCCCAGAAAAACAGGCAAGAAAATAACTACCTACCTACAGTGGTCAGATACTGTATAGCTCATGGAAAGAAATAAAAAAGAAATCTACTAGTACGGAGGAGAATTTTATTCAAAGTAAATTCTACATGGCCACAGCTTCAACAGTCTTCATTAAAAACCATGCTACTTAAAAATAAAGCACCTCACATGGACTTAAAAAACATGGGCTTAAGAGCAGAGCAGCTGTTTTCCATAGATGTCTACGCAATCATGGTCAACTAAAGAGAGACTCCATAACAATTTGAAATCAATTTACGTTACAAGAGCCATTGGACATCACTGTCTCATCATTTGTCACTAAATGAAGAGATCTGCTCTGTTCCTATTATTGAACATAAATTGCAAATCCTTTGCTAGTCCTAGACTTCCTTTGAAGTATGATTTAGGAAGAACAGTGATCTCTAGTACCCTGGGATCTGATCTCTTTGAATTAGAATGCTGTAAACACACTGCTCATAAAAATGAAGAAAAAGAAGACTCCACAGAGGGTAGATGACGGGGAGAGTAAAAGGGGAAATTACATTAAAGAAGTCAAAGGGAAATAGCTTAACACCTTTAAAGATTTGAATGTTTAGACATTTCTAAAAATTGGGAAGTCAAAAGTGAAAGAACTGGGTGGAAATACCATTTGCTTTCTGCGCCCACCTAAGGGAAAAGAAAGCATAATGTGTCCCTTGACTGATGGCAGTTGCTTGTATGTGACAGAAGGAAAGCAATTGTGAACAGATCCAGCTCTTGCTTTCTCATGCCGTGAACGTAGAATGAGTCTAAATCTTGTTATTTTCTTCCATGGCATTTGTGATATCTGCCCTTTCCTAACATCCCTAACCTCTGAAGATCCACAACATCTCGTCTAATTTTTACAACAGCTTTCTCTCTAGCAGTCCTGTAAAACGTTCTCACCCATTGCCATAAAAACCCGACTACTAAAAATAGCTTCTTTGAAAGCAGCGTTGACTATCAAAATCCTTCATGTCCCCACCTGCAGGGCCATTCAAAAGCACTTCCATTTTCTCCTTATTTAATCTTAGCATTTATTTTATTATCTAAACAGTTTGCCACTCCTAAATTGCCCCAAATAATAAAGTCCAGCAAAATCTTTTAATAAGGTAAACCTTTTGCTGGAAAAAGAAATAGATGTTTTGTTTAAAAATGAAAACAAAGTTTTAAAAGGATGAAATCAAAACTATCTTGAAAAGCTTTGACTGTCTGACATATCTTGAGGTTTCAGTTCTTAAAAGCTTTTTTGATTTTGATTTTTTTTTATTCCAGTTGAATAATTTTTGAGGGAAAAAATCATTGTAGGACAAGAAAACTGCCTCTTAGCCAGTTATGGCTCCTTGTATAGATACTTGATTTTAAGTGGATATGTACACTTCCACTTGACAGAAAGCGCTTTTACTACTTCGTTTTCGTCTTAATCCTTTCCATTAACCAAGTTAAGAGGGGTTACACTGGCAGAACAGAAATGATTGATGTATTACCATGGTTTCAATAGATTCAGGATAAAAGTATAAATATCTAGTTCATAGCTTTAATTCCCTCCCTCCTGCCTCATGTTGCTGGTCTAATGATTTGTAGTATCAAGTAGAACTGCCATTTTTGTCAGACTGTGGTGGTGTAATGTTGCAGGCTCATTGTGCCTTCCAGTCTCTAGGTCAAGCAGGGCACTTTGAAAATAAATGTTTTTTACCCAAATTTCCAGTGCTCCAAACTCACAGTGGGATCCACTACACCGCTTTCACGTGCTTACTCTTCAAAGTGGAACAGTGTTTTAAAGGTAGTTTCATGAACTGAAAAATTGACATATCAGGAAAACTTCAGCGTAAGTCCCCAGCTGGATAGTATTTATCTCTGTCACACCAAATATTTGATGTCTCAGTATTCAGCTTCATGCCAGCATCCCTTCACCCACCATGGCCCCTTAAATTAAAATTCATATTTGAACTGCTTAGCTATATTGGTACCTGAGTAGAAATAGATGATATTTTCATTTTTTCCCTCAAAGGATAGCTGTATTGTCACACTATGGAGTTAATCTTACACAAGTTTATCATATGCAAGATAAAATTGGAATTATTTAGACCAGTAGTTTTAAAACTGTACGGTTTTAGTTATCCTGAAATATTTTTTTTTCCTTCATAACAAAACTCACTCAAGGGATATTAATATTGCCAATTTTTTTAACATCCACTTGCAGTTTGAATAAGATGCAAATAGCTACACCCTGAGAAATGAAGAAAACTAGGTTGCCTTTATATTTTACAGCACAAGGTTGAAATTAAACGTGCCATTTTTCACCAAAATATTGTTTCCCATTACTGAAGAGAAGTGATGGGCCTGAGGGCCTCATGCATTACAAATCTCATGTGCTTTAAATTGCTAGTAAATCACTTGCAGTTTTGCCTTTAGTAGTTTCTGCAGAGCTCAGCGTTTATTGCTTACAGCTGAATACAGCCACCTAAATCATCCATCATATTTTTATAACCTACTGTAGCTTTCCATTTCATACACCAAGGAACTGGCACATCTTCAGAATGGGAATAGTTGAACACACTCGATATACACTGAAGAGTACTGCACGTGCAGTTCGATGCAGTGTGTTTAATAGTACGGGGCAAAAAAAAAACCCTGGAGTTTGAGCCATCAGCAGCCGCGGGCGTTTGTGGTCACCTGCAGGGATAGAGATCCAGCGCCTGACTCTCCAGCACAGACCCTTCCCCACAGGTTGAAGTTCACACCTCTCGTGCTTGCTGGCATCACGTTGCTTAACTGTACATGAACACTTCTCGGCCTCAGTGGCCCCACACAGGAAATAAGATGAAACTTCACCCAGTGGTGCCAGAGATGCCAATGACCACGGAATACCAAGCAAACACACTTGGACCTGGTTTGCATGATAGGCCAAGATTTTGCCTGGTTTAAACTTCAGATTCCCTTGGCAGGCCAAAGTCTCTCACTGGTTGTAAAGTTTCTTGTAGCTGGAGGCAGGAAAATGTCTGTCGTTAGCATTTAAGTCTCCCAACAGGAGAGGTTCAGAGGCTATGGTTTTCTGAGGCCTAATAAATTGGTAGATAGCAAAAATTCAAAAGTTTCAGTAGAACCAATGTTTTACCAGGTCCAAAGTTGATGCCACTATGTAGTGCTCGTAGATCTAATTTAGCTTCATCACTTGCTGTTGAAGGCTCTCTTGCCATATATGTATTTTCTTGGGATGCTGGCATATTAACTCAACCACATCCAGTTTATGGGCTTATTGCAAAAAGGTCTGATCCGAGTTCCTAAAATTATTTTTTTCCTCCTCAAATTGCACACCATCCTTGCATAACAGCAGTTGAGTTCAAAACTCTGAGGTTACACCTTATTACTCCAACTCTGAATTTTTCGATGGACAAAACAGGCTGTTGAATTTTTCAGAAAATTTTGCTACAAACATCATTGTAAAGTCTCATCTATCACAGGCTTTAAAAGCTGCCTTTTCATACTGTGTTGAACTGACCTTTTTTCATGAATGGGAAATTAAATGCATAACTTAATGGACATTTCCACACTTCTATTTTAAAATATTACTTTAGATTATTGCAAGTACTTTGCCTGAACAGCAGAATCACATCCTGTTTGCTTAGAGTTGGTAAAAAATTCCAAAAGGAATTACAGAGACTTGATATCCAAATGGATATTGCAGTCAAACCAAAGATTCCATCCATTTACCCAACAATTGTAAAGTCATTTAGACACATTCTTAAAGAGAATAAGGGGTTTACTTCCCTGTAATTTGATTAATCTGTCCTTTAGATGCTACAGGTATAGATACTTACTGGTAAGGGATAAATAGTTTTACTGCAGATACACTATAAGTGGAATTTATAATTATCATCAATAATAATTAATAACTGCTATTAATCATTACTCAGTTACTAATCAGTAATAACCAATCATTTTTAACAATTAATCACATTCACCTAAGTATTAATTATTCATTAATTGATCAGTATTAACCAATTAATAGTTTATAATAAATTATTATTAACTACTTAAAAGCAATAAACTCTTCCTTCACAAAGGGATGTTCTTCACATTTTTCAAAACTTCTTTCACATTTATTTTCTTCATCATACTTTTAAAGGGGGTACCCCTGCTCCCAACGATACGTCCTCTGATCCTTTTGGGTGCACAGTCTGTGTTTGGGTCAGTACCAGCCTATCACAAAAAGCCCTATATCCTTAATTTGTCCTGGTGAATTAACACACTCCAATAGACAGTGATGCATTGAAAAATACGTTAAAAAGTAAAAAAAAAAAAAAAAAGTAAAAAAACCAAACACAGTCACTGAGTCGGCACTTCAGTATTTCAATATAGCTTTTGGCATACTCCAAATAACCAAGTGTCACTTTAGGAAATTCCAAGACATCTTCAATCAAAGCCCGTCAGAATTCTTTGGTTTTTAGTGTTCTGACATACACTTTTAGCTTTCTTAATTCCGACTATCAAAGTAATATCTACAGTGGTGCTAATGGGATATGCCACCCAGAATGCCCCTTTCAATGTGCTATCCAGACAGAGGCAATCTGATGTTTAACAGACCTTGCAGATTAGTTTGTGGAGAAGTGAAGACCAGAGTATCTGTTTCTTCTAAGTATTTATATAGCTTTGCATGTATATCCCAGTGTGCAGAGAGTCTATCAGGAAATACTATCTCATTTTCTCTGGGCATGATAGAAAAATCTTAAATTTGTGGGAGTCACGCTGAGCATTCAGGCTGTACAATGCCTACACAAATACACGAGTCTTGATCAAGAAGACTTTACTAAGGAATAATAATATTGAGGTTTTGTTAAGGAAAAATAATATTGACATTCATTTCCATTCTTTAGTTCAAGCTGCTTCTGCTCACTAAATTCATATAAACCAGGATGCAAACAAAAGGAAAATGGATGTAATAGAACTTGGAACTCTGATTTCAGAAACCAACATGTATTACCCAAGGTACCCAAGGTTAGACTAGGTTCATAAATGTAATAATACAATTTATTGATACTGAAAAAAATTTACATTTCAAAAACCAACACAGGAATGCAGGCTGGTATATGACGACCCATTGATTTAGGGATGAATAAAACCCAAACCAAAACAAAAAAAAAACCTGCACAGAACTAAACACACAAGAATGAAATTTGCTCAGAAAAAAATTCAAATTTTCAATTGGTTTTCTATAAATAAAATTAAGGTTTAAATGATCCTGATTTGCATGTACCTGCTTATATGGCAGATGGTTAATGACACATAGCATGAGGGAGATCTCTGAATCTCCGATTAACTGACTTTCAGTTGTGGTTTGGGTCTTATCTTTTTCTTCAAGTAATATAAATGCTATAGCCATGCTGGATCTGTTTCAAACTATGTTTATTCAACTGCTTTTTAGACCGTAGTAGCTTTTCTGGCTATACGTTCATCCAAATATTGGAAAAAAAAATAGAAGGAATAAACAAGCCTGGTCCACAGCTGGTATAAATCAGCGCAGCTTCTCTGTCTTCAGTGGAATGACACCAATTTATAGCAGCTGAGGATTTGGCTCTTGGAGCCAAATTATGAGCCAGATGAGCACAATGGGATGAAAAAAGAAGGCATAATGTGACCATAAATTTGCTCAAAGGCTCTTCACATTTCAATGATAGTCTCTTTGTAGAATTCAATTAGCATTGCTGTTTCTACTCATAAAATATATGCCCTTCCTGAATCATTTTTTCTTGTTCTTCTACACTATCCAGAGGCCAAATCTTACAGCTGCTACTGAGGCTAAGTTCTATTGATTTCACATGATGCCTTCAGTACATAGACTGGACTATTAGAATATCTATGTTAAACGTTATAAACTTAGAAAGCAGTCTGTAAAGATTCTTTGGAGACCAGAACCTAACATTTGTCAGATGTCTCAGTCCCTCACAGGTTCAACCCACAGTGATGTTTTATTGCAGTAATTTTATTTTTGCAATTTATCAATTACGTTTTATGTCGCGTTAGATTTTATGTGCTGTTTTCCTGATGTTGTTTTAAAAAAGTGTTTTTGTGTGTGTGAAGCATATGCTATAAATCAATAAATAACATAAAAAAGAGTCAGAACCAAGTATCTTATTTACTGTGTTGTGATATTGTAAAAAATTGAGAAAAAACTACAGGACTAGCTTTTTTAATCTTGTTTGTGGTACAGCAAGTGAGAAAGTCATTAAAAACAACCAGTTTCTGTTAGTATGCTGTTCGCAAACACCGCTGCCTTTAATGGTTTATTAGAATTTTCAATATATGTAATGTTCAAAACAGAGACAAAACCCAGCAATACATCATTACTGTTTTCATGTATTTTCCTGCCTATTTAATCTTAATAGCTAGTTTAAGCCTTTTGACTGAGTCTACAGCCTAGGAGGAGCAGTAATTGTGACCGAATTACAGTCCCTTCCCTGTCCTTCCTGGGCTGAAAAGTCATAGCAACTGTAAAGGTCAGATTGTTATCCTCCTCCTACTCTGCCATTAGCTGCATTATTTAGGTGCTAAATCAAGACTCCCTTTCCTGTCCACCAAAGAATGAAATCCCCAAAGTGGCTGATTTTCTCTGGCCTCTTCTATGTACCACCCAGAAAGTTTTGCAAAACTGTACTGTAGGAAGGAGACAAAGCCACCATTCCTTGTGATACCCTAATATTCCATTTAGGGTACATTGTATGTTTGTCCTTTTTCCAAGTACAGCTTAAATTTCATCTTTCAACTTTTCCTGTCCAACTTTCTCTTTCAGTCCACTTTTTCACACACTTGCTAATGCAATGTGTGCCCGGTCTCTCCCCTCTCCTTTCAAATTCCTCCTCAACAACCCTTCTTAGATATCATCCATAAATTCTAGCCAGATGTTTTAATGGTATTACTAAGCAACTGACATGAATTATAAAAATAGTAGGCTAGCATAGTCCTCTGGATATGAACCTTTCTAAGAGCACTAGGAAAGAAGACTTATCAGCATTTCTGTGTGTAACGCGTACGTCCAGTCATTGCCTAGCTACTTTATCTGTAAGTTTTTAGGGTAAGAGCTCTGTCTTCTTTTCTGTTCTACAGAATGTGGAGCTGGTTGTGAGTGCTTCCTGAAGACAGACAATCACAATAAATGACAAACAATGCTCAGACTCCTAAGCAGTCCTTGGGCTGGGAACACACAAAACTTAAGAACATTCCAAAAGAAACTGCAAGATCTGGAGGATGTGACTAAACCACTACAACACAGGCCACCAAACTGTTGAAGAGAGACTAGATCACAGGGTGTAACATTTAGGAAACATACATCCATTAATTTATATAATATAAATATATTATAAATAAATTTATATATAAATTTATATAGATTTTTATAAATTTATTTAAATCACAGAATCACAGAATGGTAGGGGTTGGAAGGAACCTCTGGAGACCATCTAGTTCTACCCCTCTGCCAGAGCAGGGTCACCTAGAGCAGGTTGCACAGGAAGGCGTCCAGGTGGGTTTTGAATGTCTCCAGAGACGGAGACTCCACCACCTCTCTGGGCAGCCTGTTCCAGTGCTCTGCCACCCTCAAAGTAAAGAAGTTCCTCCTCATGTTTAGGTGGAACTTCCTATGGTAAAGTTTGTGCCTGTTACCTATAAATAAAAATTTATAGTGGATTGGAAAATACTTGCCCAACACAGAAAACTTCAGAAAGCTAATTTTATAACCAAACCTAAAAAGTATGAAAAAAATATTGGAAAGAAAACCAAATATTAATTATGACAGAATTAACAATATTCTAACAGTAAAAATAATGACAAAATTAATAGCGCAAGAAGTCATAGTGAGTTCTAAGATGAACTCCACAAGACTTTCTGTTCAATTTTATCTGGGCAACAGAAGCTTCTCAGAAATATTTTAATCAATGAACTTCCCTTCCAAAAAAATGCTCTGGTTTGCAGGAGCGAAGCTGCCATTTGCTTCTGTGGTTTGTAGTTTTTCATTATGTCTCCCAGTCTTACAATTCTTCAAACACACAAACAACTTGCAGATTTTGCATGTTGATTTATGTTAAACCAGTATTCAAAGTGAACCGCTGTTTTTGTTTGGTGCTATTGACTTTGGAACTGGCCAGGCAGCTCAAAATGAATTGCAGCAAGTTTTGGATGGTTTTATCTGGTCAGATAAATTCCAATCTGCCTCTTTAGACATATATATCGGAAATGGTATTTTTATTCTCTTCTCTGACAAGGGCTGTTACATACATAAGCAAAGAGCTACTTTAGCAAACAAAATTGGTTATGTACATGTGATCTTACTCTGGCCTTCATTCTTCATTGCTTGTGGCCATTTAAGTCTGTATAAAATGAACATAATGAAACTGTTTCATCTTGGCAGTATTTTATTCCCATACTGCTCTGTGAGCAGCCTTTAAGCAACAGGGATATGAGCACATCCCTTCCTTTCACCCCATTTGTGCAGCTAGGGTGCTACTCTCAGTATTTTTCCTCTTCAACAAACACGAAGACAATCCTTTTAAAAAAACCCTGTCAGAATAGGAGCTAAATTTCAGTTTCCATTTCTTTTTATTTTCAGTGATACCAGTTAGGCTCAGAGAATCCAAACAAAAAAATACTATACTTCCGTTTCCCGTACTTAAAGCTTTAATCGTGTGCCAGATTCTAAGTGAATTTGTTCTACTGGCACTACCTAGATGCCTGAAAAGAAATCACAGGAGAACCTAAGTATTTTCTCTTCATCAGGCAGAAAAAGAAAAACTATCTCTTTCCCTCTCATCTTAACTTGAACTCCCTAAACTACATTTGGCAAAGAATGTCCTCCAATCCATTTGATTTTTGAATCTGATATTACTAATTAACTAAATTAAATAAAGAGTGAAGAGACTAAGAGTGGAAAATAAGTTATTCGCAAAAACATCAGTCAGGTGAAGATCTGTCTTTTATATTTCATTGGAGGCTAACGAAGGCTATAAATAACATATGGTTAAAAAATATTCAAATGAACATAGTAAATAATTGGGATTCACCAGTAATATGTACTTATGGCAGTTTTCTATGGGTCTGGATTTTGGTTATATGGCAATTTTAAAACAGGAATTTCTCTTATTTTACCAGTTTACTTCCCATTACAAGCTTATACATGAGATTAAATCCAGATTGTGAGTGAAGCTGTCAATTTTCATGTCCAAATTATTAATGTTTGATTAAGAGGAAATATTGATACATAGTTGTGACCTTCTTTTACTAGGCTAATTGTGGCTATATCCTGGAGTCCCACAACTGACTATAAAAATTAAAATGATGATATTTTAATGAATCTTTCACAGAAATGTTAAAATAAAAATTTCCTTTTCTTTTCTTAGAAAAGCCATTAGAGATTTGTCTTTTCTAATGAATCAGGTTATGAAGGTTTTTAAAAATTCTTTTTAACTTAAAGGTATATATAATGAAAGCATTGACAAAGTCAGAGTCCATCATTGTTACATGAGATTTTTTAAAAGAATTCAAGTATGGACTGCTATACAATTACTACTCTCTCTCAGACATTAGAAAGAAATAAATGAAAAGCAAAAATTGAAAGCTTTTGAGAAACAGTTGCCACTTAATCATTTCTATCTGCTCATTATCATCTTGGTGTCTCAACCTCTGACCTGAAGGTAATGCTTTACATCTTTTCTTCAGGTTTTCCCAAGAGACCAGCATTTGGAATAGAATACAGATTCTAAAACCACCACCTTCTGAAGCTCACACGAGTGCTTTGATTCCTCTGCAAGGCTTGGAAACAGGAGAAAATCATTCCCTGGATATCAGAGGCTCTGCCTGGCACCACTGAAATCGGGGTGCCATGATGAATCCCCAGGTCCACGAAAAGTCACCCTGTGAAATCTGCAGAGAATTGGTGTCCCCCTTCCCTGGCTCTAACAAGATTTGGACCTGTGTGTTTGCAGAACAGTTTATGCATTCAAAACTGCTTCCCTCTAAGTTGTTTTAATAAGTAAGTCAAGGATGACCTTTATATTACCAGTCTTGGTTCATTTTCTGTTGTTTGAGTGGTATTATTTCGTGAAGTTTCAAAATAGTTATACACCTAATGCAATTAATTTCTTCACACGGAAACCTTATTTGTCAAGGGACGTTTCTGTGAACAAGAAGACCCTTGTTCCTGAGGTATACATCATTTTGTATTGTGTGAGATGTGAAAGGAGAACACCATAGGTCATGTGCATGCTTAAAAACGTGCTGCTAAACACATATTGAGGTGTTCTGCTAGATGGCATCTGAAATTCCTGTGGCTATAGTAACATGGTATAAACATAAAGGGATAACTAAAGAATATTGGCAAATATTATGCCTTTTAAACAATTTCTAACTTACAAAAATGAAGGAGTTAAACACTGAATTTGCATAGTGACATTTGAGATCCTTACAATAACATTTTAAGTAATAATTTAATGTAAATACAGATTAGGCAATAGTTGGCTAAACTACAAGTTTGATGAGTTTACTAGATTAATAACTGCTTTAGGGGATTTTCTTCATTTTTCACTTTACATTTTTATGTTCTTGAAGTTTTTGTATCCAGTTCCACAAAACAATGTTACTGCCATGCCAGTGAAATCACTCGTATGTTTAAGGCTAGGTATAAGCTTAAGTGCTTTGCTTCATCAAAGCATGTCACACATTGTTACGGTCACACATCCCTGTACTTCCTGTACTTCTTTTGTGCCTTCTTTTTCTGTTTTTACTCATACATCTGTGACGTATTCTGAGATCTGCTCAGTGACTAAGCTCCCTGTATCTGCTTGTTGTCTTATTTTACACTCTAAGCTTTCCTGGGGAATGGTAATATCTCTGTAATGTACTTGTCTGTTGACTAGTACAATTGCCCCAGGGCACTAACACAATGCAAAGAAATACGCAAATAAAAAACAAATACAATGTTGCAAGTCTGTTCAGACCTTTTTGATATGCCCCGTTTTTTTTAAATCTTGTAGACAACTGGGACTAATAATCTGTTGCTGAAGTTTTGCTTCAAAAATTCAGAGAAATATTCCTGTGCATTGAATTATACATATACATCATTTTTTATTCTTAGTTTTGACTCTTGTGCTAATGTCATACTGTCTTTTCTTTTCAAACAGATCACCAGGATGAGAACACTTCTTCTCTAACTCCATGTGTCAGTGTGATTATTTCCAGTCACTGAGTGCCACATAAACTCTGTCATCTTGGTGCATTGGACTCACCAAATCTTTAGGACCCCTGTGTTGAAAATCTGTCTCAGAACAGCTGGATTCTATCCACAGGCCACCGATTTCAAACATGTTTCAGACAAACTCTACTATTTTTCATCTTTGTCATTATATGACACTTATCTGCATGAACCACTAGGGACTCTCCCTTACAAGCTATTTCATAACTACTTTGGCTACTTTAAGCATGAATGATGTTCTAGCAGTATTTTTCAACTATAAAAGTAACCTAATTAAAAGACCTATGAAACTTTTCTTGTCTCTGATTGATTGAACTTTTTGGAGGTAACTTAAGGTAAAAGGATATACCTCAGATGCTTAGGAAGAGCCTTAAAATCATCTCGGTTCCTTTCATTATGGTGTTAAATTTTTTAGTTTCAGGGACCTGAACATTTGAAACCATGCTATTTTGGATGTGGGAGCGTTGGATAAGCTTTTGTCTGTAATAAGCCAAGATGTTTTTAGGGAGCTATAGACTGGCAATGAAGATTTTTTTTTTTTTAATAAATATTTATTAATCTCCTACATAAAGCTATTGATGGATCCTCAAGTGATGCAAGCTGTCTGATCTTTACAGGAGGAATCACACGGTGAAGATATGACAAGATTGAGCAACTGGAAATATGTCCTCCTGACATATTCTCATTTATAATACCTCTGATAGCAAGGGTAGGAAAAAATGATGTTAATAAGATAGAAAATGCTGTTGTTCAGTGAATAATTCCTAAAAGTCTGTAAATTTTACCATTTTTTTTGTGTGTCACTGCTATTTCTAATAAGAGATATTGCTTCTTACCCCCGACCTCGTTTAGCGCTCGATCAGTGCACTGTGAATGCTGTCACACGGGCTCCCGTATCCTGAAGGACTCTGCATGCTGGTAATGCTTGACTGAAAACAGCAAAAATGCTACTTTGGGGCCAGAGCGGTGGGCTTGTGAAGAAGGATGATATTCTTGCCTAAGCAGCAAACTTCTGCCTGGCTGTTCCTGGACCACTGGGGAGCTGTGGTACCCCACTTGCTGCAGGCAGGTAGAGCTACACACTGCCACAAGTAACAAACATATCCATGCCCCAGAGCTAATTATTCCAAATTATTATAGAGCTTTGCCCAAGCTAAAAATCTCTAATTCCCAGCATGGCTACTTCTGCTGCCTGTCCCGGGCGGTGCTGTGACAGCATGCTTGTTTATCTTCCATATCAACTGTGAAACACCTCTTGCCTGCTTTTCATCTGTCACATCATTAAAATCTTCATCTTGAGTTCATCTTTTAAGGCCATTATAGTAACAACCAACCTGAGATAGTCATTAAAGATACAGTTTTACACCCTTTCTACAGGGGGGAGGAAAGAACAGATTGGTATTTTACCCCAACAATTTCGGAACTGCGAGTTCTCTTTTGGAAGACGTCTTTACCTTGCTCCATAAAATCACTGGTTTTGGTAATACAGGTTTTAAATTCAGCTCTCACTGTGGATGATTGATAACTAGAATGAGTATGCAAAACAGAAGGATTATGGAGAAAAATACTGAAATGTGTAAGAGGTCTGAAGGGATTGACGTACAAGAATAGATTAAAATTTTAATATGTGTAGAGTAGCTAAACAAAAACTAAGAAGGGATTGATAGTCATGCAGGGAGTAAACACAATAACTGGAGGCAACTGAAGGAAATTAATCAGAAGAAAAATTAGTCAGAAAAAAATTAGGAAAAGTAGAATCGATTAATTTCCCAGAACAAAAGGGGAATTCCCAACACTTCAAGTCTTAAGTCTGATATAGAGGAAAAACATAATAGGATGTTCTCTTGGGAGAATTCCTGCATTGCAAGGAGATATTACTTTCTGAACTACTAGGTCCTTTTTATCGCTAATTTGTCTGTATATGTAATTAACTTTTGGAAGAATGCCAGAGAGAATACTGCAGCAAGTTCTGTAGAATACTTTCTCCTAATTTTCATATGGGCAAAGGTGATAGATATTAACTGTGACATACTATGGGAAACATGTACTGATTCTGTGATTTTTAATAAAATGATGGTAGACTGTAAGCCAGGCTGAAGACTTCATGAATATTTGAATTAAATTACCTTTTTTTCTTATCCTCCCTACTTTGCCACCTGTACATTGTAATGTCTGTTGCTCAAGAGGTTACCTAAATACAAGCTTTGGGAATATATTGTCCCTTGAGAAATGTAATTAATTACTATTGTTTCCCCCAAAGGATTTCACTTTCAGATCATTTATTTTCTGGAGTCACTGATGAGCTGACTGGGAAAATGAAACACTTGAGTTTAATTACCAGTTAAAATTACAGCTTTCTAAGCAGGTACTTCATCTCATACCCTTTTTATAATTGTCTCTTCTTATGATATAATATGCAGCTATATCTGCTGCCTTTCGCACTGTTAACAATGTCTTACTACCGCTTTCAAGGCAAAATGAATATAAGATGATTGTAAGATGACTTAAGTGTGGCTTTAGAGCTACTAAGCATAGCACAGTTTAATCTCTCACAGATGCTTACAAATTTTCCCAAGACTGGTGCAGAAATGAAGAAAGGAAATGAAAAAGTAAATTACCTGAAATGGCATATTGACATTAAAACTTTAAGGTCTTTTCAAATTTTAGTTTACAAGATCTAATGCAAATGAGACAATGGATATAAATTGCATTATTAATTTCAGTGATATACTTCAGTGACCACTGAATGTAGCACTTGAAGCCAGATTCCCAGTGGAGAGAGTGTGCCCTCAGGACCTGACCTTGCTCTGCAGTGTGAACATCTTCAAGGTAGGGTCATTTATAACAAAACATGTATCAACACTGTTAGCTGCAAAAAGACCAAATATGTCAAGGAGTAATATTTTATTCACCCCTGGTTTTATAAGATCTAATTTTCTTCCTAAAGAAGAATAGCTTTCTTCTTCCTTGCTAGCTTTCTCAGGTATTTACAGACATGTTATTCTTTACATTGCTTATGCCAGATGATTAAATGGAGTTGCAGCTGATTAATTAGCTGAACTAATAGTTCTGCAGTCTTTTGACTTCCATCTTCTCATGTTGACAGCCTGATATTCTCTGGTATGACCTTTGCAGCATTATTCCTTCTCCTAGGAGATGGGAGAGAGGAATTCAGTGCGGATGAAACTGTTAAATTCAGGAATGGAGCACACCAGAAGCCCAGTTTAAAATGCAACATTTCGTCTACTCCAAGTAAGAAAATGTGTATTGCTATGAACTATACCTTATGATTAATTCTGGTATGTATCTAAACATACTTCAGGAGTCTTAGCCAGCTATTTTATTTTATTTTACATGTTTAGTTATGAATTAGAATTACTGGAGCTAAGCAAGCTGCTAATAGGATGGAGTTATCATACAGCTAATTGCATACCTTTAAGATGATAAACATTTTCTTTTTCAGGCATGGATAAAATTTATTCTTATTAATTGCAGATGTGAATTAATGAGACAAATATTATGATTTGAAACCATGTTGTCTTTTCATTTGTGTTATGTGTTGCCTAGGGAGAGCAACATCTAAGAGAAAGACATAAGACCGTGTAAGTGTAAGGTCAATCCTTCGGATGTTTACAAACCATTGGATAATGCGCAGTTTACCGAGCTCTAACAGATGCACTCATAAATCAGAACTGAATATCTCCAATAGCATTACTGTTCATCTAACTGACTTCCAAAAAACAGTCATTTCAAATTATTGTAATCCTTCTACAAATAAGAAAAACCTATGATGCTCAGTTGTTTGCTTATGTACCACTGACTACATATCACTTTACCTCTGTCTCCAACAAGAAAATTATATGTGCTTTTATTCCTCCACTGAGAAAAACTCTGCCCAAATCCACAAAGGACACAGATGTCTCTCCAACGTACTGTCCATTGCTGCACATTTCTTATTATGCACTACTTCTAGCTAATGTACGTGGTCATAGGCCTGTCTCAGGTAACCTCTTGAGTTTTGCTTTTGTTGGTTTTGGGCTAATAGGAAAAAAACCCCAAACCAACAACCCCCCCAAAAGATGACAAAATGCTGAAGTCAGCTGTAGAGACCACCCAGAGGAAAAAAGTAACTCACACACACATTCTCTGCCCCATCTCTCCTTGGTTCTAGGGTGTTTATTCCTTTTATTTTGATGGTGTAAATTTACCAGGATTTTTTTCAGTTGGGATTTTTTGGTTTTTCTTTGGTTTTGGGGTAGGGTTTTTTTGTGTGTCTCACACACACGATATTTCTTAAAGTTTTTCACATATAAAGCTGTTTATTTGATTTGCTAGATTTGAAAGAGTGTACAAGAGTTTCAAGTGAGCAAATGCTCAGAACAGAGAATTTCTCATGGTGAGTAAGGGATGTTCTGGGTAGTTTTGTTTGTCAACCTCTCCAGCCTCCCTGGTCTCCCCTTTAGTTTTCATTATACTATGCTTTCAGATTTCTGATTTTTTTTATTTGACTTGACTATGAATATTTTTGAAGGCAAAAGTAACTTTTTCACTAGCTTTTATATTGTTTTACTTTCAGAAGACAGGAGAGATAACATTATCTTAGCCACCAGGAAGGATACTAAAATCCTAAATATACAAGGATCCAAATTAGGATGACAAGAAGCAGCACATTACATGTGAATGTGTTAAATTAAATAGAACCCTCTGAAACATAAGGTCATAGCATATGATCTATCTTTTAGAATATTTTGCACAAAGAATGGGTTATATATCTATTATTCAAGTTCTTTATAGACTCCAGATAGATCAGCGAGGACTTAAGTAGGAGTCAAAGTGCTCAAGAGAAAACTCCACTTAAGATTTCGATCAGGAGTAATTTGTGAACAGAACAACAGAAGAAACGTCTTAGGTCACCAAATTTAATTCTCTCATCTTGTTGGCAAATAAAGCCAATAGCCAAAATTCAGCACAGTTTCCACAGTTCCAGCATCTATACCTTCAGGTTTAGATTAAAAACTTCACTAAACAGTGGAGACTCAAGAATTCACAGCATTTAACTAAGAGGCAGAAATGAAAGAACTGGAAATGTGATTGCTATCTGCTTCCAGTTATGATAAGAAAATGGTTTTGTCTCAATAGATCATTAATAACCCTTGCAAAATGGAATATCACTCCTTCAGAAAGCAAGAAATTAGGCTTTAGAAAGCCTAATTTCCAAAGCAACTTCTCCCCCTTTCCCACTTCCATTACACCTGCAGTGGTTGAGTACTAACCTTACGGATAGTTTAAAAAATTTTAAAAAACATTTCCAGTCATTGCAGACACAGCAAGCTGGAAAATCTTGTCAACCATTTTGGTACGAAGATGCAACAATGTCACTTGTTAGGCCGAGCTAGAATTGGATATTTCACATTCACCAAATGAGGAATACCTAACTGTGAGGAATTTTGACCTGCCTCAGGCATTTTCCAGTGTTTGCTCAGAACCCTAAATCTGTTTGATTTTTTTTATTAGTCGTAAAATGTGCCAGACAGTAATGCAGCTGTTTATGTTAAAAAAGTGTGTTTTTTCTTTTTATCTTGCCATAATAATGGAAAACAGGGTAACAGCAATTTTATCATTATTATTTTTACTGTGGCAGCATTATTATTTTTACTGTGGCAGGACGACTGCCACATTTCTGTTGGCAGTGCATAAGCCCAGAGACACCAGAGACAGACATATTCCCTACCCTACAATGTCTAACGTCACGTGCCATTAAGTGGTAATCAGATACAGCATCTTCCCATTTTGGAATCATGGGAATTTCAAATCTTAGGTAAGGGATTCTTTGGCAAACTTAGACCTAACAAAGCTTTCCTTTGCCTCCTGTTTTCAGGAAGGCAAACTCCCACCTGCTGCCATGTATTTCTGACCTAACGCGGTTCCTGCATGGCTCACAGAGGGCTGCATTTTCCTCATCCCAACCTACCTCATTTGAATGTGCTTGTTGGCACGATAATATACCATTGTCATTAATAATTAATTGAGGTGGAGTGAGTCAGTGACTTTTCTGTGTTATTCTTTTCAGCTCAGATCTTGCCCTGCAGAGGCAGCTAGTGAGCCATCAAAGGCAGCAAGATGTTACGAGACCCGTAATGCCCCATAACTTTGATATGCAGCTCTCACTGACACCTCATTCAGGCGATAAATATTTTAGAAGGGAAGCAGACAGATAAGTGAATAAGTGAATTACTTCACAGATTCTTATTTATGAAATACTTGCTCCCAGATTCTGTTAAAAATTTACTTAGAGAAATGGAAATTTGCTTTCATGAGATGACCATAAGCCTCTCCCCACCACAGACCCGGTGCTGCAAACGGCACGCAGGCTAGGGCACGATGTCCTTTTGAAGGCAGAATGCTCGCCCTGCATCAGAGATCGAAAGCCCTGACAAAATTGTTCCAGTCTCATCACACGATTTGTGTAAGCAGATATGCCTACCATTTAAGAATAAAAAAAAGTAATTTATTTTATTTATGGCTCATTCTCCTTGGACTTTAATTAACTTATAGAGGGTCAGAAATCCCGTTTATGCTTCAAAGAAAGCTGCGTTCCCCCTCTGAGATAGTTGGTCTCTTTCAACTTGTTCCCTGATAAACACATGGTTGTGTTGAGGCCACCCTTGTATGAAATACTCTTTCTTCTTTGTCTATCTGAGAGTTCCCTCGCTTGGAAGATATTTTTTTCTGCAAAATGTTTATCTATCCCTTCGTTACTGGTTTTGATCTGTCATGGAAACTGAATATATTTCCATTTCTCAAAACATTTACCAGTGAGACCTAATAAAAGATCCTTATTAGAAGCCAAGAGTAATGTATTTTAGACCATTCTGTTACATGAACTGAGTAGGAAAGTCTTCCCCTGACCCAAAGCAACAGGTTCACCTGCACCATCCCATACAGGAATATATCGTTACTTCCAAGCAAGAGGACCTATCTGTACCACGCAGCTGTGCAGGGATGGCAGCTCTTGTACTAAAAGTGTTATAGGCGTGCTGGCAGTTTGTGTATGAAGCCTTCTACCCTGAATGCAGTTGCTAACGCTACCACAAGTTTTTGGGCTAGTCCAGGTCTGTTCATGCAGATGCTGCAGCACATGGTGCAGGTCTGCTCAGAGAAATGCCTTTCCTTCCAGCCAGGACTATTTGCCTGAGTGGTAAGTGGTAGTAGCATAAGCAACATGTCTCAACGTTTTGACTGATTTTTTTTTTCCCTTTTTTTCTTGTCCTTCTTTGACTTTGGATATTTTTAAATTCTTTCTAATGGATATTTCCCACTACTGCTTCCCGTTTCTGAGCTGTGACTCGCTGTCTCAGCTTTAGTCTGTGCCCTGTAACATCTGTCTGTTATTAGCTGTCCCATGGTCCCCCTGTTCCATAGATAATTTTTCCTACTTTCTATTGTCCTTGGGAATCTAGCATCTCCCCCATCTCTCGCCACCTTCCCACAACTGCAATAAATGGACAGTACGTGAAATACAATCAGTAGTCTTGGGAGCCAGAGCTGCTCATCAGGATTTCTCCCTTTGAGGTCAGTGCCCTCATTGCAGGCCGGAGAATCATGCTCTTTCATTTGCCCTCTTTCTGGCGCATTAAATAGTGCATTATTTCTTGACAAGGGCATATAGTTCCTAGGAACTTGCAGCTAAAATCCAGCAATCTTTTGGAGATAAAGGCAAATTTGGACGCCTGGAGTCTGCCCCTACTCCTTCCAGCATGCAACAGGAGAGGTAACAGCAGAAATGGTCCCACCTGCATGTTTCAAAAGAAAAGACTGGTCGTCCACTCCATTTTTTTAAGAGAACGGCTTCAGTTTCAAACTCTGTGAAAGAGTTTAGGTGCACGAATCCCAATCTGACAGGAATGCTTCTCTGCAGACCTGAGTTAAGCACCAAAGCCTCTGAGAAGAGTGACATTTAAGTTAAATCCTGCTCTTCAGTATTCATATTAGGTACTTGAAGTGGCTCTCTGCTGCTATGAAGCTTATTACAAATGTCTCTTTTTCCTCAGATGGGCAGTTTATGGGACCGTGTTTTCCACTTTGGATTCTAGTAACTACAAAATTGGATGTGGTAATGTTTATCTCTGCAGTGTTTAATACACTTTTTGAATTATTTTTGTGTGTTCTTTACATTCTTTAATCTTCATACTACAATCTTAATGTTTTCACTGATTGGTGCCACAGTGGTTTGGAAAATCTCTTCATTCAGTTGAGCTGCACTTTATTTTCCAAATCAAAATACATACCACTGTAGACAGACTGATTAATACAAATAATTCACCAAAAGAAACACCTATAAAGCTCTAATTGGTTTAGTGATTAGGACCATACACTCTAAAAATAAGAATAAAGATGGAGGGCTAACAAGCAGATAATAAACTTAACAAATTTTTAGATGAATTACAGTTCATTTATGTTTTTCTCTGTACAAAGCTGAAGACGATAAATTAATTTTCCATTTACTTTTAACATTTTGCAGCAGAGTGATGTTAAAGTAAATACACAAGCATTATTTCTGTGAGCATAAGTCTGTAATTAAAAGTTTGCATTATTTTATTTGTGATCACATGGACTGTGAATAACCCTACAATGTACAGGGTGCGTAATATTTCCCTATGAGCAAATGTCCCATGGCAAATCTTCTGTCCCTGCAGTATCCCTTCAGCTTCAAAATAGAAACAACTGGGAACAGAGAACCTGAAGCTGAAAAAGTCTAAATTCTGAGAAAATTAGGATTTGGGGTTGGGTCTCTGGAAAGTATGGCTCACATTCTCCAAGTAGGTATTTCAACTGTCCTTTGCTTTCGGAGAAGGAATCGAAGAACTTCCTTAACAGTTGTTCTCACTTTTCAGTCCTGTTTATTTTGTTTTTAGTAAGCCAGTAACATTGAGAAATACTGGTTCATTGTAGCCATCACTCCTTGATCAGTCAAGAACTTTTCATACTTCATCTGTAACCTTCTTTCTTCTTAGGTTGCCTTCAGTTTGCAGCATGGGCAACAAACACATATATTTTTATGTGAATTCTGTAGTTGAGACTTTCTTTTTCTGAACTAACTTAATAGGAACCGTCAGAATGATACAGCGAAAATTTCTGATATTACCTTCATCATGCTTGAGGCCTTTCTTTCACATCCCATGAGGTATAAACCGACATTACAATTTAAAAAGAAAATAGCAGCCAGGATTAAAATTTGTCAGCAGGAAGAAGCAGAAAGCATTGCATGTTTGTAAAGTTTAGCTGGGACAGGGATCTTTGTTTCAGTGATATGAAAAGACAGCAGCTGGACTGATATTGTAAGAGAGAGTAAATGAGAGAATTCTTAGCCAGATTAAATTATTTGATTTTATTTGAAAAGCAGGACCATGAACTCATAGCTACTATGACCAAAACAGAAGAACACCCACATTTTTAGGATAAATTCTCATTCCTTTTAGCAATATATTGTTATTTAAGTGCATGTCAGTCAAATCAGGTAGACACTACCCTCAGCTGACTGAATCTGGGGACAAAGACTGTTCTGCTATGTCAAAAGCAGAACTAGTTACCTCTCCTTTTCCTCCACCTTTATAAGTCTCCACTTGAAACTGTAATGACAGTATCACACATTTTACGTATTTAAAAAAAAAATAAATTCTGCAGATTCCAAATGTATAATGCATACGTACTCCAAAAACCCTGCATGTCAGCTGAATTTTTAGTGCAGACTATCTGTACTTTTAAAACAAACCTTTGGAAAAAGCTCTGTTTTCCGGTAATACTACAAAGCAAAATAAGCAAGACACAGTACAATGACAAAAGGGGAAAATGCCACCTAAAAGTATATAAAAGGCAAAAAATACATCATTGTGAATTCACAGCAATATTTCATTTCAAACAATCTCCCATTCTTGAGTGCTATAAATGACCCATTGTTGAAAACGTATGTGATTTGTGACAGTGTAGTGTGAGAGTTCAATGTAGGAATCTGTAAACACACTTCAATTCCATTTCAGTAATTGCTGAAATGAGTATAGAAGACCATTTTTAAAGATTTGGGATTTTTAAAAATCTTTTTCTGTTTCTTAAATCCAAATTTAAGCAAGCCACAAAAATCCTTACTTTTCATCCTCATGTGGCACTCCTCACAAATGACACCACTCTTCAGGAGAGCATTAAATTGACAAGTTGCAACTAAAGCTCCCCAAAAATAAACACATTGCAATTTATTCAGGGATACAAGCATGTCTCACCTTGACAGCTTTCAGACTGTTGTGCTGAGAAAAATAGGTGCAACTTTCCATTAAAGGTCTGCTTTAAGTCTAGTCATTAAGAACATAAAAATGGTACCTTAAAAATGGTTCTTAAATCCTAACTATGAACTGCTTAGAGCATTGATTTTCTAAAGTGCTGAGCACTCTACAGTTCCCTTTAAAGTCATAGCTTGGTCAGGGCAAGATAACTGCCTAGTGATTTCTGGGTGTCCAGCTTTAGATGCCCATATATATGAGTGCTTTTGGTATTTAGGCTACGTGCATAGGTGCTTAACTAAAGACATTCCTCCCTTCTTACTAAAGTTGTTCTATGGGGATTTGTAGGCTACAATCTGGCTTTCCCAGCTTTTCAAGGTGTCGGTGTGGTCAGCTAAAAAGCCCTGTTAAAAATTTTCAGATGTGAATTCCGTGAGTGTAATCAAGATGAAAACATGCAATAGAAGGATAATGGAGAATGACTGCAATTTGTTTCTCTTGTTTACCTGGTGGGCCTTGAGCCTGCTGATATTCACAGTGGACCTAGCTGTTTACAGGCAATTTTCTGGGTAAGCTGTAATACCTACATAGTGTGCTTGGTGTTTACACAACATTTTACAAATATATTGCAAAGCATTTTCTTAAAGAGCTTGCAGTGATAGTCAACTCCAAATACTGGGCAATACTAGATGGGACGGTTATTCGTGATAACAAGGAATGACCGACTGAAGGAAGCTTGGGGGTCATCTCTGAATACTGGGAAAGAATAGCTGGAAGCAGAGGACTGAGTTAGCCAGGGGACGAGAGGATGATAGGAAGTTAAGCCAAGAGAAGAAGAAAAAGAAACCAAGGGATAAGAAGGAGTAGGGAATGTGCAGATGAAAAGAAACTAGAAATAGAGGTATTAGCAAAGGGTTTTGTCATCAAGAATTAATAGCTTTACCGTGATACAAAGGAGAAAAACAGTCAATAAACGGATTCAGAAAGGAGGGTGACAGAGCAAGAGAGGAAAAGAAGATTCCACATAAAAATGAGAGTGGCAGGCAGTGGGAGTGGATAACTTTGGGTTATCAAATCCAACCATGCTCAGCTCATAGATACATGGATTTCAGCAAAGCAATATAGTGGAACCAGCGGCTCCCAGAGATGTTAGAGGGGAAGAAATCACATATTCTAAGCGTCTGAGTATGTTTGTGTTTTAAAAACACATTGAAAACATACCACCAGTGGGTCCATACTTCACTGGAAGACACGTTTACATTGTAACATTAAATTTCTTCCAAGAACTTTGAATCAGGGACATACTGCAGTCTGTCATCTTGAACTCTAGCCCTCATTACCTTAATGGATTTAACTTAGACCCTTAATTGCATATAAAACTGTCCATTGCTGTAATGATATTCCTCAGTCATAGAAAGAAGATATATGGTCATCAGCCTGCTAACAGTACCATTGGCCACAGCAGGCTGTTTCAGCTGGTGCCATGGCATGGGGTCAGGAGGACACAGCCCCGCTCACAAGTCCTTCTGTTCAGCAAAGATGATAACAAGGAAGCTACACTCTGTTTGGTGGCCTGGAACCTCATTTTTCTATTTGCAAATTCTTTAAGACTGGGTTAGGGAAGCTCTGGGAGAGTTGTAGCTCTTATCTGCAGGAGGTGATGCTGCTGCTGCTGCTGCTGCTCCTGTTTTCTGAGTGAGTGAGTCCCGGGTAACTGCCATCCGCCTTCACGCCCCAGATACCTGCAGGCTTGTATCGCTACTATGGTGGGATTTTCCACAACGGGAAAAGGCGTCAGGGGAAAGAGGTTAATTAGGCAGAGAAGACTTCTGTCCCTAAACAGTGCCATAATGAAAGTCAATGTAATGAGGCAAGTAGGATGGACTTTGACACAGTGATCATGTCAGGTGGGTAAAATTACCCTGCTTTCCTTTGTACATAATAAAATATAATTTTAACTAACAAAAGCCTTAGCTCAATGTAGATCTTCCTAAATATAGATAATAAAGTCGTTCCTTTCCCTTTTTATTAATTTTTAAAATGTTCTCTCCTGTGCTCTGAGGCTATGGGCCACAGGTGAAAGGACGACTGCCGTTTATTCACATCACCTGGTAAAAGACTTGGCTGTTAATAGCGGTGTACAGGCCTTCCTATTGGTGGTGTGGATAGTTATGTTCCAGCTGACAGTTTATGTTTGGGAAACCTTACCTAACTGAAACCATTTGGCTCAGGTGAATTGTCTCTTTTAGCTCTGCTGCTGTCTATAGACGACTTTTCTGTGAAAGTATTACATGTAACTTAGCAATATGGTTTAAATTCAGAGAATCTTTTCCACCTCAGAAATGTCTCTGTTATCCCTACAGTGAATATTATTGATTGTTCCAGTACTCAAAATAAAGTCAGTAAACTATGTAAGTATGTTATTATTTATTTTGTTGAAACAGACTGACTAATTTTTGAGGGCAAAATTAGCAAAGCATAACAAAGTAATAAAGCAATCAAATCCCACCCCTTTTTAAAAAGAAATGGGAGGAGTCATTTTAGTGTAAAAGTAAATGGGGGGGGGGGTAAGTATCTGAAGTATCTGAGGTAACTGGCAGTAAAGTCAGGTACAAAAGCATAAAACCAAAGTCTCAGAAGAATCTGGCCTTCAGGTGTTGTACCCGTCAATTCAAGAAATCACAGAACTTGCTGTGACAAAGCATTGGTACGACATGACAGCTTCTGCTGTATCTGAACCCCAGTCAGGTTTCAAGGTTAAAGCCATATTTGTGTTTTCAGAGTTTTTCTTCGTAATTGGTAAGGTTATATCTATGAATATTATAATATCTAATCTGAAAATTTCAAAAAGGTTAAAAGGCAATCTATCATCATCTTTAAAACGTGATGTTAACAGCTTTATAGTTAAATTAGGCCATGAAAAATGGCTAAAGGTTGTCTGTGAAAAAGCTCTTTTTTATGACAAAGATAATTGAACCCATATAGAGGAAAGTATAAGCTGAAAATGATTTAGAAAATTCATCATGAAAGTGTGTCGTTATATTAATTTAGAGAGAAAATAACTTTTTTTTTTTATTTACCTATCTCTAATGAATTCATCTTTATCCGTACAGACAGGCTAAGAGAATGTCAAAATGTTAATGATGAACATGTCAAAAGTTAGACTTTAACCTTGTCACATTCTGCGTAAGACTGAGCAGTTAAAAACAGTATTTCTGACGTGCTTGTAATGCAACATGAGATGAATCCATGGGCCTTTTTTTTAAGCATAAGAGAAAGATGTTTGGGAAAAATTGAATTCAGTCAATTCGTTAGCTTTTCTTTTTTCTCATTTCAATGTATTATGCAATGAAAGTGTTCTAAGAGCACTGAAAATTTCACTTCAGCCTGCATATAAAATAACTTAAATTATTCTCAAAGTGTGGTTTTTTATCACCACAACATAATGAAGATGACAGAACAGAATACGAAGAAGGGCATTTCAAGTCCTGTTACTGTTTTTTAGCTCTGAATATTACTTGCAGTGCACACTGACTCAAAATTTTTCCATTTTATCTGTGTTTGTCGAGTAATTTGTAGTCAGCACTATTAATTGCCCCAGTAATGAAACCACCGAGCATACCTCTACAATGAACAATAATGAGGCAGAACATCCAAAGAACTAGATGATAACTAAGCTGTATCAGACCCTGGAACACGTAACTTCTTTTTAAAATGAGTGTTCAAATATAATTTAATTGTTCCCTTAGACATTTTTCATAATGAACCTTCATTTTAATTCTTCATTTTCTTAGTGTTCAAAGATAAAAACCATTTTGAGTACCTCCATCTAGTGTTAGGACTCCAAAGAATTTTGTGACTTCTCATAAGAAACAGGCATTTTCTTGTCATGACAAATGAGGGGTTCTAAACAATGAGCATGGGTAATATCTCATTTGTTAAAAAAAAGAAAAAAGAGAGAGAAGAAACTAAAAATTTTATTGAACCTAATGGATATTTTAATGTTAAAAATGTTGCTATTATTTCTTATTTCTATTTTACTGAAGTACTAGTTCAACCAGGAAAGAAGTTCTCCTCCTGAAAAAGTAGACATATATCTGGGGGCATTTAAATTTGACCTTGTATATCTCAAATACTCCATAAATATTGCAGTGTATTACGATGAACTGCTGACACTTAACAGTAGAAAACTGAGGCTGTTTCTGCTCTCATTTACATTGATTTCATATGTGCTTTTACTTCTGTTAAATCTATTTTAATTTAAATGAGAGTATGTGAACGTGAAAAGGGTCCATTTAGGTTATTTTTTTTCCCCATTATGTGCAAATTTCCATACCTTTCATTATAATCAAATCACATCTGAGGAGGTGTTATAATGCACTTGGTCAAAGTTCAGGACTGTTATGCCTCTGCCCCCTCCTCCCCCAGTTTGCTAAATTGAACAGACCAAAAAATATCTGTTCAGAAAAGTGCAGGAAAATAAAATACGTTGTTCTGCTTATGCTTCTGTGTCAGTAGCTGAATGTATTGTAAAGGAATTGCTGTGGTGATCCTGTAACATCTAAGCTTTTCTCCACAGAGAGAAAATCAATACTTGGATCACATCAGTTATTAGGACAGCAGAGAACAAGTTCCCAAGATACAAGGAAGAAAATTTTTGTGATGAAGGTGTTGAAGCACTGGCACAAGTTGCCCAGTAAATGCCCCATCCCTGAAAACGTTCAAGGTCAGGTTGGATGGGACTCTGATCAACATGATCTAGTTGAAGATGTCCCTGGTCACTGCAGAGGAGGTTGGTCTAGATGACCTTTAACGTTAACGGTCCCTTCCAACCCAAACTATTCTATGATTCTGTGAAAATAACTTGGTCTGCAAAAATGGTTACACTTATGCATTGCCTCATTTTTGGTGTGGATGGAATTGTGTATACAGGGACACAAAAGTATGTCTTCCATGCACAGTTGATTTAAATCTAATGTTTGTCACTGGGGTACCTAATTAAAAATACATTTGTAACCAAGTTCAAGTTCATACAGAAGGAAGTATATAGAACAGTACTCAAAACTCTGTCAAATCCCTTTATATAAGTATGTAAAAAAATATGAGCTTGCTTACTTCAAAGACAAAATAGTTCAATGAAAGATTTTAATTCATTATTTTTTTCATAGATGATAAAATTTTGCCATAAACAGAGGGTCAGATGAGCCAAAGATATTATCACAAGTATAATCTGGGAATACCTTCGATTTATTTCCATAACAAAGAACTATGTATTAGAGATAAATGAGATGTTGCACCTCACACTTTTAGATGACACTACCTGTGGAGGAGAGCTAGCTGCAGATACTGAATCAATAGCCCACTGCTCTGTGAAGCTGAGTTCTAAGTTAATACAGACATATATTTTGACATCTCGATGTAAGCACAAAAAAATACATTTCAAAATAAGGTGTTTATCATTATCAGATAGAAAACAAAAATATCACTGTTAAAAATGAACAACTTGTGAAGTGCTAGTGATGAAAAAGGGACCCATGCCCCCAAATTTAAATCCACAAAAAATGGTATAACGCAATAGAAAGGAGAATCTAGTAATTTACAGTAATTCTCTCAAATATGTTGTTCCAAAAGCAATTTTGCTTTTTAATTAATAAGTAAATAACCTTATTAAATAATGTTCTTCAACCATTCAAACTAGTTTTCTCCAAGAAACACAATTGCTGAAGTCTCCGAATGAGTTACAGAGACAATTCCACCAATCAAAAAGCAAAGAAAATGTCATCTTTTATGTTTCATCTTAGGCATACTTTATCAGTCAGTACTGTTAAATTACTTTTCTGTGGATTAAATTCCTGGTAACTGGTTGATTTTTGCATTTCATTAACTCAGATCATTATTAATGTCATGATAAGCGCTAATGAAATACAGCTTCTTTCACTAATAGACTGTCACAGTAATGCTCAGATAGATCTTTTCCTTGTTAATATTTCTCTGAAGTAAGCCTGAAATGAGGAAAAGCCTGAACATGAACATGCTAAGGTAATCAGAATGTATCTCTTAAAGCTATGCTTTCTTTCATAAAGATCGATTCATAGAAAAGCAGGAAAGCTGTAACTTCATTGGTCCTCGAGAAAGTGGAGATAGTACACAACCTCTCCTTCCTGGGTACAATTTTGCTTCTAACAGGGAACGACTTGAGGTACTTCAATCTTTACGTTTCTGTGTTTTTTCCAAAGATGCTTTTAAGCGGATAAACTTCATGTTTTGGAATGTAAAGAAGCTATACCGACAGAGTGGTCATCCTCCCTCAGATGGTCAGTGTCGTAAGCATCTATGTGTATTTTGGGTGTCATGGATCTCTCTGAAAGGCAACATTGTATGTACATATATATCCTCTTATGAATTTTAGACTTGTTAGCATACCTACTAGGAATTACCCCATATCTAACTACCTTTTTAAGATTTTCTTGAACACTTCAGCCATGAAACATGGTTATTTAGTCTTCTTTGCATCTGGCCATAAGCACAAAAGGTCTCACTGGGTGTCTCAGAATGTTGTATTGAAAGAAAAATGGCTACAGAAGCTTAGCTTGAAATGTGTCAGTATGGGTAAGCTTCTAATGAGCCCATGACGTGTTTACCTTTCATAGGCAAAGGAACTGATCATGTACAACTGTTTCTCTGAGTCAGGAAAAAGGCAAAAGATATAACTAGTTTTTACTGGTGTCTAATTAAGAATGAGATGAATAATTCTCTGGAGTCCACTGTGTTGACTATACTTGTATTGACTACAACAGGAATGTAGGAGCTTGGCTCACATCTAGGTGCTCACAGGTAGTTATCTTACTCTGTCAATTAAATATCAATAATGAAATTGCAATGTCTGAAGAATTATTATGAGTGATTTTACGATTTATGAGGAGATGCTGAGCAAAAATTATTAAGCTGTGTAAGTACTCAGAGAACGAGGTAGTGGGCATAGCATCAGAACTTAAGCAGAATATTCATTTCTGAACCTTTTATATCTCAGGTATTTTGTCACAAAAAGTAGGGAAATAAAATGCACGTGCATCCTCATAGTCTTCCAGCTTTTAACTAAAAAAACTCAATGTGGAATAAATTGTTTATTTTTCGCAGGAAAGACAAACTGAGTTCATGCCCAGGATAGTCCCAAGAAACGTATGGAAGAAATCACAACCTATAGCATTTCAAACAACTTATTTAGAAGCACTGCATGTTTATCAAAAATTAATTAGTGACAGAAAAAAATAATAGTAATAGTTAATTCATGTTCAATCTAATAAACGCACATATCCTGTGCCCTTGTAAAACTATCCCCAAACCTGCTTCTCAGAGGAAGCATTTGGACATTTTGCTTATGAAGATACCTGGAAACTCCCAGATTATTAAAAGATGTAGTTTCAAGACATGTTTTAAAAGCAAGATGGCGTCAAAAAAAAACCAAAGTTTTTTTTAAATATTATTTTCTTTCCTTTCCTTTCTTTTTTCCCTCTACTTTTTCACCACCACACCCCCCCCTCCCCCTTCCGACATCCTCTTCCCACCTGCCTTTTTCATTAACTGGAAAAAATGCAGGAAAGTTGAATATTATGTTAACTGCAATTAACAATTTTTCTCAAAGTTGTTGTTATTTGAACTCCTTCAATTACACCTGAAATCATTGTAATCACAGCTGTCCCATGGGCCTTGCCTTTTTGTCTTCTCTTACTCAGATCTCATTGTGACAGTCTAGATAGAGGACGCATTTTGTAGCATTTTTTCGAGCTTTTTCTTCTGCTCTATCTCCTACTGCTCCAAGGGCAGCTTTACCAGTGTATCCCAGCAACACAAGTGACACTGTTTCTTATGGATTTAATTCAGTCTTTCTCTTTGCTTCATATTCCTCTTCCCCAATCTTACTAAGTCTTCAGATGATCCATTTTATTGCCTGCATTTCAGATTTCAGACCCTTGGGTCTGTTGTTCCAACCAAAGACCAGTCATAAAGGTTTCTATGCAACCAAATCCTAAAATGCAAATCCTATTTCTAATAGGGGTAAATTAAGAGGAATTAGAGTGAAGTACTATGGACCTCGGCCAAAGTGTCTTTTGCTTTCCACTTGAGATTTTAAGAACCCAGTTCTCCATATCAGTTCTATATGGCTGGAGTGATGTTGACCTGAGATAAAAATGTGTTCTGCAGAACAGGGGTTTGAGCACCAAATTTATTCTAAATCCTATATTTCCTACACCCTTCTTACAGCCGTGTGGACATTGGAGACATCTAATTCTTTCTGCAGGTGACTACGTTTAACCATGCATGACACAAGAGAATCATGTTCTCATTCTGCCTTTCCCCTTTTTTTGTGCATGGATCACTCCAAAGCTTTTATAATCGTGACATCCTAAAGAAGCTTGTCTGACAAAAGAAGGCACATTTTTTTGACACAGTTACACACTCCAATTAAACAAGTTTAAGCAGGATGTTTTACTGAATGGCACCATTCTACCACAGAACAACTCTAGCCAAGTGAAGATGACTTTAAGTAAGTGAATACAAATAAAGTTTCCCAAACAGAAATATTTAGTACTTTTTTGGTGCATTTCATTTACTGTAACTATTCCATGTAAAATATTTAAGAAAAAAATATTTAGACTAAAATAAATCCTAACATAAGTGGTTATTGAAACAGTCTTTTTACTGTTGTGTTCACCTGGTTCAGACTGAGAAAGCATTGGGAGCCCTATACAGAATCACAGAATCACAGAATCTTCATGGTTGGAAAGGACCCTAAAGATCATCGAGTCCAACCAAACAACCTACAATCTCTGCCACTAGAGCATGCCCTGAAGTGCCACATCTAGACGTTTCTTAAATACCGCTAGGGATGGTGACTCAACCACCTCCCTGGGCAGGCTGTTCCAGTGCCTGACCACTCTTTCAGTAAAGTAATTCTTCCTAATATCCTATCTAAACCTCCCCTGCCACAACTTCAGACCATTTCCTCTGGTCCTGTCATTATTCACCTGGGAGAAGAGGCCAACACCCACCTCTCTCCAACCTCCTTTCAGGTAGTTGTAGAGGGCAATGAGGTCTCCCCTCAGCCTCCTCTTCTCCAAGCTAAACATGCCCAGCTCCCTCAGCCTCTCCTCATATGGCCTGGTCTCCAGACCCCTCACCAGCCTGGTAGCTCTCCTCTGGACACGCTCCAGCACTTCAATGTCCCTCTTGTCCAGAGGGGCCCAGAACTGAACACAGGACTCGAGCTGGGCCTCACCAGTGCCGAGTACAGAGGCACGATCACTTCCCTGCTCCTGCTGGCCACGCTATCCCTGATACAAGCCAGAATGCTGTTGGCCTTCTTGGCCACCTGGGCACACTGCTGGCTCCTGTTAAGCTGGCCGTCCACCAGCACCCCCAGGTCCTTTTGTGCTGGGCAGCTTTACAGCCACTCTTCCCCAAGCCTGTAGTGTTGCTTGGGGTTGTTGTGACCGAAATGCAGGACCCGGCACTTGGCCTTATTAAACCTCATACAGTTGGCCTTGGCCCATCGATCCAGCCTGTCCAGGTCCCTCTGTAGAGCCTTCCTACCCTCAAGCAGATCAACTCTCCCACCTAGTTTGGTGTTGTCTGCAAATACATAACCTTGTGCGTGCTTAAATGAAGTGATCCTTCTTGAGTCACTAGCTAAACCACTTCTGTGACTTAAGTGAAAGTTTGCTCTTTTTCACATTCATGTTTTACTCATATTTCTACTTCATGATCAGCACTTGACCTTAGCGCATTTGCTGTCTGACTGCAGAGTAATGTTAATTGAATAGAGGAGGATCTGGCAATCACACGTTGATGAGAAGTATCTGTACACAACTATTAGTGCTTTGCTCTTTTCAGTGTTTGATCATTCCATCATGGCAAGAGATACTGCCTATGATTCAGTTTGGATGTTAATGCTTGTGCATGGAGTGCCATTTCAGTTGCACTTCCACGAGACACTTTGTGGAATGTGTGTGTTTGATGCAAGAGGTTTGGGAGATCTGTGTCCTTGTAGCTGCAGAATGGATGGGATACCCTAGTCTGTCTAAAAAGTTGATTGAATCCTTCCCTACCTACCTTATAGGGCCATTCACCACCCACAATTTCCCCTTAGTCAAAAGTTAGAATTTTAAGTTGGTTCTTCTGTTTATATTGCAGTAATACTTTGTTAGTTTAAAAAATGGACTGTTGTTTAAACCTTTTTTTAATGGAGATTTTAAAACTCACCACCACCTTTCTCTTCAAGGAAAACGTTCTCCACAATAAACTAGAGCAGTGGTTTTGGTTTTGTGGGGTTTTGCTTTGTTTTATTTGGTTTTGTTTTTAATATTTTGTTTGTTTTGTTTCTGAGATACACGAACTAGAGTATGCTGGAAAAGACATCAGTCATTTCTGGAACTTTAGTCACAATGTAAGGACTATGAAAACAGTACCACTGCCTTCACTGTGAAGGATTACATAGTCAGTAATGAGCTCAGGACACAAATTATACACATCCTATAGTCTGGCAAGCTTTGGCGCTTCTGATGAAGTTCCAAATTTGCAAAACACGATACTAGTGAGTCTTTCAGTGATACCTGTGACTCTCCACACACAATCATTTTTAAAATGTCTGGTTTAAAGGTCACCATGATTGACTAGGGCTGAGACTCCTCATACTAGATCAGATCGAAGTTCCCTCTACCCCAGTGCTGAGGCCCCACTGAGGGTAAATAGGAAGTACAGAGGTCAAAGCTACAGCAGAAACTATGCTTGTTCTGAGATTAAGAAGATCTCACAGTGCATGTCAGGGCATGTAGTTTCTTGCTTGACCCTGCTCTCTATTTAAGCTTGTGAAAGTCTCCTCTTCCCTTAGCATTTAAATCTGAGTTATTCTGTTTTAGCTCTTCCTCTGCTATTTTCTGTATGGTGAATTAATACAAGGAGGGCCATATTAATAAACCATTAATCTATACCCCATTAGAAAGATTCTTCTTACAGATTTCATGAAGCTGTTCAGAGCTGCAGTGCAGTTCTGCGGGTAATCCTCTGCTCTGCTATATTTAGCATGTATAGACAAAGTTTTCAGAGGAGTCTTGATGTGGACAAACTCCTTTTAAAGAAAATCCCACATGTGCCCCAAAACTGCTCCCTTTTGGCAGCTTTGAGCCACATACATGGAGGAGACATGCAGTCACAGGGAGTGGTCTAAATCTATTCTGAAGTAAAACTCCAAAATGCAAGCACTGCCAAAATTCAGGCCCCAACACACACCAGGTCAGTCTATAGGACTTCTGATATTACCCCAAATTGTTTATCAAGGTAGGGATGCTCACTGCCTCCAAGCTTCTGATTTCACTTTATAAGTTCCAGTATGAAAGGGATTTTCAGCTTCTTAAATCTCAGAATTCCCCACACTGAAAGAGGATTGCATATATTGTATCTATCTTTCAGCTGCCAGTATTATTAAACCATTCAGGGGCACAAATACGGCTTTATATTTGAGATGAGAAAACAAAGCAGATAAAAGTGACCCTTGATGGCAAGTTGTATGCTAATAAAAACCCAAAAGATGATTTATGATTTGAAGTCCTTCCCAAACACCTTTCAGATTACTGAATTCACTCTCCATTTTTCAGCGTTCATTTGAGCACAAAACACAGTATAATTGTATGGAGGCTATCAAAGTTGTACTGGAACAGAACATTAGCTACAGATATAATATCTTTAATGGAAACTGGATCAAGATAAAATTGATACATAGGAGACACAAGGGCACTTGAGAAAGCCAGCAGTTTAAAAGCCTACATGTGAAGTGGTCTATGAAGTTTTGAGAGGAAAAAGAATATGTAATACTATATTATGTAGTCAGATCATTGGAGAAGACAATTTTCCTCTGTAGGAAAAAAACATTTGCAAGAATGGTGGTTCACAGGAACTATTTATTCTTTTTTAATTCTCCAGTTCCTATAATTATATTAGGATTGGGAAGTTATGGAAACATCGGTTACCAGCTTGCTGAGTGGCACGGTGTATTCCAGTAATAGCTATAATGCATTTTCCTTTATAAAATTAATTAAGCTTTCTTAAACCCAAAGTAATTTATTTCAGAAAAAGACATATAGTATCTTGTGAAAGAAATCCATATAAATGCTGGAGGAGCTGCAATTGTGAACAATTATATCCAGTTTAGAATAGAATATCAATATCCTGTGGACACTCTCTGATAGCATGAAGAGGCTTGCATTCCCACCGTTTTGTCTGGTGCTAATTCACAGGGCAACAGAGCAAGAGACATTGCAAGAGGAACTTCACATGCCAGGAGGAAAAAAAAAATCGATATAAAAGTGACAGAGCAAAAGGTCACCAAAGAGTGGCAGTTATACAATGGCTTTTGAATCTTAAGTAGCAGCACGAAGGATTAAAAAACCAGGCTATTGCAGTCCTCAGTCTCAGACTTCATCAGTAATGGAGAAACAGGGAAAGTTAGTAAAACTGAAAAAAATGAACAGCACTTTTCTTGGCACCATTCAGATTGAATTAAATGGTATCAATGCAAAGCTGTTTGCTTGTTTATTTTGTTTGTGCTTTGCAGAAAATGTTCAGAAGTAATTCATTGTCATGTTAAGAATTTGCAATTTAAGATTTACTGTGTAATATAGCCAGTGAGATAATGGTTTATCTCTAACCTGAACATCTTAAAGCTTGAAAAGATTTTTCATACTTTTTTTCTCAGAAGAACTCTTTCTTTATTTCTCTCCCTTTCCTTTTACTTTCTGGTTTAGACCACTTCCTATTCTGTACTTGGAAAAAAGAGAGTGTTATAAGGACTCTTAATGACAAAAGCTGGATTCTGTTACATAAATGTGACCATCACCTCAAAGACACTAATCTGCAATCACATCTGGTCTCAGCTGTGAGCCCGTAATGAAGTGAAGTATTAATCTCCTTTATTTGTATAAATGAAGTTTGAAAAAAATCATATCTGTTGTTTTATATCTTTCCGTAAAATATGACTTTTGACAAATGGAAATAATTTCCAATTGAAATATCCATATTGCTGTACTAGGTAAGAAAGAACATTTTACTAATAGGACTTGCTAATTGTTTAAGGAAGAGAGAGAAGATGCCTGAACCAACCCTGTCTAAAGGATATTAGCATTTAAAGAGAAATAAGAGCAACTGGTAGTCCAGGAAGGAAACTTCTTCCTGGTAAATTGTCTGTCAATATTTTCAAAGACAAGAAGAGATTCTTAAGTTAAATAAAAACATAAGCAATGGCGTAAGTATGCAAGTTAGCATTCTCTTCTGTCCAAAAGACCTTTGGTATGAATGTGGTCTGAAGACGTATGGCAGGAAAATGTTCCTGACCATGCAGGGTAAGTACGTGTCTACAGTTTAGCACTAGTCCTAGGGAGGACTTCACCTAGCGTTACAGATATTTGATTCTGAAATAATCCAAATACTTTCTTTTCTGACACTTCTGTCTTTATATCCTTTGCTGATCATTTTTTTGCTTTTGTAAATTAATTTGTTTTCCTAATGGCATGGCTTTTATTTAGAATGCTTTCAAGATACATGGGTAACATATACCTGTAGGATATTGTATACTTCTAAGACATTCCTATGGGACACCAAATTTCTGCAGAGAATCCACAGCATACTTCTGCATAGATGAGTTTGAGAGTCAGTAGTGCAATGTCTAAATGGATGAAACATGAACTGGCAACTATTCTCAGCTAAGAAATTTCTCTGTTCTGAAGGAAGTTACATTTAAGGAGTACACTTAACTCTTGATAGGACTAATGGAGTTTATAATACAAGTATGCAAAATAAAAACTAAGATGAAGGAGTCTCATCAAGATTGGATTTTTCAAACTTGCTGGATTTCTCCAGCTAAGTCAGAGGACAAAGATGTCATTTTATACTTCTGAAATTACATATTGCTAGAGAGGAATAACAGCTACTTTTCAGCTATATAAAATAATGAATCTTCCATACTGATACTAATGTTTTCTTCTGCAAAGGTTTTGTAATGCTTTCTTTTGGATTGCAGTGTTGTTAAAGATGACATGGTAAAACCAATAGTTCTGGGGAAAAAAATATTAGAGGCAAAAGTTGTATTTCTACAAAGACATGTCAGGTACATGAGTGTAAGATATTTCAGAAAGAATTAATAACATAGAAGAAACACTGATTTTTTTTTTTTTAATAGGAGCAAAATAATAATTAAAAATAATTTTGAAGGGGAATGTTTGTAGCTTACATTAGATGTATCAAATTTAAGTGTACATAGATGAATGAATTCTTCACTTTTGTATTTTTATTATTATTATTATTTTTCATCTTATAAGGAAACAGAGCAGTGCAATTGCCCTGCTAAGTAAGCAAATATTTACATTAGGCTATCGAAAGATAGAACAAGTGCATAAGAGAAAGAATAAGAAAGAGCAGTGATATTACTGTCTGTACTGACTGCAAAGTTATGGGAGGTTGTATGAGTGACTGCTTTGGAGACACAGTGTGATTTTTCTCTGCAGAGGAACTGGTCAAGGTGGAGCCAGCTGGGCTGCCTTGTACATGCAACACAGCTAAACCGCAATGTAGATCATCCACCCACAGATAACTGAGAGTTAACTGCTTTATACATCCTCGTTATCACTACAGCTATCTCACTTTCTTTTATATTTAGTATGAGCTAAATATGGGCAAAGAACAGTTTGGCATTCAGAAGATTTAAATTAGGTTGTATTGCTGATTTGTCTATGACTGTCTAATGCATGGGATGAGAGTGGGTTTATAACAATCACGCTCAGAATATGACTAAGAATTAAGACACTTTTAGTTAGGAAACCCTGTGCATTGTGTCCCTAGATATTTTTAGGCTTCTGCTGTTTGATACAAAGGGAAGTACTGAATGTATATGGGATGAGGCAGATCTATTATCGTAAAAAAATTGATGTTTAAAAGCACTAGATAGTTTGAATGCCTACACGTTTGCATATCTAACTTGCTATCAGTTTTTCTAAAGGGCACCTTGTCAAGATTTTGTGTAAGCTGTTCTACCCTTCCCTTAAGTTACCTTAGAAGCACCTTAGTGTAGACAAAGAGCACTTAAGTGCTCCAGGCCATAATCTATATGGAATCTGAAGCATAGGAGTGAGTAGGGAGGATGGCTCTAAACTCACCAAATTAATGCTATGAAATCAAATGTCCTTTTCTTTCTTTTTATTTTTTCCCCCAAAGCTCCCAGTCTCCTAAGGGTGAAGACAATGGAAAAATAATAGGTCACTTCTAATCAGAGTAAACAGGGAAGAACATATGCAAAATTTCATGTCATAAAGAGATAAAAAAATAAGTTACAAAAAAAAAAATTATTAAATTAACAGCGGCTTCTCATTGCTTCAGATTGCTCTCAGTCTCAGTTAAAACTACCACTAGGAGGAGACACCACAAAAGAACAAGAAAATACAAGGACAAAAAGAAAGACAGGTAGAAGTCCTAGAGCAAAAGGCACTGTATGTAAGAACCAATGTCTCAGACAACAGAAATAATCATTATTATTAGCGCAGATTTCCCAGCAGCATCAGGCTCTAAAGCAGATGAATTTGGAAAAGTGACAGTAGTAAATGGCCTGCAAAAATGCTACTGACAGGAGGTCTTCCAGGCTGGTGTCCAAATGTTGGATGATGCCACATCAAAATAAACATTATCTATTAAGAATTTCTATTTCAGAGATCTCCAACTTTTAAATTTTAACATGAACCTTCTGTATATACATAAATCTTACCTAATCTCATGTACCAGTACTGAGCTCACAATTTCTTGAGCCTCAGTCACGTCTTGCTCTTTTGTAGCGCTGTGTAAAAGATGTGGGCAAATCTCCCCTTCGCATCCCCACAGCTGAGATTTGAGCCAAGGCCTGCAGTGGAGCCCAGTCACCATTACTTCTTGATCCAAAAGACTCAAAGGATCTTCAAAAAAACACCTGAAACTGTGTTTTATAAGACAACTACTTCTCTGGATCAGAACCAACCTTGAGTAAGAATAAGTAATGTGTAAAGCATTACTATCCACCTGTAATTCCAGTTTCTAAATCTCAACAGTTTAGAAACTTCCTGAAATAGTTCTTGCATCTGTTGAGGAGCCCTTCCATGAATTTCCTTCTCCTTTTTTGAAATCATTTGTATTTTTGCTCTGAGTCACATCCCAACGCACTAATCTTACAGCTGTTGAGAGCTGGTCAAAAGCAAGTAGTGGGGACAGAAGTACGTTATAGTATCCACCACCATGCAGATAGTAACTATGTGCTGTGATTTTTTCCCTCACAGTACCCAAAAATTGGTTATGTTTGCTTTTTTTTTTTTTAAAAAAGCAACTTAAAAACAAACACAGCAACACCCCTTCCTCCCCACCCCTAATTTCTTGTCTTTAAAAACAAGGACACTATAAAATATTTAGAAATTAGATGAGACCATAGCTCAAACCACTCAATTCCAAATCACATCTTTTGTCTTTCTTTTTGTCTCCTTGATATGTAGGCTAAACCACTACCACTTTGCTGTCTTGAAAAAAACTCCAGGTACAGGAAAAAAATAAAATTCCTTGGATGTTTACTTGAAAATTTTGCAGGTGGGCGAGAGGGGAGAGGAAACTCCTGAGTTTAAGTTAATCTTGCTTGTGACCCCTTCATGAAAAACACTGTAAAAAGCCAGGGCATTTCAATTCCTTTTATAGTAAAGGAATAATTAATACAGGATCTTACTTTTTTAACATTTCCAAATCTATATTTCCAGTCTACCTTGAAGCAAGCTGACCCTTTGTCAATGGAATTAAATAAGCCCTTGTAAGATGCAATTCATCTGACCTATTTTGGACACCCCTTGTGTGTTTCTGTTTACTCCAAAGAACATCCAGATTAATATATCAGAAGAAAATATCTACACTGCAGATTCCGTCATTTGTTTAGATGACTTTCACCCTTTCTTTGGACCCTGAAGAACTTTACTTCACTGTATGGCAGAGATGGTTCTGAGCACGTGTGGAGTTACAGATGTGACTGGTAACCAAAACAAATAACTGCTCCCAAATAAAGCTGAGACATGCACACTTGAGCAATGAATTGCTATTTCAAAGATTACAATCGTCAACATAGAAGGCCTGAAGATTCCCTACACCTTTTAGTGCCTAAATTCTTGTATCTGAGTGTCTTTTGTAGGAGGCAGAAATAGGGTTTAGGATGCTTTTTTGTTTATTACACCTTGTTCTCAACCTCAGTGTCAGAAATGGACACTACTGGAGACAATCAAGTTTGGCAATGTGTCGATACATGGAAGGTGAAATACTCAGAGGTTAATGATTTGACCCTTTCTCCATCCCAAATTATCTCCTGAGGCTGTTATACAAGCATGGTTTTTGTTATTGCAGCTACTTCTAAAAACTATATTGTTTAGCTTTAAGAGCCAAGATGAAGAAGAACTATAACAATCCTTCAGCAACCTGTGTATTTCCTGTTATTGGGCAAAACTCCATTTTTTATTATTTTAATTTTAATATGTAATAAAGGTTAGAAAACCATATTCCCACAGAGATGAGCACACTCTAAAATTGGCACAGCTAGGGTTTGCTGTAGGTTCCAAATAAGACAGAACTGCCTCATTTGGTTTTAAAATGGATACATTGAATACAGCACATGTAGGGAAGAATTAACTAACTGTAGCAAAATGTTTTTCTCAATTGCTTCTCTCTGCTGGAAATCCCGCTATCACACTTAAAATTGAAGATAATGAGAAAGCCTCTAAGCTGAAAAAGGACTACCTCCAATCATTTCAATCTTAGTTTAATATACAGTTTTATAAAACAAAAGAGCCTTCCTTACCCCAAATTCAGATTGAAATATTTTCTCTTCAAATTTTATTATATTATTTTGTTCCAGATTCTTGCAACACATTGGTACCCACACCGGCATCTGAGTAACAGCAAACAGAGTCTTGCTACTCTTGAGAGACAAAAGTGAACATGAATCATAGAATTGCTTAGGTTGGAAAAGACCTTCAAGATCATCGAGTCCAACCATCAACCTAACACTGCCAATTCCACCACTAAACCATGTCCCTCAGCACGACATCTCCATGGCTTGTAAATACCTCCAGGGATGGTGACTCAACCACTTCCCTGGGCAGCCTGTTACAATGCTTGATAATGTTTCTGGGGAAGAAATTTTTCCTAATATCTAATCTAAACCTTCCCTGGTGCAACTTTAGGCCATTTCCTCTTGTCAAGTGTACAAGAGCTCAGTGAAAAAAAAAGCTGGAGGTAAGACATGGGGTACACTTTGAGGTGTGACAACAAACAATACAACATGCCAGCAAAAGGCAATGAAAAGATCACGTGGATAAACACATTAGCAGGACTTAGTCTGAAATAGCTGGGGTAAGTGAGAAATACTGCCAACTCCAATGAGAGTTCTACTTAGTTGAGAGGAATACTCCAGTATTGCAGAGGTGGTGACCTTCCTTTTCTGTTTATGGCATCAGGGGGCACTAGGGACAAGCACAGAGCACAGAAGTATAGGATTTTCCAAGTATGCTACGTATAGTGTCTAACGTTAGCCATTTAAAGATAGGGTGTCCAGTTTAAAAAAATCTAGGTTTCTTCTGTTATCATAAGTAAACACTTGCTCCTTGGGGGGAACTTAGCCTTTCCAGGTTCATGTTTAAGGTGTGGTAATCCTCCTTTGGGAGATGTTCCTCCCTTGCCCTTAATTGCTATATATTAGCAATTCTAAATGCTTAACTTTCAGATAGTCAAAGCTAGGAAACTGAGCCCTGTCAGGTTTGGGGGCGGGGACCAGGAAAGCAGAAGAAGGGATGGAAGAGAAAAGGAAACATCTTTATATTCTTTTCATCTAGTATCTGATACTCAACTAGTAAATATTAATATTAATTCCAGCTAATAGCACATATGGCACATGAAATAAATAGTACCCTCAAACATACTGAGAAACATTAGTATTTTGACGTCATGAAGAAGTGAAGAAGTTCTGCATTCCTGAAAAACCTGGAAGCCACTTTACTTCACAGTCTATTGACTGAAAGTAAAAATAACTTTCAAAATCCATTTCTGTTCCACGCATTTTGTCCTATGAAGTGGCAAAATGGAAGATGGAGTGTATTTCAATAATGCAGATGAAGTTTCTGAGTAAATCCAAGCCTTTCTGCACACTGTGCCTTCCTGATGTCCTGGACCACTGTGAGATAGCATGCCAGGAGTCTGACTGCCATACTGGGATATGGACTGGAAATTTATTTATATGTTAAGTAGATCAACCTGACTTTCTGACAGATGTGAAATCACTTCTAAACCACTTTCAATGTAGCTGAAGAGAGTACTGAATGCTAGACATTTTGGTCTTCATTGGTGGGCTTGAAGGATATAGCTTTCATAGCCTGATAGCATAATAACTTTTAAAAAAAAACTCAAACTTTTTTCTCACCAAGGGGCCAGTGTTTATAAAAGTTTAATTTCACACTGTATTTGCAGAAACTGCATTACTGATCTGGATTATTTCATTATTGTAAAGTTAGACAAAACCATGTTTTCTCCTTGTTTTGGTTGGGATAGAGTTAATTTTCTTCTTAGGGGCCCATAAATTGCTGTGTTTTGGATTTGTGATGAAAACAGTGTTGATAACATAGGGATGTTTTAGTTATTGCTGAGCAGTGCTTACACAGTGTCAAGGCCTCCTCTGTCTCTCACACTGCCCCACCAGTGAGTGGGCTGGGGGTGCACAAAAAGCTGAGAGGGGACACAGCCGGGGCAGCTGACCCCAACTGGCCAAAGGGATATCCCACACTGTATGACGTCGTGCTCAGCAATAAAATCGTGGGAAAGAAGGAGGAAGGGGGGATGTGGAGTTATGGAATTTGTCTTCCCAAGTCACTGTTACGTACGATGGACCCCTGGTTTCTTGGAAATTGCTGAACACCTGCCTGCCAATGGGAAGCAGTGAATGAATTCCTTGTTTTGTTTTGCTTGTGTGTGTGGCTTTTGCTTTACCTAGCTTTATCTCAAACCACGGGCTTTCTCACTTTTATCCTTCTGTCCCACTGCAGGGGGAGTGAGGGAGCAGCTGTGCGGTGCTTATCTGCCTACCAGGGTTTAACTGTATGCTGTCTCATTACCGTCTTTACAGAGGCAGAAGTTTTACATCCAAACATGCTTTATGGAGTGCAATATCTAGCGTGAATCTAGCCAAGCTTTTGATGGATAGATTCTTGTAGTCACTTGTTTGCAGAACATTCAGACACAAGTTGATATAATTTTATATAATTATGTAATAATATCCAAATCTGAGGGTATTATTATTGAATTGCACAACAAACGTTTAACAAGATCAAATCTTTATGTAATAATTTGACTCTTCATATTTAGAAAATAAAATAAGGAATAATTAAGTAAACTTAAATTAAAATAATGATTTAAGTTAAGAATAAAAGAGATATCATCTGCACATATTAATATATTGTATACATATGAATTGGGCTAAACATTACATGCTTTAGATAGAGCAGCATTATAATGCAAGCATAAAACAGGGAGACAAGTTAATAACATTTGTGCAGTATATTCTTTTAGAAAAAAGTGTATGAGCTATTTCAAAAACATGTTGGCGGTTTGCTAGTTATTGCTTCTGGAAATAGTCCCGTAAAATGAGTGCAAGCTGCCCTCTAAATCATAATGTAATTTTCTTATTTTAGTGAAAGGTAAGCATTTGGAATACCATCTTGTTTATCACAAACAGGGAGCACCACATTTGCTCAATGGAAAATTTTAATCAGTTAAGTGAAGTTTGTGGATTCAATTTAACCTTTGTTAGGATTCTATTCCAAATATTATACTACAGAATACACTCCCGTTCAATTGATGAAAGTGACCCGTCCGTAGAATTATCATTATTGCAAATGTGAAGCTATGCGCTGCATGAGAATTTTTGTACACTGTAGTATCAACTCTGCCTACTGGACTTATTTTAACCAGTTACAAGGAGAACATTCCAGAGTATAATAAAATAGGCTCCCAGAAAGGATAAATAGTATCCTCAGATCCAACACATAGCCTTGTCTTTCATCTAGTTTCCCTAGAGGGGGAGAAGCAGGGATCTGGCCATTTCTCCCGTTACTGCACATTTGAATACTTACTTGTCTAAGATGTTACTAAGGTATGTTGGACCTACTGTCCTTATATGACACTGAATAATAATTATAATTATTCGTATGCAGTTAATCCAATATATTTGCCCAGGCAAATTTAATGAGCATGCTAAGATCACTTTCTTTGAGAATGAACAGCTACAAATCCCCCCAGATATATCAAAGCCCTCTTCACTATAGAGCCCTCTTTATTTTGTACTTGTGTTGCACATAAGAACTAGGTCTTTTTTGTCCCAGCGTACAAGCTCATTATATATCCGCTACTATATTCAAGTATAGAAGCTCAAGGCAGAAATATGTTAATCCTATCTGGAGAAGTTCTGGGCCCCTCTATACAGTTCTGGGGGAGCATGTCCAGAGGAGAGCTACCAGGCTGGTGAGGGGTCTGGAGACCAGGTCATATGAGGAGAGGCTGAGGGAGCTGGGCATGTTTAGCTTGGAGAAGAGGAGGCTGAGGGGAGACCTCATTGCCCTCTACAACTACCTGAAAGGAGGTTGCAGAGAGGTGGGTGTTGGCCTCTTCTCCCAGGTGAATAATGACAGGACCAGAGGAAATGGTCTGAAGTTGCGGCAGGGGACGTTTAGATTAGATATTAGGAAGAATTACTTTACTGAAAGAGTGGTCAGGCACAGGAGCAGCCTGCCTAGGGAGGTGGTTGAGTCACCATCCCTAGAGGTGTTTAAGAAACGTCTAGATGTGGCACTTCAGGGCATGCTCTAGTAGCAGAGATTGTAGGGGTTTGGGGTTTTTTGTGTGTGTGTGGTTGGACTCGATGATCTCAAAGTTCCTTTCCAACCATGAATATTCTATGATTCTATGATTCTAAGCTGAATCACTACTCTGGACAGTCATATCTGGGTGAACCACAAAAGGTGCCACTATGCAGCTCTTGTAGCACTGAAGTCCAGAGTGAAGGAAAGATTTCCCTGTAAAAGGAACATTCCAGTGGCTTCATTGGGTGGTACTCAAGATGGCTCGGTGGCTTAAGTAATCCTGGGTAATCAGGGCTAAAAAAATCTCCAAGGGCTTTCTTCTCAGTGAGCAGTGGTCAAAGATTACCTTGCCCAAAGGTGTGCAATGTATGCAGGCAAATAATGAACTAACACTAGGGACAGTGCAACGATTTCAGTTACAATCATAATACACGTGAGGACTATGTGTTTTACAAATTTTAATGTTATCTATCTTCCTTACTAGTGCTAAAACAGAATGAGTTTGCAAAGCAGTATTCCTGAGAGCCAGAATCTGTTACACACATTGGACATGCAGTGCCAATGGCTTCAAAAGAGATTAATTGCAAAGGAAGATAATGTTCAGTATGCGAAAGGACAACAGAAATAAACCTCAGAAGTTTACCAGGTTTTTATCCAGAGGGAACCATTATGATCGTCCAAATTTGATTCCCAGCAAAACAGACCTAAAAGCTTCAACCACTAATTCCTTCACTGAGCCCACAATTCTAGTGGAGTTTGGGCATATCTTTTAAAAAGACAGGTAATCTTAATTTAAAGACTTTAAATGATGGAAAGTACACCACAACCCTCAGCAAATTGTTACACAGTTTAATTACGTTTTACTGCTGAAGAAGTCTACCTCATTTCAACTCTGAATTTATTAAACTTCTAATTCCAGCCACTGGGTCTCATTCTCCCTTCATCTGTAAGATTAAAGAGCCTTCTACTACCAGAAAACTTTCCTCATGTGGGCAGCTGCAGACTACAAACAATTCACCTCTTAACCTTCTTTTTGTTTAGTTAAATACATTAACTTTTTTTAGTCTTTTACAGTTGAGACAGGTTTTTCAACCTTACATTATTCTTTGAGTTCTTTTCTAAATAATTTCCCAACTGCTGACATCCCTTTTACACTCTTGAAATGAGAACTGTGCAAAGAATTTCAATAAGCTCTCATTAATATCGTTGATGGCGCTAACCACCTTACGCCTACTTGTTACTCTCACCTTTATAAAAACAAAGTCTGTGTTTGGCTTCAGAGCCACAAAATCACTTATGACCTCAGGTTCAGATGCTTGTGCCCTGTGGCCTCCAACTGCTCTATTGGAACGGCTAATGGTCCTTTTGAAATTCTTTCATTTTAGATAGAGATCCTGTTAAGCTACACTTCTAAATAACTTTCAAATAGAACCATATTAAGAAATGCTTATATATATATATAAAACTGGCAGACATGGAAAAAGCCATCTGCTCTTATGCATGTATTATCCCAGGAATAAAACCATTCATTAGCTGAATAGACAAAAATACAGTGCTAGATATAATTAATATATTTATTAATTATAAAAATTTACTTAATTAATCAGAAAAAAAATCAACTGGTTATAAATCATTGTTTACTATAAACAGTTTCCACTTGCATAACGTTAAAGCTAAAACCAGGGCATTTAGCTGAAGTTCTTATCCATTAAATGGATAAAGAACTTTATGTATCTTGAATAGTTCTGATGAACAGAGGTTTTAAACTACAAACGCCAGTCCAAGAAGTCAATTTATGTTTTTAAATATCTTCTCTGTATCTAGAAATTTTCCACTTACACTCAAACTGAAAGGAAAGCATTACTCCTCCTCCAAGTGATAAGCAAGCCAAAAGGAAAGCAGGTATTTTCAATTTTCTCTTTTACATTTATACCACCCATGCTTTGGTCCCTAAGCAGCAGAGAGTTGCTAGTTATAGTGGTTACTCACAGCAGGGCTGTTTAGAGCAGAGTTTCTGTCTTCACAGAATTTTTATGATTTATGCTACAAGACAACTTCTTAAATATGAATTAAAGTTTGAATCAGTGGCCGAATCAGTTTTGTTCCAATGCAAACAACTTTAAACGTGATTTTGCAGTTGTTATTTCTAGAGATAATGAAAAATTGGTCTTGGCTTCTACTACAATGATTGTCCATTTTCCTGAGGGCCAGACTGATCCTCTCCTCAGCAACATTTTGGTGTTTACTTCTTGTGAATGAGAATCTAGGGAATATATTTTCCTCTGTATCATACTTCTCCCAAATTCCTTCTTACTCTGCTGCACTGTGTCTTGGAGGGATGGGCAAAGGGCAGTAGTTATTAGCCTACAAATTCTCCCTCAACTAAGTTTGTCCAGAACTTGGAAAGAGAGTCATCTCCCTTACGTTTTTTTTTCAGATTCCTTATGGACGCACACCCACACAAAGTTCAGTACAAGAGCCACCAGGAAGGAACATTATTACTTTCCTATTCCTACTTTCCCTCTTATTGTAGACATCCTAGGAGAACCTACAGGTTAGAAAAGCCAGGCTTGTGCTGCCCCATCCTCCACATGTCTGGTCTGGTCCTTAGAAAGCAATACTATGGTTGTTCAGCAGCTTGTATTTCTTCAATGTAATTACTGACATTTTGATATTCTGAGATATCCTCTTATTTTCACAGAGGTGAGAGAAACTGCTGCCTGTCTAGGGACTAGCGACATTTGGTAAATGAGCTGTGTTTTTTCTGTTCTGTTTCTAAAGAAATTAATAGAAATTGCTTCAATGCCACAAAACTGGGCACATTTTCCTTCCCTTCCCCATGACTTCTGTCAAATATTTAGAAAAAATATTAGCTGCTTTCTCAGCATTTTGTAGAGCTGTGTGAAACTGAATTCCTTACTTGCTGGAAAGAGTGTATTCAGGGTTTGGGGTTTTTTTTATTTTTTACTTTTTCATTCATGTTCTGCTTGTGCACGTTGAGATCTTCCGTGAAAGCCAGATTATAACAGATCCTAAACCTCAAACAGAATTGACAAATTTTAGTTGTCTTTGCATATATAACTATGTAAAGCCCTGAACTCCTCGCAGAATTGCAAACAGCATCTTAGTACACGGCTCACAGGCTTTGCAGAGCAGAGCCAAATATGGATGAATTCCCAGGGTCTGGACAGCCCTCCAGCTCCCCTGTAACTTTGTGAAATTACACTTGTCATATAAAGTTCTGCATGGTGCCAACAGGTAACCCTTTTCATAGACAAATATGAGATTTGCAACCCTGTAGAGTTTTAAGGTACTCCCTGTGGGGCCTATTTTGCAAATATCAATTGCAATTGATTAAATAAAAAATAATTATAAGCAATGCCATAGTTAGAAAGATATCTTGATCTTGGGTCCTGGTTTTAGTAATAGAAAACAAAGCATTTCTGTTAAGAAACATTCAAAACCACTCAATGAATTCCGAGTATAAATATTTTCTGCTATTTCTAAGGATTACTTATCAAAACACCAAAGGATGCTCATCTCAGAGCAGTATCCTAGACTGAATGCATGTTCTGCACTGCTCCATGCTGAGATATATATATATATATATATATATATATATATATAATGCCTGTCAGGCTCAGAATAAAGCTTTGTTTGCCTTCTGAGCACTTGTATTACATGGTAGATTGATTTCACCCACTGTCCATCATTATGGTCTCTGGAATAAATTTTGGAATATTGCTAGTCTGATTCCTGTCCTTAACTGATAATGTGCTATTTTGCTGGAAGTGTATTTGTTCAATTTTTTTTTCAAGTTCATATTTTTAGGCTAAATTTCTAATCTCCGTACATATACTAAATCTCAATATAAATTTTATTATTTCTTCGTAGTAATGTTACCACTGATATTAATTCTCTCTCTTGTTTTATATATCATCAGTAAAGACCGTTCATGTGAGAATCATTCCAACTTCCACAGCAAAAATTAAGTTATTAATCAAGATGGATAATAAAATCTATTCCTGTGGAAAGCCACTAGACACCTCCAGTCAACAAAATGCTATTTATCCTAACAATTAGCTTAGCTGTCTTCTGAATAACGTAAAGCAATTTGTTGGCATTTCCTGCACAGAATCTTGCACTCCATAAAACAACCAGCATCTGCTGTCAGGAAAGCAAAAGGAAAAAATAATTTGTGAGAGTACCACAATCAGCTATTTATAGTTACTATGGAAACAAAGCAGAATCAAATAAGCAGCAGAGCTTGTGTGATCACACTTTCGTTCATTTGACAGTGTATTGAACCATAGGCCTGCTTCTAATAGCATTTTCTTTCAAATATTAATATAATATAGTGTGATGGATTTCACATTCAGGAGTACCTTATTTGATGATAGTAAGTGGAAAGATAGAAGATAGGAAGGTTTAAATTCTGCTAACCTATAAACACGAGCAATGTGCAATGTAGGAAGTTTTATGTGTCTAAAAGAACAAATCCCAAAGTAGGTTGTAGAACAGAAAATGTTGCTCCTCTTTGCCAGATGTTCTTTGTTACAATGAAAAAAAGATATTGTTTTTCAATTTATGAAGATGATTTCACTATCATGAAAAAAAAGCATTTATGCAGACCTTATTAAGCTGCATGGATTAACTGTGTCACAGATAAGAAGTTGGAAGCTTCTCAAGCTATGCTGAATCTGAAGAATATTTTTATGAATGGAAGAACTTAATCAAAATGCTTCGTCCATTTTAGCTTCTTTTTGCTAATAATACAAACATCATAAAGACAGTGATATGTGGTGGAAAGATTCCACACAATACTTTTGTTCCAGAATATGTTTTTGCTTGATAATGAATACTAATCTGATCATTGTCAAGCCTTATTGCAGATGCTCATGAAATTAACTCTTTAACTGTGTAACAAATTGACTGAGAAAATTAACTCCTTAACTGTGTGAGAAATTTATAGCAACACTATAAAAAATTGCTTTCTTTGTCATACCTACCTATCTACACACTTTCAAACTAAAAAAAAGTCAGTTTTAGCTTTTCACATGGTTTTCAGACAAAAGACAATATACAAAGTGTATAAACACATACAAATAAATTGCATATATAATATAAAGATTGCTTTGTAGTCCAGTTTTCAAATAATTCTTCCTTTCTCAGTTTATATTCTTTGCTTGTACTATATTTTTGTACTATATTTTTATACTATAGTAATATATTATGTGGTAGCATATTATTTGCGTACATAACTTGTGTGCAGTAATAATGTGTGTGGAAGTAACCAAAGAAAAGTTTATCGAGTAGTTCTGTCACTGTCACTAGTACAACTATTTGTCTCTGATCCCTCTGGCCTCTGTTGATTGTTTGACAGGAGACTTATTGAATGATAGAATTTTGAACCATAGTACTTCTAAAACTGTGAAGGATACTAGTGAGATTCGTACACAGGAGTCTTTCCTGTAGACTGCAGAAATTGTTACCTAGTAAGGAAATTAGGGATTTTTGATTTGGATTTTTTGCATACATTAATTTCTCTGTCAGAATTTTAGGACTATCATTGCCTATCATGCAGGATTCATGAAGAAGTTAGATTGCATCATTTCTGGTTTGATTCTTGAAAGATTTCAAACATCACGTTAGTGAAATAAGGCCATAAAGAATACCTAAATCTTTTTGTCTAATGGAAATATTTTGTGATATAATGTTTTCACCAATACTTTAGGAAGGAATTTGCCATCTAATAACTTCACAATTTTTTAATATTCTGGTAACAGCTATGATCTTAATTTCAACCAACTATGTAAAATGTAGCAGCAATATGATAGTAATTTGATTTTTGGATTAACTTTTTTCGCCAACTGAACATTGTCTGAACAATGCATGGATATTTTACTTAAATATAACAAAAGATTGTGGGTTCACTTCCACAATAATCAATGGTCTGTTTTTTTTAATTCAAAACCCTCATATAGCTCTTGGAAAAAGTGACCCCACAAAGAACGAAGAAGACTGGAACTCTTCCAAAAAATTAACATTGATCATGAGCAGCTGCTACCTATTGTAAATGTTAGCTCAAGCCCTGGAATATGGCATTAACTTGAAAGGGAAGTTACGTGTAAAAAAAACATCTTAACATCAGTATAGAAAAGGTTTTCTTAAGTGTGGGAGGAGGGCTTAAAATTTCATACTTCCTGACACCTCAAATACATTTGCTTTTTTTGCACTGAACAATTTAAGTTGATTCATAATTTAGATTATGTATTTTAAAAATTTCTAAAATTTTACATTGTGCCTTTGTTCATATTTTTCTAAGCTCAAGATAGGCAAAGGATGTGGCATGGATTTTTATTTTGGGACAGGGGCAGGTGTGTCCAAATAAAAGGCTTGGAAAAATACTGATGTGTGAGGTAACCTAAAACACGTGGTGCTAATGCTATGTAAATGAGTTACCAATTGTTGAGGAATCCAGTGTTGTTCCTCACATAGCATTACACCCTGTCACTGATATGGCCCATGTAATTAGTACATCTCCTCCTTGGGCCTGAACAAGAGTATCCAGTTCATGGAAAACAAGGAGAATGCCATTCTGTTTCTTTGTGTTTCAGGATATTTACATCGTATGCACTTTGTGTACTAGGCTTCTGCAAAGCATAAACTCCAGGATTAATGCTTAGGGGGAAAAAAAGTACATGCTTTAACTATTTGTGTTATGGTACAGGTGAAAGTATGGGTTTACATATACAATTGATGCACCCAGTCATGTCACTAAAGATGAACCAAGCGGCAGATTAAAGGGAAGATGTACTTGGTGACGTCTACGAAACATTAAAAAAAAATGTTAAGAGCACAATTTAAATGTATGAAAGTAATTGCAGTATTTTACACGGTCCTTAGATGCAACTAATTTTAAATATATGAATTATTTAGGAAATTATCTCAATTTAAGGGAATTCAAATATGAAAAAGACATTACTGTCAACTTACTGCAATTCATATGTCCAGGCAGGCACAGGAGTGACCCTGATATTCAGCACAGATTCAGATGTATTACATGTATTTACTGCTTTCACTGTTGTTACTGCTCATGGGCATTACCATGGCAGTAACCCCTGGGGATCTGTATCATGAAGGACAGTCAGCAACAGTTTGCTGTCTCACACATATGCTATCCATCATCCTGCTTTCCTGAGACTCATTCTAGCATCTTAAGTAGCTTCTGATTTTTCTCAGTTTTATCTTTACTCCCTTACTTGCAAGAGGAGGGAGTTCATCTCCCCACTACTGACAGAGAAGCACCAGGATGCTGCTGCTGCACTGCTTCACTGCTCCTTCCACAAAAGATCACAGTAATAAAATGTTCTAAAGGAAAGACCACGTTATGGATCAAAAATGGTGCCCCCACACACAGAGGCCATGAGTTGTAATTGTAATGGCAGCTTTATGGCAAGAAGAAACAGAAGGTCTTGGTTGCTAGAGTCCAACTTGCTCCCACACTCAGAAAGATTCTGACTACAGCCTATTCTGTATTTCAACTAATCACCAGTTTGAAGATCTCTTTCAGACACGTAAAGTGAATTACAGTGATGGCAACACCTAACTTTTCTAATTACAAGGGACTTGTATGTACTAAGATTGTAATCAAAGTTTTCAAAAATATTTTGACAGCATATACAGTGCACACATTACTGTGAAGTGGTGTACCACTTTTATTGTTATGACTTTGGAGAGCATCCTATCTCCCTTCCCTCCCTTCATGGTGATAAAAACATACTAACTCAGATTTCTTTTTCTTTACCACAGCTCTTGGTTCTGGTTGTCAACTGGGCTTGTGAAAAGGTCTGTATTTAAATCAGCTTTTCTATTAAGAAGGAAATTACTTTATGGATGACATCCTGGTTCAATTTACATCAATAGCAATATTCCTCTCCCTTCATTGGAGCCAGAATTTCATAATACAAGCTCAAATTAATTTTAAAATTATTACTGTAAGAAATGCAGCTTCCAGAGGCAGAATTTGTCTTGTTTCCAAATTCTTTTAATAACATAATGATGCACAATTCTTCACACTTTCACATAAGTAAAGCATATAGTTGTCCAGAAAAAAAAAGGACAATGAAAGACAAAAAAATTCTCAATTTTCTATGGTGATACCATAAAAAGGGGAAAAACAATTATTTAAAGAATAAATTTAGAATAATTGTGTACCACAAATGCTATACCACACTAATCAATCTGATGGTTTTTTTGTAATGCTATTTCAGAAGAATGCTATGGGTTTATCTATGACATATTTCTGTATGTCCTGGTTTTCCATATTTTAATACATTGGATTCATTTTCACTATGATTAGAACTCCTGAATTTCCTCACTTTGGAAGTGTCATAAAATCCTTGTGATGTACTTTCCAAAGAACAACAGCTTTTGGAAGCCCTACTTGAATTCTTTTTTGGAAAACATACTTTTATATGTTTTAATGTTACCAAATGTTGACATCAGTCAAATCCATGCTTGAAAAATATTCCTATCATTTTGGTGATGAAATTGCTTTGGAAGTGTTGCTAATACCTTAATAAATAAATCACTTAATATCAGATTATTTTAATATTTTTTTTTTCCAAACTGGAACTGACATGCACACAAAGGTCTTTGAAGGCCTGAAATTCAATAAAAATAACTGCATTTCTTCACCTCTCTTTCAGGTCTTTTTCACATTTGATTCTCATTTTTCTGTCATCTTTCTCCTCTAATTTCTGACAACATCATGTTTGATGAAAGTGAGTGAATCAGTAAGAAAGAATGTGTTGCAGAGTTCTGTTTATAACCCAACATCTGACTGATTTATAATATTAGAACATCTTGTCAGCTATGGAAGAAAGTATACATAATGTGTTTGTTAGCTGGATTCTTCATTTAGAGTGTTTCTGGTTTTGTTGATAAAAATCATTATTTTTCCAAATCCTGTATCATGAGGGAAAGGAAAGAGAAATGTTTCCTCATCCTATTACAATTAAAGAAGGCCTTCTGCTGCCAACAAATGTACATGTGTTTGCTTCTAAAGGCACAGTTCTTATGAAAGAATTACAATAAATATATTTTGGTTGGTTTAAACAACAGATGGGTGACATGTTTTACGCTTTCATTTTTCCATGGTATTTTACCACCATCTGAAAAGCTTGAATTGTAGCACTTCTTGCGTTTTTGTTGATTTTGCAATAGGAACCAATCTGGGAGTAATGACATCTCTGTGAAGGGTAAATGTTTTGCAGCAGTTTTCTGCACGTAAAGTCTGAGATAGTGAAAAAGAATAGGTAATCTGAAGGGTTTAGCTTCAGTTATGAAGCTCAGCTGGTGAGAGACGGGAGCGAAGAAAAACTAAGTTGGTAGGAAATTTCTAGAAATGGCAGTGTGCCTCTTTTTCTCCTTATTGAAAAATGTGAGAAATTGCTGTAAATGTCCAGTTCTTATTGCTACACCAAGACCTTTGACTTTGGAAATAATTGACACTGTAAAAGCTCCTTTTTTCCTCTCTAAGCAATTTAGAAAGCGGAAAATGTGATGGAAAGCAGAATAGGGATGGAAAAACTGAAAGGTTTTTCGATGAAACAGAAACGTTTGGTCTGAACTCAGAAAGTCCTTAGGCGTGGAGTCCCCAGTGAAAGCATTCGGATCAATCAGTAGAAGTAAAAATCTAAAACTTTTTCATAGTAAACAAATGTTAGTCTGACAGACCTTCCTGTGAAAGGAAGTCATGCTACACATGACTACTTTCATCTCATGCTTCGAGTCAGGCAGTGTTGTGCTCAAGCGTAGCTCTGCAGCAAGCAGAGCTCACGTGTCACCACGAAACATTGGCAGCAGAGAGAGGCTGGGCCAAGCTGCCTCCACAGGCAGGAGAAGGCACCCCACCGTCACCATGTCCTCCCACCCCTTACCTTCTTCTTCCTCTCCACCACACCCCAAGCACCTTGCACACTTCTGTAGGCTTTAATCCGTCACAGGTTATGGACCCTGGCGAGGCTTACACAGAGTACATCATTGGCAAAAGCAGAATAAGTTGCTTTAAAGCAGAGTTAGTAAAAAATTTTTGGCAAGTGAAATTCCATCAAAATGTTGTTTTTTACAAAGCTGTAAAGCTGCCCAGAGATGTGTCAGTTTAGACAAAGATGAAATTTTTTAATAAGAAGCGTGTGAATAGAGACAGAGAGACAGAAATGATTCAAGGTACAGGCATAAATGTACCCACATTCTCACCCAAAATGCTCAGACAGTATAATTCTGTCCTTTGAAAGTGTTCAGGGAATTTGTTTACCTTCCAACAAGCAATTTCAAAAGAAAGAAAAAAACAAAACCAAAAACCCCCAACACCTTAAAATTTGATACAAAATAGAATTGAGACTGCTCAATTTTGAACAACTCTTCTTAAGGTGAGACAACTGAAAAGAAAAAACAAGAATTTTTTTGGCATCTTGCAAAAAATCCTGTAGTAATTTACCTGCAGCAGTATTCAAACAGACATTTTTAAGCTCAATTACTACAACCTTTAAAACTTTAAAGATTTCTCTCATAATTAAGAGAGGAATCTTAATTATATTATTTTCTTACAAATACAGGGGAAAATATCCAAGTATTACCTCCCTGTAAGTGAAAATTAATTTAAGATTGTGATAATTTGAAAAATCATGTAAAGGAGTAGGATGAAATAATATTGCATTTGAACATATTGACATGTAGCTGCTTTCTTTTCTGGTTCTTTCCCCTGTTTCTTCAGCATTGCTCCTTATCAAAAGTATATCATGTTATCTGAGCTAAAGAACAAGCTGGAAAGGAGCTACATATATATCATACTCTTTATAAGTTGTCATCTTTGGGGCAAGGAAAACAAGAAGATCGAAGCACTGCAAAGTGCTTCAGTATCCAAAATATCCATATTGATTCAATGTAAAGATGTGTTAGGAGCTATGGTAAGTGATGTGAATTTACAACTCACTCAGCAAAGGAAGAAGTATCTTGGAGCTGAACATTTCCACCGCTCATTTCTCCACTGCTCTGAGATGTATAGTGACATTTTTTAATGGAAATCAATTGGCTTTAAAGACATTGGATAAAGGAGAGCAATATGGTGCACTAATCTCTCAGAAGTACAACATTTTGCAGAAGCTTTTGGGAAAAGAAGTCAGCCATATTGATTTGGAAGGCAAAGAAAGGAACTTCCCAGTAGGAAGAAAGGATAAAGAATATGTACACAACTCAGAGACCAGGGTAGAATCTGGGCTGCCCTATACCTATGCATAGTCATGGATATACACTGTTTTTCCAGTGAGAATTCAAGGTAGCTCCTAATGTTTAGTTAAAACAGAGATAAATACTCTTTCAGCATTATTTTGGTTTTGTGCTATATTGTGTAAAGCTGGCTTGCCTCCCTTCTTGACAGAAATTAAGAGAATGAATAGCAACGGTTGTAGAAACCCTTTACAGGTACACCCTGAGAGAGGCTTGGTGCAGTGGCAACTAAGACAGCTACAAAGAGATCGCAAAAAGAGTCTGTCTTCATAACAGATGAGCTGTACCAATGTGAATTGGCCATCACAGTGATGGCAAAATGAAACAAAGAGGGACACGCTCTTTCCATGACATACAGAACACAAGCCACTTTGGAAGGCCCTAACTGGAACTCCAAAGCAGACCCATTCTCCTCTTTTCTGTAGGAGACAGATGCTACTCCAGATGCAGACTCACAGATGCCCAATGGAGGGGGAGGATCACTTCCATGAACATGCTGGCTCCACCACTGCCAATACAGCTCAGAGTGCTGAGGCTGCCTTTGCTGTGGGGCTCACTGCTGGCTCATGTTACACTTGATTAACACCTGGGCTCTCTGGACCTTTCCTTCAGAGCAGTTTCCAAGCAGTCAGCCCACACCTTGCGCTGCACCATGATGTTATTCCATTCCAGCTGCAATGTTTTGCATTTTGCTTTGTTGAAATTCCCAAGATTTTCTCCTGCTTATTTCCCCAGCCTCTCAAGTGCCACCTCCCAGCCCTGCCCTCCAGCAGATCAACTGCTCCCCAAAAGAGAGATGGAGGTAACAAGACTTCAAGCCTGATAACAATGTGTTTTCCAGACCAGGGCCTGACATTGATGGCTATGTGCTTGTGCTGTAGTAAACACTGCAGATAAAAGGTGTTTCTTTATTAGCTGTTAAACTTAAAAATAATTCTGCCTTTCCAAATCAAACCATAAAAGGATTCACGCTTTGCCCATATAAACCGTCTTTCAGTGCAGCACCTTCAGCTTTTCCTTCTCACCTTAAGAAGGGTCCATAGGTCACATGAAAGTAGGATATGAGAAAAAGCAGGAGGCAGCATTATACCAGCCCCAAGCTAAAGTTACCAGTTTGTTATGCGTACAGCCTCTTTAGTACACAGAGCACAGAATGGATTCTGCAAATAGTTAGATGAAAGGCTGTCTGATGGTACCTTTCACCCAACATCTTTCCACACAGCTCTGGGAAAATGCATTTTGTTCTGCAAAACATGGCCTTACAGGTACTGGGGGGTACTTGCCTCCATAGATCCAAACTTTTATCCTTGGGATCAGTGAGCAGTGAACAATGGTTTGAATTCATTGTACTGCTATTTGTGCATGAAACTGTGACTACATGAGAGAATGGGCATGTGCAAAGCATTTTCATTGCTTCTTGTTAAAGCTCAGGACTGTCTCTATTTCTGTCCCTCATAAAAAGATACTGGATAGAAATTCCAAATGTAATATGTTCTCCACAGCTAGAATAAATTAATCATAAAGATATACCTGTTTTTAGCAACTTTTTCATACTGAGGTAGTATTCCTATAAATGTTTGTTTTAAAGTGTGGGAAGTAATGGAGTACTTTTATTTAATTGTGTCTGGATTTATTCAACAAAAATATACAAATTAAAAAGAGAAAACAAGAAACAATATGAAGTCTTGATGAATATAACGCAAAGGAATATTTTGATTTAGAACTTTAAAAATGAACTACTTCAGTACTCTAGTGTACTGAAGTTATCAAAATTATTAATAATGACACACAACTACTATTGTAATTGCTGTACCAATCATAGGGACATTATGCAAAATTCTTTAACAGGAACAACATCATTTACATGAGTGCTATTGCTAATTAGTTTGATGCTTTCTGCTAGCAGAATGATCACACACTAAGAGCATATATTTAGAGTATTTGTAACAAGGAATTTACTTAAGTATAATCTTCTATGTTTGGTTATGATGGAAGACTTGGGAACTTTGTTGAACACTGAATACTGTCATTGCCCTTTCCCGACTATGATAAAGGAGGGCAATGCATTCTCTGTAGTGACTGATGCAAAGTGGTGACAAGAGCCATTTATGCAGTTAGGAGAAAATAACCCCTAGCACTTTGTAAAAATTACATTAAGCAAACAAACATAGAAAACAATGACAGCTACAGGCTGTTCAAATTCATATCAATAATATCCTTGGTTTTCCTTAGCAACTAAGAAATAAAGAAGAAACACAGTAAATTGGATTACAGAAAAGGTCCTTCTAAACCTTTGGTTCTAGGGAAGGACACCATTACCGGGAGGGTGAATTTGGGTTGGTATATTCAAGACATTCCTCCAGATGTAGGCTACATCCAGATAACTATTTAAAAATGTTAAGAAGATATACAAAAACATCATGCTGCCATTAAAGAGTTTTCAATCTACTTTCAGTTTTGCAGAAAGCAGGGTAACATTAAATTAAACATACATGCTTACAGTTACTTTGAATAAGGAATTGATTGTTGTTGCATTGAATATTTTAATAACTTTCATGAAGTAAACACTGCAAAGAACATTATAGCAGTCTCATTCACTTTAATTAGTCATATTATAAATTATGCGAGTGACACTGCTCAGCTGCCTAGCAGTAAGTTAAATGCCGTTTCTGTATTCACATGTAAATAACTGTGGGTGACAATTAAGAAAATGTTGATAAAGGAGTATGTAATTACTGCTATTAACATCACATCTTGAAAACAATTGAGGACTGAGTTATACCTGTTAAAATAGAAAGGTCCTTTGAAGACAAAACCCAAAAGATTCTTTTCACATGCTTGTTTTAATCTAGTTGATTATTATATGTTTAATGAATGCACAATACAAACCAGTATGGAAGACAAAGCAATAAGGAACAAAGAAAAATATTTTCATTTTCCTGATGACTGCATAGAATGAAGTCTAACTTACTGTAATACAGATTTTAATAAGTCTATGTCTGATACAAAATGTGGATGAGAGGCAACTGCCTTTTATTTAGGTTTTGCTTTTCTGTTGACATATTTGATTTGGTAATTGTAGAAGCTTGTGAATAGATACGGACCAAATTTCCGTAACCAAGAAATATTTTGTTAATCCATTAATGAGAGACACATGCTATCTACTGATTTTCCCCAACCCTCCCTCCTCCAAAAAATCAGAATAGGATGAAGCCACAGTTCTTTGCCAAGCACGCTAAGCCCATCTGCATCTAGGACATCCTAATTGCTTCTTACCATACCAACAATGCTATCATGACTCACATGTTATTTATACTCCAACAGTTCTGCCCTGAACTTCTGCCAAATTTTCTTCATCACATCAAGTCACAAAAACACACTGAGATATTTCTCTTGATGTGTAGCAAGGATACATTCAGCTATGTTGTACATAGAACTATAGAATCATAGAATGATTTGGGTTGGAAGGGACCTTAAAGATCATCCAGTTCCAATACCCCTGCCATAGACCAAGTTCCACTAGACCAGGTTGGTCAAAGCCCCATCCAACCTGGCCTTGAACACTTCCAGGGATGGGGCAACCACAACTTCTCTGGGCAACTTGTTCCAGTGCCTCACCACTCCCACAGTAAAAAATTTCTTCTTAATATCTAATCTAAATCTACCCTCTTTCTGTTTAAAACCATTACCCCTCCTCCTATCGCTACACTCCTTGATAAAAAGTCCCTCTCCACCTTTTCTGTAGGCCCCCTTTAAGTGCTGAAAGACTGCTTGCTATAAGGTCTCCCTGGAGCCTTCTCTTCTCCAGACTGAACAACCCCAATGTGCTCAGCCTGTCTCATAGGAGAGGTGCTCCAGCCCTCTGGTCATCTTCGTGGTCCTCCTCTGGACCCGCTCCACAGGGTCCAGAGCCGGACACAGTACTCCAGGTGGGGTCTCACGAGAGCACAGTAGAGGGTCAGAATCACCTCCCTTGGCCTGGGGGCCATGCTTCTTTTGATGCAGCCCAGGATGTGGTGTTCTCTCTGGGTTGTGAGCACACATTGCCAGCTCATGTTGAGCTTCTCATCCACCAACACCCCCAGGTCCTTCTCCTCAGGGCTGCTCACAAGCCATTCTCTGCGCGGCCTGCATTTCTGCTTGGGATTGCCCTGACCCCTGTGCAGGACCCTGCACTTGGCCTTGTTGAATTTCGTGAGGTTCACACGGTGCCACTTCTCAAGCCTGTCAGGGTCCCTCTGGATGGCATACCATCCCTCCAGCATGTCGACCATGCCACACAGCTTGGTGTCTTCAGCAAACTTGCTGAGGGTGCACTCAATTCCACTGTCCACTGTGTCAACACAGATGTCGAACACCAGTCCCAGTACTGACCCCTGTGAAATGCCACTCATCATTGGTCTACACTTGGACATTGAGCCGTTGACCGCAAGTCTTTTAGTGCGGCCATCTAGCCAATTTCTTGTCCACTGGGTGGTCCATCTAACAAACACATGACTCTCTAATTTAGAGACCAGGGTGTCATATGGGATGCATGACATTGTGAAGGATGGAACACTCTGTACCACTACTGCATTTCACTCATCTCTTAGCATATGGTATGCTGAACTAGTCTAGTTGGTATGGGTCCACACTCAATTATGGGACATGAAGCTATGCCCAATCACCACATTAAACCTGATCTGTAACTATTCCTGAATGCTTAAGGTGTTCTATCTGAAATATATTTAGAAATACAGTAATTCACTCTTTTTCAAATTGCCCTACATTTATTTAGTTGTCCTTAAAAATCTGATATCAAATTGCCATTACTAATAGAAGTGTAGAGGAAGAAAATCTGTAGCAATTCCAAATGGAAGCACTTCAAGTAGAAAGATATGGGAGCCGCTGGGAGCACTTGCAGCAGTGACTGATGGGTAGAGATTGATCTCTTCTGTGCAAACCAAGCCTGCTGTCAGCAATAGCTTGTCTCTTTTTTGGCTGATTTCAAAAGCATTGCACAGAAAATTAGGTAACATGAAAGGTGATACTTCTCTCTTCTATATCCCACACCATGCACGATACAGAGCTTTATGTGATCTGGAAAATGAATGCAAAGCAATGAACTTGCAGGTAAAATTTGAGCGCACAATGGCTTCTAGCTGGGGAGCAGCATTAGAATTTACAGTATCTGTAGAGACAAAACAGGGTTGCCTGTGTCCCCTGGAAATATGGGAGTAGTTCAGGTAGGGCTACAGTAGTCCCTGGAGTAATTAATGATGACCAAGTAAAAAGAAATGCAGGAAAGATAGTCGAATATCTGATTTTGAGGACAGAGTGACAATGCCAATATCCTTGTGGATCATTAAGCTCCCAATTCAAGTATCAATGGCAGTGGCAGCAGACTTTTATTAGCCTTATCTTACTTTTTGACATATAAAACCCAAGTTTTTTGGAAGACCTTGTTGGAAAATTATTTATCTTAGGTGTTCCTTCATATTCCTTTATTTTGGTGGAATTCAAAATCTTTGGGAGTGGGCATGAATAACAAAGTAAATAAGTAATTTGGTCAGTAATTTGACACCTTTTCTTTGCTAACAAATGGTACAAACAGTAACACCAAGACATATATTGCAGCACTATACTATCCAACTTAATTTTGGATTCAAATGAAATGGAAAAGAAAATCAGTATAAATTCTACTTGTAAACTTTCTGCAAAAAGCAGATGAGATGTCATCCTAAAAAGTATTATTTCCATGTTCTTTCTTTTCTACAGAGATGGAAAGGGATCATTAGGAATATATATAACCCAGCAAGCAAGGGATTGTTATATACCTCTGCAAATAGCACATAATAAATCAGTGAACAAAACCCATGAAGACTCCACTGTTCGAAATATTTTTTTTTTTAAAATACCTACCCCTGCTATGACAGATATGACTGGGTGGTCTAGCTTAAAAAAATATCCCAAACAAATGAAAAAGGTTCTTCCCAGCAGCAGAGTCCTCTCATTACTTCAGAACTCAGGTTTGAGGCTTGAAGAAGCAGCAGTAGGGTTATTATCCTCTGTAAGATTCAGTCTCCTGTGACAATTTTGTGACAAACTCTAACAGGATAACAAGGTATGCAGGGCTAACACAGGAGGATGATAATGCACTTGAGATTGCCTTTTGAGTAATTATGTGATCCCAATTAAATTATTCTAGTTTAGAAAGTCTTAAAAGGCAGGTCAAAATTTGGTATTCATTGTCCATCTTTCTCTAGGAGTTGAAGTCCTGCTCAATACACTGCATAATTGCCATGAAAGTAATGATTACAGCCTCATTGTCAGGCTTCATTACTGAGCTTCCTTTGCAGCACTCACAGCTTAGGTTGCTCCCCAGTTTTTCTCACATTCGAATGCATCAGGTTCTGGTAATAAATGTCATTTAGGATATATAGAAAGGTACTGCCACACCAGAGATAATTCAATCCTAATTAAGCACTTGCAGTATTTCTAAAAAAAAAAAAAAAGGGGTTACTATTTATGCTGGTTCTTTTAATAACTTATGAGTCTGGACTCTACACAGTCAGATACACCTTCTGATCATAATCAGAATGTGGATGCACTTTGGGAAAAGATATCCTTTGGTTAAAAAGGAATTGCTTTGCCAATTTTGTCTCAGAAGAGTTTTCGCACTAGTATTCCAGAAGTAATCTTTCAAAGAAGCACATTTCATCATGCAGGCATTTTTGATTACTTTTCTACACAAAGTACATAGAATATTTGTCCTAAAGGACTGCAACTGACAGTAAAGAGACTGTTTCATTTACTTTAAAGAAAAGGATTAGCATTCAAAGTATCATGGGATCTTGGATGCTCTCTTTTTTTAGTGAGAGAGCAAATGACTTGTATTTGAATATATGCATAACTGCTATCTAATTATTTTGATCAGTGAAAAATAACTAATCGGGTCTACAAGAAATGTAGGCCAGAAATGGTCAGTTAATTTGTTTTCGCAATTAACTGTACCCTCCTATGGTTCTCCAATTTTGCTACTAGAGCCCAAAAATATCCTTTTATTTAGCATCAGTTATATAGTTTATCATTCAAGTAGAAGAAATCGGTCCCTCTAACCGCGGTGCATTTTCAGCTCAGATGTCAGACAACGAGATGGCACCCAGCTATTCAATAGCAAATTGGATGCAACTCCCACTAGGCATGCAGTGTCAAATTGGTCAAGGTCCACAATTAGAACTTCACTTAAATGATGCCTTTCTATAATTTGAATTCAAAATATCAAAAGCTTCATCAGCCTGCTTGTATGGTGAACAATGTTTACCTCTTAGAAAACCCTCAAACCATTCCTCAGATAACAAGACAGAAATGTGAAAAGGTCACTGACAAAAACCTATGAGGGGCAATCGAAAAGTATTTATTAACATTTGCATTAAATAATAACTTCTTCTGGAAGGAAGAGCTGCTGACCCTTTTTGCGAATAACATTGTAAAACTGACTATTTAAAAATACTAGCTTCTCACAAAATAAATCTCAGCAATTTCTTTTTTGTATATGGGTGTATATATAATCTTACATTAAAAACATAATTTGGCAGTGTGCTATACTGTTTAAGCAATAACTATCTACAACAGTTCACACTTCTTAAAAAGTTTTCATAATCCCAAGTATCCTGTTAGATGAAACAAAACAATCACAACATTGTTTAACCAAAAGCTTTTCTGAGTACATATACCTGGGCTGCACAACCTGAAGCTTACACCAAACTCAGAGACAGTGATGGAAAGGGCTCCATGGGCTCGGGATATGGCTTGGTACAACCCTTGAAAATGAATTGCTACCATTGATTTTATAACTCACTTGTGAGTTGAAATCCAGAGGTGAAGCTAAGGGCATCTTCTAACCCCAAAGACTGGAAAGCCAAGTTTGGTACGCTATTGTTATTTCCTTAAATAATTTTTCAATTCTATTAAAAATAAATAAAATCCATCTTTTTTTTGGAGCATGTCCAGTGTGTGCAGCTGGAATTTTGTGATGGAAAAAGTATGGTGTAACATTTGAGTTGATACAAGATTGGCCTTTCCCCAAGAGAAAATTATAGATTTTTCCACCAATCACAATGTAACACACAGTTTGCCAGGCTTAAAGTGCTTAGCAATATTCTTGGCAAAGGCTGATATATAATCATCTGTCAATTACACCACTGCTGTGTGTGGGAAAAAGAATTCATTTTGACTACATTAAAATCTGAGCTCCTTAATCCAGGCCTTGATATCTTTGTTCTACAGGAATACATTTTTCTATGCAACATAAGACAGAGATTTCAAGCTTTTCAGATTATTTCCACCATGTATTACCTGGAGTAAAAATGAAAAGTGAGGGGAATACTTTGCCATTCAGGTTACAATAAAGCAAACTACTAGAAGCATAATTTAAATTTTTTTTTGACAGAAAAATGCATCAGTTTTAGTCCTAGCCTGTCCCAAAGAAGGAAATCCAAGATCCAAAGCTTAAGGGAAAAAAGCTGTTGTTCACAGTATCACTTCGCAGGCAACAGAAAGTAGCCTATTGCAACAATAAAACACATTTGTGCCAGAAACAGAGCTTTTTTCCTCTTAGAATTAAATAATGTTTCCTTAATGTGATTTATGTCCATTGGTATCTGTGGAAAGCTTTGTGTTTTTCTGGTTTTGTGCCTACATATGCAAGCACCCCTCTGTACTCATCTCTAATAAACTAAACCTGTTCCTACTCCATGCTTGAGTTTCACACAGTTGAAGAGCTTGTGAATCTGCCATGGTGGTTGCATGTTAAACTTCTGATCCAACTTTCTGCATTGAAAAATATTAATGTGTCCTCAATATAATGTCATTGAGGAATTCTGAACTCTCCTGAGCCTCCTTTTTTTCAAGATTTAGATTTGCCTCTTATAATCTAACATACCAGTCCTTGGAGTTTTAAATTTGCTTTCTTTAAGCTTGTTGTCTCTGCTGTGGTGTCCTTTCTCCTTTTTTCTTTGAGAATCATGAAGCCTCTTGAGTCCGTGGTCAGTAGTCAACTAATTCATTTCAGTGATCAGAGTCAAACTGAAAAGGTCTTCCTGTCCCTCCCTTCTGCAAAAAAACCCAACAATTTCAAGCACTGTCAGACACTTTGTGCTTTGCTGCATTCTCCATCTGGTAGCTGTCTGTCAAGTCCCCTCTTACTACTTAATCATGGATTTCTTTAATTGCTGGGAAATATCATCTTCATCTGTAAGATTCCTCCCTCCATAGGATTCTCCATTTTAGCATAAACACACATCTTCTGTTGTACTAATGAAATGAGAATTCAGTGTTACTTCGGGGGGGGGGTGTTGGTGCACACAAAAAAATAAATCAATAGGTAATTAGGAGCTCAAAAGATTTTAAGTAAACTTTAAATGGAAACCTCAAATATTTACCTTAGCACTGGAAAGAAGAAAACATAAGTTGGGGAAAAAAATGTCTTGCTCACTCATTACACTGAAATAGTATGTTTAATAGTCTATTTCATTTTAATCTTGCGGAGTGTTAATAGTCTTTGCATACATATTACCTTAAATCCTACAATTTTATTTGCTTGAACACTATTCATATAGTGCTGAGTTACACAGACTATTTACATGTTGTATAAGGTAGAACATCTCATTTTAAACATGTTGCATTTTAATTTTGAACAGCCTCTTCTTCTGGTACTGAAAAGGGTTAATAGAATTTAGTCTATATCATTGATGATTTTATATATCACATCATGTAAAGTTTTGCTTTTCTTACCACAGTAAATAGGATTAGTCTACATAATCTCATAAAATAAAAGCTTCTGCTGTTCCTGCCTCCAGACATATTTTTGCAGTACTTTTCTGAACTTTTCAATTCTATTTCTTTGTGAAATTAACTAAAATCAAACATGTTTTCCTATGAAGACTTGCAGTATTTTAGAAGAGGCCATCCTACTAGTTGAACGATGTTTCTGACTGTTGTTTGTTCAAGGTGGGTTATTTTGGAAAATTGTGCTAGTAATAATTTTCATCTATAACTTCATAACAAAAAGTCATTTTTTGTGACAGTTATTTAACAGACTAACTTGTAAGTGTAAATCCCATTGCAAATCACTGAGACTAGGGATTAATGAAACTGCTGCCTCAGGTATTCCTCTCCTTGCAAGGTGAATATAGTCTAGCATCTATTGTCATGGACTAATGAACTTAATTTCACGACTAGCATGTTAATTTCAACTGCCTTCTTGCTATTAGTCCGTCTCTTTTGAAACGAAAGAAAATTTAGGATTTTTAGAAAAACAGGAGATGGGGTACTGGACTTCAGGCGATTGAGGTCCAAATCACAGATGCAACTTGAAGAAGGAAAACATATTTCAAACTCTACTTCTTTTATTTGCCAATTTCTCTAAACAGCTTAAAAGGTCCCTGCTTGCCCTTTCAGTCTATTCTTTCCAGGATGGCATATAGTCAGTCCCTTCACCTGAACCTTATTTCCTCCTCGCTAACTGTGAAGAAGGATCTGTCCCTTCCTTTTCTGTAAGCTTTCTTTTTTGTCTTGAAGAGAGGGCCTCTTTGAACTCTCACCTGCATGCTCAGGTCTCTGTGCCACGCTATACAGGACTGAGGACCTGCAGGAGACCCATGCGTATCCAAACAGTACGTGCTGTTACAATAGAAGCATAGAATTGCCCAGGTTGGAAAGGACCTTTCAGATCATCTGGTCCAACCATCCACCTAACTCTGACAGAAACCATCACTAAACCATATGCTTAAGCGCTATGTCTACCCATCTTTGAAATACCTCCAAGGACAGTGCCTCAATCACTTCCCTGGGCAGCCTGTTCCAATGCTTAACAACACTTTCAGTGTAAAAATTTTTCCTAATATCCAGTCTAAACCTCCCCTGGTGCAACTTGAGGCCATCTCCTCCTGTCCTGTTGCCAGACTTCATGGTGTATCATGGTATTTACAGTTGTACTCAATGATCTTAAGGGTCTTTTGTTTTTGTAGTTCAATTCCTTCTTGAAGCTTTCATCAGGTGTGCATATTGGCTCCCTCCTAAGAATAAGTAAACTATATAATAATAGACAACAAATGTGCATCATTCAAGTATCAGTAAAAGGAATAGAAATAACATATTAAGCAATCCCTTCCTTCACACACATGAGCACAAACACGCACAAACTGCACTGAAAATCTTGGTTTCCCCTTACAAGTAAACCTCACATGAAATCTCCAGGACAAATTCCTGGATGAGTGACTGTATATATTTTCCCGAGCCACTTTGTTAAAATATAATAAAAATAATAATTATTTGGATTTAAGTAACTCAGAAAAGCTGCTCATTGTTTAATATTCTGTCATCACTAATGTTATCTTTCAATTAATTTTCTGCCATACGGTTATATGAGAAAAATATTTGTATGAAGTCATCTTTTTAAAATTCATTTCATTTTCCTAGCTGAAACAGACCATCTGCACAAACACGCTGAGAAAATGAAAGGAAAACTTCACATATTTAATTTTATAAATCAGAATTATTCATACGATTAAGCTTTGTTGAGTTTAAATAACAAGCTGATTTGACATGCCCCTAATCAATTTGCATAACTGTTATCTCAGGAAAGTAACTGAGATACAGACTGCCCGACTGTACATGGAATTAAGCATAGGAAGCCTCGCCGGAGGAGAACAGGGGTGGAGGGAGAGAGGGAGGGAGGGAGAGGGCCTCCACTCTTTCTCATTGCACAGGATTTTATATTTCCAAGGTGGGTGGTTGCCAGGAAACAGTAAATACAACCGAAGAAATGGATTCATTTGACGTGATTCCCATGAGTGGGGCGAGGGAGCAGAACAGCATGCAATGACTAAGCTGAGGATCAGTTTGAGAAATCCACATTTGTTCAGGTGATTACGGAGCAAGCTACCCACAATAATTTATTTTCACATCCTTTCCTATTCTGTGTCCGTCTCCTGCAAAAAAGCAAGATGAGTGTAGCGCTGGAAGCCTCGTGGATTTTGAGGGCAGCTTTTCTGGGGCAGCTTTGCCTGGCACCAAAGAAGCGCCTTGATTGCTCTCACATGCCAGCGGGGACCTGGGGAGAGAGGAGCTGCCTGGCAGTGCCGATGGGGCAGCAGGGAGCTCCCCAAAGCCCCAGCTTCACTCCCACCCCTCTGACTCCTCTCCTGCCTACCCTGCTCTTCCCTTCTCCCTCATCTCTTCCTCCTTCCCACACTTAAAACTATGGAATTAACATCACATTTGCTTCCAGCTCTGCTTACACAACATTCATTTCCCATGTGTTTGTTTCATCCAGACTGAAATCTGCTGGATACAAAGCCCATATCCTTCTTGATATTTGGTTTTTTGGGTTTTTTTTATCTGGTACAATCAGGCGCTATTCTTATTTGTTTCCATGCATCATCACTGCAATAAACGTAAATAATAACAGTATGTGCACAAATTATCCATGATTAACTGTTTCTGGGGTGAGATTATCAGTTCTCTGGGCTACACTCCTCCCATAAGAAGTCTGTAATCTTATAGTAATATTAAATCATTGAAATGATTCAGAAATGTTAAAGCAGGAAGACTTCAGCAAGGGAAGCTGAAATCTGCAACTCCCTAATAACTGCTGTGACGTTTTTATGTAAAATTATGATGATAACTGGTGAGAAAATCTTGTGTCATGGCTCATATTTCTTATTTGTCTTTATTGTAATGTTGTAGACATAATGTCCTAGGAAAGATGTTTTGAGTTGGGTAAAAGTATATCTCTATCTCAGCAGCTAAAATTACAACTACTTTTGCTCCCAGAGTTACCATATTTTATTCAAACACTCTCAAAAGTTTAGTTAGTAACTTTGACCTAAGTAGGGATAATATCCTTTATGTATTCAACACTTACCTGTAATTTACACAGACTGAGGACAGTAGGATCTTCTTGACCTTGAATTATTTAATCTCAGGAATATCAGGTTTAAGGAGTAGTAAAAGAGAAGATTTTTCTTTAGTTAAAAGCTATATTACACCTATAAGAAACCAAGTTTTTCAGAGAAATTGGAAATTGAAAAGTGTAAATATATTTTGCACTGCGTAAACAACATTACATCAGTTTTAACATTAATGCATGCCCTCTTTTACTGCACACATTTTGCAGAGTTTAAGACTTGGAAAGGAGGATCAAAGCATAAAATCTACTCAGTATTTATACAACCCAGGCCCATGAGAAAGGGGGAAAAAAAAGCATAACTTCTCGTGAAGTCTGGATAAGAACTGCTTGTATGTCTTTGGTGGCTCACAGAGCTGAAAAAGACACCATTTCCTGGAAGTGGTACCTGCCTTGCCGCCATAGGACTCTGAGCTATGGAAATCTGGCATATGCTCATACCCTGACTAATGTGGATGTCTACCAAAATAGAGAGATGTCATAGATGTATGACTTACCCCAAGTGACTTTCCTCATGTCAACGCATATACTGACAGGAGCACAATGACCAGAAATCAAAATTTCCTGAATTGCAACCCTGTATTACTTCTCTCAAATCACATTGCCAAAAGTGTTTACAGTCTTTACAGTAAGATTTGCCATAGGGAACTACTATCAAGGTAGGTCACACTTCAAGCCTAGCAATTTTGACAGTATCCTTTCAGTATGTTTCTTTTTTCAAAGGATCAGTGTGAGCGACTGCCACTTTTTATCATGTAAGAGCACTTGCTGATTTTACTAGAACCAGCTTCTTCATTGCTTGCCTTACTGAAAACGTGGTGACAAGGTAGAGCTGTCAGGAAACCATGTCCTGTAAAAATAGCTGACTTTAGCAAAGTACTAATTCATACTAATTCCATACTCTATTCGTATTCTATAAATATATATGTTCCAATGCATGCTTAATATACAAAACTATTATTTATACAATACAAACCACCATGGAAAAATTGTTAAAGTTTCATGATGTATATACATAGTTGCGCAAATTACATCTCTATAGTGTTCTGTTATTGCTATTTTTGTTGGTGGTTTTGTTGTTCTTATTGTTATGAAATCTTACTTTGCAAATTGCTTGTAAATTGTCTCTTTAGTGTATGCACATGTGTGCATATACACAAATCCCTGGAATTACAAGGACAAGAACCTAAGAATAAAGCACCTTTTTGGTACCTTTGATGTTGTCCTCTGTTTATCATTGTGCTCATCAGGCTTTTCAGAATACCACCCATATTTTATTTCATTTTTTATTTCATTTTTAATCTTTACACATGAAAGTACTTCAAAAAAGAGCTCACCGTTATTGCCATTTAGTTGATAGGAAAAACGAGGCAAAGGAAGATAAACTGATCTATTAATGGTCATACAATGTCAAGCATGGCATTTGTCATGCCAGAGGTTCACCTTTCACTCTTCCACACATGTCAAGGTGGTGCCCTCCTCCCTAGCTCTGTCCTCAAGAGTTCAGCATCTTTTCTGGACTGTCTAGTAGACTAAGTTCTTAAAAATTGTTTAGGACAAGAATCATGCAGAAAATCCTGGTCTAAGCCAATTCCATGGGAGTTTTGCTGATGACTCTGATGTCTTATTTTATTTTTTTTTTAACCTGTTTATAATGTCCAGATGCCTTTTAAAAACGTTTAATAGCTATTTAAAACAGGGAAGGTGTTTCCTTCCAGGGAAGAGAATTCATTCATATTTGTATGTGTTTTCTTGTTCAGTTAGGCATTAGGCAGTTAGAATTTCATTGATTCCTTTGTTCCTGATAGTGCTCTTTTCCTAGCATATGTCACAAGAACAAGGCTGTGCATTCTTTCACTCATTTTTTCGTCCCTGCAATATAGGAAATACAGTGTCACAGCTGTGGAAAATAATTTCAACTGCCTGCCTGTAGTGGAAAAGCCTGGATAGATTTGGCTTCAATAATTTGGAGATGTGAGCGTGCTGAAGTGAAGCAGATGTGGGATGGTTGAAATGCATTGGAAGGAATGTGAAGGGAACGAAGCAGAGGAAATGGGGACCCCCATTTACTCTGGCACTTTCTTCTAGCTGCTAAACCAAGGATACAGATGTCAATAGCATTCTTAGACAGTTCAAGCCATAAATCTATTAACTGCTGCCCTGCCAGAGACACTTAGATCCAGGACAATCTGTTCCTATAGTTATTCCCATTGGCAATTAAAATCAGATGCCATGGAGCTTGATGGTGGTAGTTTCTTTTACTATTGGTATAACCTAAGGCTTATTTGGTAAAATAAAAATAAAAAAGCTATTATTTGCAATTTTGTATTATTTCAGAATACACTTTGAGAAAAAGATACTTCTGCTGAAAAAGAAACTAAACACAGCCATATGCTAACTTAAAAAAGGAATCAGTTTTGGGTTTTTTTTCCAACTTCCCTTTACAAATTTTTGAATCTCTTTGTATTTTGGAACACATGTGTCAAATCAAGAGTGTCTCTAGGTCAGGACACCCACATTTGTATGTGTATCCACATGTGTATCTAATATAAAGAAGAGTAACCTCAGTCTACGTACATTTTATGTTCGTGTACCTTTTCTGTAGTTAAACTGTCACTTGCTCTTACTTCAAAGACCTTCATAGAAAAGCCAGATGATGTCATCCTCTGCTGAAATTTGGCATAAACATCAAATGTTTCTGATAGCACATGCTGACCTTGCATGTTACTTTTACTTTTTCTTAATGTAGTATATAATCAATGGCTGTAGCATGGTTCCAAAGCAATTTAAACTACATCCCGATTTTGATTAACCCGGGAAAAGAAAAACATACAAAACTCTTTCAACAATTATTTTTTTTTGGTTTAAATGATCAATTTCTGTCTCAGTAATAAGGGATGGGAACTTAAAATAATTCGATTATTTTAAATATTTATGGAAAATTAGGAGGTAAAATTTGCTTGCTTTAAATGAACACTTGACACAAAATTACAGAAAAAAATAACAGGTCTCTGGGCTAAATATAAATACTCAGATAAATACATTTGCATATATTTCAAAACATCTGTAAAAGCATCAGTAAATGTGTAACCTTAGCTTTCCAGAAACATACCCAGTAAGGAAAGTGGGGTCCTTTTATGAACAACTTTCCTCTGTATTATGGGCTTAAACTGCTTATGATACTGTAATGTAATGTGCAGTGAAAGCAGAGAAAATATAAACCAGCAAGACTACTAGAAAAAAATATGTTTTTCTTCTGAAGTCTGCTGAAAATTTATTCTGGAAAGGGGGTTGCAGGCTGACCTTTTGCAGTACCATACTATCAGCTTGATGTAAGGGATGTAAGTCAAATTCATGATCTCACTGGTATACATGTTTGTGTCTCACCCATTGAAACCAGTATTGGAAAACCTCAAATAAAAATCATGCCGATATAAATCTGGGAAGTGACATTGGTTTCACTGTTATCTATATGGTGTGAAACAAAAAATACAATGACAAACTTTTTTGGTATCAGTCGAGTTTAAAGGATTGGCTCACGTGGTGTGTTGATCCCAGCCAGCACCTAATCACTCACATAAGTGCTCACTCACTCCTCCCCCATGGTAGATGGAGAGAGAATAGGGACACAAAAAGCAAGAAAAGTTGTGAGTCGAGATAAAGACAGTTTGATGAGCCAAGGAAAGAGAAAAACATTAGCATTGCAAACTGCAAAAGTTGAAAGCAGCCGCTAACAATCCCTGGAATAGAATGTACAGTAAGAAAGGGAGTGAGCAACGGATGAGGTAAAGGAGCAGATAGGTCAACATCGGGACCAGCAACAGAAAGTAGTAGCATGCCAAGTCACAGCTAAACAGATATAACAGCTATACGTTCAGTCTAGCACACTTTGATCAGGTCGGTCATTTTCTTGAACCCCTTGAGCAGCACTTAGGGCACCAAAAAGAATTGTGGTGGGTTGACCCTAACCAGCAGCCAAGAACCCACACAACTATTCATTCACTCCACACTCCATGAGAACAGGGTAGAGAAAATGAAGAAAAAACAGCAAAAAAAAATTGTGGGTCAAGACAAGACAGTTTATCAAGCGAAGGAAAGAGAAAAAAACATAAGCAATGCAAAGGAAATTGCTCACCATCTCCCATAAGCAGTCTGATACCCAACCAGTTCTGAGCAAAGGCCACCTTGGAAGCCAAACCAAAAATCCATTTTCCTCTACCTCAATTTTTGTTGCTGAGCATGATGTTGTATGGCATTGAATATCCCTTTGACCAGTCTGGAACAGTGGTTCAGGCTGTGCTCCTTCCCAACTTCTCACCCACCCCCAGCTTGCCTACTAGCCTCAGGGGGAAGGGGTCAGAGCGGGAGAAAGAGAAGGCCTTGATGTTGTGCAAGCACAGTTCAGTGAGAGACAAAACATTTGTTACGAATACTGCTTTAGTCACAAATCCAAAACATAGCACCATACCAGTTGCTATGAAGAAAGTTAACTCCACCCCAGCCAGAGCAAGTACAACTTGCTGCAGATGACACTTAATCACTTATATTGCAAAATGAACAAAAAGATTAGCAATTAGCAAAAGGGGACTGTTATATATGTCTATCAATGCAACAGGGTTTGTAAGCAAAGAGGGCCAAAGCAAGATCTTCCTAGGCCCTGGACAAGTCCCAGGAGGTTCTTGGACAAGTCCTGAAGGCCCCATCACCTGCAAAGGAGGGGGTTGTTTGAAGGAAGTACTTCCCCATGTGGCAGGTGCTTGGATGACTACAGCATTAGTTGACCAGACCTCGCTCACATCCTGCTACATAAATATCTGACTTGATACAGAGTCTGGATTCTGGGCTTTCTTGAATTTGAGTGAATTACACTAGACTCTTTTAATGGGAAATGCAGTGCTAACGTCACCTGACTTTAAGTGCCATCTTCAAGCTAGCATATCAAGGACCCCTCTGTAGTCATTGAAGGGTATAATGTATTTCCTTAGGGAATTCAGCCAATTACTTCACAGAGCTGTCTTAGGATGGGATGAATCACCCACTTTAGGTACTTATTGCTCTCCAGGTATTGAGGTTAAGTGCCAAAAAGCAGTATCAGAAAGAGAAACTGTGAATATCACTAATTGAAGAACTATCTTGAAAAAAGGTACAGCTCCAAAATATAACATTTAGCAAATCTGCCCAACGTAATCACAGTTTATGATTGATTAGGGTTTATTTGCTTTTGCTGGCTGACCTTAATGCTTTATTTTATTTATTTCTCCAAAGGGGAAATAAAACCCAAAGAACAACAACAACTCAACAATCAGCCAACAAAACCAGGTCAAATCCATGATCAAGAAAGATATATATAAATGCAAAACCAGAAGGCAGTTGAACTTTTCCAACTATAAAGTAAATTTTGGCCACCATTTTCTGTCACTTGAATGTGGTTTTGCAACACTAGCAAAATGTAGACCAGTCCTTTGTATATTGTGAATTTACTTCCAACAAACTGAATTGAGAAATTGTACAAAATGAACTGTTATCAAAACCAGGTGAAAAAGAATACTTTTAGGCTTATTACCCAAGACATAACATTTCAAAAATTGAGTTAACATTTCTAAAAATGAATTAACTCATTTTGCATAAAGAAATAGATGACAAAAAGTATTTCGATGGTTCTTATCAGATTCCTTTATTCCAAACACCTCAGTGCATTTATTGCCACTAATTAGTATGCTGCAATACTGTCAGAATAGCAACTAACTTACACAAAATACAAGCAAGTCTGGTAAATAAAATCACTGGCTATGACAATGCTATAATCATTAAAGGTGAGCTGGCAAACAAAGTTATGAAATTTTCATCCACTTAAGTAATGCATACTCACACGGGCCTGGTGAAGACAGCTGTCCAAGCACATAACTGAGACAGACTGTTCTTTCCTCAGGCTTAGAAGATTTTTTGTTTTCACTACATTAAACCCCTGTTCTGTTTGGAATTAACAGTATCACATGATTGTAAAAATAATTTGAATTATTCTAAAGGATGTAGCATAGGGCTGGGACTGAAAGAGGATAGGGAGTAACGCCTAAAAGTTTATGAATATTACCTCAGTGACCACTCCTTAAAACCATGGGCAACTTTAACCTGGCTCCAGTCTCCTTTCTTAATTCGAGATAGCACGGAAATGCTCACAGGAATATACAGTGAGGGGATGCACCAAGGCTAAATGGAAGCATAAACTTTTGCAGTCAGCCTGTACAACAGGGGAGAGCACCTATCTGCAAGCTGTGATGCCGGAGCCATGCAGATTTGCCTTCTGGCCTGCGCTGCTCTTCCATTTAGTTTATATCTTGCTAACCTGAACTGGGACTGACGATAGAAATTACAGGTATGGGCAAGGTTTCTTCTACCAGTTGTGTTTTTTATATCAATAATATTAAAATCCTTATTCACAATTAACCTGGATTGTTTTTCTGGTAATTTCTTGGTTTTGAAGAAAATGAATAATTAATAGTCACAATTATAGCTAATAAAATAGCATTAAAAAGGGATAACAACATTTTTACAAATTAGAGCTGAAAATTTTTCAGATGACAATGACAACATAGATGCTTTACTGCTTGTAAAACATAAAACTAAATCACAGCATAGAAATAAGATAGTTTTTTTCTTAAGTGAAAGATTTTTCATAGTATTGTTTTCAATTATAACCTCATCAGTTTTATTTTTATTTTCATTCTTGGCATTATTTTGGGGGGAAAAATATTCAGTAAAAGGTACAATGAAGGAAAGAACAAGTCACGGTTTCATTAATATGTACTGCTGTAAATACGTAACTCTGGAAAAACAGTCTGTAGGCACAAAAGAGACAATGAGGAAAATAGAAAAAATATAATCTATACTGTTTCTGTAATATTTTCCACAGTTCTTTCAGAAGTGTTACATGGTCTGTGAGAACCTGCAAAAGTTGCAGACAAAGCGTAAATGGTCTAGTAAATCCCAAACCTTTCATTTCACAGACTATCAATTGTCAAATGCGTGGGCTGAAATATAAGCTTTACAAGGCAATAATTCCATTGCAGTTTTTTTTGGAAATGTGACATTATCACCTGTCTCCCTTTTTTTGCTTTGGGTAAATTGAATAAAAACTCAAAGCTTTTTCCATGATGCAGCCTTTATGAGAACTGTTTTCCATAAAGTGGTTAGTACTATATCTAAAATTAATGGTTCTCTTCTATGCAAATATGCAAATGATGTTATTATAATGAGAGTAGAAGATAATAAAACACTTAAAAATGATGTGACTGAGAAACTACACAAAGCTCATCATACTCCCAGAGAAGCTGTTCAGCAACTACTAAAATGAAAATCAATCCTCTCCATCTTGAAATTTATGGCCTGCTGCTTCTGCTGTCTTTGAAGATACCATCCTCAAGGGTCAATGTATTTCCATGCAATGTTGGCACTTGTTTGAGAATAGGCTATACTGCAACTCCTAAACCAGGCAGCCACCCCACGTGAGCTCCAATCTTTCCTGTGTTCTTCACTTTTCGCTACCTGGAGAACCCAGACAGAATTTAGGATTTTAATTTAGACTGTTTGGTAGTTATGTGTGACAAAAGAGATAAGATTTGCTAATTAAATTTACTTTATTTTCAAGGGCAGGTTTCTGAAATATGTTATGGATGTTCTTCCTTTTCATAAAATTTGTAGATAAAACAAATCCAGGCCTAAACTAAGGCCATCTTTAAATTGCTGGTCTCTTTCCTCACCTTTTGAGATTTACAGGACAAGATCAGATTTACATTCTGAAAAAGAACGGTAATTAGTATTTCAGTGACTATTCATTCTCTTCCAATGAAGGATACAGCTCAACCCCAGTCAGTCTAGACAAAATATGAAGTGGATGGCACATGAACAAGCAAATTTATTCCTAGCCAGTCAGAAAGAAACCAAGAAGATTCTACGGGAAATTAACAAACCACTACCAGTTCACCTAGGATTGATATCCTCTGCATAGAATTTCTGAATCATCCTATAGAGAGCATACATAACTACAAAAAGGCTGTAATTTTTAAATGAATGTGACAGGATCATCAAAAAAGTTTAAACTACTATTAAAAATCTTTTGGATGTCTGTGGGCTTTTACATGGAATAACACAGCTCATCGAATTTGTGAATTTGGGTCCAATTATTTCAGTACAATTAATGAACATTACCTTGTTTTACACCCTATTAGTATTTAGGCTATCAGAATATATTTGGTACTGCTCTGCAAAAAAGACACATGCAGGACATTCTGGTGGGGGTGCGTGCAGAGCCTTATGTTCTCTTCATCTTTCTCATTAAAGCAAAACAGGACAAATGAAACTAATTGACGCAGGCACCATGAGATCACTGCACTGGTTTTATACATTTCCTAGGTATTAAAAGAGAAAAACAGTGCATCATTAAGATACTGCTTTTGATAAGACCAGTAAAGTCTTATCTGTTGTTTTCATCTAGAAGAGCTTTATTATTTCAGTAAAGGTATTAGATACCTTCCAAAATGAAGTTGTTATTCTCACCCTTGAACTCAAAAAACCACATAAAACTGCAACAACAAGTTTCTTGGCAAGATTTGTCTTAAATTTACATATAATGTAAACACCACAGACACCTTAGTTTTCCAAAACTCAAAATTTCCTTAGTATCTCACATTGACCTCTGAGCTTATTGTTCCAGACTCTCACAGCTTTTGCAGTTCCTGTCATGCCACATTCACAAGACTGAGGAGCTGAAGGTTTTCTAGGAACATGATTCTAAATGTTCATCCCTTACAAATAGGATTTCCAAACCTCAGCACGTTCCTGAATGTATCAAAACATTGAGAACTTTGCAAAGGAAAGGGAATCGGAGCTGTAAGCCGGTAATATTGGCATCATCCTGGCTGACAGGATAGTGAAGTGCTTATGAGATAAGAAAAGCAAAATAGTATGTTTTTAAACTAAATTCAGGATTCCACAGCAGAGAATGAGTGGTGGAGTCCTGCATCTGCAAATATCAGTGGCCTGGGCCCCTGCAATGGCTCTAGGTAAGCTCTGCAGTCCTGAAACTTGGAGAAAGAAGAAAGGGTCCAGGAACCATAGTAGAGTCTCTGGGAGAAAGACATATGTCTGCATGTCAGGGAGATCCAGATAGTCACCAGTCCTGACTGTTATCCGCTTACCAAGTTGGAACAAAACATTGGCTCAAAGTAAAACAGAAGAGTTCTGTTCAGGAAACAAAAGCTGAGGTTAATGTTATCTAACATTAGATGGGCACACTACAGACATTTACAGCTGAGCTGATAACCCTATTTTGTCTCTACAGTGAATCAAAATAATCACATTTAGACTATCAGTCATCTGACTTCTTTTAGTCATCGATATTAGGATGAAACATGTATTTCTTTCTGTTGGTCATACAGAGTCCACACAAGTCAAAACTCTGCTTTGCAGCAGTCCATATTTGGCCAAATGAATGACCTTCATTTCTAAGGTCACTTTCTATTTGGTGCAGTGTGGAATAATTACTAAAATAGCCAAAAATACAGCATTGTTCACACACTAAGGAAAGGTATAAAATCAAAAGGCTTCTAAGGTAGAATACAGCCGCAGCTGTCATGCAAAGAATTCAGCATCTGCGATTCCCTGTACAATATTGCTTGCAAAGCTACACGGGGGATGGAATGGAATGTGACCTTCTGTGGCCTTGCCCTGTGATGTATAGCAGATATGGGAATGAGCTGGTACTATGGAACCAATAAGCTGCCTATTTGCTACCCTGAGACAACATTTTGTCAAATTTTGACGAAATGCTGTCCTTTGTGCGAACTTTGCTCATTATAATGTCATTATAATACCAAAACACACCTCCATCCTGAAGGCTATCCGCCTCCAAGGTGCGACCACTCCTCCTTGAGTCTGCGCCCTGAATTTTTTGTAAACTATACCTTTAAATGTGAAGCGAGAGAATTTTACACCAATCATAATATATATTAAATGCGACTGGACTGATAGTGGTCAATTGGGCATCGCTCAGAATTTAAACCTAGCTGCACCTAGCCTGCCACCTCGGTGGGGAGTGTTAGAAAGCAAGGAGGTTTATTTTCTGCCAAAACTGCTTGGCCCCTTTCAAGCAATATGCTGTTACAGGAACTAGAGGGATACAAAGTTCAGAATCTTCCATAGGCAAAGTCATTTCCTTATAGAAGAAAATCAAGAAAGAACATTTGTAGCGAGACATGTCTCAAACTCAACAGAAATGTAAACAGTTAGGGAATACAGTAATTTTTTCATATTTTGACTTTTGAACAACATATTGAACATGTTGAGATTCTTGTTCAGACTCAAGCTATTATTTTACAAATTCTGTAGTTCCTAGAGTCATTTTGCAAACTTCAGAATTTTTCACTAATATTTCTCTGCTTGTATATGTTTACTTTTCTTTGTGCTTTTCATTATATATTCAGTTTATATGCATTTATAAAAATAGGTTTCATCACATAATTTTCTGGGTTTAACATATGTCTCAGCTGTATTTCCTCCTTTGTCAAATATACTGATTGATATAAAGTCCCAGCATTCACCAACAATTAAGGATGTTCACGCAGTTTGTAAGAAACCAATATTATATATTTCAGACACCTGAAACAGAAGTCATAGATTTAGGACACAAAAATGTATCTGAGTAATATGCGTATTAATCCTTCTTTACTTCATGTGAGTCCTGGGAGTCTTCAGTACTTAGAAAACATTAGGATTCTTGAGTAAGTAGTAAGACAGCAGTGTAAAGCATTTATCCTAACCAGAATACTGTGACAAATGAGCTACTCTTTAGAGTATTTTAACAGTTTCAGTGAACTGCAACAGAAGGTGAAGAGACACCCCATTGTCCAACCTGTATATCTCAGGGATAGACATCAGCATGATTTATTGCAAGAGCTTGAACTGAGCCTGCAGCAACGGAGCAGCAGTTTCTGATCAGTAGGGAGGGCTGGGCTGGGATGACTAACAACTTCACTGAAGTCGATCACTCTTACACAAAGCATCTGTCAGGACTTTGCTACGAGACATTTACAAATCGCGGATCATGACAAGTACAGAATGTTCTGTGCTTCTACTTCTGTTTTTTGCCTGGCTGAAGTTAGCAGTAAGATGATTTGTATTCAGTACACTTGTTTTTCACTATGTTACGCCCTATTTTGCTTTAAGTACAGTTCAAAATTTCTCACCACAGCATAGCCAAATTAACTCAAATTAGCCAAATTAACTCAAGTTCTTTCCTGATTTTGCTTATGTAAAGGTATTATAGGAGGGACCACTGGGAACAGACACACTGCACATGTGCAAAAGTTTTTTCCTCTGCCACCTTTGCCCTGTAAACTGATTTCGGTGGATCTCCTGAAGCCAAAGTCTGCCACAGAGTGGACTTCATAGGTCGTGGTTAGGGGAAAAACATACTATATGGTACCAGTTACTTAGCTTCTCCCTAAAAAATATCACCATTTTAACATCCACATTTAACATCCACATTTACCAAATCCTCTGTGTTCCTCCGTGCTTTTATCTAGTTTTCTTTTTTTTTCAGCAACTTCTGAATGTGATAAAATATAATTATACATAATGAGATACAAAGTATAGCACTATTACTTTATGATGGTTGTCAAAATTGCATTTAGAAAACCATATGGGCTGCACTTCCATTGCTGCCCCAGTGAATTTGGCACTAAATTTTGCTAGTGATGCTTTAATGGAAAATCAGGAGATGAGGTATCAAAATATAAGAACTTGTATGACCCCCAGGTGTTTTTAAATGAAAGATGGTGACCCGGCCAGAGATTTTCATGGCTAAAGTTCAAAAAAACACTTCATAATTAATCCATTTAAACTGTGCTATACTTCTAGTATTTCACCTTTTTTTTTCCCTCTGTTTATTTGAATGACAAACAGTAGGAAGAGAATTGGTATGGCACTTCCATTATCATTCAAAATGCGGTACATATTTTATAAGGCAATGTACCATTTATTTGGTATGATAAATGAGTGATAAATGCCTATAATAATGTAGAATGAATCATGCTCGTTATCATATTCTTGATGTAAGAAATAAGAATGTTTTAACAACTACTAAAGCAACAAAAACAGATTACATTTTCTAAAAGCATATATTTACCCCAGAAAGAGGATGAGAAGGACAGTTAATTTCTATTGTTCTTATACTGGGCCGTAAAAAAGAACTGGAAAATTAGGTATGAAATAGTTTTATATTCTTGATGGATTCATGAATAGTAAACAATTCTGAACCTGGCTGAATTACAGAATACAGACCACAGTTCCTTCAGTGTGGATGATAGCACCTTTACTCACTCTGAGTCTGTAAGGACAGGAAAAGGCGACAATTGTCAGTACTTATGCAACACTGTCAAACATTAAATGTGCTCCCTGCCAGGATTTGTCTTTTCAGTATAACCTCAAAATGTCAAAATCTCTCTGTTTCCCAAGTTTCCTGATCACCCCTTTTCCCAGTGAAGCCTGTTCCTAGCAGAAGAAAGGAAAGAAGAGTTTTAGTCTGAAGCAGAATGTGTCTAAGAATAAATATTCTAACACTGATTTCAAGAGCTTAGTTCTTGTCTCCTTTACACCGATTTTATAGTCCCGTGGTACTTTCAGCAGTGATCTTTGGGCCATTAAGTATAAGAACATCGCAGCTTGAAATATATATAGTTGCTAAAAAGTAAGCTAATGGACAGAATATAGTGTATTTCTTGCACAAAAGATGATAAAGAAGAGCTGAAGGTTTTGGTGGTTTTGTGCTCTAATTGGCAAAAGCGCAAAGTGTGCACTCGAATTTTAAGAACTGCATCCTGATTTCAACTAAGACATCACATTAGTTTGAGACAATTACCTAATTGACCTTCTCCCGGTGTCGCCAACAGATGAAGTATTCATCCCAAACTTAGACACAGGGAAAAAGATTGACAGCCAATAATGCTGTTTAAGGGTTTTCTTTTGTACTGTTTTTTGTCCTTAGTAATAAGACTAGCTTGCTTTCTATTCAATCTTTAGTACACAGGTTACATTGCAGTTAATATTCTGCGCTGGCAGATTGAAAGAATAAGAACTACAAGAGCTATGTTCTCAGGGGTAATCCCAGATTTCATTCTACATAAGATCTTAATTAGAAATAAATAAAAATGATGGGCATTTCAACAGCTGAAACAGCTTTTCTAAGTTGTTTGGATTTACCTACATTAAACAAAGACAGAGTATATTATTCCTTGTGAAAAACGGAACATGTTGAAAGAATTTGCTTTTGTTCATCCCTCACGCACAAGCTTTGGAATGAACATAGCAGAAAGAGAGGTAATTCTATAGAGAAGGTTTGGATTTTTCTACTGCAAACCTAATGCCAATAGGGACACAGTAAAATATAACCAGGTTATCAATAATCAGTTTTGTACAATGGAGCCAAACTTTTTTGCTCTACGCTAGAAAACAGGCTGCAGCACTGAAATCACTGCAGTCGCACAGATTTATACCAGCTAGAAATATCTACCAGCTTTTATTAGGCTGCTAATATTACAGCTTTCAATATGTGCCTTTTAGGCTCGAATCTGTGTTTTACAAAGAAAAACCTTCCCTAAATCTGCTCCCAAACTGATGTTTTTTAATAGGATTTTTTAAAGACTTTTGAATGGGGGAAACATCATGCATATTTTTCCCAATGGGATATTTGTAGAATGGCCTATATTGGCTGATACACCATATAGCATTATTATTAGTAATGTATTATTAATGATAATAGTTGTAGCACCACTGATGTATATTTGTAAATCATAGAATCATAGAATTCATAGTATATTTGTAAATGTTTGTATTTATTTACACATACAAACATATATGCAAATATACATACCATATATATACATACATATATGTATACATATGTATGCATGTGTATGTCTACGTATATGCACTTATATTTACATAGCTAGAAAAGCAACTATATGTTTAACCATATATATGTAGACAGATCCCAGGACCATCAAAGTCCTTAATATGAGGAAATGTGTAAAAGCAGACACATAATTCCTGTGGCAGCCTAAATTATACACTACGCATGATAAGAGAGTCAGTATTACATGCATCTGCGACATGACAGATCACAGCTTCCTGGGGCTTTTACAAGCCTTTCTTATTTTGTGTGTTCACTGTATTTAAGTGTAAGTGTATAGTATTTCTCAGAAATATGTCAATATTAGAAACTAAAAGAATCTGCTGAATTTTATGGAAGAAACTTATTACTAACACTAAAATATTTCATTTTCTTCCATTTTGATTTCTAAATGAATAATACCATAAAATAGTTACTTCCAACATAACCATAATACTGACATGCAATATAAACTCTGGTAGAAAAATACATAGTATATATGAAATTTCCCATCAGAGAGACTTTAAATCTTACATAAATGACTAATCTTACATTTTGTCTTTTAATGTGATTTATGACAATCGTTTTTCTTACAGAAATAAAAACATTATTAACTGAAAATGAATTTATGTTAATAAACACTGGTTTGAGTAAATGTTCTGACTCTATTATAATTTATACATATGTGCTTATCTGAGAATTTAATAAGTACTTTCTTCACTATTAATTAAATATTATATGAAAAGATAAAAAGCCATAATAATAATAATAATAAAAAAACTGAATTAAAATATTATATAATTCTTTATTTAAAATTTTACTTGAAGAATAAGAATATACTAGATACCTCATTCTGTTTCTTTATAAATTGGCTTTTATGTCCAAGGAGATGGAAACTATAGCACAGTGGGGAAAAAAAAAAAAGGCAAAACAAAGGATGCATCTTCAAACATAATTTCCTTAAACTGAATTCCAAAAGGTATCTCTTTTCCACAACTTCATAAACTCTAGTAAGAACATAAAACTGGCCAGAAACCATTTCAGTGGTTTCTCTTCCTCCTAACAAATTGAATTTCCTTTGTGGGCAATGGCTGCTAAAGGAGTCCCACTTGCTGTCTTGAAAAACAGGACACCTCAGTAAAGAGCTAATCCTGGCTTCCACCAAATCTCTGGGGGAACTGAGAACCAGCTCTGTCAGTAGTGAGTAAGATGGAAAAGATAGCAGATAACAGTCATATTCTGAACAGAAAATCCTTGACGTCACTATCATGGAATCATAGAATCATAGAATGGTCTGGGTTGGAAGGGACCTTAAAGATCATCTAGTTCCAACCCCCCTGCCACGGGCAGGAACATCTCCCACTAGACCAGGTTGCTCAGAGCCCCATCCAGCCTGGTCTTGAACACTTCCAGGGATGGGGCATCCACAACCTCCCTGGGCAACCTGTTCAGTGCCTCACCACCCTCACAGGAAAGAGTTTCTTCCTAAATAAATCTCCCCTCTTCCAGTTTAAAACCATTACCCCTCATCCTATCATTACACTCCCTGATAAAGAGTCCCTCCCCATCTTTCCTGTAGGCCCCCTTCAGGTACTGGAAGGCTGCTCTAAGGTCTCCCTGGAGCCTTCTCTTCTCCAGGCTGAACAACCCCAACTCTCTCAGCCTGTTTTCATAGTACAGGTGCTCCAGCCCTCTGATCATCTTTGTGGCCCTCCTCTGGACCCACTCCAACAGGTCCATGTCCTTCTTGTGCTGAGAACTCCTCCAGAGCTGGACACTGTACTCCAGGTGGGGTCTGATGAGAGTGGAGTAGAGGGGCAGAATCACCTCCCTCGACCTGCTGGCCACGCTTCTTTGGATGCAGCCCAGGATGCGGTTGGCTTTCAGGGCTGCAAGCATACATTGCTGGCTCATGTTGAGCTTCTCGTCCACCAACACCCCCAAGTCCTTCTCCTCAGGGCTGCTCTCAAGCCATTCTCTGCCCATCCTGTATTTGTGCCTGGGATTGCCATGGCCCAGATGCAGGACCTTGCATTTGGCCTGGTTGAACTTCATGAGGCTTGCACAGACAAACCATTACGTTACACTATATAGTGCTACAATCTGTAATATCACATCAGGGATTGCGTACTGAGGGGAAGTGGAAGGAGGATGTTGGTCACTGCAAAGAAAGTTACCTCAGAGGTGCTTTTGTGTCTGGCAAATCTCTTGTTCTTACATTATTGATAAACTATTTTTGTCCATTCTGACAAACTTTAAGCAATGGTTCTTAGTTCTAAAGGAACAAATTTGTTCTCCGCAGAAGCACAGAGTTCATAAATTGAGGGAGAAAGTGTTGCAACAAGTAGTTCTCTACTTCTTTTCAGAGTTGCTTATTTTTATTCGACAAGAGTACTGAACTGAAGTAAAAAAATAAAATTTTCCTTCACACACAATAACAATCAGTTCTGGAGAGATTAGGTGCTTGAGGTTAAAACCATATACAAATATTCCTTATTGTACCCTAGGAAGCATCTTATATCCACATTATAGAGCCGAGCACTTGGCCTAGGGATGCTGAGGTGGAGGTTTTATAGGCTTCAGAATTACCTTCCTTAAGGTTATGAATTTGGCTTTGGGAACAATCATGAACACTAAGAAATACTTCCTGAATCCTATAGAATCAGGAGTATCTCAGAGGATGCTCCATGGCAAAGGTGAAAGGAAACTTTCTCATTCCTCTGGAAGGCAAGAGTGAGGAAATTAGAGGGATTTGTAACTCAGAGAAGATACCTGTTTTCTTGCCTAATCCTGAGACTAACTCTTTTTGTTCAGAGCACGTTGTAGTGTTGTGAAGTATCCCTAATACTTTTTCTTATGCAACAGCAATATAAGGAAGCCTCTTGTTCTGGATGATGGTTATAACAGGAATGCAAACAGGGATACTATGGTTATTATGAGAATGACCTATCTTTCAAAAAGAAAAAAATGTTGGAGGTGTTTCATTTAAACTTTTTAACATGTTTCAGAAATGCACAGTTGTTTTTCTGAAACAAAAATATACAAATTTCCTTATTGACTATTAAACACTAGTCTGCTCCAAATGCTTCAGGGAAAGACTGTTAAATATGTTAGTTATTTGAGAGATCATCTGCTACACAATAGACATGTTTCATATCTTTTTGTGAATGAGTGGTTTGATACCTGAAGCATAAGATTAACATCTTCTTTTCTAAAATTCAACTTCTCCAAAATTCAAATTACCATTTAACTACAGCAACTCTGGATATTTTATTTCATAATAATTTCCCATTGCTTTTCAGTTACACAGCATTAATTTTTACAGATCTACATCATTCTAACCTGCATGTTTTGATTAAACTGGATTTCAGTTTGTGAGCTGTCTCAAATGTTTGATTTTCCTCTAGTGTTTAATTCGCTGTCTTTGGATCTTGTCTTTTACTTGAATCAATATGTTTATATTCCTCTTCCTGAACAAAGCTGCTAATTGATACATCGTTTTTCAACTATTAGCTCCTCAAAAGGCAAGTGTTTAAGGAATAAATAAAACTGATCATTATATTTATCTAAAAGAGGAGGCTTCTTTGCTGTGGGAAATGTGTCAAGCACCCTGTGTGGACAATGAGTGTGAATGTAAAGAGGGACCCTGAGGTTGGAGAGAGCAAATTCCTTCCTGCTCTTCAGGACGCAGGTAGATGCCAGCCTTTCCTCCTTGAAGGGGCAAGCACCTCCCAAGCACAGGGAAAGCAGTCACCAGCACTGTCAGGACTTGCTTCCTAAATTGTCATGTCAACTTGTAGATACTATCTTTTAGGAGCTTCTTATGTCTAGGTTAACAATTTACAGTTAAAAGCCAAAATTTCTGATTTGATTACAGACCTTCTATAAACATGACCTGATAGTAAAATATAGAAAATTAAAAAGATTTTTCAAGCAATTTAAACTGAACATTCACATTAGTTATCTGTGCATGAACATTAGAGTATCTATTCTGCAATAATTATTTGAAAGAAAACCAATAAATTGTACATAGGAAAGTTTGCAGATAAGAAGAAAAATACAAACATAAGTTTTTAACTGAACATGTGTTCATGCCTTTTTTCCCCCCTCAATATTCATTGAACTCTGCTGGCAAGCTTTAGAAAACCTTGCAGAAATATAAACAGAAACAAAACCAATTCCTCTGTGTAATTTTGTATACATCCCTTACATCTCTGTACACTGTGTAAAAGCATGTTGCTGGAGGGTTTTCTGTAGCTCTTTTTAAACTGAGAACCTTTCAAAACACAGTGAAACATTTCCAGACTGCTGGGTTGCAAAATTTGTTGATTTTGGAATATATTATATATTCTTATACTTAATTTATATAGCCATGAAAACCATAATAAAATAATAAAACCCCTGTTATTTTGCAGTTATTAAAATATTTTAATATTAAGTATATGTCTTTTTAAAAGGTTGAGTGCATGTGATTTTGGTATATTCTGCCTGAGGCTCTTTAAGTGCTTTTCAGACATTGATTCTTTCTCACAACACTGCAACAGAGATGACAGCAAATTATTTTCCTCATTTTGTCACAAAGCAAACACATTAAAAAAAACAGATACGTTTTATTAGATGATGGAACCATTGTATAAATTTGTGATGAAAGATTTCTATATCAGAACAGAAGCTTTTTATTTAAATTGTTAATTTTAACTTTTAAAAATCTTTTTATCGTCTGTTTTTTTTCTTGACTGGGAAGGATGGAATTCTGGCCAAATAAACTTCTGGTATTCTATAGGTCTGCATATAGAAATAGCATAGATAGATATAGCTTCATGCTTCTGTTTGAATTTGTCTCCCTCCTCATGTCTCTTTTAAAGATATTTTGCTGTGTGTGAATAAAAATATCTTTTTTTTCTTTCTTTTTTTTTTTAAACTAGAATCCGCCCCCCACATCACACAAGACTTTTCAGAATGAGGCAACTGTGATGAGGCATGATCCTTCCTCGTTGCTGTCTTTTCCACAAGGTTATAAACAGCTTTCCTCCCCAGTGATGAAACCTTAAAACATTTTATGAAACAGAATTCTCATTTTATATATTCCAGCTTTCAGCTGTAAATGCAGGGGAAAAAAAAGTCCCGGAAAAAAAATCTCTGGACTTTGACAAATGATGATAATTGGCATTACCATAATGTCTAAGAATTCCAGCCATGTAGCAGAGCATTATCATGGCAGACACTCTACAACACTCATAGATGGTTTTAAGCTTGGTGATCTTAAATCTATAATCTACATTTAAGATGAGAAGCAACAGATTGAAATAGGCAGATGGAAAAATGCAAGGGAAAATGAGGCGATGGCATTAAAAACAGCAGTTTTCACAGACTAGTAATCTATTTTCCAGATTTCATCCAAGCATCATAGTAAAGAAGAGTTTTAAGGAGGAATTTGAAAGAGAATGATAACGTAGCTCTGCGGAAAACCTCCTTAGCAGCAGCGACACCAAAAAAAAAAAAAAGGCAGAAAATATGTTCTTGATAATTTGCACCAGGGAAGTGAAGCATTCAGCTGAGGGAAGAAGAAAAGGTCTGAAGTCAGGGCATTACCCATGGTCTTCACCAGCCAGATGAAAACCTACACTGAATTGAAAGGCAAGATATATTAACTTACTCACTGTGCCAAGTGCAGCTGCATTTCTGGCTAAGCTGACATTCAGGCAGGTAATGTTGGCCTCCATTTAGAGGATGGAGGACATGGCATTATGTTTCTTGTGAAAAGACCTTATAGATGTGTTATAAAAGTCCTGATTGTCTAATGTCCAGACTACATTCTTTGTGTTTGGTATTTGATTTCCCTCACAAAACAGTTGAATAGCACCTAACACTAGCACACAAACAAAAAAATTTTTTTTTTCTTCAATGTAACTGTCAGCACTTGACAGAAAGGTGCAGGGTTTGACTTGACCTAGGGTGATGGATCACTGCAGGTGAATCACCGCTACTTCTCCTTAGTAGGTGGCAAGGTACTTCTTTGACTCCCTATGGGCTTAACAGTTTCATCTGAACACAGGAGAGGAGCCATCTGCCAAAAGGTAACTAGTAGTTTCCATAGAATATACTGTATGTCCTACTTGATAGCTGAAAAAGCATTTACTTTTCATTTTCACAGCACTAATAAATACACTTTGTACTTATTTCCCTCTTTCACCCTTTTTCACTTAGTTCATCAGTGCAAAGTTTATGAATATACTTTTTCAAATACTGAGTATATGATTTAATTGTAATTACAAAGTACATATTTGGTAGAAATATTGGTAGAATTGACTTACAGCAGAAAACATGAAGCAAAGTTTAAAAAAATGTTTAATTAATCATTATCACTGCCACTGAGATCCTTATTTACATTGGCACTTGCATTATCATTCAAATGAAATTAATTCTAATATAAAGCAAAGCAAAGGATATATATGGCTAATACTAAACATTCATGATACTGCTAATATTTAAAAGGCCTCACCAGCCCAAATGCTTGACTAACTTCCAATTTTTCTTGCTTTTCCTGGAAATTCTATTAGATGTTAGGGAAAACAGAAGCATAATCCATTAACTCACACTATGGTACTCTGACTAATTCAGTGAACACAAAAAATGTCTGTGCTTTTTTCCATCTAGTTCCACTTGTATCTTAAAAAGATGGAATTATTATTGTACTCCAGAGGGTCATGGTCATGGATGTTAAGGAATGCTTTCTTGTTTTTTCTTTACTGAAACTTTTAGTCAGAAAACTTTAACGGAATTGAAGATTTTACAATTTGAGTTATGAAAATTTAGGTTCTGAAAGGAAAAATAAATGCTTTGTTACTGTGTTTGTTCCTTTGAATAATAAACCTGGACCCCCTGAATACTTCTTTAAAATGGCAAACTTGATTATTTGGAGCTGGAAGGAGTCTATTACTGCCTTGCAGTGCAAGTGAAGGTCCTGTAAATGTGAAGTGCATGTATCAAGGTGAGAACAGATTCTTCTTACATGTGGAGCGATGAAGCAAATTACGTATACCATCTTGCATCAATACTGATAGGAGAAATATACGAAATGTATAATTGAAGCTTGCAGGTGAAGCTGAAGAAATCATAGGAGTTCAAAGGTGCAATTTATGTGAACAGCTTGCTCTTGATACTAAAGCGAGAGTTTGTCACCCACTCCCACAGACTCCTACTAAGAAAAGTGGCTTGATTTAAGCTTATCTCCTATCAGCATTATTCTGTATTCCTACACACTGGACTTCATCCATCTCCTTTTCTAGCATTTCAAAGCTGACATCAACCCTTCTTGATAAAAGATGCTCTACTGGATCCTTACATGTGCCTCATTTTCCACCCTTTTCTACCCTGTGCTCCTTATCTCCCTTTCACAGTATGAGACTGTGTCTTCTGAGAGAAGTGGATTTTACCTTGAGTTAGTCCCTTCTAGTATAAAGGGATGTTAACCTTACTGTAGGGCTTATATATGGGCAGCTACACTCCACTGTGAGAATGTGCTGATCTTTTCACACTGCCTGCAACATTGCTCTGTTCACAGGCATACTTCCAGCCTCTGCCATCCAGGGCCAAATTCCAGTCCACGGTTTCCTAGTATAAGGTTTACTTTCCCATTGCCGCCTTGCTTAACCTTTACTTCACAAGGCTGTCTGAAGAAGGAGGCATGGTGTCTGCACAGCCTTTCTCATGGATCTAGCCTCTATCTGTGAGCCTCACGCAGACAGTGACAAATTCCCTCTAACAGGTTACATTCCTTCATCCCACAGGTCACCATGTGGTGTGTAGAGGATGGACAGCTAACAGAGAAAGGAGTAAATCTACAGATTATTAACATAAGAAAGACAAATAGCTGTGCAGTTTATGGGCCTAATGTAGACGACCTAAATAAGTACTGGAGAGGTATTTCCAGAGAGGGATGGAGAGTAAGAAACTACTCAAAATGCTCTGTGCTACTTTTTGAAAGTTTTTGGCTCTCAAGGGAGATGAGGCACCTAAAGAGCTGCACAGAGGAGCGAAGAACAAATATCCAAAATCCTTCTGAACTGTGAAGAAACAGCCCATAGCATATCCATGGGTGAGAGAGATGGGTGAAAAGGTCATATATAAAGTACTCGGTAAAAGAGCTTTGGGCTTTCCTTATAATAATGCAGTTCATTACTGACTGAGAAAGAACCATGCTCTGTCACCTTCCCTAAGGACCAGACACTAATGTGTGACATGAATCCATACATTATGAAAAGAAGGTAGATAGGCAGCCAGGGCTTGTGGGCTGTTTTGACTGCTGTGCTGATGTTGCTGGCTTTTTTCTGAACTGTGAAAGAAGTAATGCCCCCTGCAGTGTCAGCATGTCCCATAAAACTCAGTATAGAAAGTTTATGTTCTTGAACATTGAGCATGAAAAATCATTTAACTGCTAAAAAACAATGGAATTTGACCTCAAAGTTAAAAAATCACTTTAAAGTACAGTGTTTATCAGTTGTCAAAATACTGCATGTTCTCAGTGGTAAAACGATATTATTCTCTAATTGACCTAAGTTAAGAATTATTATTGATGACTGAAATTTATAAAGCAAAATCCCATGAAAGCAAATTCCAAGCCCTAGTTAACAGACAAAATGAAATCTGAAACCTATCTTGGTTATGTTATCACAATAGCAAGCAGGGATTTTTCTTTTGTCATTCTGTGTTGTGTTGCAGGGCAATGCATCATGTAGCCTAGAGCTGAGGAAAGAACAACCACAAAGCAAGAAACTGTGTTTTGTTGTAACCTCCAGTCTGTATGTCTCTTCTAGTTTCATTGTTGGTTTCCAGAGTACAAGGCATTCTTATTCTTCCTCCCTGAAAGGTAACAGTGTCATTTCTTGATAGTATATCAAATATGCTCTCGTAAAATCTATTTTAGTTTTGCTGGCCTTCTTTTCAGACTTGAAGGCTGCAGGTTTGTCAACTCTTTCCAACCCCTCTGCAGGAAACAGAGAAAGGGTGATCGAAACATTTCTACTGCCCTTTTTGTTCTGTCAAGGGAAAAAAAATCTTTAGCATTCCAAAATGTTCAGGTAGACCTATTCACTGATCTCATGTTCTCTGAAATGCAGCAGCAGCGCAGTACAAAGATTCAAGCAGACATTGATCTTGTTTCATTACTATCCAGCTCTGATAACTCTGGGTCAGAATAAATTCCAGAGGGATTTGAACATACACTTTCATTTGCATCTTCCAGCTCTGTAACTTCTGCAATACGCTATTCATGTAAGGCCAGAATCTATGCATTGAAATCAACAGCGTTGTGTGAAGAACAGTGGAATTGGCCTATAAGTCGTCCTCATTTAAGGTTTGTTGGTTAAGGAGATCATCTTCAGCTGAGTGACTCCTATGGCCTACAGTGCTAATACTGAGGTGGAATATGTAAAGGCCCCTGTGATGTTCGTACATGGTGAAAGGCTTGCTTTTACCAGTGGAGGTACAGTCACTAATACTATGGAGACTATAGCTACAATGTGAACATGTGTACAAAATACTTGTGTGATTCAAAGAATACTCTGTCTCTTACAGTTTGCGCTGAATGACTTAAATTCAATTGATGGATCACATAATCTGCTCAGTTTTTTGCATTTGTGTCTACATTAGAATAACTCATTGTCTGTAAGTTTCATTTATAAATGTATTATATTAATACTGAAATAACTGTATAACAGTTTGCTCAACAAGGGCACACCTGAACTTTGAAAATTCCATTTCTATTAGCCAATAGATAGTACTTCAGTCTCAAAAACAAGGCACAAAAGAGTGCCTATGAAGGCAATTGGCCACAAAAAGTAGTTACACAAAAGTGGTTACGTATTTTGCCTATGTCTAAACCTAGGAAAACCGAAACTTTTCCTTAATCTATTAATGCTAGTCAGATAATATAACCGTGCCTATCTCATGGTTGCATGTCTAACTAACAATAAATCAAAGAAATATCTTTCAAAGAATGCAAAGAAACCGCTTTCAATTACTCCGCAAAAAGAATTAGGTATTGCTGACTTAGTTTTCAAATCTACTGTCTTAAGCAGGGAAAGACTCATTAATATTGCATTCTAACTTAACAGATTTTAAATTAATTTTTCAATTATCTTCATGCATTGAGAACACGGGAAGAGCTTACAAAAAAGAAGACCCCTTAGGACAATAAACCTAACATACTTAAAGGATGTATCCGAGAGCTACATTCAATTTTTTCAATTCATGCTTGTGATATGTGTTATTACATCTGCTTAGGCAGCAATTAAAGTCTAATTAATCTGTCATTGCAATTATACAGAGAAATTAGAAAATTTAACCTGTTTAGCCAATGGTGGCTTTCTGTCAACTTTAGGTATGAGTCCATTTTTAATAGCTTTGTTGTTGTTTACTTAATCTGTTGCTCTGTTCTTTCCCTTGAAAAATTATCTCAACCTCTGAATAACGCAAGTCCCTCTTCTTTTCTTTCCTGTCTTTTAGTTACATTGGTGCTGCTAGCAAATACATATGGACTATATACAGGTAGGAGCCTTCTCTGATGTTGTTAAAGACTCTTCATGGCACAGAACAAAGGAAACAAGCAGTTACCCAGAATAATCTGCATTTTCTTGTTATCCACTGAGACAATGTGTTTAATTTTCATGACACTTCTGATTTGAAGTAAAATCTGTTGTTATATCCTCATCCATTCTTCATTTTTCCCCCCAGTTTTAAATTCAAATGGATTTTGATTTTAAAGTGAAAGGACACAGTACTTGAAAATGGTTAAATATTTTTTGGGGTGGTGTGATATTTTACATCATCGTAACAGAACGCATAGGAAAAAGAGCCCAAACGATCAATAGCCCAGTGAGAAACATTACTGTCCCATTATGGGAATGAACTTTCAAGTGTGTACTTATATTTTTTAAATTTGTGCATTAATATGTACAAAAAAACCACAGTTCTCTCTTTTGTCAACCTGATTTAGTTTTTGCTTTTTTCTTTGAGTTATCCAGAACAGGGAAAGCTCATCACAGCCACCACTGGCAGGTAGACAGAGATGTTCCTACCTGTGCTTGGTGCTGACCCTCAGCCCATATGGCCTTTAACAGCATCACAGTGGTATCATCTAGCATCTTCTGTTTCCTGCTCACCCCATGATTGCACGGGCCACTAAACACCGTGTCTTTACAGTGACCAAAGACTATGGATTAGTGAAGATACAGTCCTCAGAAGCACATTTGCACATCTTATACCACAAGATAAGGCTGAGCACCATGCCTCTCCATTGGGCTAGCAGAGGAGACTTGTTCTTGCCTCCTGGCCCTGAAAAATGCATGGCTTTTAGAGAGACTTCCCAAGATGGACACCTTAAAAGCAGCTTTTCCTGAGCTGAAAACCAGGACTCTGCAAAGAAAGCCAACATCATATACACTTAGAAATGTGAGATCTGCTTTTCGGGATTTCAGTGAGTTGGTTGTAAATCACAAAGCTCCAGCTTCCTGACAGGGCTGTTCAATGCCTCGTGCAAGATCCTCCAAACCTCAGCCTTAGTACAGGCTGGCCAGTACAGCATGGAACCTGAACAACCACAAAAAGCCTCAGCAGCCTCTTGGTCATTTTTAAGTCCCTTTTTGCTTGCTGATGGACAGTCCGAGGGTACACACACATAGTCACTAGGGTATAAGCACAAGTCTATCGTTTAAATGTGCTCAGGGTAGTGATAGGATGTCACCACTGAGATGTTTCTTGACTTTCATATCCTCCCAAACACCCATGACTACAACCACTGATGCTATCAACATTATTTCTTGTTGAACTTCTTGCACAAAGTACTAAGCTAGGTCAGGGAATGATGGTGTACTGTGGCCAAGGCCATGTCAGTCTCATCCCTAATGTCCTTAAGAGTAGAACATGCTCCAGGGGTAAATTTCTCCCATAGCCTATGATGGCACTGGGGGTCCCTCCTTTCCCACCAAGTTATTGAACTCTACACAAACCATCCTCAGGACCCAGAATCTCCCCTGTTTGTGCAGCAGCTCCAGGATTTTGATGAGGACGAGCATTATTGCAGCAAAGGGGAAACAGCAAATGTAGCTTCTGCATCCCCAACTCCTGGTATGGGGTGGGAGTGAGAGGGTTATTGCTCTAGATCTGGGGAAAGAGAAGAGGCACAGGGCAAGGCTAGCCTATGTGGCAGAGCATGGGACAAAAGCTGAGTGGGACACAAACTTTCTTTATCAAAGAGCAAATTGGGTGTCTTTCAGCTAATTCAAATTTAAAATCACCTTGTCGGTAGATTGCTTGTCACTAGTTTAACAGCTCTTTGAGACAAACCATAAAACAAATAATAAAAGAACAGCTTAAGAAGCAGCCATAAAGCCAAAGAAAGTAATAGGAGAGCAAATAGGAAAAGAAAAGAAATCTCTCCAGGATGGTGACAAAACATGGTATGAATATAGTGGAAGCATCCACCACCTCACTGTTACTGAGCAGCTTGTATAAATAGAGCATGTGGCTACAGCATTCTATTAGAGGAAGCCAGTAACTATTCAGCTGACACAAACACTCAGAGATGCAAATGGAGCAGGCAGAAGTATTAAATAGTTGTGAAGAAAAAAACGACTGCAACACAAGTGTTGATTCTATTAATTTACAATATGAAATTATTGAATACTTTGAATGCTTATCTCCTCTATAAAAATAGAAAGACATTGTTATAGTGTGAACTACTGAATTATGATTTGTTGACCCTTTTAGAGTGACAGGCAGTTCCTGTAGCTGTTATCCATGAATGGCCACATTGGACTTCTCTTCCGCAGGCCACTCTGACACATGAAACTGCAGACAAATCCTTTGGACCTTGGATACGATGGAGCAGATGGAAGTTATTTGCTAGTATAAGAGAAACACTGACATCAGGTTCAATGAGAGCATCAGCATGTGGGCTTGCATAGGTAGAGCTGGCGTGGTTCAAAAAAATACATCTGCTACTCCAAAATGCAGAAATGTAGGCATTAGCATGCCGCATGTGGTGACCGAAACTAAGGAGTGTGAGCCGTGTTTACCAATGCAGGTGGCAACCTCAGCTAAGCAATAGGAAGAATCAGATTAAGGTAGATCTACAAGGCATTTTTTTTCCCCATGTTTTCCAGCTACTTTCTTTCACTCCTTCATCTGGAATTAGGCATAGATTTCAAGAAAATATTTCGATTGTAAAGTCTAGAAATATCTATGGGGTTTAAGAAAATCCAGGTGCACACAATACGTGCAACCGATTCTTCAAATGAAACTGCTTGATTTAGATTCTGTAGGGAAAATTTGGCTAAAAGCTGGAAGACTTTAAGGTTTTATTTAACTTTAAAAACAAGGACCTAATATAAAAGATTTATCTTTGCTACACTAGTATGTGCAAAAAGTAATTTATATCCCCATAATTCAGGACATAGGAATTGGAAAATCCCTAAACTTTTCTGCTATAAAGGAAGGAATTTTGTCAATGCATCTGGGGAAGCATTGTTTCAAATGCTAAGGACAAAAGTGAATAGTGGTCTATTTTTCCATGGGGAGGCAGCATGCCCATAGATTCTCTAATGTCTTTCCATGCTGCGTGCACAATAGAGCTTCATGTCCCAAGTTTTCCCAGCACCAGCATGACAAGTGAGCTTTCTATCTCCTTTTAACTCAGATTTTTACTCTGTGTAAAGAAGGACACATCTTTCACATACTGTAAATCAACAGAGAGAATGCTATTGCCCCCATTTGGGTCTTTTTTGACCTTAGATCACGTTTTAAGAATTCATTCTTCATCCTCTGAAAATCATGAAAGATCACAGAAAATATAGCATATGGACAAACTAGTTGATAGTTATTCCACCTACAGACAGGCACAGAAACCCATAAAAGCCTTGTATTAAAAATGAAAAGAATTTGTAAATATTTAATTGAAGTTTATTTTCTAATTGCATTTTTAAAAGAACTTTTTACTGTCTGAGGACATCCTACAATAAGTAGCCACACTAATATAACTGAGGCTTCCCATTGTGCTTCTGCACTGTACTTCTCTGATGTTAGCCCTTTATCCCTGTAATGGAAAAGAGGTGAGTTGTTAAATATGTAGCTTTTATGTCTTACATTCTCCTGACAGAGATCTGTAAAAGCCACACAGATTACAAAACCCTTTGAAATGTTGCATTTATAAAATCATTTTCTAAACATTTTAGCAATTAAAAATGGGAAAAAAACCCAGTAATTTTATATACTGTGAATATTTATTAAATTATGTTTAAATCAGGAGGATAGAGTGTTGCCAGTAAATATAATATGGCCAACACTATCTCCTATAGCTTTTAATGGACAAAAATTTCCCAGCTATCAAACCCTGCAGGTATAAGAGGAAACAACTACTTAAACATGATTTTCTAGTATTTTTTTTCTTTCCTCCTCTTTTAAAATATGTGTTTTTATTTTAAAAGTATGATTGTCCATTAAAACTATATTTATCCTATTTAACCACTTAGACACAAGCATCAGTGTTTCTCTTTCTGACATATCTCTTCCATTGTGTCTCACAAAGGTATCACCGCAACCAAACCTAGCGCTACAGGGCACTTTTTCATCAGGATTTTTCAAAATAGATTATTACGGGGAAACTGAAGAATGACACCACTAACCTTAAAGAGCAGCACTATGCAACTAATTAGTCACCAGAAGCTCTGCAGCGGGTCTTTTCTGCTCTATCCTCTTTTCTAAGAAGGGGATAGCCCTGTATTTGTACAATGGAAGTGGGACTGTGGTAGGAAAGGGAAAGTCGCTTGCAGTCCACCACCAGCCTTGCTGCGGAAGTGTCTGCAGCTCCTGACCCTAGCCCATCTTGGTAGGTGACAGTAATTAATTTTCTCTATCTAACCTAAGTCTTTGCCTTTCTGTGAGGACTGCAAAATGAATGCTGATGGCTCACAGTTAGATCCCATGTAAAAGCCTTCAGTTATTGCCTGTTGATTTACTGAGTTGGATTCATACAAATGACTCCCAGTAAACGTATGTCACGTATTTCTCAACTGTTCCAGTCAGATGGACCGAACCTTTAATGAAGAATTAGCTCCTGGAAATTCCAGGACTCAGGTTATCAAAGCTTTGCTTAAGTGAGGATTAACATGACAAATCTGCTGACACAATTCCTCTTTATTTAAGAATTGTTTGTGTGTGTCAGTGGGTGAATACATACATACAAAGGGGCAGGGATGGATACTGAAATGTTAGTAATGGACTCCCTATTGCCCTCTAAAGACATTCCTGGGCTGCATGGATTTGACGTTTGCACAGATTTTGCTAGCAAATACAGAAAAAGTGTGAGTAACATAGATTATCCAGTAAAGACTATCACAGTTCCATACAATATCAAATGCAATTTCCTATGGTCGATGTAATCCAAAGAGGTACACAGTCACTAGAAGGCAAGCATACCCTTTTGTAAAGGCTAGTGCGGAGTTCTCCTGGGCAGGGTCTACATCATCCTGCATAGTTGATTTTACTCGTGAGCAGCCATTCTTACAAATCTTACATGACAGTAATAAGCTTAAAACTGAAAATGCATAGTTAAGATAAAAGTATATGGAAATGCTAGTGCTTCAAAGGCCAAATGAAGAGTGCCCTATCAATCATTCTCAAAAGACAGAGCACTTGCTGACTGTCTTTTCCATCTTTTTTCCTTTTTCATCTCTCTTTATTTTTTTTTTCCTTTTTTTTTCCCTGGCCAGGAAATAGAAGAATCGTACTTTCTGACACATGCATCATATTTTCTGATACTTATACTTACTGAAATATGCTTTTATGTATAAATATTCATCAGAAACACAACTGGATAATTATAACCCAGCATGGTCTAATATAATTAGAAAATGAGTATACTTCATCCAGCAGAATTTGTTTACATTTCTTTCAGTTTTCATTTAACAAACAGAAGGAATCAGTATTAGCCTTGCAGGCTGGCATTAACCCAATTAGAAGATTATTAAGGAATCTCTTACATGATATCTGTTGTAATCCTGGCAGCATGAGCAAGAGAGATTTTTTTCTGCTATGACCTTATGCCCTTCCATTACAGGCATCATGCAGTCCCCCAATACATATCCTCCTTCCCTTCTGCATTTTGCTGCTTCTTGTGGCACCCTACACCACCTCAATGAGGCAGTCTGGGGATTTTCCTTTCCTCTGTCACACAATGGGGACCATGTGTTGTCCTAATGATATTCTCCGTAAAGGGCTGTGGCTATGTTTTACATCACAATTCCCTCCTCTTGTTCTGCTCTTTCACAGTCTTTGCTTGTTTTTCCTCAACCCCTGTGAGGACCATTTTCCTTGTTAGCAGAGGGTTTGTGTTCTTGCATTCTCACTGCCTGATGCCTGAACTTTTGGTTTTGAATAGCTTTGATTTTTCATTCTCCTGGAGGCTCTCTGTTTATGCCCGTTATACCTAGTCTCCCAATCTACTTATTTCCTACACTAATTACCAGACACATCTTTTTTGCTTTCTCAGAGCCAACTGTTTGGTTAGAGGTCTTTGAAGGATACCTTGATTATCTTTGAAGTTATTTCTAAAGTTCAGGCTGTTTACTGAAATTTGGACAGAACTCCAGACATAATATATTGCAAGATTTCAATTCTAAATATCATAGCTATAATTAGAAATCAATGTCTGATAACAGAGATAAGGAATACACAAAGTACTCAGGGGAAAAATCTGCCATGAATATGGAACACAGCAAAAGATGCTGTGAGCATATAAAAAGCGCTCACATGTTTCATTAAGCATTTCTACACAATGTTTCTTTCCATAACTACGTAAACTGCTAATGAGGAAATTTGTGTGTGATGTCTCACAAGTTCATGCATGCATAGCTCATTAAGTCACAGAAACTATATTGCTGATACAACGTGGTCTAACAAAAGGCAAGAAAGTGCGCTGAATTCAATAGTATGCATTTTAGCATTTCTTATCAGTTTAGTCCATTCCAGAAGTGAGGTAGCGCCAGAGATGGGAAGACATTCTCTGTGTTGGTGAAATATGAATAGGCTTCTGCCTGCACATAATGATCATTTGGGATCAGTGTGGAGAAGAGTACTAATAAATACTGCCTTGAAATCTGTAATCACTACATGTATGCATGAAAAAGATTTTCTTTACATTTTATTTCCCATGAAAAATGGTAGTTTGGATAGATGATGGATGCACCCAAACACATGGTCTGATTCCTTGCAAAGCTGTTGAAATAATAAATGCAAGCTATGCTAAACAGCATATTTTTGTATCTTAGTGCAAGGACTCCTTAGTTTTGTATCTTAGTGCAAAGACTTACGCTATGACCTGACAGAGTTTTCAGTAGCCAGAAATGTCAAATGAACACTGCAAAGGATCACTGGTGGCTTCTCTTTTCATGGAGTCCTGTGGGGTGACTGGCATTGCAACATGCCTTCTAATAAGAAGGTTATTCAATAGATCATGTAGATTTTTTTATTTATCTAGTATCATTTCCAGAAATATTTGTACTGTATGGAATAAATTTTGCCCTTTTCTTCTTTGCCTTTCTGTTCTTGACTGGGAAGATGATAGTGAAGGAAGAAGGAGAAGACAGCGTCCTTTACAGTGTTGAGGGCTTTATAGGGTTCATGGAAAGGTGAGCACAGTGGAGAAGAGACTGAGGAGCAATAACTGTAATCTAAATCTCTTTGCCAGGAAAGAGCAAAACAATTATTGCTATTGTGATAACAGCTACTATGACCAGGTGTCACTAGTTGGGCATTGTTGTAGACAGTCCATACACAGTAGAATAGAAGTCTTTCCTCCAAAAGCTCACAGTTTTTGTTTGTGACAAACCAAACATATGTAAAAATATGTGGAGACTGTGAACCCAGAAAGTTTTAATTATTTCAGTTATAGTTTGCTCTTCCTGGCCGTCACTGGTAAATGTATTTCAGCAACGAGTAGTCTGAAAGAGGATGATACTTGCATTAGCTTTTTTTTTTGCCATGTATGAAATGTACAGGTATCTGAGTGTTGGAGGATTTTTGATGCTCCTCTGGTGAGTTCAGGTAAGGATGTGCAAAGATGAAGAGGCTTCTGAGAAAATGACTTCCTCTCGTTCAATGATTTATCTGTCACTTTTATGGAGGATCCTGGAGAAGGAGAAAGTCTCTTCTACTCTCAGGGTATTTGGGTGAAACGTCAGCAGGAGGGGAAGCCCCTTTCATCACAGGAACTACCATTTATGAAGCTTTTGCTGTTCCAAAAAATGTTCTTTCACGCAAATCTTTCTTGCTTTACTGCTGCCTGTCCCAGCTCTGCTAGCGGTATAGCCAAAGACTAATTGGAAACTGAATAGTTGTCTTTTAAATGTCTCTCAGATAGAGAAGTGGAGAGCAGTCCATCACTGGCAGGTATGCTAGGAGTGCAAAAGGCACAGTGCTTGAATCCCAGATAATCCTTTGCAGTTACACTAGAATAACTCTCGGGAAATAAGAGTAATAAGTAAGAGAAGGAAGAGCCCAGACTAGAAAATCATCATTATTCAGCACAGGAGAAAAAAATTTATGATAATAAAATTGATTGAAAATAAATTATAGTTTCTGTGATAAGGAGGAGGTAGGCACTGTCGTAATAGAGAAAGCCAACTATTTGCAAAGAGAAATGTAAGAAACAGAACTGACAGAAAATTTGGTGGCTTTGGCCTTTATGTCAAGGATGCATATGTCAGCAGTATTGTATGTAAAAGTCTCTATTTCCAGCATGCAGGGAAGATTACCAAAGAGAAAAGAGTACAATGCCCTAGAGGGTGAAGCCTGGCAAGGAGAGAAGCCATACTTTACATATAGATCGAATAAAATATTGACAGTGCTTTTTAAGTCTTTTTAAAGAAACAATTATATTGTTTTTCCAGTACAGAAATGATTCATTTGTCCTCAGGCTTCTGAATCATTTACATCCGTAGAGAGATGCAAAATCTTAAATCTCTATGTATCTTATGTAATTGGAAAGGCTTTAAATTGCAAAGATATCTGAAGTTGATTGGCTAAAGAGAATCAGAGAAGTTAGGGAGTGGAGAAACTCTTAGAATTCCTTTCAGTGCAGTACTTCTGAAATTAGTTTTATCATTACTTACGTATGCTAGACTTCCACCTCACTTTTTTATTTTCAAACTTATTACTGCAACCAGTATGTTTTTAAAAAGTGAAGTTTTACAAGAAACATATATAATTTAAACATCCTTAAAAATATTATCTACTTTAATCAAAATTCTTGCAAAGATTCTGCCAGAGACACTTTCTCCCAGCATTAGTCACTATTAGAAAAAAACCCTAACATTAATGCAAAAAAATTATTTCCTTTAACTGCATGTAAGAGATTGTCCCTCAAGCCACCTACTTTCAGTTTATTTCTGTTATCGTGTTTGATTTAGAGAGACAACACAGATCTTTACATCTTGACCTTTACTAATGATTAACTGATTCTTGATTCTTTTTCTTTCTTTCTTTTTTTTACCTTCTCCAATCTTTACTTAGAGCAAAATAAACATTCTTTCGATCAATGTTTTAAGTAGGCAGAACTCAGTAGCACAGGTGCATAAGGAAGAATGAAACCTATTGTAAAAAATTTCCTTTTATTGTCTTTCCCCAGTTTAAGTTCCCATATTAAACTCCGTATTTAACAGTAATGTATTTATCTTTTTTCTTATTTATTAGAAAACAGCCAATTGATAAAATCCAACTTCTTCTTGTCTCTTAAAACATTTTTGTTGCTTACTACCATAAGGACAATGATGCAGGATGTGATTTCTCATCTGTGTGTAAGATAACATGTATTTTATGGATTTCTTGCTATTCCACACAGCCCGTAAAATCTAGAATTACTGTAATCTGCTCCTACTTGTGCCTTGAATCTACACTGGCAACATGTGGATGCCAGAATTCAACATTTTACCTTTAAAAAGCTACATTTAAAGGTAGACTGCTGGCTTTAAAACAATATATCCTTCTATATCCTTCATAAAAAGAATAAAAAATATTCTTATGTATAGAATTTACTAGGGAATAAAACTGATGACACTTACATATCATGTTGGCTTTTCATTATTTAGACTGTATAGTTTTACATTTCCTCTAGTTTGAACTGTAAAATTATAACAAAATACCAGTTTTACTTTTATTCCGATTTTGTTACTTTTATCTTCTGATCTAGTAGAATATATTTCAGTGCTGCAAAATATGACCTACAAAACCGCCCTGAAGGGATGCACCTGAGAGTGCTGAGGGAGCTGGCGGAAGTCATTGCTGGGCCGCTCTCCATCATCTTTGAAAGGTTCTGGAGAACAGGTGAGGTGCCTGAGGACTGGAGGAAAGCCAACGTCACTCCAGTCTTCAAAAAAGGCAAGAAGGAGGAGCTTGGGAACTACAGGCTGGTCAGCCTCACCTCCATCCCTGGAAAAATGATGGAACAGCTCATTCTGGGCGTCATCTCAAGGCATGTGGAGGAAAAGAAAGCTATCAGAAGTACTCAACATGGATTCACCAAGGGGAAGTCACGTCTGACTAATCTGATAGCCTTCTATAATGGCTTGACTGGATGGACAGATGAGGGGAAGGCGATAGATGTGGTCTACCTTGACTTAAGCAAGGCGTTCGACACGGTCTCCCACAGCATCTTCATAGGGAAGCTTAGGAAGAGTGGGCTTGATGAATGGACAGTAAGGTGGATAGATAACTGGTTGAAAGACAGAGCTCAGAGGGTTGTGGTTAGGGGCACAGAGTCTAGTTGGAGGTCAGTGACGAGTGGTGTTCCCCAGGGGTCAGTACTGGGTCCAGTCCTCTTCAATATATTCGTCAATGACCTGGGTGAGGGGATAGAGTGCACCCCCAGCAAGTTTGCTGATGACACAAAGCTTGGGGGGAGTGGCTGACACACCAGAAGGCCGTGCTGCCATACAGAGAGACCTGGACAGGCTGGAGAAATGGGCAGAGAGGAACCTTATGAAATTCAATAAGGGCAAGTGTAGGGTGCTGCACCTGGGGAGGAATAACCCCATGCACCAGTATGGGTTGGGGGCTGACCTGCTGGAGAGCAGCTCAGCTGAAAGAGACCTGGGAGTCCTGGTGGACAACAGGATGACCATGAACCAGCAATGTGCCCTTGTGGCCAAGAAGGCCAATGGCATCCTGGGGTGCATCAAGAAGAGTGTGGCCAACAGGTTGAGGGAGGTCATCCTCCCCCTCTACTCTGCCTTGGTGAGGCCGCACCTGGAGTACTGTGTCCAGTTCTGCGCTCCCCGGTTCAAGAAGGACAGGGAACTGCTGGAGAGGGTACAGCAGAGAGCTACCAAGATGATTAGGGGACTCGAACACCTCTCTTATGAAGAAAGACTGAGGGATTTGGGTCTCTTCAGTCTGGAAAAAAGACAGCTGAGGGGGGACCTTATCAACACTTACAAATACTTAAAGGGTGGGTGTCAGGAGGATGGGGCCAAGCTCTTTTCAGTGGTGCCCGGGCACAGGACAAGAGGTAATGGGCACAGACTTGAGCATAGGAACTTCCACCTAAACATGAGAAGGAACTTCTTTCCTTTGAGTGTGGCAGAGCACCGGAACAGGCTGCCCAGAGAGGTGGTGGAGTCTCCAACTCTGGAGACATTCAAAACCCGCCTGGATGCCTTCCTGTGCAACCTGCTCTACGTGACCCTGCTCTGGCAGGGGCTTGGACTAGATGGTCTCCAGAGGTCCCTTCCAACCCTATGATTCTATGATTCTATGATTATTGTGTTTGGTTGGGTTTTTTTCTAATTAACTTGAAAATAAAGCCAAAAGTTTAATTCAAATACAATATAATGTTATATTTTAATAAACAAAGTAAATTCATGTGCACATTATTTACCCGTACGATATATAATGCATTTGGGGGTAGGTAAATTACAAATGTTTACGGTATGGAAATACACCCTTCAAATCTGACATATAAGTTATCATTGTGTATGCAAAAGTCATAAAAAATACATATAAATAGCCTCCTCTATTGAATGCATTTTTAAGATAGAAAGACTTAATGGTATGACTCTGCTTTAAGAAGAGCTAAGAAAAAAAAAGGAACTTCCTAGAAATCTCATTCATGTATGATAAATTGCTGTACTGCTAGCAGATAACAGAAATGAATATGAAAAAGATTTTGAGGTTTCAAAGTAGAATATAACATCTGATGTACTTTTGATGTACACAGCAGCGTGTGTGCACTTAAAATTCAGTGCTTTCCAACAGAAGTAAAAATGGCCCAGTCATTTCAACTATTTATCTTTACTGATTGTGAAGGAGCTGTATCTTGTTACATTCTGAATAGACAAAATAGATATTAAGAAAAATAATTCAGTATGGATTCAGTATTATTCTTTAACTCATAAATGTGTTATCACAGTTTAAGGCATTGCATAACATCTTCTGTGCCACCGTAAGTGATAATGTGTACTGTTACCCATTTGAAAAGCATAAAAAATCCTGCTGTCTTAAACTTCATCAATGCTTTAGCTTGTATTTACAATGTACTAAATACATATTTCAGGAAATGCTGCTTGGGGCCAGTTACTGAGGCTCAGTTGATCTACAACAACTCAGTCACTTTTGAGACCCTGATTAAGTGACTTGGAAATAACCAGCAATTATACATATGCCACAGTTTCCATCTTCAGCCATGTCTAACTAATGAAGTCCTACTATTCATCCGTGATTTGCTTGTAAACTGCTACTGGCAGTCCAACGCTTTTCTCTGTGTGTGTGGGTTGAGGAGTTGTAGAAGTAACACCTAACACACCAGGCACTTGTACTGAAGTAGAATCAGCTCCACTCCCAAATCTCTTTGGTTTATTCCTTACCTACATCTACCTGGGATCAAGATTACCAAGGAATCTTACAGTCGCTAACCACCACTGTCAGCAGTCTGGTAATTAAGGCTTTTCTTATGGCGCATTAGATTGGTCTGCTGTCTCTCTCAGCTTTGTCTTTCTACTCTCTTCTCCATCTGCCTGAAACCTCTACTGTCCTGAGGATTTGGACAACTCCTTGAAAAGCTCAAACATGCTGAATACAGACCTAGAAACAGGCTGCTTTAAATTCTCTTCTTTCCAAGAAGTTATGCTCATTTCAACCCTAAAGCATGGGCTGCCATCTGGAGGGTAATCCAGCCCCCAGATTAATATGGCCTTTTTATAAACCATGCTCCAGTGGAGCCTCCTCCACTGTGGCAGTTGAGAGCTGCCTCCAGGCACAGCCTCAGCAGTGAAATATCCGCCCAGTGGGGTGACGGCCCACACAGATCCCCTCATCCATTAGGCTAATTCTGAACGAAGCATACTGAATTTAGGACACAAAACCTCATGAATTACATTTCATGCCTTGGGATATTATGACAGCTCAGAGGAGTTGGTCCACACCCACACTTGTTAACAGATTGCCACAAAGCAAAAAAGGAGATAGGGGCAGGGATACTTCAGAATACTAAGTGATAGATCGGTCAGTGGCACCATCTTGCCATAATAAGGCTAACGGTTCTAAATGACAAGCAAAGTTCAAAGGAGGAGATGTTCAAGCTCTGAGAGATACTGACTTCTCTTGGTACAGTCTTCTCTTTTGATCTACTTCAGGCTGGAACTCTACTTCTAATTACACAAAAAGCTTAAGCAAAATGGAGTTGAGAAAAAGGATGTGTGCAAACACTCGCTGAAGGCAGTGAGGGTGGGGGTTTGATAGTTTGGCACGTACGATGCAGACCACAGCAGCTCACTATTCTTACAGAACACTCTGGTTTCCAGTATAAAGAAAAAAAGGGAAGAATTTCAAAAGCAAAGTGACTTGCTTTTAAAATGATTAATTTGGAACCCTTTTCACTGATGATTGCCTATAACATAAAGTCAGACAAAGTAAAAATAAGATAACCCACAATCCTCAGATTAGTCATACAATAACTTTTCAGTGTATTGTACAGATAAAGTAGAGCCAATAACCTTATTTGTGCATGTTGTATTAAAGTCAGTGTATTTTTTTCCCATAACAAAGGAATATTTTAAAGACAGGAACAATCTTGAGATTATTTTTTTCATGCCACTAAGAGGAACAACTAAAAAAAAGTCTGAAAAATAAATCTTCTGACATGACAATATTAAAAGACTGAAAGTTTACCAGTGAAAATATCATCTGCTAAAATTAAAATTGTCTTTGAAGTTTGATGAGCTATATATGACTAAAATCAACTCTTAAAAAGTATTTGCTATGTTGTTCCCAGTATCACTAATTTATCATGTATATTTCTGCTGAAAAACAAAAACCATCAACTAGTATGCTTTTTACTTATATACAAAGTACAAAGTACAAAGAAGATGAAGCAAGAACAACTGATAAACAAAATTAACTGAATATCTAATTAAAGAGTTTATATGACTAATATACTTTTTTCTTTTATCACAGTAAAATGTGCTCGTTGCTCTCAAGTTTCTGTAACTGGATACCAGATAGCCAATTAAGCAACACTGTGATTCATGTATAGCTTTAAATTACATCAAAATAATAATGGAATTATCTCTTGTGTTTGGTCATGGTAAATCATTAACATATCTCTGTTTATGGAGTTACATTTCAATGAATTTATCAGTCAAAAATACAAACATGCTAAAAGACCTGGGCTATAAATTTCTACGATATACCTTACCTATGACATTTCCAGTTACAAAATTCATGGTGTTCAAAGCTCTATTTAAAATATTTTTGAAAGCCTAGCATTCACCTCCAATGTATAGGTATCATGAAGGAAGATATTCACAAACTGCAACTTCAGGTATGTCATCCCAGATGTTTAAACAGAGTCTAAAATCCTATGCAGTGAATGGAGTGAGTTCTCAGTGTGCCAGAGTCCAGACAAAAGCCACCTTGATGGGAAGACAGGTAGCTGCAGAGCAGTTCCACTCTGATGTGACACGATTTATGCCACACAGGTGCCTCTTGATTTATACCGACCCTGTGGGGAACCTATTGTGACCAACTATTGAGTGATGTTTCATAATCAGTTTGGGCCAAAATACCTTTACATTATCTTCTCCCCACTTTTCTCCTGGCTGTGCACTCCCTCTCTCACCATGTCTTGTCACTAAGGTTTGTTGCACCCCTGTCACCATCAGCATAGCGAGCCACGTAGCAAAAATTGTTTTGTTTTGTTTTGTTTTTTTCCTTTGGGATTACTTTTCAGCCTTCTCATAATCCCTGTGAGGATGAGTGCTGAAGCTGGCTGAAAGAAGAGGAGAGTGACAGGGGGCAGGAGTCAGGGCAGCACAGATTTACACCCCATTAAAGCAATGGTGAAACATCACATCATTACTGGCTAACCTAGCTGCCAGGTAAAGTTGTGTGCCCTCGAGAGGTTCCACTGACCAATTCAAGAACCTTTCGAGCCAGAAGTCTCAGGCTGGACAAAGTGAACAGTCTTCATAACATATAAATAGCAGGAACACAAAGGTATTGACAGCAATGGAAGTTAGGCATCTACATATTTTTTGTGCATCTGACTCTAAATGGTTTTTTATGTTTTTGATAACTTCATCTTTCATGGTGACTGTGTCAGAAGCATTTTAAACAGGAAAAAAAAAAGAACAAAAAAACAACAAAAAAAAACCACCAAAAAAAGGAGTTTTCACATCCAGAGATTCCAGGAAACAGTACCAAAATGCGCCTCTTTCCCAGACTTCTCTCTTCTGTAAAAATAGAAGTTTGTACAGTCCTTTTTCTGTTGAACTGTTGGTGTGTTGGGTCAGGCTGCCCTGGAAGCCAAACACCATTTTCTGATTACCCTGTTCTCCAAACCTCAAGGAGAGACTGATATAAGGAACTCCCAGAATAAAATAACGCTGAAAAAGGATGCAGTATCCATATAACTAAATCAGCAGTCAGGGTACCAATGCTTATAGAAAAGTCTTTCAAATATACTGAGTTATTCTTTGTATGTGCCAATCCAGTATATAATACAACAGCATTTTAATCCTTATTTTAATTTTTGACTTAAACTAGGTCGAACTGTAATTGTTGGCAATGCATTTGCATATATGTCTACTATAGTAACTAAATCATTCTGAACACTCTGGGCCAACTAAAGATTTTTCATTCCTCAACAGTAATTCCAAATAGTTTCAGTTTTGGACTTTGCCCTTTTTGTTTGTTTATTTGTTTGTTTTTACAATGAAGAATAAACTCACTGATTTGTGTACTCCCATGATGGGAGGTATTCATGTTTATAATAAATCTCTTGTTTCCAGTGATATTTTACTTTCTTGTGTGGAAAAAAGAAAAAGTAACTAAGTAGTCCATTGTCAGAATTATACCTTAGGCAAAAGTATAAGAAATTAGAAGAGGACAGATTGTGGAAAATACTGTTGTGTAATCTTTTTCTTATAGCTGTCCAGTGCATTCTGAGAAGGATCTAGGGCACAAGTTATGATTGGATGTAAGTGTTAACACATTGCTGTTAATTTTTTGTCAAATATGAAATTTGGGCGAATGAACATATGTATCCTGTTATTCTCAAGCCTAACCCAAAGCAAAGGAGTTCACTGACCTATAGTTCTTAGTCATGCATTCGTCATTAGCAAAGTGTTACATGAAGGTTTACAATACATACCGTAAATAAACTATTGCTGAAATTCTTTTTTTTTTTAATCAATTATGCTATGTAGCATGAGTCTTTTTTTCATTATTTACAAGTTCTTCAGATATTAAATATAATATAAAATTAAATAGCTAGTGAATTGGCCACTATACGGCCACAGATTGAGTATGTCTGGAGGTACTATATCCTGTGTATTCATCCATAATATGCTACGTAAACAGACAAGAATAACACCTAGATATGAACAATATGAACTTTAAGTGTTACACATCTGTTAGTAAATATAAAAAGGATCCTGTTTAATTGATTGTTTCAGAATATTCATACTACTATCAGAATATTCATACTACTATGATGTTCTAAACTGTAAGAATTTATCACAAGTATTTAAGTCCCTCAGTGTTCCTCCAAATAACTTTCCATTTTGTATTGACATGGCATACTCTCAAATCCCCAATAATTATTACCGTTAAGAATGCATGCAGATATAGATGGATTTTTCAGAATGAAACCTGTGTACAGCACTAAACCTTAATACAATCTACAAAGCTATGGTACATCTAAGACAAAAACAATGTTCAGAGCAGCTTCTTGTAAAACCACTCCTAATTTGGAATGCATGAGCACATGCTTACTTCACCAATAATGCTGGAAAGCACTTACTCTAGAACTGGAAAGCAGACTAATTCTTGGGGAAAAAAATCTGTACTAGCATTTGTTGTTACACCACTAGCCCAAAGGCACCTTTACTGAGATCAGCTTTATATGCGAAGACCATTGCAGCTCACAAGAGATCTGTATCTCTAAAGCAGAATATTCTGAAGGACTTCATTAGTTTAAAATTGTTATCAATCATTAACTTAAAATAGATATCAATGATAAGTACTTAGGACACAGTATTAAATTTTGATTTTGATATTCACTAATTAACATTTTAATGTTTTTCCACAGTACCATTAAGCGTTGTTTGTTTTGTCTGCAAGGAAACACTTGGGTGTCTTTCAACATTAGATATGATGAAGCGCCTACATATAATTTAGAAACACAAAGTGTAGCTTGAAGCCAAAACTCTGGCAAAAATGATCGCAGAATAATGTGACTCCTGATGTTTCAAATTTATGCAATTACAGTCTTTTTAGGACTATAGTTTCACACGGCGTAAATCATATACAGTATGCACCTACTTCTAAACTGCATTTCATGGTATATACTATTTTGTATTTATTATGATTCTGGTTTCAAGAAGTTGTATCTTGCTGTCTCCCACAGAGAGTTATTGTAAAAGTTTTGCTGTACCTGACTATGTTTTATTCTGCTAGTAAGAGACATACGATTTTTGACTGTTTAAGAAAGTCTTTTCCAATCATCCAAACTTTTGGATGATTATCCAACTGATATGGAAAATCTTTTGAGGTTGCACAGTTTTCTCTCACATTATAAAAATAACTGGATGTTTACCACTTTAATGGGAAATGTGAAAAATTGCACAAACAGTCTGAAATAGAAAATTCTCATATATCTAATCTGTACATAAAGAATGAAACATACATAGTCGCAGAGAGACTGAACAGACACTTTTTATTGCATTAAATCTTATTTAGATGCTTAACACAGAAAGTACCTCAGATAAGTATGGTGTATAGTGCCCTGTAGAGCTGACAATTCTCAATGGATTATAATCTAACATGAATAAAGAAGTTTTATTATTCCATCATTAATTCAGATAAAAGTTTTCTAAAAAAAGCATTAATAAAGTGAGATAGAATTTGTACAAATGTACTGTCAAGTTTTATCTATATGGGAACATATATATGTTACATATATATGGAGAGATTAGGTATAGATGTATATGTATTTATTCTCAGATGTACATAGAGATGGAGAAAGAGAGAAAAATAAACATTTTAAATACACAGATATGCTATTTCTAATTATCTTAACTACGATCTTTTAGGGTTTGATTAAATTAGGAAAAAGAGTGGAAGGAAAAACTGTTGACAAGTTGTCACTGAGCTGTAACTGCAAACTTTTCATTTAGTGCATTTTAATGTCTCTGACTCGCTTATTCTCTGTTTTTTTGTAAACTATGTTTGGCCATTCATGGACAGCCTCACCTACAGAATAGTTGGATTAACGCAATCTGAAGGTTGAAAGTCTAAAGAAGGGTCTGTAGGGTTCCTAGGAAACATATTTCTTTTTTTTTAATAATAATCAGATCTTAGTGATTAAATTCTCCCTTATTATTTTCTTCCACACTAGATTTTTTTCTTTTCTTTCCCCCTGAGCCAAAAACTTTGGAAGTCCTCAGTCCATTTTTACTTTGGGAACATACTTCTATGCTATGCTTCTCCAATTGGAAAGCTCAGCTGAAAATGCCAAGAAAAAATTTGAAAATTATATTCTGTCTTTCCAGTAGATTGTGTAAAACAGTAGGGACCTGGAAGAAGTGCTCACCACGCCATTTTCCATCAGCAGTCCTGGCTAACCAGGGAGGTCCCAGCTGACTGGAAGATAGCAGATGTGACCCCCAACCACAAGAAGGGCCAGAAGGAGGATCCAGCGAATTTACAGGCCCCATCAGTCTGAACTCGGTGCTGAGGAAGGTTATGGAGCAGATCATCTTTAGTGCCATCACGTGGCACACACAGGACAAACAGCCCATCAGGCCCAGTCAGCATGGGTTTATGAAGCGCAGGTCCTGCTTGACTAACCTGATCTTCTTCTATGACAAGGTGACCCACTTTGTGGATGAGGGAAAGGAAAACCCCAATAAAACAAAAAAATATTTGATATGTTTGAAGTAAATTTTGAATTTACAGTTTTGATTATTCCCACGTGAAACTGTTGTCCATATTATGTTAATCTAATCATAGAATATATCAAAGAACTAAAGCATCCAACTGAATCACATGATTGAAAAAAAGATCAATTTGGTTTAAAGAATGTGTGTAATCAAATAGATAAACTTAAAAATCCCTATATCATAATGAAAAAAATTCTATTCCTGTTACAGAGTGAATACAGTGTTTAGATGAAATATGTAGAGACAAAAATTAATAATTTTAGATATTATTTAATTTTAATTCTTATCCTGAATTGAGGCAGAGATTGCTAGTTCTTTCATATCACTTTAGTTAATTTACTTATACAGCTACTGATTAAGCTAGGTAAGAAGGGCTTTTATCATTAACAAGGCCAATTTGTAAGGAAGATTTTTTTGACAACATAGTGCTATAAATGAAGTAGCATTCTATTCTCCCTGATGATTTACCTCTGGAACGTCTTTGTATTCTTACTTTTGAAATAATACATTAAAAGCTATTTTAGTGATATTTTTTTCTTGAATGTGTGTGGGGAAGGGGAAGAAAGAAGGAAGCTCCAATTCACTAAGTAACAGTCAATTTAATTTTATTGAAATAATGCACTAAAATCACATAGGAAAAAGCATCCACTGCATATTTGGTCACAAGAATAATTTTCTCACGTTGGATGAAATTCAGGAAAATTCATTTCATTCAGATGACAGAATAAGTGCTTAGGTGCCTGTCCAAACTTATCTTTTATGTCCATTCATATAGTGTTGGAAATCCTTTACTTCTTTTTAGTTTTCTCTAACATCAAGCCTAGCTAAAAGTAATTCAACAATTGCTTTATTTTTCTAGGTGAATTTTGGCATTTCACATTACAGCCTTGTGCACAACCAGGAAACACATTGAAAAACGGGGAGGACAAAGGCTGACAAACTTGTTAGGTGTTTAAAATAATTATTGAGTTTGCTTGATTGTCTTTCTGTTGTGTTTTTTTTTTTTTTTTTTTAATTCAGATCCATTACTGTCTGTTGTGGAGACACACCTGTCTTCTTTAGGAACATGAAGATGGACCAACTGGGTACTAAAATCAAATTTTCTTGAGTCAGACTAAAAGTGTTCTTCCTGTTTCCTTGAGGAGGACAGATATTTCACAGTGCTGATGGGAAAAACAATGTTGCCTGAAAAACAGGTGAACCTGAAAAGACTCAGAATTTACCAATATAGAAAAACAGAACATAATTTTTATATAAATATACATATCATGGATATGATATATTTATATCATAAATATGTAACATCTACACTAGTCTACAATTAAAAATAAACTTATCTGAAGTTTTAGGATTTTTCATATGTAAGAAACAATATTAGTTGATTCCTTTCTGAACAGGTCTGAACTGAAATTTTTGTATTTTTATTATTATTATGAGGGGGTTTTATATTAGAAGGGACCTGTTCATTTGAGTTTTTTAGAGTGTTGAGGGTAAGAGGAAGAATATTGTGGAATGCAGTTCCTTTGGTCATTATGTGGTTCTTTACCTGTGCCTTGCTTCCCCTTGCCTCTTGTTCCTTGCCTGCTTTTCTCCCCTCCCCAGCATACGCTGCTGCCAGCCCACAGAGCGTCTCAGAGCTGAGTGGGAAACACTCCTCATCTCTTTATAGCTCCAAGCTTCTTGTAGCCTGCATACTTCTGAATACTGTATTTGACATAATATTTTATCTGGGGTCATTATTTCCAGGGAAGCAGTTTATATTGAGGTCACCACAGCTACGTAAGAACCCTTTTAACAGGAGAATAGCTTAAAAAGAAAACAGTACTTTAACCCTTACAACGGGATTAAGTTATTGATTAAAAAACTGGAAATGAAGTTACACACAAAAAACATTAAATGCAGAACAGGATAAGTGGGGAACAAATCTTTCGTTCCTCATCTAGGATTTTTCTGCTTTGTGTCTTGGCTGTGTCATGCTGTCTTTTAAGAAAAGCCTTTGAGAAATGAATTTCTCCTTCAATTTCTACCCTGTGCTTCCACCTTCTGCTTTTCTGGTTACTATTCAATGTGATAAGAAGATATTTCAGACGAGCTCTCAAGATTTCTGTGACTCTCTAAGGTTGCTTGTTGCAGTGCAGCCATTCTTAACGCTCTCCCAAACATCAGGTGAACAGCAGGACGCCTTTCCCAGGACTGACTGCAGATAGCAGCAGTCTGATGGGAGCCTGTAGGTTCATGAGACCGAGGAGTGCAGATTCTATGGCTCTAGTTTCTTTCCTTTTGTCTTAGCAAGTCAAACTGCATTTGCTTGTGCCATAGCACTCTATCAGTCACCGCTTAGAGAAAAACATTCCTTCCTCTGATGCTGTTCTATGGAAGCCATGCAACACAATAATACAAGTACTTGGTCCCATGACATTAGTTTTAATTGCTGGTGTATAGAAGAGACTAATGTACCTCAACAATAAATATCAGATATCTCTGTCGCTCAGCAGTGCGGGAGCCAAATGAATGAGATATGCCTGGAACCTTCCCACCTTGCCTTAGACACTGCATGGAAGTACCCTGTTTAAGAACTGAACTCCAGTAGCTCCTTCAGCAGCAAACACACCGGAATTACTGAGGATTTCCTCAAAAGTGTGCTCAGCACCATTCCCCAGAGGCCTGCCAGCAGGGGAAAATTTTGAGGTGAACCATCACTATTGACGTTTCAGCACACCATGTACACCTGCGGAAGCACATCCCTGTAAATCATGTATCCACCCCCAAGGGCATGCCCTGACACTTGCAACCTGCTTCATTTCCAACTCAAGGTGGAGGACTGTGAGGTGAGAAGCAGAGAAATGTGGGGGTGAACGGGGATTGCCCCAGCTCCCCACCGCACTGACTGGTGACCTGCTAATGAAACCCCAAACTACCTCAAGCTTGGTTCCTTGCCCTCCCTTTTCTGTGCCACCCATTCCACTTTTCCCCTTTCCACCAACACGTTTATTATCCAAATAAAGACAAACACATCATCCCAAACGCATTCTGGAGGACCAGCATGTTTTTTGGCAGTGTCTAGACCAGTCTGCAACATGTGGTCACCCCTAGCCTCTATTGAGTAGGAGGCTGCTGGCTTAGGTTACTGTCTAAGGTTTGGCTAAGTGAATCTTGATATCTTTCCAACATTAAAATATTTTGCATTTTTTGCAGGGTATGAACTGGCCCCTGGAAATGAACACTAGTTTTCTTCAGTGAAAATGAAACATAGACCTTTCAAATGTTATCCAGCAGAACCAAGACATTAAGTCTAAGAGCGGAACAACATGATTTTCTTGTCAGGGAACTATCACTTTTTTGCACTTGCTTCAGTTCTCACAGGCTTTTTTACAGGCTTTTAATCAACAAATTAATATATTCTTGTAGCTTCTTGATATAAAGCTAAATATTATAACTTCACATTCATTTACGGTCAGACCTTACCATCTGTATCTGAAAGTCATGTTTGCAAATTAACTCTTTCATATTCTTCAATAGCTATTTAGTTTTCTGAAATGTGTCTGTTACAAACCATGCACTTCTCAAATTATTTAATCTGTTTCTTAGAACTATGAGAAATCAAATATATGCTTGATTCTAAAAATCATAAATAAAAAGCCTCTAGTTAGCCATTAATACTTGCACTCTTATTGAAATATTCTCATGCATACAGTATATTTAGCAAGACAACATCAAACCCTAAAAAGGTTCTGCCTTTTGTTTTCTTCATCAAAAATATCTCAGTAAGCAACAGTAGTTCAGAATAAAATGTGTGGAGTCACTTCGCTTTCTGTTCCCCAGGCTTATGTGCAAATGAAAAGGTAAAATCATCTAGGATTGTCATACAGGAAAAGTTTTCTGAGTTGGTATTTCAGAAAAAATACTTCAGAAGAACGTCAGAAATTAGCTCCAGAAGGAAATATGTTACATCTCTCCTTTTATATAATTGTTTCTGAAAACATGTATAACAGGATCTCAGAATATTGCTTCAACAGAATGAATCATTTAAAGTAATATTTTATGAAAATAAAAAAAAAATAATGATGTATTATTCTCTGGCCACTATTGGCCATAGGCTGGCAAGCAGCATAAAATGTTCTGCCAATGACTGTCAGAATTAATTTGCAAGCCTTCTGCTTTTTCTGGTGTTGTGCTGCACAACGTACTGAGTTTTGCTTGCTTTATTTATTTTTTTTTTCCTATGAGATTTAGACAACCACCAGATTTTCTTCCATTTGTTTCTGTAGCTAACATGCTAGAAGATCTATCAACAGGTTACTGTTCTGACACCAAAGCCTAATTCCAGTGCAACCTACCGAGGATTGTTTGTTTCTTACAAGTTGCCCTCTGTGTCAATCCACAAAGGAGATGGATTGTTATACCCTGCAAACTCATGCACTTAGCTTTGGAGCCTTAATTACCTGTACAGCAGCAGGAGACCAAAGTGACAAAACATAACCACCATCAACTAGGCTAGAAAAAGTGAAACAAAATGTTCTTCGTGCATCAGTTTCTCTCCACTCATCTTTGCATATATATTTGTACATTCAGAATAATCAGATGCTATTATGTTAACTTCTGAATGTTTGCTGGATGGTTTTAGACCAGCATAACGTTTATAATTACAGAACATCTTTGCAATTCCGTAAGTAATCGCCAAAGTAAAATTTAAACCACAAAATCCCACAGTAAATATATATATATAAAAATGTACAGAAAAGGGGAAGTTTACAAAGAAAAGTTCAGGTACACTTATAACTATAGATTTTCAGCAAAGGTAAAAACCAGTATCAGTAATATTAAAAAGCTTAGTATTCAGTGTTAATTACTACCATTTTTTTGCGAACAACAATCATCTAGATATTATATGATACCTGTCTGCATGGAAATAAAGTATGTTTAATGCCTTTTCAATTAAATTATTAATGCCAACATACCATCACATTACCATCACACATTAACGTATCAAATACCTTCATACAATTTGAATAGAAATGATGTGTTTGCTACTTACCTAACTGGGTCTCCTGAATTGTTAGCTTAGTCTCCAAGGGGTGTAAAAGCTTTGGTGGTTTATCTGTTAGTGGTGCTAGAAAAGAAAGAAATTCACATATATATTTTTCTGATTATGATTGGGTAGAATAAGACTTGATTTTATACCTAATGTTTCAGGAATGCTTCAGTTTTTCTTTTTTTTCAATAATGTTCATGCCTTCAGTAGCTGTAAATGTTTTTGCTTAGAGAGTAAATATAGCACCAAAATTTAGTGTCTTTCACATGCTAAGGTATTGAAGGCATTTTTGTTAAAAAAAGTAATCTCTTTAAACCTTCACAAAAACCATGCATTGACATGTTACAATTTTGTCTTTTCATAAATATTATCCAGCATTTCCTAGTTTGTTATTTAATTATTTTTTTATCAAATATAGTAATTAATTGAGAAATAATATAAACTAAATTGCTGTCAAAAAACCTGAATATTTGATAAAATTTTTATTTAAAAATATATTAGTCACTGAAACTTTTGAAAGTGGAGTACTACAAAAAAGCTCAGTTTTCAAAATCCAAGGGATGGATATAGTGAAATAATGTCAAGATTCCTAATAAGATGACTTCCTTCCTCCCTTTTGATCTACCCTGAAATGATATTAGTAGACTTAAGCAAATTGGGAAATAGGAGTTTTGTAGTGGTCAAAAATCTTCTGAAGATTTGATTGAAGCATGTTCAAACCATACAGCTAAATAGTGCAACTATTCTACTAGATTCATCATCTGTATACTTAATTCATAGAAGTGACATTGATTATTACTATTTTTGTTGTTGTCAGCAAGCATACTCTTTACTGATCTCTGACAGATGAGTGTATACTATATGAAAAAAGGACATTCATTTATTTTTTCTTTAAAATTGATAGTAAATGTTCATGGGAAAGCTCCAACTTTTGTAGTCACCTGGAACATTTTGATATTTTGCTTTTCAACATTAATTTGTACTTCAATCTTTAACACAGATTATGGGCTGTCAGAGATTTAAAGTACATTTGACATTTTGATATAACTCTATAATATTTGTTCCCTCCAACTTGTCAAAATCACTGTTTCCTTTCTTACTCACACACACACATCCACGTGTGTATGGGTTTAATCTACTAAACACTCTCGTCTCCTGTCAATTGAATTGCAGAAGAGGTTTAGTTCTCTTTACTATGTTTCCTATGCTCTTTGATTGAATTATCAGTGCCCTTCAAAATCTACAGTATTAATTTCAACTCTGCAGCAATTACAGAATGGATCCATTATCAACTCATATGTTTCTGCTATACAGAGGTTCTCCTTTTTCTGACCAGAGCATAAACCCACCCAATTGGTGTCTGGGATGTTGATCCATCAGATCTAGGACTGAATCAACATATCTCTTCAAGCATGGGAAAAGGACTGGATTTGATCCACAGACCCTCTTTCAGTTCATTTTTCCAACAACAGCTTCTACTCTCTACAGGAAATCATTCTGCATTACACACTTTGGAGAGAGGCACAGCTGTGAAAGACTTTTCAGCAACATCTCTGGGCTGTTACTTCTCTTTACAACAATTTGAATGCTTTTTAGCTTTCTTTGTCTCTTTTTTTTAATGTTTCTTTTTCTTGGAGGCTAAAGTGGGTGGAAGGGAAAAGGATTCAAAATATACTTTTTCTTAAACTGCAAAATTAGTCATTCCCATTTCTTAACTTCTCTGTAAAGGCTCATAATTTATCAGCACATTGCCATATTTTAAACACCATCCACTATGAATTTAAATTTAGTTTTGCAGTTCTGTCATTCTCAACTCAATTACCATTCATCAGATAATGTCTTCTGAGTCACTGTTGTTCTAAATCTGTTTTGAAACTCTTCGAGCAAACAAAGTTCTCTCATTGTAAGTAAAGATATAGTAACTGATGATATTATAGTAACTATAATAATCCAAGTGTAACAAATAAGTAGATTATAAAACAGTATTTTCCTCAATTTAAGCAAAGATCGACATTATTTTTGTGGTCCTGTACTTCAGGTCTCTAAGAGGCTTCCTACTTTTAAACGAATAGGCACAGAATATTAATATATGTATTATGAAGTTATTATAAAATTTGTGCCCAATTTAATTTTCCCATAACTTGTGAGATTCAATAGATAATATAACAGAGAAAATGTTACTGAAAATAATAAATTACACGCATAACTGATGTATCAGAATCACAGGAGCATGTAGGTCAGAAAGACCCTCTGGAGGCCAAGTGGTCCAACCTTCCCCTCAAAGCAGGTCCAATAGAGCAGGTTGTGAGGACCTCATCCAGTCATATTTTGAACATCTCTGTGAATGGATATTTCTCCACTTCAGGCATTCCAGCCCCCAACCACCTTGTGGCCCTGAACTAGACTCCATCCACTATGTCCATGTCTTTTTGTACAGCAGGGAGCCCAAAATTTGACACAGCATTCCAGATGTGCCCTCACAGATGCTAAATACATGTGAAGGATCATCCTCCTGGACCTGCTAAATTCTTGCCAAGAGCTGTGCAGTTGGCCTTTGCCAACTCATGTTCAACTTACTGTCCACCTGGCTGCCAGGACCTTTCCTGCAAAGCTTTTTCCTATTCAGTCACTCCCTGGTTCTACACTGTGCGCAGGGTTATTCCAATTCTAGAGCAAGACGTGTCATTAGGCTTTGTTGGACTCCATGACTTTCTGCAGTTTGTCAAACTCTCCCTAAACAGCAGCCCTACCCTTCACTTTGTCACCCATTCCTCCCATTTTGCTGAGACTGCACTCTGTCCCATCATCCATGAGTACGTGAAAATTCTAATCAACATTAAACCAAGATACACCAGAGATTAACTCTGTTGTATACTTATTTTATAGTGATAGTTACCAATATTTGTGGCCAGGAAGAATAATGCTTAATACAGCAGTGCATCTCTAAGCTCTCTAAATTGGGGCAAATATCAGTATTTCAGTGTTGCATTCCCTATTGATGCCTACCAACCTAACAGCGTGGTGGGTATATCTATACTACAAGCAATCATATCCCCCAGAGCCAACTCCTTCACCCATCTGGAAAAGCAAAAGCATCCCTGGGTGTTCTGCATTCCAGAGTTTTAGGCTGTAGAGGAATACTGTGAATGGGAGTAATATAGGCAAGGAAAATAATTTTAATAACTCGGTACTTTTAAAATATCAGATTTTCAAAGGAAATGTGTCCTCAGTCAATCAACACCTTTAGTGTCTGTTATTTTATTTTTTTATTAGCCTGCAAATGTATGTATATGGACTGAGGCAGAGGTGGGAATTTTGCCAGCTCCCTTTTAAGTTTACACTCTCCACAGATAGCAACATTAATGGACAGCACAGAGTTTCTGTAATCCTCATGTTGTTTAGAAACTCTGAAGCAGACTTATGTGTCTCCTACAAGCTGTTTCATATCCTTCAAACCATGGGGTGTGACTTCTCGACTTGGTCAACCAATGCAACAGGCTATTCGAAATTAATATAATTTTCTGATGGGTATATAGAGGCACAGTTATCTACTAAACTGAACAGCAAAAACAGCTTTTAATCCTTTCTTCCTAAACTTCTATGAAATAGCAAGAATCCAACAAAAATTACAAAACTCACAACTGGTCTCTTAAACAGTTACAGATGGTCTCTTAAACAAGTTAAATACCTTTTTTTCTTTTTTATGAATAGGTGTAGGAAGGCAATAATTTTCACATCCTACAAAAATATCCATGATATAAAAGCACTTCCTGTTCTGTACTGTATGCAAAGAACCAGAACTCTTTTGAATGTATTGAAAAAAATAAAGAGAGGGTCCTCTTCCCACCAGGTAGTAGTTATCAACATGGTTGTCATACAGGAGGAACAGCGTGTTCAGGTTCCTATTCTTGCATAAGGGAATTCTCAAGTGTCTTGGCAACAATCTTAGTTTCTGGATGTTATTATCTACTGATGCATGCGTGCACTTCTCCCTCCTTCTCTTCCCATGCCCCCTCCCCTTTTCCTTTCTCTCTTTCCCTATTTTTTTTCCCTTTCCCGTTTAAGAGTAAAGAACCTTATCCAAGAAAAAGCTAACAAAAACTGGTATATTCCTTTCAAAAAAATGGGGTTTGACAGGTCAGATTCTTTCAAAGAAAAGCTGTTGGATCATAAATCAAGTTTGCAGCCCATCTTATGTTTGATTACTGAACCTTCACTGATGAATGGTTTGAGAACAAATATGTGTCAAACTTGTTTTTCATTAGAAACAAACTACAGTAAAAAAACCCAACAAGCATAAGTGAAGTAACCAATTCTGAGGCCATATTAACAATTAATATTTAACTTCAGAGATACCGTTCAGCTGCAGAAATATTGATCTTGCTCAAAGAGAAAGTGCCTAAATTCACATTCCATGTCTATCAGATTGGATGTACACTTAAAACACATTCAACAATTTGTCTTGCGGTGATGAAATTGAGAGCCACCACAATCAGTCACCCACTGGAAACTAGCCAGAAGGCAGTATTTTTACATCAGCCACCTACTTCCATACATTTGCTCTATGCAAAATTCTGTTATTTGAAGAGACCAGCCACCTGTTAGAATTTAACACAGCTAATGAAGAAAAGCTTAATCCAAACTGTACCTCAAAATATCACTAATCTGGACATCAAAAAATGGAACTGCCTCAAAACCCACAAGCTTTATAATAGAAAAATAATAATTCCAAAGATCTATGTTCATGTCTCTTCTACAAAGTGCTCTCAGATTCTTCTTTGCAAATTGTAATGATTACAAATAGTCTAAGTTTCTTAGAGGTAGACAGGGCTGAGTGGAATTGTCTGCAACTCAGAAAGGCAGTTTATTGGCTGGACACTTCCTGCAAGGACAAAAATTCACAGAAATGGCTCCCTTACCTGGCCAGTCTGCATTATTTATATTTTTAGAACATTTCTTCTTCAACTTTTTATTGAAGTAAAACTTACTTTCTGAGGATGAAAACCCTTCTGATCTCTCTGAGACTTGAGATGATACAATGAGATTAAACTTCTTATGTTTATGAACTTAGGCCATTTTTAGAACAAATGAATGACATCTCCCTGGAAGACACTGCAACTATAGCACAGGTTAAATAGGGGAAAGAATTAATTACTATGATAAGGTAAAATATTCCTACATTTTGAAATCAAGGGAAACCAGAGAGATGGAGTTCTTTTCTTGAAGTCCACACTGTTTGTTTGAATTCACACCACAGTTCAGAAAGATCCCCCATCTCTTAGCTTGCCTCTAGAAACTGAGAGAATTCCTCATTACAATTTAATTTCCTGCTGATTTTCTGAGCCTGGGTTTCCTTTTGTCCTTTCTTATTCTGCTATTTTTGGCACAGGCAAATGACCTCAGGGGACAAGGCAGCTCTGTCAGAGGAGGGTTATTAGGTCTGATTGACTAAAAAGCTGAACCTTCAGGCACTTCTCAGCATAGTGCCTGGCACTGCTGCTGCTCCTCGTGCCCTCAGAGTTGGCCAGTGCCTGGCTATGAAGCGCATGTGGTGTGCTCACCCCTCTAACCACTGCATCTCAACATTTAACCAAGCATTGTCAAGCATGATGAACTCATACCAAGGGCAGTGGAGAGGATTTGAAAGGAGTTTAAGGCAACAGATTTTATTTTTTGGTATGTTAAAATGTCCGCTCCATGCGAGGGCTCTTGAAATAAAGCACTGTCATTGGAAAGCCATCATTTATGAAAAGCTGCCGTAGATGGCAATATTTAGCAATCACAGGTAAATTTAGAGAATAGGAGGAAAAAATATAGCTTTTCAGCTGATAACTGCAGTACCTTGGAAAACACTGGTGTATATTTTCGGGTTTGATTTCTTTTTTTTTTTCTTTAATAGTGATGTCTGTAAAAGAAACAATGCAGTAGCGGTAGTCTATACTAGGTTGCAATAAAATTAATTATGCGCAGCCTGAACCTGCAGTCTTGAAACATTAATATACACAGTCACTATCCAGATGAATATTAATATTGAGATCTCTGAGGTTTCTCAGAGCAATTGTGAGCAGAGCAAAACTGAAGTTATGCAATGCAAGGATGTTGAGTTTTTCTTTATTTCTCCTAACACAGGTATATATCACTAGAGAAATCGTTGCCTTTTAAAAAATAAATCTATGGCAAAGTCTTTCATAAAAAGGAAATTCTTTGTACCTGCTTGAGACTTCTAACAACGTTAAATCTTATTTTTCAGTTACAATCAGATTAGTTTTCATCCACAAGGGCATAATTTAAAATCACGTATGCCATGAATCACACATCAGCCCGGTAAGAATATTCTGCCTCACAGTGTGAACAAGCCTGGTTATACCCTGAATCAAGCAGTTCAAACTGAGGGCAGACACATATAAGGATACTAAAGATACGTGTGTGAAGCCATAGGCATATGACTGTAAATGAGCTGCTTAATGTGACTTAGTTATCACTATGACTGATTGAAGATCAGCTTTTATCTTCTGAAATGTTCCCAAAATCTTGCACTGAGAGACAAAAAATCTGCCCTCTTCTTTCAGTTTATGTCTTTCTTATTGTCTTCTCCTTACCACATTGATGTCCCTGCCCATGGCAGGGGGTTGGAACTAGATGATCTTTGAGGTCCCTTCTAACCCAAACCATTCTATGATTCTGTGGTACATATTAAAAAAAAAAAAAACACCAACCCTACAGCTCTGGGCATACAAATGAAAAAGGTCTTTATTTCTCATACCTAATCCTTTCTTCTAATGTTTTTCACAAACTGAAGTTATAATCCTCAATTCTTTTTACCTAAGAAAATTTTCCTAAAATAAGTATGTAATGCAGTAAATAGAATATTATCACTTCCTAGGAGAAGGTGCAGAAGCAGTTAAAATGTAACTAATAAAGAGGCCATTGTTATGTAAAAGCTTCAGTGGTGCATATTGACAAAAGAAGAGGCATTGCTAAAATGGAATCTTAGAAATCTTAGAAGATGGGAATAATATTTCCAAGAAGCCTTTTAAAATGTTTTAAGCTTTGAGTCCCCTGTGATTAAAACCAGGTTGTGTACTGGAGGAGAAGAGCAAATACAACCAGATGCTGGGGTTTTCATTATCTGCTCATCTCTAATTGAATCTGACGCGACAT